>NC_053492.1:336888790-337488790 GCF_905171775.1 Rana temporaria | reverse complement strand
TTCCATGTGACACTACTCAAGCCCACAGTCCCGGATCCCTTCACCAACCGGAATGTCGGTCCTCCCAAGCCGGTACTTATCTACGGCGAAGAAGAATTTGAGGTGGAATCCATCATGGATTGTCGGAAGAGACATAACCAGGTACAATACCTGGTGAAGTGGAAGGGCTATGGTCCGGAAGAAAACTCCTGGGAACCAAAGGCCAACATTCACGCCCAGAGACTGATTTGGGCCTTTAAAAGGGCGCACCCAAGGAGGTTGGCCCAGTTGGGCATCCGGAGGCTGCCCGTAGAGGGGGGGCAATGTCATGATAGAAGATCCAGCAATTCTGCCATCAGTGGCAACGTCAGGTGAATCCAGTCCTGACGCATGCGCGTTGGCGTGCGTTTGCGCGCATCCGTGTGCGCGATGCGTGCGTCCGTGTGCGATGCACGTTGGCGTGTGCGATGCGTGCGTCCATGTCCATGTCATCATCTTGCTGACCAGTCTACAGCGTTTCCTGAAAGAACCTGCACCTGCTACCTGTCTGATTACTGTTTACCTGACCCGGCTTCCTGTGACCTACCTCTGCCTGCAGCCTGCCCTTGACCCCGGCTTGATCTGACCACCGACTCTGCTTAACCTTTGGCTCTGTTGTCTGCCCGCCTGATATACCGACCCAGCCTGGACTTGATTAACCCTTTTGAATCTGTTCCGGCCTCCTGATCTGCTGCCTGATCCAGTGTGTGCCAATCACTTGGCTCTTCACCAGCAAGCGCTACATCACTGTTCCTGTGTTCTGTGGTTTCCTGCCAGGACCCTGTCAACACCTGTCTACTTCCTCTTCCGGTCCGCTACCAGCTTACCACCAGGTGCTTGTGCCCCTCTAGACTCTTGACCCTCTGTCTGCTCTACCAGGGGCTCCTGAGTCAGAGGCTTACGAGAGGCTGCTACCTGCACGTTGGGCTCCACAACCAGGTACGTGACATCGAATGTCCAATCTGTAGATGAAGTTTTCTGAATGCTTTATTTCTTGGTCAAACACGACCAACACATCAACTTGAGGTAGACAGGATAGGTTGATGAGAATAGAATAACCTTGCAGTATCAGGCTTTGGATAAAGAAAGCCTTCCTGCTTTCTGTAGTTGTATCAGTACATCGCCACTCTAGTCGGAGTGGGTGAAGTGCCCCTGGACAGACCTCTGCCACAGGCCTGGCAGCCAGAGCGTCACTCAAAGTTTCTGGGAGGAACAAGTCTCTGCCACAGACTTGGCTCTGATTGAATGTTGAGACCTCTGCCACAGGCCTAGTGCGAAGTTAAGTTGGATGATAGAGCGAATCCTCCCTGTAAATAACGTTAGGGTCACCGGTTGACAGCGTGAGTGTACCTATCAATGTCCGGTCACCAGATCCCCGATGGTTCGTTCAAGCCCTTTTGGATAACCTGCCTCCAGGTTTTCCTCAAGCCGATCCCCCACCGAACAGCATACAGCCTAGGATCTTCTCAAAAGGAGTGGGGACCCAGTAAGTCACTGGGGCCCCTTGGTAGCATCAGTTGCTCCAGGCCAGGAGGGCCCAGAGTCAGGAACTCCCCGTAGCATGCGACCCCAGGCCAGAAAGGCCATAGTGATGGGGAACGTGATGTGCGCACACCCTAAAGGTGGGTGCCGCACCCGGAACCAGGAACCCGCGAAGAACCCAGAACAACGGCCTCTGCCACAGAAATACCCCTCCCCAGCATGCCCCGTGAGGGAAAACTCCTCTAATTGGCTGCTGGGAAGAAGCAGCTCCGCCTGGACCTCTCTGGCGCCACCTGCCGCCCAGAGATGGAACTGCATCCCCGGAACGCAGGCTGACCCACGGAACAATCCAGATTTGGCGACAGCAAAATTTGACAAAATCAAGAGACTTTTTCAAGTGGGGGCACTTGAAATGACACTGTCCCCAGTGTCCTAAGGCATTCAAGCCTGAATGCCAGCCTGATATCTGCTAACAGTAAAGAAAAGTAGGAAAATAGAGAAACATAATTGTAAACATTGGATTACAAATCTTAGTGCCTTTAAATATGACATGACATTACAATAACATACACAGCCCTATCTATCCATGCTGCCCATTCTCTGCAGTGCGGATAGTAGGTGGGTCCAATAACCTGCATAGGAAATATAAAAGAGAACATACACAAAAATATACATCCTAATATATTAATAATGTTTACTATATACAAGTCTCCAAGGTCAGAAGTGAAACTGCACACTCGGGCCCGAGCATGAAATTTCCCTTCCTCCCAGGGAGTTTAAACATAAGTGCTGAGCATAATTTTCTTTTACCCTGTTGCAAGAAATAAAAAAAAACATATATACATTTCAATTCTGCAATGAAACCTAGCGGTCAGTGGTACTACAGCAGTCCAAGTTCAGTAGAAAAGAAATAGCAGCAAAAGGGAAGTAAAACAATGAAACATTTCTTTCGCTGAATCTTCCTTCAATGCTGTGGAGAAGTTGGCAAGGTCCCACTCTAACTGACTGAACCCAACCCCCCCCCCCCCCGAAGTTCTTCACATAGGCCGCAATGTGGATCCGGAGAGGCCAGGGGGAAAAGGGAAAAGGAGGAAAAACAACTTGAGTGTGGGCGAGAACCCTTGTCCAGTACTTCTGAAAAGCAAATAGGTCAAGCAAAACAGGCATGTGACCTATTTATAAAAACGTAGGTTGGGCAAAATGATAATGTCACCATCTGCAGTGGTCGTGGTGACTGAAAATACCTGGTCCTCTCTCCCAGGAGACTTTAGCACGACCCGGTCACTGTATATGTGCCGGCCCCAGCTCCACTCTCGGTGACAGCGTTCAAACCAGGATTTCAGATAAGACAAGCCCAAGTCCGCACCTTTGAGAATGCGGGGCACCTTCAGATGTGTCCAGATGGCTTCCTGGCACCATGCTTCCCCTTCTTGATCGATCTGGTACAAAAGGGAAGGGGCAGTGCTGCTCATCTTACTTTAAAAAAGTAATTAGCTACAGTTACAAATTACTTCTCCGATAAAGTAATTGCGTTAGTGACTCAGTTACTACATTGAAAAAGTAATTAGTTACTCAGCAAAAAAACTGACCCCCGGAACGCAGGCTGACCCACAGAACAATCCAGATTTGGCGACAGCCAAATTTGACAAAATCAAGAATGAGAGCAACATAACTCTCTCATTCCCCACTAAATTTAACATAGCGTCCTTTCTGAAAGTAAAGGGGCGCTACAACAATAAACACATTATAGCAGACAACAGACAGACAGGTGGCTGGAGTTGATGACATCAGCATCTTCTATGAGTCCTAACATTATGAAGCAATCATTATTTATAATATGGCTCCCAGAGTCTGTGTGTTTTGGGGGAACATGGACTTGATTTCAAAGTAACATTATTGTTAAGAGTATTGTTCCCTTAAAATACAGGGTCAATAATCAGTAGGCAAGAAGCCCGGGGCGTTGCCAAGTGGCAAAAAGACCAGGGGCTTCAGCCCAAAGTCGTGCAGGTTTTTTTGGCTGGGCGGTGGGGCTGTGTGGCGGGGGGGGGGTTGGTAAGCTCACTTGCTGGACTTGCTGGTTGCTGTCTGGCTTACCAGTGCCCATCAATGCTGACCACTAAACTTACCTGCTTGACACACTGACCATTAAAATGACCTACCTGACATACATACACTGACCTACCTGACATACATACACTGACCTACTTGACCAGGAGACAGACTTCATGTGTCCTACAGCTCAGCTCAGCCGCGGTGTAGCCCATTATGTGTCACTTACCTGAAACCAAAGCCTGCGATGTCACCGCTGTCCCCACTGGCAGTGAGCATCCCTCTTCACCCCTCTTCCTTCCAGAGCCGCGAACTCCGGCTCTGTGACTGGCCAGAGTAGCGTGATGTCACTCCTGCGCATGCACGCAGGAGATGCCAGTCACGGCATGACCCCTTTAGAAACAGCATGATCTGCCCTTTCTAAAGTGCGCATGCACCGTAGACATTGGCGCACGACTTTAGTGTAAATATCTCCTAAACCGTGGAGGTTTAGGAGATATTTCCAGCACCTACAGGTAAGCCTTAATATAGGCTTACCTGTAGGTAAAAGTAGTTGTACAACCACTTTAAACAGTGCCTTAAGCTCAGCTTGTATGTTGGAGACATCCTGTAAGGACATTATTCCACTGCATAGCTTGGTGTCATCTGCATAGACTGAGATGGTAATTTTAATCCCAGTCCCTATATCATATTTAATCCCTTCAGTCCTGGAGCCATTTTTTCATGCAAAAACAGACTGTTTGCCCATTTATATCTGTTTTTTGTCTGATCAGTTTTTGTAACGGAAGAAAAATAAGGAATTGATTTGTTAAAAAAACAGATGTTGACAGAAGCTGATGAAAAACGGATGTAAATGGAGGATCATCCATTTACATCAGTTCTTCCATAGAGATGCATTGATGTCCATTTTCCATTTGTCAACAGATGGATGAAAAATGGACAAACGATCTGTATGCATGAAAGGGGCAACCCTCTCTTAAAAAGTGTAAAGTTTAACATTGAATATTATTGGTATTGCACTGTAAATTTATGTTCTGGGCCCGTGGTCTCAGGATTTTAAGGAAGTAGCTTGACATACGAGAAGTCATTGTTTCTCCCTTTCATTCCTGAGCACGTAGGTCATCCTGGGGGCCTGTGGGTTGGTTGAACTGTGTTTTTTTTAATTACATTGCATTTTTCTTTGTGGCCTGTTGCCTAATATCAGAGTTTACTATAGGTAACTATCTATTTCAAGTTATTACTGTCTGGTTTACGGTAAAGTCTTTCAGTAAACTACTCTGACTTGCTACAATCTTGTATCCTATTACCTTCTGCAGTAAAATTATTTTAACCAGGTGTGCCAAAGACGGAGATTGAAATTGTTAAGACAAAATTGTTGTGTCAGTAATAAAAGACAGTTGCACACTTGAAAACAATAAACAGAGGCCGGGATTCAGAAAGATTGGCGTATTTTTAGAGCGGCGTAGCGCATCTGAAATGCGCTGTGCCGACGTAACCTAGAGTGGCTCGTACTGTATTCACAAAGCACTTGCTCCCTTTGTTACGCCGGCGTAACCTAAAATGGCCGGCGTAAGCCCGCCTAATTCAAAGTAGGCTGGTAGTGGGCGTGTTGTATTAAAATTAACCGTGACCCCATGTAAATGCATGGCCGAACGAACGGTGCACGCGCGCGCATTCTCAGAATCACGTCGCAAATACTCCCTAAGATACGTCAGCTCAATGCTTTCGACGTGAACGTAACCTACGCCCAGCCCCATTCACGTACGACTTACGTAAACGACGTAAAATACGACGGCTGTTCTGACGTTTCCATCGTCTATACCTTAACATGACTTACCCCTGCTTTATGAGGGGTAAACTTACGCCGGACATACGCCTTACGTAAACGGCATAGCTTAATGCGACGGGCGCAAGTACCTTCATGAATCGGCGTATCTAGGTCATTTGCATATTCAACGTGTAAATCTACAGAAGCGCCCCTTGCGGCCAGCGTAAATATGCACCCAAGATACGACGGTGTAGGAGACTTGCGTCGGTCGTATCTTGGCCAAATTCAGGCGTATCTGATTTCCAGAATACGCAGAAAGATACGACGGCGCACATTTGGACTTACGACAGCGTATCTGGAGATACGCTGTCGTAAGTCCTTTCTGAATCCCGGCCAGAAAGTTTAACCAGTGAATAGAACAGAGTAGCATGTGCCCATAGATTTAAGCATGACAGACTAAAAATACCTCTGTGCAAGCAATTAGGGTTGAACAACAACTTACTTTTTTTTCCCCCTCATTTATCCGTAAGATCATACACAAAGAAATTCTGGCTTCAAACTGTGTCTGTTATATGGAATACTCGCACAACTCAGTGGGGACTCCAAAAACTGAAAATCATGATTACTTGCTGCGAGAGAGGCTTGCAGAGCTTTGTGATTAAATTGGTCAAAGAGTCAAAAAAATAGTTGGGTTATGCTTACAATATGAAAAGTAATAAGAAATATATTTCTGTGTTTCCCCCAAAAAAGAGAAAAAAATTATTGAATACTTCAAGTAATATTGTTGGAAAGAACAATAAATAATTGTAACAATATTTGTTTTGTTCCATTAAACCATGTAGGATAGGTGTACATAGATGTTTTTATATAGTAAAAAAAAAAGAAAATTGTACAATACTTACTGTAATTTTCTTTTCCTGGTGCCTATCCATGGCAGCATACCTGTCCAGGGCTTTTTTTCAGGGGGAACACCTCTGGCTCAGACCCTTTGGTGCCTGCTCACCACAATCACTTGTAAACACAGAAGTCCAGTTTTTGGGCTAGATTCAGAGAGAATTTACGCCGGTGTATCTATAGATACGCCACGTAAATTCAAATCTGCACCGGCGTATCTTCTTTCTGTATTCAGAAAGCAAGATTTGCCGACATTAGCCTAAGATGCGACTGGCGCAAGTCTCTTACACCGTCGTATCTTAGGGTGCATATTTACGCTGGCCGCTAGGTGGCGCTTCCGTCGTTTTCGGCAAGGAATATGCAAATGACCTAGATACGCCAATTCACAAATTTACATATGCCCGGCGCTATTTTTTTACGTTGTTTACGTTAGGCTTTTTCGGCGTAAGGTTACTCCTGCTATTAGGAGGCGCACGCAAAGTATGGCCGTTCCAGCGTCGAAATTTTAATATTTTACGTCATTTGCCTAAGTCGTTCGCAATTAGGGCTGGACGTAATTTACGTTCACGTCGAAACCAATGACGTCCTTGCGGCGTACCTTGGAGCAATGCACACTGGGAAATTCCACGGACGGCGCATGCCCCGTTCTGGAAAAACGTCAATCACGTCAGGTCACCAAGAATTAACATAAAACACGCCCCCTCATACACATTTGAATTACACACGCTTACGCCGGCCCCATTTACGTTACGCCGCCGTAACTTAGAAGGCAAGTGCTTTGTGAATACAGCACTTGCCTCTCTAACTTACGGCGGCGTAGCGTAAATACGATACGCTGCGCCGCAACTATGCGCGCCCCTACCTGAATCTAGCCCTTTGTGTTTACAAGTGACAGCTCTACACTCTGGGCCAGATCCACAAAGAAGTTACGTCGGCGTATCTATTGATACGCCGCGTAACTTCTAGGATGCTGTGGCGTATCTTTGTTTTGTATCCACAAAACAAGATATGCCTGAATGGGGGCTAGATCCGACTGATGTATGTCTTAGTACGCCGTCGGATCTTAGGTGCATATTTACGCTGGCCACTAGGTGGCGCTTTCGTTGATTTCCGCGTAGAGTATGCAAATTAGCTAGATACGCCGATTCTCAGAACGTACGTCCGGCCGGTGCATTTTTTTACGTCGTTTACGCGAGGCTTTTTTCGGCGTAACGTTACCCCTGGGTCTATGAGGCGTACGCAATGTTAAGTATGGACGTCGGGCCAGCGTCAAATTTTCCGTCATTTACGTTGTTTGCGTAAAACGTCCGCGAATAGGGCTTTGCGTAAATTACGTTCACGTCGAAAGCATTAACTATTTGCGACATGATTTCGAGCATGCACACTGGGATACCCCCACGAACGGCGCATGCGCCGTTAAAAAAAACGTCATTTACGTGGGGTCAAGTTGAATTAACATAAAACATGCCCACATCTTTGTCATTTGAATTCCGCGCCCTTATGCCGACACATTTACACTACGCCGCCATAACTTACGGCTCAAATTCTTTGTGGATAAGGAACCTCCGCACTAAGTTACGGCGGCGTAGTGTATCTGAGATACGCTACGCCCGCTTATATTTACGCCGAGGTACGTGGATCTGGCCCTCTGTGTGTAACCCCCTGAACTCTGCACTCTGTATGTTATGCAATCCTGGTATTTAATGCCCCTTTAAGACCCTTCTACTGTTTGTGAAAACTGAACGGGATCGTGGTTGAGTTCCTGCACCTATTTTCTGAGAAAAAAAGCTCTGCCTGTGACTTGGCTCTTCCCTCAGAACTAGTGAATATTATAAAATAAATGGTTAGTGCAGCCCCAGCATTCTCCGTAATATAAAATACCTAGGATGGGATTGTATGCTGCCATGGATAGGCACTAGTGATGGACGAACATCTGACGGGACGGTTCGCGAACGCTAACCGCAAACTTTCACAAATGTTCACGAACCGCAAGTTTGCGCCGTGCCCCATTGACTTTAATGGCAGGCGAACATTAAAAACCTGCAGGTCATATTTGCAGCCACAAAATACTTACTAGCTGTGCCCAAATAGTCCCACAACATGGACACTCACCTACCAGAAGTATTAAGTGAAAAACCGGATACAGAGGTAAGTGCCAGCCATTACAGGCCCCAAAAATTAGCCGACAGGCATTCACCTGACAGCAAACAACTTTGTATTCTGTGGCTGTAGGTACATTAAGCTATTCACCGGATACAGAAGTAAGCGTCGGCCATTACAGGCCCCAAAAATTAGCCGACGGGCGTTCACCTGACAGCAAACAACTTTGTATTCTGTGGCTGGTGGTACATTAGGCATTCAGTGGATACACAAGTAAGTGCCGCCCATTACAGGCCCCATAAATTAGCCCACGGCCACAGGCGTTCACCTAACAGCAAAAAACGTTGTATTCTGTGGCTGGTGGTACAATAGGTATTCACCGGATACAGAAGTAAGTGTCGGCCATTGCATTGCACGATGGTCACTTTCACTCTCCCTCATCTTCCTTCTCCCCACTCTGTTTTTATTTACCCCTGTGTTGTCACTTTTATGTTTTTTTTTGTTTGATGTAGCACGTTTTTCACAGTATGATTAGTAGGGTGTAGGTCCTCGGGCCTGCCCTGAACGTCTTGGAAGTGGGTGGACATGGCCTTCTGGCTTAGTTCGCCTGCTCTCATGGGGTCTCCCTTTCGGGGGAGCCCCACCTAGTACTTGGGTGGGTCTGTTTCGGCCGCCCATTACAGGCCCCAAAAATTAGCCCACAGGCATTCACCTGACAGCAAACAACTTTTTATTCTGTGACTGGAGGTATATTAAGCTATTCACCGGATACAGAAGTAAGTGTCGGCCAGTACAGGCCCCAAAAATTGAGCCCACAGGTGTTTACCATGAATTTCAATCAAACATGGTCTACTGGTCACATGTGTTGAATTCCTCCAAGATCCATGCCTCATTCATTTTTAGAAATGTGAGGTAGTCAACACTGCACACAGGACACTGGACGAGAGGCAAGTCAACAGTTCCATTGCAAATTGTGCAAGCTCTGGCCAGAGGTCAAGCCTGCTCACCCAGTAGTCCAGGGGTTCAACACTTCTCAGTGCGTCCACTGATGTAGTCGGACACCTGTCACTCTAGGCATTCCCTGATGCTGGATCCGGAGGACAGCTGTCGATGAGTCGGCTGAAAGAATGATCTCATATCATTAGTGACCAACACATCTTCAAACTGCCCTCTTCTTGCAGGCGCTGTTGGATTGGAACCCGAAACTGTTTCTCTGTGAGTGGAAATTCCTCTGCCAGCGCACGCAAAAGCAGAATGCAGAATTTCTCGAAGCAAGGCCTGGAAGTGCTGCATTCTGATAGCCCTCTGTGATGGTGGTAACATTTCTGCCATGTTTTGTTTATACAGGGGGTCTAAGTATGTTGCCACCCAGTACTGGTGCTTGCCCTTTAAGCTTTTTATATGGGGGTCCCTCTTAAAACACTGGAGCATGAAGGCCCCCATTTGCACTAAACTGAAATCAGTGTAGTGGCCTGGCCCCTTCTCATCATCCAGGATAATGTCGTCTTCGTTCTCCCCCCCCCCCCATCCACGGACAACACCAGGGATCCCAGAAAGGTTTAAAGCATGCTCTTCTTGCTCCTCATCCGCTCGGGCACCATCCTCCTCTGACTCCTCTTCAGACTCTTGTTGTTGACTTGTCTCAGGTGGAGTAGCCACCCCTGGGAATTCATCCAGCATTGCGACTTCCTCATCTTCCTGCTCCTGTTCCTCGACGTCTTGATCAATGACACAACGCAATGCATGCTCCAGAAAGAAGGCGCAAGGTACGATGTAACTGAGGGCGCCCTGGCTGTGACTGACCAGTTTGGTGATCTCATCAAATGGCCGCAGAAGTCTGCATGAGTCGCGCATGAGCAGCCACTGGCGCGGTGAAAAAAAAACAAGCTCCCCAGAACCTGTCCTGCCGCAGAGTTCGTACAGGTAGTCGTTAACTGCACGTTTCTGCTGGAACAGCCTATCAAGCATATACAAGGTTGAGTTCCATCGCGTCGGGCAGTCACAAATAAGACGTCTGACGGGCAGGTTGTGTCGCCGCTGAATGTCAGCAAGGCGAGCCATGGCCGTGTAAGATCTTCTGAAATGGGCCGAGATTTTCCTGGCCTGCCACAAGACGTCCTGGACCCCAGGTTATTTGGCAACGAATCGCTGCAAGTTCAGGACGTGTGCCATGCATGGCATGTGTGTAATTTTGCCCTGTTTCAGCACACTCAACTGTCAAATTGAGCGGTGTTAGCCACTGATCTGCCTGTGAAGCTGAAAGGAGTGCAGGGCCAGTGTCGCTCTTGTCTTCCAGGCACAACAGATGCATCGCAACGTCTCACCTGGCATGTCGAATAGGTTCTGGAGATCTTGGGTGGCGCAACAGAAGAGACGGTATCATCGGAAAAGGAGGAGTCAGCTGAGAAGGAGAGGGAGGATGGAGTAGGAGGAGGAGGAGGAGAAGAAGAGGCAGGCCTGCATGCAATCCGTGGTGGTAAATCCAAATCTGTGCCATGGGGTTACATGCTTGACGGCCGTCAGAAGGTTCACCCAGTGGGCAGTAAAAGTTATATACCTTCCCTACCTGTGTTTGCTAGACCGCGTGTCTATGGTCAGATGTATCTTGGCACCGACACTGTGTGCCAGAGATACATTCACTTGCCGCTGAACATGGCCATATAGGTCTGGGATGCCCTTCTGTGAAAAATATTTCCTTCCCGGGACCTTCCATTGTGGTGTTCCAATGGCCACAAATTTTTGAAAGGCCTCAGAGTCCACCAGTTTATATGGCAGTAGTTGGCGGGCTATCAGTTCCGACAAGCCAGCGGTCAACCATTGGGCAAGAGGGTTATCCGGTGTCATCGTTTTTTTACGATCGAACATTTGGGCCACGGAAGCCTGCCTTTTTGCAGAAAAACGTGAGGAAGGCATGATGGAAGGTGGAGTGGAGGACAATTGTGAGCATAGAGGAGAAGGAGAAAAAGCTGGACAGTGAGAGCCTGGAGTGTGGCTTTGTGGGTTCTGATTAGGGATGAGCCGAACATACCCGCGTTCGGTTCGCACCAGAAAGTTCGAACAGACCGACCGTTCGCGCGAACATTTAGAACCCCATTGAAGTCTATGGGACTCGAACGTTCGAATTCAAAAGTGCTCATTTTAAAGCCCAATATTCAAGTTATTGTTGGAAAACATCTTTGAGAACCCGGGTCTTGCCCCAGGGAACATGTATCAATGGAAAAAAAGTTTTAAAAACTGTAGTTTTTTTCTGGAGCAGCAATTTTAATGATGCTTAAAGTGAAAAAAAAATCCCAAATTCCTTTAAATATCGTACCTGCTGGGTGTCTATAGTAGTGGCACGTGTTTAGAAATGTCCCTGCACAACATGAGATTACTCTCAGAAAAAGTAATTTAATACTGCTTGCGGCTTTAATGTAATGTTTGGTCCCTGCAATATGGATAAAAATCATTGAAAAAAATAGCATGAGTTTCCCCGCCACCACTCCCCCCAGGTCATTACAAGACCCAGTGCCGATGCTGACCTCCCTGGGGCCCTAAGCAAAATGACATGGCACATTAAAAATGAGAATCGGGGGGTGACATGTCACATTAAAGAAAGTTGAGAAGCGGGGGGAGGGGGTGTTCTGCTGTTGTAAATGACTCAGGCCAGCCAGCGAGTTTAGAAGCGGGGTGAGGGTGCGAAAATGACTTCTCACCAGGCGGGGCCTCTAGTAATTTGGGGGGCCCTTTGCAGCTTTGCGTGGCCCTAAGCGGCTTGCATAGTGCGCCTATAGGGAGGATCGGCCCTGACAAGACCCTTTGGCCCTATATACTTTGAACAGCAGTATACAGGCAGTGCAAACAAGACAAGCACTGTAGGTTTGTTACGTAGAATCTGAACCATTTCATACTCTGCTGCTGCATATTGCACAATTTCCTAAAGAGACCTTCAACAAACTACATGACACTTGTGCCTGGTGATGAGGCCATTGATGTTCCAGTGGTGGCCCGTGAGCCTGTGACCATACAGGCTTGGTCCCCTAAAGCGCACGTGCTGTGTGGCAACAATATGTCGATTATTTTAGGGGTGGTGGGGGCCATTACAATGCCAGATCTTGGCTCAATAATTTTTTTGGGGGAAAGAAAAATTCTAGAAAAAAGGGGGGTTGCCATCCGGGGCCCCCTTTGAACAAATTCTGTGAAGAACTCCTGTTCTCTGAAGGCCTCCATTATTTCTGCAAGTCAAAATTTAGCAAAAAAAAACTAATGTCAGTCCAGCCTTAGCTTTCTCCCCATATCTAACCCACAAACTCATCCACTGATCATAAAGTCCAAAAATCAAGTTTCGTATCGTCGTATTGCACGATAGTTTTTCCGACGTTTTCTACCGACTGTGAACGACGTTCTCATTCATGCAATATCCCTTTATACACTGCGCATGTGAGAAGCTCTGCACGTTTCCCCGCCCATGACGATCGTTCTAGTGATTGCCACGAACCTTTTTAGTCGGTCAATGCAAGACAGTAAAGAGTCTGAAGACATGATGGAGGAGAGACAGCAAGCTGCAACCAGGCAGGAGAGAGGCCAGGCACACACCAGGAGGAGCAGGAGGTACAAAGCCACCAACATGAGCTTCGACGAGATGGTTGAGATGGTGGCTATTCTTAAAAAGGAGGACTACGATGGCAAAAAAGGGCCTTACAAGAACCCCAATAAACTCAAGGCCCAGATCATGAAGAAGGTATGGAGGACTATCCATGCAAAATTCAGGGTGCAGAGGTCCAGGGAGCAGTTGCGCAAGAGATGGTCTGATTTGAAAATCCGAGAGCCGGAGCAGCTGGAGAGAATTCGAAGAGTCCTCAGAAGACGTAAGTAATTTTCATGTGTACTCTGAATATTTGTTTTTATTATTTTGCGGCATGTGCTTTTTATTGCAGGTTGTGTATATATACAGTTCAAGAATAGATGTCTCAAGGTTCATGTTTGTGGGCATAATAATTGGTTGGTCATTCTATTTGAGATCTTTTTATGTGAGACCAATTTTTTATTTAACCACTTCCCTACCGGCCCATAGTAAAATGACGTCCACAAAGAACCTCTGCCGTTCAGAGTGGACGTCATATGACGTCCTGGGCTTTCCGGGTGAATATCTGAATGATGCCTGCAGCTAGAGGCATCATTCAGATATCCTTCTCTTGTGCCGGCGATTCTGCACAACGTAAGAACGATCATAGCGGCGGTTCCGCCGCTAGATCGTTCTTACAGGCGGCGGGAGGGGACATCCCCCCCTCCCGCCGCCATCCGGTGCTTCTCCGGGCTCTCCCGTGCCATCGGGGGCCCGGAGAACGAATCGTCCGGCGCTCGCAGGAAGCATAGAGATGACTGGTGACCAGATGGTCACCAGTCATCTCTATGACCGTCGGAGGACCCGGGCGCGATGTGATGACGTCACGCCCGGGTCCCCGTAAGTAAACAAAGCCGCGATTGCGGCTGCTAAGCAACGGTAAACATGAGATCTGTGAATTTTTTTTCACGATCTCATGCTTTCAGGCCTGGAGGAGAGATGTGGGGTCTTATTGACCCCGCATCTCTCCATAAAGAGTACCTGTCACACACATTCCTATTACAAGGGATGTTTACATTCCTTGTAATAGGAATAAAAGTGATAATAAAAAAATAAAAAATAAAAAAAAAAGTGTAAAAAAATAAATAAATATGTAAAAAAAAAAAAAAAGAAATACAATTTTAGGGCCCCGCAGAGCTGCGAAGGGCCCCCCAAATAACTAGAGGCCCCGCCTGGTAAGAAGTCATTTTCGCCCCCTCACCCCACTTCTCAACTCGCTGGCTGCATGGGAGAAGAGGCAAGAAGTCAGCACCCCTTGCTTCTCAATTTAATGTAAGATGTAATTTCTGACAGCAGAACACCCCCTCCCCCAATTTCTCAACTTTCTTTAATGTGACATGTCACTGTGGTCAGCGCCCCCCGCTTCTCATTTTTAATGTGCCATGTCATTTTGCTTCGGGCCCCAAGGAGTTCAGGATTGGCACTGAGTGTTGGTCACAAGAACAACCTAGTTAGGGTGTCACACAGAGGTGATCCAGTGTATACTTGTTGTTTTTCCATGTAGGAAACTTGGCTAAAGATAGAGAAATGCAGCAGCTTTGGTAATGGATAAAATCCTGTGTTAAGCTTAGAAGGATTGTAAAAACATACAATTGTACCACACTTTTTAAAAAGAATGATTGATATTCCTCTTTCAGGCCTCTAATCTTTTTGATTCATCTATCCCTTTTTTTACAATCTCATAGGCCGCAATCAAGCTGCAGCAGTGGAGCCGACCAACCCCACACAGAGCCAAGCCACACCCTTGCCGGGTGCAGGAAGTGCAAAATGCCACCACATCAGGTCAGTGTCATACAGCACTGCTTCAGGTAATACATGTAGGCTTGCATAATTGTAATACATGTTTTTTTTCCATATTTCAGGAGGTGTTCGAGCTAGTGGGGGCGGATTAGACACCTACAGTGCCCAGGTGCTAATTGGGGAGATCATGTCCTGCAGGGCAGAAATAGAGGACACAAACCTCGCCCTCGAGAAGATGATAAAGAACAACCGAAAGGTGGACCAAAACCTGAAGAATCTGATCGATGTGCTGGGGAGGGTTTAAAAAAAAATAGATGTAGACAAGTATTTAAAAGCAATAATATATTTCTTGAAAAAAATAAATAAACAAATTCTATTAAGATATTTTTTGAAAAAATGAAAATGACACATTTTAAGTGTGATACAATAAATATTTTTGGATACTCAACAATGTGTGGCTTCTTATTATATCAATGCTGCCTAAAAGAACAAATCTAGATTTGTGCTGTTTACATTGACAATGATGAGTATTTAGTACAGGAAAATAAAGATGACACTATGATAACGTAGCAGAAAGCTAGAATGAACTCAAATTAGAAAATAATCGAACAAAGAAAAGTACTAGAACAGGGGCAGAAAAATTGGGCCTTAGGCACTGGTGGAGGTGTCACAACACTGCAACCCCTCACAGATACTCTTATTTGAGCGCAGCAAAGAGCCACATGCAAAGTATTGCATCAAAAATTGTTATTAGACGCCCCTGTTGAACAGGGGCAGAACAAATTGGGCCTTAGGCACAACACAACACTGCAACCCCTCAGATACTATAATTGGAGCGCAGCAAAGAGCCACATGCAAAGTATTGCATCAGAAATTGTTATTAGACGCCCCTGTTGAACAGGGGCAGAACAATTGGGCATTAGGCACACCACAACACTGCAAACCCTCAGATACTGTAATTGGAGCACAGCAAAGAGCCACATGCAAAGTATTGCATCAAAAATTGTTATTAGATGCCCCTGTTAAACAGGGGCATACAAATTGGGCCTTAGGCACAACACAACAACCCCTCAGATACTGTAATTGGAGCGCAGCAAAGAGCCACATGCAAATTATTGCATCAACATTTTTTATTAGATGCCCCTGTTAAACAGGGGCATAAAAATTGGGCCTTAGGCACAACACAACACTGCAACCCCTCAGACACTGTAATTGGAGCGCAGCAAAGAGCCATATGCAAAGTATTGCATCAAAAATTGTTATTAGACGCCCCTGTTGAACAGGGGCAGAAAAATTGGGCCTTAGGCACAACACAACACTGCAACCCCTCAGATACTGTAATTGGAGCACAGCAAAGAGCCACATGCAAAGTATTGCATCAAAAATTGTTATTAGACGCCCCTGTTAAACAGGGGCATAAAAATTGGGCCTTAGGCACAACACAACACTGCAACCCCTCAGATACTGTAATTGGAGCGCAGCAAAGAGCCACATGCAAAGTATTGCATCAAAAATTGTTATTAGACGCCCCTGTTAAACAGGGGCAGAAAATTGGGCCTTAGGCACTGGTGGCGGAGCCCAGAAACAAAAATGTTCTTATTAGCTATCAGCAAGATCAGTAAGGAGGAAAAGGATATTCAGTCAGCAGCATAACAGGACAGTCACTCAGCATCAGCATAGGCAGTCTCCAAGGGATCGGTCATTTCAAAAAAATTATTCAGTTACATCAGCATCAGGTGCTTGGTAGCTGGTGTTTATCCAAGTCTGATTCATTTTTATGATCGACGGAGTCGGTGGAGAGGCGCACCCTGTGATCGGTCACAAAGCCTCCAGCAGCACTGAATGTGCGTTCTCAAAGAACGCTGAATGCAGGGCAAGCCAGTAGCTCAATTGCGTACTGTGCAAGCTCTGGCCAGTGATTCATCCTCAAGACCCAGTAAGCCAGAGGATTTTCGGTGGGGAAGGTGTCCAAGTCTGATCTTGCCCCTAGGTATTCACGCACCATGTAAACCAAACGCTGACGATGGTTGCTGGAACCGGTCATACCTTGGGGCTGCGGACTAAAAAATTGTCTGAACGCATCGGTCAGACGGCCACCTTCTCCACCGCTCCATCTGTGACTCACCGAAGCCTCAGCAAAACGTTGTCCAGGAACAGGATTTGGTAATCCCCCAGGTTCTGGGAACGCGTTGCACAGACCCTTCTGCAAGGCCTCCCGAAGATGTTTCATCTTCTGCTCACGGCAAGATAAGCTCCGCAACCTTACTCTTGTAACATGGATCTTGGAGAGTTGCCAGCCAGTAATGATCCCTCTCCTTGATACCACGAACAAGAGGATCCTTACGCAGGCTTTGCAGGATCAGGGAGGCCATGCAGCGTAGGTTTGCTGAGGCATTCGGGGCACAGTCCTCTGGGTCACTGAGGATGACAGGATCCGCAGCCATCTCATCCCAGCCACGTAAAAGTCCACGGGTTCCTTGGGACTGTAAGTGATCCCTTGAAGACTGCTGCTGCTGATGCTGAGTGCTAGGTGCTGATACAATCCTTCTCCTCTTCCACCTCGTCCTCCTCATCCTATTCCTGTGTGCTAGGCGGGCATGCAGGACCACTGTCTGAATAAAGGGGGCCTTGAGAAGTAAGGAAGTCCTCCTCTTCCTCCCTCTGTTCTGCCTCAAGGGCCCTGTCTATTATTCCACATAGCGTGTGCTCCAACAGGTGAATAAGAGGGACAGTCTCACTGATGCATGCACTGTCACTGCTCACCATCCTCGTGGCCTCCTCAAATGGTGACATGACAGTGCATGCATCCCTGATCAAGGCCCACTGACGTGGGGAAAAAAACCAAGCTCCCCTGACCCAGTTCTGCTGCCATATTGGCACAGGTACTCATTGATGGCCCTCTGCTGCGTGTGCAGACGCTGCAGCATGGCCAATGTAGAGTTCCATCTGGTGGGCATGTCACAGATTAGGCAGTTCTTGGGCAGGTTGTATTCCCTTTGGAGATCTGTCAGCCGAGCAGTGGCATTGTATGACCTTCGGAAATGCACACAGACTTTCCTGGCCTGCTTCAGGACATCCTGTAAGACTGGGTACTTGCCCAAGAACCGCTGCACCACCAAATTGAGAACATGAGCAAAACAGGGCACATGGGTCAGTTTTCCCTGTCGCAGGGCAGAGAGGAGGTTGGTGCCATTGTCGCTAACCACCATTCCTGGCTTAAGCTGGCGTGGCGTCAACTACCTCTGAGCCTGCCCCTGTAGAGCTGACAGAACCTCTGCCCCAGTGTGGCTCCTGTCTCCCAAGCACATCAGCTCTAGCACCGCATGCCATCTCTTGGCCTGCATTCCTGCGTAGCCCCTCAGACGCCTACTGAGCACGGCTAGTTCAGAGGAAACATCAGCACAGGAAGAGGCCACAGAGGAAGAAGAAGAGGAGGGGGTGGAGGAGAGAGGTGTGCCACAACCAGTAGTAGTGTTTTGGAGGCGTGGTGGTGGAACAACCTCCAACACTACTGTACCTTGCCCTGCGTTCTTCCCAGCTGCCGACAGAGTCACCCAATGCGCTGTGAAAGAGAGGTAACGTCCCTGTCCATGCCTGCTGGACCATGAGTCAGCGGTGATATGCACCTTACCACTGACCACCCTGTCCAGCGAGGCATGGACATTGCCTTCCACATGCCGGTAGAGAGCGGGAATCGCCTTCCGTGAGAAAATGTGGCGTTTGGGTACTTGCCACTGAGGTACCGCACATTCCACAAACTCACGGAAGGGGGCAGAATCTACCAACTGAAAAGGTAGCAGTTGAAGTGCTAGCAATTTCGCTAAGCTAGCATTCAAATGCTGGGCATGTGGATGGCTGGGAGAGTACTTCTTTCAGTGCTGCAGCAGCTGGGGCAGGGAAATTTGTCTGCTACCATCAGTAAATTTCCCGCATGTACTACTAGGTTGTGACACACCTATTTCTACACCTTCAGTCTTATCAGTGCAGGCTTCAGAGAGGACTGAGGGTCTAGTGGGGCTGGAGCTCCCAGCTGATGAGGTGCAAGGGGAGGTCTGCTTTGTTCTTTGGTGTGGGTCTTTAGGGTATGCTTGCCAACGAACTGCATGGCAGGTCGACATATGTCTGGTCAAGCATGTGGTGCCCAAGCGGGTGATGTTTTGACCACGCGACATACGCTTGAGACATATGTTGCAAATAGCAATGGTGCGATCTGATGCACATGTCTCAAAAAAGGCCCACACCAAAGAACTTTTGCAGTACCGTTGAGACACAGCAGCGCCCTGCACAGGCGTAGCTCTGCGATGTAATGCAGTTGGTGTGCTGCCCATAAGCTGTCCCCTGGAGGGCATCCTGCCTATTTGGAGATGTGCCTGTGCCTCTTCCTCTCTCCTATCAGGCACCCACATAGAGTCAGTGACCTCATCATCCCCTCCCTCCTCATCACTGTCGAAAACCTGGCAGTATGCTGCAGCTGGGGGAACATGACTGCCAGATTGCTGTCCCTCTCGGGCACCCGCTCTCTCTGGGCTCACATAAATGCCTTCCTCTATCTGTGTTCCGTCATCGGAGCCTTCAAAACGCTGCGCATCTTCATGTAGCATGTACCCAACACTGTGTTGAAACAGTTCGGGGGACTCCTCAGGAGGACATGGTGGGACTAGGGAAGGATTGTGTGATGCCATTGTGCAGAGGGAAGAGGACGCCTTGGCAGCTGCTTTGCCAGACAAACTAAGCTCAGCCTGGGTGAGAGAGGATGAGGAGGATGAGGACGGCTTGGTCATCCACTCTACTAATTTCTCTGCATGTTGAGGCTCAACACGGCCAGCTCCCGAAAAGAAGGACGAGCGTGTCAAACGGCCACATCCTGAAGAGGATGCACCGTGTCCACCACCAGCGTTGCCTCTAGATGCAGAGCCTGCTTGCCCTCGTGACTCTCTGCCTCTCTTTGTTGTCCTTCCAGACATTTTAATAGCCTGCACAAGACAAAATCAGAAATAAACAGCACACGTGCAGTAAGAGCGACTGCGTTTATGGGCAAAAACACAGCAAACGTGCACTAACAGCAACTGCGTTTATGGGCAAAAACACAGCAAACATGCAGTAAGATCGACTGCGTTTATAGGCAAAAACACAGCAAACGTGCACTAACAGCAACTGCGTTTATGAGCAAAAACACAGCAAAAGTGCAGTAAGAGCGACTGCGTTTATAGGCAAAAACAAAGCAAACGTGCACTAACAGCAACTGCGTTTATGGGCAAAAACACAGCAAACGTGCAGTAAGATCGACTGCGTTTATGGGCAAAAACACAGCAAACGTGCAGTAAGATCGACTGCGTTTATGGGCAAAAACACAGCAAACGTGCAGTAAGAGCGACTGCGTTTATGGGCAAAAACACAGCAAACGTGCACTAACAGCAACTGCGTTTATGGGCAAAAACACAGCAAACGTGCACTAACAGCAACTGTGTTTATGGGCAAAAACACAGCAAAAGTTCAGTAAGAGCGACTGCGTTTATGGGCAAAAACAAAGCAAACGTGCACTAACAGCAACTGCGTTTATGGGCAAAAACACAGCAAACGTGCAGTAAGAGCGACTGCGTTTATGGGCAAAAACACAGCAAACGTGCAGTAAGATCAACTGCGTTGATAGACAAAAACACAGCAAACGTGCAGTAAGATCGGCTGTGTTTATGGGCAAAAACACAGCAAACTTGCACTAACAGCAACTGCGTTTATGGGCAAAAACACAGCAGACGTGCAGTAAGAGCGACTGCGTTCATAGGCAAAAACAAAGCAAATGTGCACTAACAGCAACTGCGTTTATGGACAAAAACACAGCAAACGTGCAGTAAGATCGACTGCGTTTATGGGCAAAAACACAGCAAACGTGCAGTAAGACCGACTGCGTTTATGGGCAAAAACACAGCAAACGTGCAGTAAGAGCGACTGCGTTTATGGGCAAAAACACAGCAAACGTGCACTAACAGCAACTGGGTTTATGGGCAAAAACACAGCAAACGTGCAGTAAGATCGACTGCGTTTATAGGCAAAAACACAGCAAACGTGCACTAACAGCAACTTCGTTTATGGGCAAAAACACAGCAAAAGTGCAGTAAGAGCGACTGCGTTCATGGGCAAAAACAAAGCAAACGTGCACTAACAGCAACTGCGTTTATGGGCAAAAACACAGCAAACGTGCAGTAAGAGCGACTGCGTTTATGGGCAAAAACACAGCAAACGTGCAGTAAGATCGACTGCATTTATGGGCAAAAACACAGCAAACGTGCAGTAAAAGCGACTGCGTTTATGGGCAAAAACACAGCCAACGTGCAGTAAGATCGACTGCGTTTATGGGCAAAAACACAGCAAACGTGCAGTTAGAGCGACTGCGTTTATGGGCAAAAATACAGCAAATGTGCACTAACAGCAACTGCGTTTATGGGCAAAAACACAGCAAAAGTGCAGTAAGAGCGACTGCGTTTATGGGCAAAAACAAAGCAAACGTGCACTAACAGCAACTGCGTTTATGGGCAAAAACACAGCAAACGTGCAGTAAGAGCGACTGCATTTATGGGCAAAAACACAGCAAATGTGCAGTAAGATCAACTGCGTTTATGGGCAAAAACACAGCAAACGTGCAGTAAAATCGACTGCGTTTATGGGCAAAAACACAGCAAACGTGCAGTAAGAGCGACTGCGTTCATGGGCAAAAACACAGCAAACTTGCACTAACAGCAACTGCGTTTATGGGCAAAAACACAGCAAACGTGCAGTAAGATCAACTGCGTTTATGGGCAAAAACACAGCAAACGTGCAGTAAAATCGACTGCGTTTATGGGCAAAAACACAGCAAACGTGCAGTAAGAGCGACTGAGTTTATAGGCAAAAACACAGCAAACGTGCAGTAAGAGCGACTGAGTTTATGGGCAAAAACACAGCAAACGTGCAGTAAGATCGACTGCATTTATGGGCAAAAACACAGCAAAAGTGCAGTAAAAGCGACTGCGTTTATGGGCAAAAACACAGCCAACGTGCAGTAAGATCAACTGCGTTTATGGGCAAAAACACAGCAAACGTGCAGTAAGAGCGTCTGCGTTTATGGGCAAAAATACAGCAAATGTGCACTAACAGCAACTGCGTTTATGGGCAAAAACACAGCAAAAGTGCAGTAAGAGCGACTGCGTTTATGGGCAAAAACAAAGCAAACGTGCACTAACAGCAACTGCGTTCATGGGCAAAAGCACAGCAAACGTGCAGTAAGAGCGACTGCATTTATGGGCAAAAACACAGCAAACGTGCAGTAAGATCAACTGCGTTTTTGGGCAAAAACACAGCAAACGTGCAGTAAAATCGACTGCGTTTATGGGCAAAAACACAGCAAAAGTGCACTAACAGCAACTGCGTTTATGGGCAAAAACACAGCAAAAGTGCAGTAAGAGCGACTGCGTTTATGGGCAAAAACAAAGCAAACGTGCACTAACAGCAACTGCGTTCATGGGCAAAAGCACAGCAAACGTGCAGTAAGAGCGACTGCATTTATGGGCAAAAACACAGCAAACGTGCAGTAAGATCAACTGCGTTTTTGGGCAAAAACACAGCAAACGTGCAGTAAAATCGACTGCGTTTATGGGCAAAAACACAGCAAAAGTGCACTAACAGCAACTGCGTTTATGGGCAAAAACACAGCAAATGTGCAGTAAGATCGACTGCGTTTATGGGCAAAAACACAGCAAACTTGCACTAACAGCAACTGCGTTTATGGGCAAAAACACAGCAAAAGTGCAGTAAGAGCGACTGCGTTTATGGGCAAAAACAAAGCAAACGTGCACTACAGCAACTGCGTTTATGGGCAAAAACACAGCAAACGTGCAGTAAGAGCGACTGCATTTATGGGCAAAAACACAGCAAACGTGCAGTAAAATCGACTGCGTTTATGGGCAAAACACAGCAAATGTGCACTAACAACAACTGCGTTTATGGGCAAAAACACAGCAAACGTGCATGTAACGGCTACCCATGTAGTGTGAGGGTCTCAGCCGTTGGAGACGTCCTTTTCCCTGGCAAGCTGCGATATGCCAGTACCGCCGGTATATCCCATCAAACGCCCTTCCAAGAAACGAGACGGGCTACGTTTGAAGGGTCAAGCAGACTGACTTTATTTGGCATATTTCACCTGCTTATATCTGCTTACAACTGTTACAAGAACAATGACAGTTTCCGCCCCCCCCCCCCCTTCCCCCAGTAGGGGGCTTCAACACAGACCCCCTGAAACAATGACATCTCCTTGAATTAATCACTTGACCAGTCTCTAGATGCTTCGGCACCGCAAACCACTTAACATTTTCTGGCCAGGCACATTCCTTTCTCAATAGAATTCAATTAACCTTTAAAACAATTATCACTCACACATAATCCCCATCAGCATACACCTCACAGGGGGGCTGTTACCTACACAAGAGAGAGTTCATTAGCTATGCGAAGGGAACATTAGCAATTAGCAATGAAAGAGACTTGTCCAATTAACCCTTTGAGCTCAGAATACAATGTGGTACATCCAATTGTGACAAGCCATGCAGTTCCTTGTAGTCCTCCCTGCATGACGATTATAACTGTCCCGGCAGCATGCATATGTCCGTTACACTACTCCCCTTTTGTGGAACACTCCGGCAGACCCGGATTGATCTTTTTCGGATCAACCTGGGGATGTCCGGTCTGCTGTTAGGGTAAAAGTTCAGTTTGCCTGGACAGTCCATCGGCCTTCCCATTGGCTTACCAGGTCGGTAGCTGATGGTGACGGTGAATAATAGAATTCAATTCTGGAACAGTCACTTGCTTTGCTCTCTCAATGGCTCCCAAAACCTGTTGCTGATGCTCTTGGGACAGATACGGCACCACCTGGATGCAAATCCCATTTAATCTTTTGACAATTTCCGCCTGTTTGTGCATTTCAATGTTCAAGCCATGGGACATCTCATAATACATGACATAGTGTCGTTGCATCTCTGATTTCTCACTGGCCAACTTGTCACATTCCCATTTTAGACTGTGATATTGTGCCGGATCTACAGTACATGTCGGGGAAGGTAGTCTTACCCAGTTCTCAGCAGCAAGCGGGTTGATTCCAGCAACGCGGGTGGTCACGGGACAAGCAGCAGCAGGTGTAGGTAAATAAGCCGAAGTCAGAGGGCCAAGGTCGTTGCCCAGCACCACCTCGGCAGGTAGGTTGTCCATGATACCAACTGTGGTCTTTCCTGACCCGGCTCCCCAGTCTAAGTACACCCGGGTGGTGGGTACGCGAAATACAGCACCCCCTGCGACCCGGACGGCAACTGTGCGAGTGGACACGTTCTCTGGCTTTAACAGATGTTTTTGAATCAGAGTGATAGTAGTCTTGGAATCTCTTAGGCCTTGTGCTACTTGTCCATTCACCCGTACCTCCTGACGGTGATGCTGACGATTATCCGGAGAGGCCGCTTGTATTGGGTCTGCCTCATACCAAATTCCCAGACATTCCTCCGGGCCCCCCTCGGTCTCCAGGCAGTGAGCCGCAGAGGGACGTGATGGAGTGACCTCTGTGTTGGGTGTTGTGCGTCTCCAATTGTTATTTGTAGCTCTCAAAGGGCAATAACGAGCAATATGTCCCGTGTCGCTGCAGTGATGGCACGTCACCCTAGGTGAATCCCGGGGGTAGTTGCTAGGCCCCTGAGGACGTGGTGGGACTGGAGCCCGAAACTCTGGGCGTGGGGTGACGGTTGGAGTACGCGGTTCTACCTTCTGAGCCAGCCGCATAGTACCTTGGCTTACTCTCCTTGTTTCCGCGTACTCACCTGCTAGCCGAGCCGCCTCGTTTAAGTCAGCGGGATGGCGATCTCGTACCCAGTCTTGTATGTCTGCGGCCAGGTCTTGGAAGAAATGTTCCATTGGGAACAGCTGCAATACTTCCTCCCCGGTGTTGGCCTTGCACCCTTGGACCCAAAGGGATGCCACCCTTTGTAACTGGTTGGCCCATTCCATGTGGGAGTCCACAGCCATCCTCTTGGACTCCCGGAAGCGCCGGCGGTAGGCTTCTGGCGTTACGGCATATCGGGTTAGCAGCGCCTTTTTAACTTGCTGATATTGTAAAATATCCTCTGGAGCGAGAGCCCGAAAGGCTTCATTGGCTTTGCCCGACAATTTCCCCGACAAAATAGTGACCCATTGGTCTGGTGGTACCTGGTGTAGTGAGCACTGCCTCTCAAAGTCCGCCAAATATCCATCTATTTCCTCCTCACTTTCTACAAAAGCTTTAAATGCAGTGAACGGTATTTTCTTTCCTGTAGCAGCAGGTGGGGGGGGGGGGTAGGAACTGCAGGTGTAATGGGCTGTCTCGCTCTTACCAGTTCCAGTTCTTGTCCCCTCTTCGTTTGTATCTCTTCCCTTGCTTCCCGGAACAGCTGGTTGATTAGTTCCACGGACGTTTCTGGATACAAGGATAATCTCCGCTGTACAATCCCAGTAATTACATCTTCTTCGCTGACCGGTGCAAGGGGCTCCGTTCCTTCCATGGATCCATCCATTTCGTCCAGCCCCAGCAGTTCAGCTATCAGCTCCCTCCATGGTCTGTTGCTGGCGCTCCTACCACGACTCTCTAATAAATCTTTCAGTGTAGATCTTTTCAGCCTGGCGTACTGCGACTCCATTCAGCACTTGCTCTTTGGATAAAAGGACCATCCCACCGCTGCCAACCAATGTAATGGCTACCCATGTAGTGTGAGGGTCTCAGCCGTTGGAGACGTCCTTTTCCCTGGCAAGCTGCGATATGCCAGTACCGCCGGTATATCCCATCGAACGCCCTTCCAAGAAACGAGACGGGCTACGTTTGAAGGGTCAAGCAGACTGACTTTATTTGGCATATTTCACCTGCTTATATCTGCTTACAACTGTTACAAGAACAATGACAGTTTCCGCCCCCCCCCTTCACCCAGTAGGGGGCTTCAACACAGACCCCCTGAAACAATGACATCTCCTTGAATTAATCACTTGACCAGTCTCTAGACGCTTCGGCACCGCAAACCACTTAACATTTTCTGGCCAGGCACATTCCTTTCTCAATAGAATTCAATTAACCTTTAAAACAATTATCACTCGCACATAATCCCCATCAGCATACACCTCACAGGGGGGCTGTTACCTACACAAGAGAGAGTTCATTAGCTATGCGAAGGGAACATTAGCAATTAGCAATGAAAGAGACTTGTCCAATTAACCCTTTGAGCTCAGAATACAATGTGGTACATCCAATTGTGACAAGCCATGCAGTTCCTTGTAGTCCTCCCTGCATGACGATTATAACTGTCCCGGCAGCATGCATATGTCCGTTACAGTGCAGTAAGAGCGACTGCGTTTATGGGCAAAAACACAGCAAATGTGCACTAACAGCAACTGCATTTATGGGCAAAAACACAGCAAACGTGCAGTAAGAGCGACTGCGTTTATGGGTAAAAACACAGCAAACGTGCAGTAAGATGGACTGCGTTTATGGGCAAAAACAGAGCAAACGTGCAGTAAGAGCGACTGCGTTTATGGGCAAAAACACAGCAAACGTGCACTAACAGCAACTGCGTTTATGGGCAAAAACACAGCAAACGTGCAGTAAGAGCGACTGCGTTTATAGGCAAAAACAAAGCAAACGTGCACTAACAGCAACTGCGTTTATGGGCAAAAACACAGCAAACGTGCAGCAAGATCGACTGCGTTTATGGGCAAAACACAGCAAACGTGCAGTAAGATTGACTGCGTTTATGGACAAAAACACAGCAAACGTGCAGTAAGAGCGACTGCGTTTATGCGCAAAAACACAGCAAACATGCACTAACAGCAACTGCGTTTATGGGCAAAAACACAGCAAACGTGCAGTAAGATTGACTGCGTTTATGGGCAAAAACACAGCAAACGTGCACTAACAGCAACTGCGTTTATGGGCAAAAACACAGCAAACGTGCAGTAAGAGCGACTGCGTTTATAGGCAAAAACAAAGCAAACGTGCACTAACAGCAACTGCGTTTATGGGCAAAAACACAGCAAACGTGCAGCAAGATCGACTGCGTTTATGGGCAAAAACACAGCAAACATGCACTAACAGCAACTGCGTTTATGGGCAAAAACACAGAAAACGTGCAGTAAGATCGACTGCGTTTATAGGCAAAAACACAGCAAACGTGCACTAACAGCAACTGCGTTTATGGGCAAAAACGCAGCAAAAGTGCAGTAAGAGCGACTGCATTTATGGGCAAAAACACAGCAAACATGCACTAACAGCAACTGCGTTTATGGGCAAAAACACAGCAAAAGTGCAGTAAGAGCGACTGCGTTTATGGGCAAAAACACAGCAAACATGCACTAACAGCAACTGCATTTATGGGCAAAAACACAGCAAATGTGCAGTAAGATCGACTGCGTTTATGGGCAAAAACACAGCAAACGTGCAGTAAGAGCGACTGCGTTTATGGGCAAAAACACAGCAAACATGCACTAACAGCAACTGCGTTTATGGGCAAAAACACAGCAAACGTGCAGTAAGATCGACTGCGTTTATAGGCAAAAACACAGCAAACGTGCACTAACAGCAACTGCGTTTATGGGCAAAAACACAGCAAAAGTGCAGTAAGAGCGACTGCGTTTATGGGCAAAAACACAGCAAACATGCACTAACAGCAACTGCGTTTATGGGCAAAAACACAGCAAAAGTGCAGTAAGAGCGACTGCGTTTATGGGCAAAAACACAGCAAACATGCACTAACAGCAAATGCATTTATGGGCAAAAACACAGCAAATGTGCAGTAAGATCGACTGCGTTTATGGGCAAAAACACAGCAAACGTGCAGTAAGATGGACTGCGTTTATGGGCAAAAACAGAGCAAACGTGCAGTAAGAGCGACTGCGTTTATGGGCAAAAACACAGCAAACGTGCACTAACAGCAACTGCGTTTATGGGCAAAAACACAGCAAACGTGCAGTAAGAGCGACTGCGTTTATGGGCAAAAACAAAGCAAACGTGCACTAACAGCAACTGCGTTTATGGGCAAAAACACAGCAAACGTGCAGCAAGATCGACTGCGTTTATGGGCAAAACACAGCAAACGTGCAGTAAGATTGACTGCGTTTATGGGCAAAAACACAGCAAACGTGCAGTAAGAGCGACTGCGTTTATGCGCAAAAACACAGCAAACATGCACTAACAGCAACTGCGTTTATGGGCAAAAACACAGCAAACGTGCAGTAAGATTGACTGCGTTTATGGGCAAAAACACAGCAAACGTGCACTAACAGCAACTGCGTTTATGGGCAAAAACACAGCAAACGTGCAGTAAGAGCGACTGCGTTTATAGTCAAAAACAAAGCAAACGTGCACTAACAGCAACTGCGTTTATGGGCAAAAACACAGCAAACGTGCAGCAAGATCGACTGCGTTTATGGGCAAAAACACAGCAAACATGCACTAACAGCAACTGCGTTTATGGGCAAAAACACAGCAAACGTGCAGTAAGATCGACTGCGTTTATAGGCAAAAACACAGCAAACGTGCACTAACAGCAACTGCGTTTATGGGCAAAAACGCAGCAAAAGTGCAGTAAGAGCGACTGCATTTATGGGCAAAAACACAGCAAACATGCACTAACAGCAACTGCGTTTATGGGCAAAAACACAGCAAAAGTGCAGTAAGAGCGACTGCGTTTATGGGCAAAAACACAGCAAACATGCACTAACAGCAACTGCATTTATGGGCAAAAACACAGCAAATGTGCAGTAAGATCGACTGCGTTTATGGGCAAAAACACAGCAAACGTGCAGTAAGAGCGACTGCGTTTATGGGCAAAAACACAGCAAACATGCACTAACAGCAACTGCGTTTATGGGCAAAAACACAGCAAACGTGCAGTAAGATCGACTGCGTTTATAGGCAAAAACACAGCAAACGTGCACTAACAGCAACTGCGTTTATGGGCAAAAACACAGCAAAAGTGCAGTAAGAGCGACTGCGTTTATGGGCAAAAACACAGCAAACATGCACTAACAGCAACTGCGTTTATGGGCAAAAACACAGCAAAAGTGCAGTAAGAGCGACTGCGTTTATGGGCAAAAACACAGCAAACATGCACTAACAGCAACTGCATTTATGGGCAAAAACACAGCAAATGTGCAGTAAGATCGACTGCGTTCATGGGCAAAAACACAGCAAACGTGCAGTAAGATCGACTGCGTTTATGGGCAAAAACACAGCAAACGTGCAGTAAGAGTGACTGCATTTATGGGCAAAAACACAGCAAACGTGCACTAACAGCAACTGCGTTTATGGGCAAAAACACAGCAAACGTGCAGTAAGATCGACTGCGTTTATAGGCAAAAACACAGCAAACGTGCACTAACAGCAACTGCGTTTATGGGCAAAAACACAGCAAACGTGCAGTAAGATCGACTGCGTTTATGGGCAAAAACACAGCAAACGTGCACTAACAGCAACTGCGTGTATGGGCAAAAACACAGAAAACGTGCAGTAAGAGCGACTGCGTTATGGCCAAAAACACAGCAAACATGCACTAACAGCAACTGCGTTGTTGGGCAAAAACACAGCAAATGTGCACTAACAGCAACTGCGTTCATGGGCAAAAACACAGCAAACCTGCAGTAAGAGCGACTGCGTTTATGGCAAAAAACACAGCAAACGTGCACTAACAGCAACTGCGTTTATGGGCAAAAACACAGCAAACGTGCACTAACAGCGACTGTGTTTATGGGCAAAAACACAGCAAACGTGAATGTAACAGGACGACCCGTGACACCCAGAGACTTTTGAAGGATGGGGGATACTCCTGTGCCAGCGGCCCTAGGAACTCTTGGGTCTAAGTTCACCCTGTGCCCCTTTTGGGCATAGGGTGGCTAAGAAATCATAATTCATGTATTACATGAGATGGGACATTAATAATAGTTCATATTGCAGGATGTCTTGAGATATCACAAGTTGTTGGCTTATTCAATGTGGGGACACATTCTTTTGAAAGGTGTTAATTGCATCTGCTCCTAAGACCTGTCCATTGTGTAAAGGTGTTAATCCAGGTCTGCTCCCAGACCTCTAATTATGTATGCTAAATACTGTTTATGTGTGGAATGTACTTGTCGGAGACAGAACGTCTGTCTAGGAATGTGGATTGAGAAGAGATCATTGTGTGATGGTGTTTTGTTTGAGTTCTGTTAATGAAGGAATGTGCAGTGATTAGATCATGATAATTATAGGCCGGCGCCGTCACGTCTAGAATGTTTAGTAATTAGCCTTAGTGTGTGATTAGGGGGGTGGAGATCTCATTGTCCCTTTGAATACTGTCACATGATTGTAACTGCATAAAAAGCTATGAAGAAACCATTAAAGTTGTCATTACATTTGAAACCAGAAGCACAGAGCTGTGTGTCTCCTGTCTGGGGGGAATTCTTATGGGTCGTGTTCGTTTGCCTGATTGTGGAGTGTCGATAAGCTGTCTTGGATGGGATGGAAGGTCGTAAACAGTGGTGACCGTTACAGTGCAGTAAGAGCGACTGCATTTATGGGCTAAAAAACAGCACACGTGCAGTAAGAGCGACTGCGTTTATGTGCAATTAAATAGCCCACGTTCATTAACAGCGACTGCGTTTATGTGCAAATAAATAGCACACGTGCAGTAACAGCTAATGCGTTTATGTGCAATTATATAGCACACGTGCAGTAACAGCAACTGCGTGTATGTGCAATTAAATAGCACACGTCCACTAACACTGAGTACTATGTTTAGGTGTAAACTAAACACTATGCAGGCAATACAACACATTTGTGCTATATGCAGTGCTCTATCTACTACCTAACAATAGAAATAGCTGATCTAGCTAAGCTACACAGTGTATAAATATATGTACAACGCTAGGATGTATATGTGAAGAAAATAGACTTTATTCTGAATTTTCTCATAGGTTCTGTTTGTTTTTTAAGAACCCCTGGACCGATCTGGGTGAAATTTGGATATGTTGGTCCCCCAGATCGGAGCTATCAGGGCATATGTAATTGTAGGGATACCTTGTGTGGAAAGGGGTGTTCCAACTTTTGGGAAACTTGGGGTGCTCTCTGCCTGGAGATAATTGATTTATTCCTTAAGGCCTCGTACACACGACCGAACATGTCTGCTGAAACTGGTCCGCTGACCAGTTTCAGCAGACATGTTCGGTCGTGTGTACGGCCGACCGGACAAATGTCCGGCGGATCGGACAGGTTTCCAGCGGACAAATGTTTCTTAGCATGCTAAGAAACATGTTTGCTGGAAGCCTGTCCGTCGGACATGTTCGGTCCTCTGTACAGACTCACCGGACATGTCCGATCGGCCGCCATCCAAGTGATTCGACGCATGCGTGGAAGCATTGACCTTTCAGGGTAGCGCATGTCGCGGTCACATCACCGCGCTGTCTGTCCGCGCGGATTTCGGTTTGATGGTGTGTACAACCATCAGACCAAAATCTCCGAGCGGACATGTCCGCTGAAAACCTTTTCAGCAGACAGTCCGCTCGTCTGTACGGGGCCTAACTGATTTCAATATCTCCCAGGCAGAGCCTGCTGTGATAATATCGTCTGCAGTGTCATGTAAATGAACTTTGGTCTGTCTCTCAAGAAGCGTTCATTGTGTGAATTTCTATTGTTTAGCAGGTGAGAAGAGCTTAAATCTGAATCACCTCGTCTGGGTAAATGACCAGTAATTAACACATGTGGATTACATCGAAAACAGGACGTCTGCCTCCTAAGAGGTCTATTGAAGGGGGGCTCGTTAGTAAAACCATTGTATGATGTTGTGTGAGGAGATTATCATTGTTCATCTGATTACGTCAAGTATTCCTTTTGGTGTATATAAGAACCTGCCTCTCAATAAAGATATTCTATATCTGGACACCCTTCATGAAGTCTTGGCTCATGTTTGGGGGGGAAGATTCTAACAATTCGGAAGAATCATCTTGGAAACTGCATTCATCTCCACTATCCCTCTACCTCCTATGGTAGCGATAATCACTTAAGCTCGGCGATTGAGGGATGGAAAGAAGGCCGCAGTACCTTAACTACTGCAGGTCTTAACAACTGGTGGCAAGCAGCGGGGTTGAATGGGACGCATAAAGACAGCAGGTGAATGGCCCAGCATTGCGAGAGACTAAAGAGGACTACGCTAAAGGATCTGCTGGAAGCCCGAGGTCAAGTGGCAAGCAACAAAAAGAGAGCTACCCTCATAGCAGAACTAATGGAGGGCGACCAAACCAGCAGCATGGCGAATGTCAGCCAGGAGGAAGCGGAGTTCCAACAGAACCTATATGGGCCAAATCCCACACCGGAGATGGTGACGCAAGTCCTGGAGCAGGTGAGCGCAGAACGCAGAGCACAACAGGCAAGCTTAAACCAAGGAGACACCGCTTCTTTAGCCGGATCTATAAATGGAGGGCAGCGGAGAAAGTTTAACTATGCTGCGTTTAAAAGTTTTTCGGATGGAGAAATGGAAATTGATGCATACCTACAAGATTTCGAGCGTCAATTGGACCCTTTGGAGGGTCTGGAATCGGAGCAATGGGCAGCAAACTCACGGGCCGAGCAGCAGAGGCATACCGAGCAGTTCCTGATACAGCCATACACGACTACGCCAGGGTAAAGGACATTCTGCTAGCCAGGTATGCCGTGACCCCAGAGACTTACAGGAAAAGTTTCAGGCATTATGGAAAGGGGGCCGAGACTCCTACACCGAATGGGCTTTTAGGATGTATCGGGCGGCCCAAAACTGGATACAAGGCTGCCAAGCCGCGACACTAGAGGAGGTGCTACAACTCTTCTTGCTAGAACAATTTTTTGACCACACACCTGCAGACACCAAGGACTGGGTCAGAGACAGGAAGCCGGCCACAATCGAGGAAGCTGGCAGATGAGTATCACGAAGGAAGAAAAGGAGAGGCTAGTGGAAACCACCCTCTGGTAGGGTCCAGCACCCCAGCGCCAGGTCCTGTGACCCACCACCGACCGAACGCGGTACCACCCACTACACCACCTAATTTTAACCGGAGACCGCCATTGGTATGTCTCCAATGCAATCAGCAAGGGCACTACAAAATACATTGCCCTCAGCGGAGCAGAGGCAATTGGGAGCGGCCATCACCACCACCACCGAGGGCAGCCACTCATCACTATCAGCATGAGCTGCTGGAAGACCACAGCACTGAATCTGAGCAATGGACCAAACTACATGAGGTGAACCCAGCACAAGCCGAGGGGGACAACCGGGTGCACCACAGACAATGGGTCACAGTAGATGGAAAGGAGGCTGAGGAACTACGAGACTCTGGGGCCACCCTCACTCTGGTGCAGCCTCACACCATATCTGCGAAGGTGCGCACCAACAGGTGGCAGGAGGCGCCATCCACAAACTACCCACAGCCCAAGTGCAGTTAAATTGGGGCACTGGAGCCAAGCAGATGGAAGTAGGCATTATGTCGGGCCTACCTACGGAAGTATTGCTGGGGAACGATTTGGGGTGCCTAACTTCACAGCTGCTTACCTCAGATCCCGCTGGAACCTGCCCTGTGACTACCAGGGCGCAAGCCCGCCGAGCTGGACAGATGCACTCCGAGGAACCACAGGTAGGAACCGAAAACCCCGTAGTATGCCCGGACCCTATCCCATTCTGGGGCACTCCACAAGAATTTGGCCAAGCCCAACAGTCAGATCCCACCTTAGCAGGTTACAGGAAGGCTGTAGGTACCCCTAAGGAATGTAATGCTCAAGAGGACTTCCACTGGGACAAGGGACTGCTATATAGGGTCACAGGGGGAGTGGGAAGTGGGGCAGCCCAAGTTATAAAAAGTCAGCTAGTTGTACCCCGCAAATACAGAGCAGAGCTTCTAAAGTTCAGCCATGATATCCCGCTAGCCGAACATCTGGGTATCAAGAAAACTAATGATCGCCTTACCCAGACGTTCTTCTGGCCAGAGATATCAAAAGACTTGCAAACGTACTGCAGGACATGTGACACATGTCAAAGGATTGGGAAACGTGGGGACCAACCCAAGGCCAAGTTACGGTCCCTACCTATAATAGAGGAACCATTCTCCAGAGTGGCAGTAGACCTGATAGGGCCCCTCAACAAACCCAGTGCCTCCGGAAGGCGCTACATCCTCACGGTGGTGGAGTATGCCACCAGGTACCCTGAGGCAGTGGCGCTCCCCAACATTGAGGCGGAGACAGTAGCAGAAGCTCTAGTCAGGATCTTTTCTCTAGTAGGATTCCCCCGGGAAATACTCTCAGATCAGGGAACCCAGTTCACGGCAACTGTCACTCAACAGTTATGGCAGAGCTGCGGGGTGAAACCGATTCAACGGCATGCTTAAGCAGATGCTCACAGTGTTCACAGAGTCCTGCGGTCAATGGGAGAAATTTCTACCCCATCTCCTGTTTGCCTAACGGGAAGTGCCCCAGGCGTCGACCGGGTTCTCCCCCTTCGAACTCCTATACGGGAGAAAAGTCCGGGGACCCCTGGACCTCATACGGGAGCACTGGGAGGGCAACACAGGAGAGGAAGGGATCCCGGTTTTGCCGTACGTGCTGGAGTTCCGGGACCGCCTGCGGGCACTGACCGAATCAGTTCGGGAGAGCCTACAGGCAGCCCAGAAACGACAGAAACAATGGTATGACCGGGGAGCACGAGATAGGAACCTGAAAGTAGGGCAAAAAGTATTAGCCCTCAGACCATCCAAAAAGGACAAGCTACAGGCAGCGTGGCAGGGGCTATTTAAAGTGGTGGAACAAATTAGCGACACCACCTATATTGTGGCCAAATGTTCGGATGAAAGGATGTTGAAACCGTACTTCAAGCGCTCCGAGGACGTGGCCGCTATCGGTGCCCCATCCACTGACGCTAGTGAAGGACTCCCCTTACCTGACCTGCTGGCAGCTAACCAAGGTAACCTAGAGCAAGTTGGGTTGGGGGAGAAACTAAATCTCACCCTGAAACCCGAGAACTGCCATGGGGCCATGGCAGAGGCTCAATACCTAGGTATACTTTCCGGTATACGCTACAGAGGGAGGGGCCTGATAAGAGAGCAGAGACGCAGCTGCTGAGCGTGTCCTAACCACCTCCGGGCGGCATGAAGATCTAACGCCGCCATCCATCCAGTCCATGCGTCCTCGCGGTGCTGCACCCTCCTCGTCCTCCACAGTGTCCGGGTTCTCGAGCTTCGGGCTTTCGGGCGGAGCAGAACGGAACGGAGGCTGATCAGAAGCTAGGAGAGCCGGGAGCCGGGAGCCAGGAGCCGTCATGCTGAAGTTTCTGTCTGGTATCGTTAGGATAAGATAAGACAATCAGAATGACTAGCCGTAGGGCAAGCTGTAGTATAAGCAGTATGATGAGCCGTGTGGTAACCTAACTCTGCCTAACGCTGTATTCCCTGTACCCGCTCTACCCGTGCCCAGGCAACAGACATAGCGCTACACATACCAGCATACCAGCACGTCCTTTTTTTTTTTTTTATTATCCCAAACCCGCAGCGGGCTCACTGCAGACTAGGACTCAGGCTCATTGTATTTGGGGTATGCATGTTGGAGAGTGGGAGATCGGGTCGATCCGGGCTGGGCTGTGCACTGCTCCTGGGATCCCACACATCCACTCCGCCCGCTGTTGTTGCATCCGTGGGCACTGAGAATGCCGGTATCGTGAGTATAGCGGCAGTGCCATGCGGGGTTGTGTGAGCCCTATGAGTACTACCTATCTATACCTATCTACCTATCTATAGAGAACTTTAGACGGGGAGGGCAGGCGACCGGGCTGGGGGAGCACGGTTGGGCGCTGCCAGGTGATATTTCCTGGCCCTCTGCTCCTTGCCGGCCGATTGCCATATTCCCATTCGCTGCTGCTTTGTTACTGTTGACACCCCTGTTGCTATTGTAGCTATTGCTACTAAAGCTACTGGTTCACCCAGAGAGATCCATGAAGATCTATTATCTCAGAGCACTAGAGAACACAGTCCAAGCCAAGTTTAAGTTAAATAGAAGTCTAGTGCAAAACTGACTGTCTGATACTGTCTGATATCTGCATCAATTGGGACTGAGCATCGCAGAGTATCGCTTAATACATATTGCCCAAGATACGTATAGGCTCAGAAAAACGTTACTGTTGCCACTCCTGTTGCTATTGCAGCTATTGCTATTAAAGCCACTGGTACACCCAGAGAGACCCATGAAGAGCTACTATCTCAGAGCACTAGAGAACACCGTCTAAGCCAATTGTAACTTAAATAGAAGCTTAGTGCAAAACTGACTGTCTGATATTGTCTGATATCTGCATCAATTGAGGACAGAGCATCGCAAGTATTGTCTAATACTAAGATATTGCCCAAGATACGTACAGGCTCAGAGCCAGATTGCGATAGACACCAATGACAAATTGAGACGCGGCCTATTTCTGTCTGGGCTTTTTGTTTGTGTTACTGCCTGTACTGTGCTGCATTGTGCTGATCCGCACTGATCCATATGGCTACGTACCGATCAGTTTTACGGAACATTGTGTATCGATCCACCCTGCCCCTTGCTGGAAAGGAAACTTATCACTTTTGTGGATAGGTGCCAGCAGATTACATAATCACTCATTTACCTAAGTACATACTTAAAATTATAGCTGATATTTTCATTGACACTATCTCTTATATTATAATCATCACTATATCATTGTTATCATCGATCCGTTATGCGGTCACTTATATCCAACTGCTAAGAGGCTCTCTGTGGTGATTTTTGAGTGTACCTGTTGATTTCTATTGATCCATATTGCGATACTGATATCTTTACCCATTGGAATTAATGGCAAATTACTGGTAAGCACCGTCTTTATAATCATATATATCCCTATACTTGTTGCAGTATCGGATAATCTTCAGTGCTAACTAGTGACTTTTTGTCAAAAAAAAAAAAAAAAAAAGGGGGGTGGAGACTCTCTCTTAAGATACTGTAACTGACATTGGCCAAAATTTATTTTTTGCTCATGGACTCTTTTCAGACCAATGGGTCGCCATCAGGATATATGAGGTCTCATGCCTGATCTTACATCTTTATAGTTGTTTCCTTGCTCTCTTGGGAGGAGGTTCTGTAGGGTGGTGTCCCCTAGACTAGACATCAGCTCCACTAGACATACCAAACTGTAAGTGTACAAGCACTAGCAGTAACGTAGGGGCAGGGAGAATGTAAAGAGTCTACGTTAGACTAACCTTAGTGAGGCCTAATTCTGCACACTAGGCTTGCACACCCCTCGTCATCCCTAGTCCTCCTCGACTAAAGGGGTACATACAGGTTACTCTTTGCATGAGTTTAAAAATGAGGGGGAGATCGGGGAGAGGCGCGGTGGCAAATATACCTAGAGCAAGTGCGAGCCCCGGATCTATAAGGAAATATATAGTACAGGAGGGAGGAAAAGCTAGCCCTGGTAGTAAGGCAGGTACTAAAACACATACGGATTCGGCCAGTTTGCTGAGAGAGGAATTAGAGGACGACGGGGAAATGGAAACAAGACAAAAAAAGCAACAATTAACTAAAGGGGAGATGGCAGAAATGCTAGCAAGTATGGAATTAAGACTGGAATCCTCTATAAAAGGGGAAATAAACAGCTTACGGGAGGACATGAAACATATGCTGGAAAGAGTGGAGGAAGTAGAAGAAAGAATGGATAGCCAAAATTCAGAATTAAAGGAGTTAAAGAAACAAGTGGAAGATTTACGTAAAGAACAGAGATATGCGAGATATAAAATCGAGGATCAGGAGAATAGGAATAGAAGAAAGAATATCAGGATCAGAGGCATACCGGAACAACAAGGAGAAGATAACTTACAAGAACAAATGGACGAGATATTTGGTCATATGCTGGGAAATAAAGATGCCCCAAGAAAAATTAAGTTTGAAAGGATACACCGGATCAGAAAGCCACCAGAAGTGGGGGCAGAGGCCCCAAGAGACGTGATAGCTAGATTTCACAATTATCAAGACAAGGAGCAGATAAATAGTTATATGAAAGCGAACCAACCAACCAAGTATCGAGAGACCAGTTTACAGATTTTCCCAGATTTATTAGGAGAAACACTATCGCGTAGAAGAACACTGAAGCCACTACTGGAGCTTCTTAGATCAAACAATATTCAGTACACATGCGGTTTTCCTGCCTGCTTGACTGGCCGTAAGGAGGGCCGATCGGCAACATTAAGATTTCCAGAGGAGACCCCAAATTTCTGTAGGAGATTGAATATAGATCAAATTGAGATTCCAGGATGGTGGGAGAATCAAGAGCAAATTGATAATTCAGAGGAAGCACAGGAATGGCAGCCGGTTTGGAAGAGACCACAGGGCAGAAAGAAAATGTAGGGAAAGATAGAAAGGGTACGAAAGGGTATGGGTTAACCGGGAGAAAGAAAGGAAAGAAAAAAAGAAAAAAAAAGAAAAAGAAAAAGAGTAAGTTGCTTGCTTAGGGATACATAGGTGGAGGTAGCATATGCAAGGATGCCCTGGAGGGATGGAGCTGGAGGGGGTGGACATGGGCGGGCGGGGTGAGCGGTTTCTGCCCTCCTTCAGAGCTCAACCTCGAGGAGGAGAAGCCGGGGGCCGGGAAAAGGAAAGGAGGGCCACGGCCAATGGTCTTAGAGAGACCAGTATTTCCTCCAAGGGAAAGGAGGGAGGGGAGGGAGGAGGGGGGGGAAGGGGGGAGTGGGATGGAAGTAGAGGGGGGTAAAGACAGGGGGGGGGGGGGGGGGGGGGGGGGGGATTGGCAGTAGGGAAGAGGGTACCCCAGAAATCAACTAAATATCAAGAATATCTTACAAAAAATGTCAGAGATAAATATAATATCTTATAATGTGAGAGGCCTAAATGCACCCATTAAGCACGCAAATATAATAAAGGAGCTTAGCTTATTGAAGGGGGACGTAATTATGTTGCAGGAGACCCATCTTACTATAGAAGCAAATCGCAAAAATATGACACAATTTTACCCGGTATGGTATTTTGGACACTCCCCAATTAGTCGAGCGAAAGGGGTCGCTATTGGTTTTGCCAAGGAGATCAGGTTTATAATAGATGAGAGAAGGACAGATCCAGAGGGCAGATATTTGTTCCTGAGAGGAAAACTGAATGGAGTAGAGATCTCATTGGCAAACATATACTCCCCAAACAAAAATCCTATCCGCTATGTAATGAAAATGATAACGGAGTTTATGGAATTTAAACGGGGAATCGCCATAATAGGGGGGGATTTTAATTTTCACATGGACCCAGATTTAGATAGTACGTCTCGTGCACAGGGGACCGGAATGGCATGGAGAAACAAACTGAAAAAAAAAAACTCCACCAGTTTCAATTAGTTGATGTATGGAGGATACAACATAATAAACAGCAGGATTATACATTTCGTTCTCCAGTGCATGAGACCTACTCGAGGATTGATTTCTTTCTGGTAGAGCATAGGTTTTTGGAAAACATAAGTGATTCCAGTATAGGTATAGCAACCTTCTCTGACCATTCGCCAGTCTTATTACGACTAAAAATAGGGGAGAAACGGGTCAATAATATGAAGTGGAGGCTTAACGAAGAACTCCTGCAGGACAAAGATACAGAAATCAAAGTAAGAAGGGAACTGGAGGAATTTTTTTAAATAAATTTGACAGAGGATGTCTCAGAGGCTATAGTCTGGGATACACATAAGGCTTTTGTGCGCGGAGTATTAATTAAGATCGGGGCGAAAAAAAAAAAGAAAAAACAATGAGAATAGATTAACTCTCACAAAAGAAATCTATAAATTAGAACAGCAACTCAAACAAGATAGAATAAACTATCTTGAACAAAATAAAGAAACTTTGTTAAAATTAAACATTAAGAGAGAAGAGATAAGAGAGGAAATAGAACAAGAAACTAGAAGTACATTTAATCAAGTAAAGAAAGAGAGGTACTTATGGGATAACAAACCAGGGAAACATCTTGCAAAATTATTAAAAAATAAAAAAAACATTAACTTTATTGAGAAAATACAAACAAGTCGGGGGGAAGTAGTGCACAAATCTAGTGAAATAGTGGAGAGTTTCAAGGAATATTACGAAAAACTTTATTCAATTAATAAACAGGAAAATAAGGATGAGCAAAGTTTAAAAGGAAAAAAAACATATTAATTTTTAAAGGAAATAGAGTGGGAGGAAATTTCTGAAGATAATCTCAACAAACTAGAAGCTCCGATCGCAGAAAGAGAAATCAGAGAAATAATTAAAAACGCGCCAAACGGTAAGAGCCCAGGACCGGATGGCTTAACGGTGCTATACTATAAAAAGTTTATCGATATTTTGGCCCCGAAAATGTGTTCGTATTTTAATGGCTTAGTGGGACATGAGTAAAGAAGCTATTGAAGCTACTATCACCTTAATTTTGAAAGAGGGGAAGGATAGCACATTATGTGCGAATTATAGACCAATTTCTTTACTGAACTGTGACACTAAGATCTTCTCCAAAATCTTAGCAGAGAGAATGAAGGGTATAATGAAGGACCTGATCCACCCCGACCAGGTGGGTTTTGTACCAGAACGGGAGGGGAGAGATAATGGGATAAGAACGTTGCTAGCCATTCAGAAAATCAGTAATAGCGGTGCCCCAGGCCTACTCTTATCGATAGACGCGGAAAAAGCGTTTGATAGAGTGGCCTGGGGCTTCATATACAAGACGCTAGAGAGAATAGGAATAGGCCCAAAAATGCTAAACTGGATCAAAGCACTGTATAATAAACCCGTTGCCAGGGTAACGGGATCCTCTCAGGGGCGTTTGAACTTTACAACGGCACAAGACAGGGTTGTCCCCTATCCCCCCTTTTGTTTGTCCTAGCATTAGTACCACTTCTTAGTAGAATAAGGAAGAATTCTGACATAAAGGGCATAGAAGTAGGAAGTGAGGAACACAAACTCGCGGCATACGCGGATGACATCCTGTTCTACCTAACACGCCCAAAAACAACGTTATCAAATTTATTAAAACTAATGAAACAATATGGAGAGCTTTCTAATTTTAAAATGTATCCAACTAAATCTGAAACTCTCTCTATCAATATAGCTAAGAATGACCAAAACACCTTTCAAAAGGAGTTTCCATTTGTGTGGGGGAAAAAGGAAATAAAATATCTAGGGGTAAAAATAGCCACTTCAAAAGACAGGATCTATAAAGAAAATTTCGTACCTTTGCTGGATGATATTAAAACAGAACTCAGTAGACTCTCTGCAGGTCAGATATCCTGGGGGGGAGAATGAATATTTTTAAGATGGTAATCTTACCTAAAATTATGTATAAGATACAGATGTTACCGATCGCTCTACCTCAAAAGTACTTTAAGACCCTACAAACGATTTTATTAAAATTTGTTTGGCAGGGTAAAAAAGCGCATATCAGTTGGGCAACTTTAAAAAAAAATAAGACACAAGGGGGATGGGGAGCACCAGATATCAGAAGTTATTATGAAGCAGTAATTCTCACAAGAGTGATAGACTGGATTAGGGACACTAAGCAAAAAAGGTGGGTAAGCATGGAATACCATATGAGCAAGGCTCGTTTAGGGAGTATAATCTGGATTCCAGATAAATATAGGGAGTTAGATAAACAATCACATAGCATTACACGGCACGCTATCAAAACTTGGGATAGATTTCACAAGAGGGAAAAATGGGATTTTAACTCACCATTTATGCCATTAAATGATTCAAAATATTTCACACCAGGGTTAGAGAAAATTTCTGGGAAATGGATCAAGAAAAAAAATGCTCAGCTGAAGGATGTCATGACGCAAGACAAATTAGGTACCTATGAGGAATTAAAGGCCAGAGGGGAGGTAATAGAGATAAATGAATGGCGATATGGCCAGTTAAAACACTTTTTGAGGCCCTCCCACAGCCACATAGATCTGTGGAAAACCTACGTCCCCTGGAGAGAATTTGTCAGGGGGACTCAGGGAAAGGAGTTATTTCAAAAATGTATAAATGTCTAATAGAAGTGGGTCACTTGGACAATCCACCATATATCAAAAAATGGGAGGAAGAATTGGGATCCTCTGTGAGTCTCCTCGAATTAAAACAAATATGGAGAAGAGTGCATACCTCGTCAGCTAAAATAATCGAACTAAATTACAAATGTCTGATGCGATGGTATATCACCCCAGACAAGGCTCATAAATATAAGAAGGAAGCCTCAGAATTGTGCTGGCGAGGATGTAGACAGATCGGAGATATGGCGCATATATGGTGGCAATGTCCAAAAATTAAGTGGTTCTGGAGAAGGATTAGACAGTTAATTACTAAAATAACGGACATAGAGATTCCAGATGATCCATGGGGATGCTTGCACCAAAGGATCAGATTACCTATGAAACAATATCAAAAAAGTCTTTTACCCCATCTTTTAACAGCTGCTAAAAGTCTAATAGCCAGTCACTGGCAAGACAAGGAAAGTCCCCCCATTAAAGAATGGTGCAACAAAATAAACTCGATTCAAAACTTAGAATCCCTAAGGCTAAGTGACACAGATGGCTTAGAGGAATATGAACAGACATGGTCAAAGTGGTCAGAGTTCAAACATTCCATGGTATTTGCGGAGTTACTGGCCCAGATTCAGGTAGATTTGCCCATTAGTTGCACATGTGAAGAGCAGCTGATTTGCTCTGCGCTGGGGCAAATTGGAAAGATTGCCACCTGATTCAAGATTCCTTTTGTCTGCTAACTTGCTCCTTTGTAAGGCAAAAATCAGGGCGTAAGGCAGCGCAAGTGAAAGTGGGTGTGCCCTATGCAAATGATCTTTTTTCCACTCAGCAGTGGTTTGCGCCTATTTTCAGGGCAAATTTTGCCCACCTGCTTGCACTGAGCAAATAAATAGGGGCAGACCTGCGCAGGTCCTGTGCAAAATTACATCCTGCTTGTTCCACCCCCCCCCTGAGCAAGGTAATTTTGCCCTTTTCTGCGAGATGGCACCTCCCGGCCAAAAAAGAGGAAGGCCAATTTTGTGGCAGCGGAGATGGAGATCATGCTGGAGGCACTGACGCGCCATACTGCTGTTCTGTATGGCGCTGAACGCCAAAATACTACCGTAGCCCAAAGGAGTGCAATATTTGAGGCGATAACCTTAGACATCAATGCCCTGGGCTTTGAGGACCGGACTTGGATGGACATCCAGAAAAAGTTCACGGACATGCGGCGTCGCGTCCGGGACAAAATTGTCCTCATTAAAAAGCACAGCAGGGGCACCGGAGGAGGACCAGCCTGTTCTGTGCGACTCAATCCGGAGGAGGAGGTCATCTCTCAGAGTCTAGCGCTGGAGCAGGTGGAGGGACTGCCAGGCTATGACTCCACTGTTGGGGACTTGGGGACTGGTAAGTTTTTTGTTTCTCATATCTGTTGTGTATCATGGGAGGGGGTAGAAGTGAACATATGAGGGGGTAGAAGGGAACATGTAACAAGTTTTTGTTTCTCATATCTGCTGTGTATCATGGGAGGGGGTAGAAGTGAACATATGAGGGGGTAGAAGGGAACATGTAACAAGTTTTTGTTTCTCATATCTGCTGTGTATCATGGGAGGGGGTAGAAGTGAACATATGAGGGGGTAGAAGGGAACATGTAACAAGTTTTTGTTTCTCATATCTGCTGTGTATCATGGGAGGGGGTAGAAGGGAACATATGATAGGTGTGTTGCTCCAGCAACATTTTTGTTTTGTGTCATCCACAGATGTTGATGATGAGGCTGGGCCGTCGTCGGCTGTAGGGCGACCCACGCCATCCCCAGAACATCATGGGGTGCAGTCAGGCCCTCTGCAGATCCTGGGCATGTTGGTGGAGGAGGATATCGGCCAGAGTCCATCTAGGGAGGAGGAAGTGGTGGAGGAGGCCGTTATCCTCAATCTGGAGGAAGCAGTGTCCCTCCAGGAGGATCCCACCATCCCTGACCGACCCACCACCCCCCCGACCATAACATCATCCCCCTCCAGGGCAAGCCCCTCCAGTGTCCCTCCCTCCAGTGTCGCTCGCTCCAGTGTCCCCCCCTCCAGTGTCACTCCCTCCAGTGTGACCCCCTCCCCTTCTGCTCCCTCAGTTCGTGCCCCAGCCTCTCCTCCAAGGAAGGCTCTTTCTAAAACTAGGGGTGTACCCTCCAGCCTCCGTGAGGGTTTGCAGGAGGAGCAGGCCCGGCAGACCCACCATATAGGGGAGATGGTCGGAGACCTGAGGTGGGTGGCGGACAGCCTGGCATCCTCCTCCTCCTCTGTCCAGCAGGCCCTCACCCACCATGCTGACCGGGGGGACCGACAGAATGAGACCCTGGAGGATGTTAGTGGCAACTGCGCAGCCATTGTGACCTGTCTGGTTGAACAGCAGGATGCCACTGCATTATTAACTTCGGAGGTGAGCAGGTTGGCAGGTGCGTGGAGGCCAAAAGCTGCTGTGCGGGAGGAGGGGAGACTTACCCGACGGCAGTTGAGGATCACCACCACATGGCAGATGAGGATGTTGGGACAGACCAACACCGTCCTCAACCGCCTGGCCAACGCCATGGAGGGCTTGCAGGCACCACCTGCCAGGAGAGATGAAGTAGAGGTTGATGCTCCCCCCCCCTCCATCCCCACCCCATGCTCCACCACGGCGTCTGAGGAGCCAGAGCCGGGGGACCCTTGGGCCAAGGATGTCCAAAAGAAAAAAATAATTTATGACCATTTTTATTTTTTTTGGTGGCTCAGATTATTTTTTTGGTGGCTCAGATTATGAGCTGTGCCAACATGCCCCTGGCATGTTGGCACACAGATGTGAGATCCAGAAAGTGTGGGTGCTCTGCTTGTTCAGCTCGTCCGTCTTGGTGCTGCTGTAGTTGCTCTCCAGCTGACCTGTGGCCATCTGTTGCTAACTTGCCCCTGCTTTTATAAAGTGCAAATTTGCCCCGGCCAAACAGCTTGCGCGCTTTGGGAGCAAAATGCGCCTCACACGCGCAAGTTTATGAATCAGTGGCAGTTCCTCATTTGCATATTTGCTGAGGGAAAACCATGAGAGCGCAAGTTTCTCCCTGAGCAAAATTGCCCCTTAATTGCGCCGGGGCAGAGAAACTGCCTCCGTGCAAAAATGGCACATTTCAGGCTTAGCTTGCTTTCTGGGTCACCCGCAAATTTGCCTGGGAGCAAATCCGTACTTGCGCGGCGCAAATCACACTTGCTCCCGCGCAAGTCGTACCTGAATCTGGGCCAATGGGTGCATAGGGCATAGGGTATGATTTTGTAAGATTATTTAGATATCCAGGGCGGGATACAATTTAAGAAAGCAACTAGATAGAAGATAAGACTGAATAGAAGATACAGAAAGGTAATTGGAGGTACAGGGGGAGGGAAGGGGAGGGGGGTGGGGAGGGAAGGGGGGTTGAAGGGCCACGAAGGCACTAAAGGGTTAAAGTGTTATTAAAAAAAAAAAAAAAAATTCCTGCATTAGTAATTAATGTATCTAATTGCTCCTTGTGGATCTGGGAAAAAAGGAGTAAAACGAAGAACAAAAAAAAAAAAAAAAAATATATATAAATTTATAAATAAAAACTACCACATATGATGCAATACCAGAAGGAGATTTGTTGGGCAAATGAATGGCGGGAAAATCTCGCTACCTTCCTCCGGTAAATGGTTAAGTCTGAAGTGGGAAAAAAAAAAAAAAAAATACCTAGGGCCTAGAGTAGGGTCTGGGAAACAGTGCCCCGAACCCGCAAAAGTAGAGGCCATAGCCAATTGGCCCCAGCCCTGCACCAAGACGCAGGTATTGGCATCCCTAGGCACCGCCGGGTATTATAGGAAACCCCTCACCGACCTGACCAAAAGGGCCCTATCCAAGCAGGTAGCCTGGTTCTTGGAGTGTGCAATGGCGTTCCAGGGACTTAAGACGGCATGGAGCACCCGGTGGCATACCTCAGCCGCAAGTTATTACCTTGGGAGGTCAGCTATGCCACCATGGAAAAAGAATGCCTGGCTCTAGTATGGGCCTTAAGGAAGCTCCAACCGTACCTTTATGGCCATGCCTTTAGCCTACCCACTGACCACAACCACCTCATCTGGCTCAACCGAGTCTCTGGAGACAATCCCCGATTGCTGCGCTGGAGTTTAGCATTGCAGCTCTACAATTTTACACTGCAATACCGCCCGGGCAAGCAGAACGGAAATGCGGATGGGCTTTCCTGCCAAACCGACTTGGAAGTATAATTTTGACCCGGACATCCCCTAGCCAACCCGGCAGGGTCTAGGCAGGTATGCCAACCCATGGAACTAAGGGGGAGTATTGTGAAGAAAATAGACTTTATTCTGGGTTTTCTCATAGGTTCTGTTTGTTTTTTAAGAACCCCTGGACCGATCTGGGTGAAATTTGGATATGTTGGTCCCCCAGATCGGAGCTATCAGGGCATATGTAATTGTAGGGATACCTTGTGTGGAAAGGGGTGTTCCAACTTTTGGGAAACTTGGGGTGCTCTCTGCCTGGAGATAATTGGTTTATTCCTTAACTGATTTCAATATCTCCCAGGCAGAGCCTTCTGTGATAATATCGTCTGCAGTGTCATGTAAATGAACTTTGGTCTGTCTCTCAAGAAGCATTCATTGTGTGAATTTCTATTGTTTAGCAGGTGAGAAGAGCTTAACTCTGAATCACCTCGTCTGGGTAAATGACCAGTAATTAACATATGTGGATTACATCGGAGACAGGACGTCTGTCTCCTAAGAGGTCTATTGAAGGGGGAGCTCGTTAGTAAAACCATTGTATGATGTTGTGTGAGGAGATTATCATTGTTCATCTGATTACGTCAAGTATTCCTTTTGGTGTATATAAGAACCTGCCTCTCAATAAAGATATTCTATATCTGGACACCCTTCATGAAGTCTTGGCTCATGTTTGGGGGGGGGGGGAGATTCTAACAATTCGGAAGAATCATCTTGGAAACTGTATTCATCTCCACTATCCCTCTACCTCCTATGGTAGCGATAATCACTTAAGCTCGGCGATTGAGGGATGGAAAGAAGGCCGTAGTACCTTAACTACTGCAGGTCTTAACAGTATATATATCCTCTACACACTGTAAATTTAACTAAACTGACTAGCCTTCCTGCTCTATCCATCTATCTGGTAGAAAAGACACTGTGGGCTAGATTCACGGAGAGATACGACGGTGTATCTCCTGATACGCCGTCGTATCTCTGACTTAGGCCGGTCGTATCTATGCGCCTGATTCAAAGAATCAGTTACGCATAGATATGCCTAAGGCCCCGTACACACAAGAGGATCTATCCGCTGGTATTTATCCGCGGATCAGTTCCAGCGGATAGATCCTGTGGTGTGTACGGCCCAGCGGATATTTATCCGTGGATATTTTACGGGCCGATAGATTTCCAGCGGATAAAAATTTCTTAGCATGCTAAGAAATCTATCCGCTGGAATCCTGTCCAGCAGATTGATTCGGTGGTCTGTACAGACTCACCGGATCAATCCGTCCGATCCCCTCCCTCGCATGCGTCGTAATGATTCGACGCATGCGTGGGAAGTCTTTACTTTCCAGCGTCGCGCACGTCGCCGCGTCATCATCGCGGCGACGGCGCGACACGTCACCACGGATGGATTCCGCGCGGATTTCTATCTGATGGTTAGTACAACCATCAGATCAAAATCCGCCAGAGGATTTATCCGCGGGAACGGTCCGGAGGACCGTTTCCAGCGGATAATCCTCTCGTGTGTACGGGGCCTAAGATCCGACAGGTGTAACTGTGTTAGACCGTCGGATGCAATTTAATAATGGCCGCGGGGGGGCGGTCTCGCTGATTAATATGTAAATCAGCGAGATACGCCAATTCACAAACGTACGCGGGCCCGACGCAGTTTGTTACGACGTTTACGTAGCGCTTTTCCCGGCGTATACTTACCCCTGCTTCTATGAGGCGCAGCCAATGTTAAGTATAGCCGTCGTTCCCGCATTGAATTTTTTTTTTACGTTGTTTGCGTACGCCGATTCTCAAACCCGATCGTCGCAAGTTACGCTCACGCCGAAACCACTGACGTCCTAGCGACATCAGTGGGAGCAATGCATGCCGGGAAATTTCGCGGATGGCGCATGCGCATTTAAATCGGCGCGGGGACGCGCCTGATTTAAATAGTACACTCCCCCTAGCCGCGGAATTTGAACTAGTAACGCATCGCCCCGGTGCTAAAATGGGGAATGCAGATGGGTTGTCCCGAGTGCATGCCTGCCTGGCAACCTGTGTCCCAACCCTAGGGTTGAAACAAGAGGGGGGGTATGTGACAGGAAGTCAGGTAAATCTGTGGGTGTTGTCACAGATGGGACATGCATTTCTGCCTTGTTTAGACAATACACAAATTGTTATTGGGCGTCGGCTGCAAAAATAGCCAGACAAGGTCTAAGGGCATTGAAAGACTCCAGCTGTTCAGAATGAGGCAATTAAGGCCTCTATAAGTAGTCCAAAGGATTACCACTGAATTGCTTCATCATTCCTAAGGCTTTGTGAGTAGGAGAGCAGCACTGAAAGTCTTCTGAGGAGGTTAGGAGAGGAGTGATAAAAATCAAAAGACTATTGTTTTGTGCTGTACGACCAGCACTGTCTGCCCAGCGCTAGGCTGAGTCAGACTCCATACATAGGTTCCTGTGTGGAAGGTAAACGCCCAGAGTGGCTAGGGTTTATTTTATGTTTGATTTTGTTTATGCTGTTTGGATGCTTGCAATTGTTTTCCAGCAAGATGGAAAAATAAACCAAAAACGTTGTTTTCAACCGTCTTCGACTGCCAGTCTGTATAAATTCAGTGTGTGGTGAACCCATCCAAGGGGTCACACACCCCGCTACCGAGCTAACCCCTTACAATATATATACACACTGTAAGGGGTTATCTTGGTAGCGGGGTGTGTGACCCCTTGGATGGGTTCACTACACACTGAATTTATACAGACAGGCAGTCAAAGACGGTTGAAAACAAAGATTTGGGTTTATTCTTCCATCTTGCTGGAAACAAGTGCAAGCATCCAAACAGCATAAACAAAATAAAACATAAAATACACCCTGGCCACTTGGGGTGTCTATCTTCACCACACAGGAACCTATCTAGGGAGTCTGGCACAGCCTAGTGCTGGGCAGACACTGCTGGTCATACAGCAGAAAAACAATTGTCTTTTGATTTTTATCACACAGAAAAATCAATCCTCTCCTCACCTCCTCAGAAGACTTTCTGGCATTGCTCTCCTTACTCACAAAGACTCAGGATGCATCCACAACTGTGGTAATCCTCTGGATTACTTATAGAAGCCTTAATTGCCTCATTCTGAACAGCTGAGGTTTTCCAACGCGTCCAAGGTTTTCAAAAAACCCTCTCAAACTTGTCCCCCTTTAAATACTAACGCCAATGTATCTATTTTTGTAAATCAAACAGTGAGGGATCTCAACAAATTACCTCTTTATAAACTAAAACCGAGGAACCTTTCTTCCAGCGAAAATGAGGCACTGTCCGCTCTTGCGGACAATGCCACATTTACAGTCAAACCCTCTGACAAAGGGGGCAACATTGTCCTTATGGACAATGGTGACTATATCATCATGTGTGAAACCATCCTGGCCAACACTAAGTGGTACAAACAGATTTCTGTTTTGTCCATTGGCCAATATTTGGTTAATTTCTATACTCTCGTGGATAAGGCCTTCGCAGATCATATAATTTCCAGACATCTATTTGAATTCATTCGTACTAAACACCCCAAAATTGCAACATTTTATTGTCTCCCAAAAATCCACAAACAAAAAAAAACCCCGCCGGGAAGGCCGATAGTCTCCGGCAATGGGTCCATAGCTGAAAATCTAAGCCGTGTTGTGGATAGTTACTTACAGCCCTATGTTACATCATTACCTTCTTATGTAAAAGATACGATTCATCTTTTACAGATCACCGAGGAAGTTCTCATTTCCGATGATTCTATTTTGGTCGCCATTGATGTTGAGGCACTATATTAAGGCCTTGATTGCAGGTCACCCCTCTGTTACCTTTAAACGTGCCAGTTCGATCAAAGATCGTCTGGTACAAAGTGAATATAGGGATGCCGCCAAAAAGAACAAACATTGCCCCATACCAGGTACCTTCCCCTGTGGCCACTGTTCCCATTGCCCACTTATTAGGAAAGAAAAGACTTTTCGACTCCCAAACGGGGATGTCTTCAAACCATCTCATTTTTCCAACTGTCAAACACAGGGCATTGTCTATCTCATGGAATGCGAGTGCGGTGCTTTCTATGTCGGAAAGACAAAACAGGAGTTTTGGCGAAGGATAGCCAAACACACTTATAGTATGCAAATCGGCAACTTTTATCTCCCCATTGGGAGACACGCAGTTTTTCAACACAATTATACAGTACCCAAGGTGACCTTTACTGCACTTTATAGAATCCACATTCCTGATAGAGGCGGAGACTGGAATAAGACCCTGCTGCAACACGAGCAGCGGTGGATTTTTCGATTACAAGCCACTACCTTGCTGGGTCTCAATGAAGCAGTTTCTTTTGCCCCCTTCCTTAAGGGATTTGTATCCGGGAAGACGCATTAGATAACCTTTGTATATATATATTTTTTCCCCCTAAATCTTTAAGGTTGCTCTTTACCTTTCAGATTTATGTCCATTATATTTCTTTTTGCTGTTCTCAGTATTTAGAATAATTAAAACTACGTGATCATACTATTTTTGAGACCTATTCCAAACTTCCTTCCCAAGCACCCCAGATGATTCTCGCTCTCTATAATCTTTGAGCCATGAAGGGTGATCATCCCCATATATGTAGGGGATCGCCACATATCCAAGATACATATGCCACCTGGCCCCCGCTATTCTTTATACTACCATATATCATGCTCTTTTAGAATAATACCTTACACTATCTTTACATATGTAGTACACATGTATATAGGGCTAATACATGATGGCAATGCTGTTTGGATTATATATGTGTGCTGTGATATGGTCACCTCTGTTTGTATGGATTTATGTAATACAATGTGGAATTGTATTTTTGATGATTTGCTGTGGCTCTCATGCTCTTCAAATTTTATTTATATTTGATTAAGTTGTTTGGACTATTGCCTTACAACATTTTCCTTGTTTTTTTATCTTGTTCCTTTTTGTTGCTGTGCGGCCTGAGCGGCGCCTTGGACAGCTCTCCATGGATGATCTTTTCACCCCAGGTACATCTCGGTCTCCGTTCCCTTTAGTCCTCCCGCCCACCGCCCAGCAGGGTGAGATTTCAGCGCAAGTCCTTGCGCTATAGCATTTCACCACATGATGGCGACAGTGCGCACTGCTGCCTCTTGCGTGGGGAGTGCACTCTCCCCCTGCTGGTGGCATGTGTGCACCGCCTCCATACCCGCTGGCAAGCACCGCGCGTGCGCGGCTGGTCCGCGCGCACGCGGTGACGTCACAGCATCACATGGGATGCAGAAGGCGGCGGCTGACGCCGACGCCGCTGGCGTGCACACACGCCGAGGAGGCCACCACCGCTACGGACCGGGTCCCCCACCAGGTATGTCTCTGGCATTCCCACATTCCTGGGAGGGCAGGTGGCTTTGTTTGTATGTAGTAGTTTAGGTAGGGGGGTGGGTCGGAACCTTCATTGTTTTTTTTTTTTTTTTTTCTGTTCCCACCCCCTCCAATTAGGCCAGGTGTCCTATATATACTCCTGCCCTTTTCAGCTATCTTGGAGGGATCATTTTGGTACCTCCTAAGTATAGCACACCATCTGCTCTGGTGCTACAGGTAAGTCAGGGCTGCCTATTATGCTACCCTTTCTTTGGCAAACCTTTATTTGGCTCTCTTATTGATAACCTAAATTTTTCTACCATAGAGGGAACCTCTCTGTCTGTAACTGCTGTCATTTACAAACCCACAGCATTTTGATCAGACAATGCTATCCCCGCTCAGGAAGTTCTCTTTTAACTTATTAAACATATGCTCTACATTTTAAAGGTACTGCTCTCCATATCCTTTTTAATTATTTTTTTTTTAACTGTTTTTCGCTATCCTACCCTGTCATCCCCTGTTAACTGCTACATAAGCACTTCTATTTTTGCACCTTTCACTCCTCACTACTTTTCCCCCTTTCTTTTTCACAATAAATTTTAGGCATTTCCACTTTTTTTTTTTCCTTTTTCTCTTCCCCTCGTTTTCCGTTGATCATTTCATCCCTCTGTTTCTGTTTTTGTCTCTTTTTCTTTTTCTATCTATGATAGACTGTTTTATCTCCTTTTTTCCTTTTCCTTTTTTTTTTTTTCCCTCTTCCTTTCCCCTTTTTCCCCTTTCTCATCACTCCCTCCCTCCCTTCCTCCTCCCTTCCTTAGCTGTTCACCATCACTTCATATCTTTCCCTCACCTTTTTTCCCCCCCGTTCCCCCTCTTGTTTCCTTACCTCACACTCCACCCTAATTGCTGTTCAGCCGTTCACTATCACTTCCATTTTTCCTTCACTTCCTCTTTTTTTCTTTTCCTCCCCCCTCCTTCCTTTTTTGCTATTTCATATTCCACCCCACCTGTTTTGTACCATCCTCTTTCTTTCTTAATTTCCAATCACACTTTCACTCCCCACTTTTTCACTCACACCCCTTTTTTCTACCTAATATACACCGCCACTTCCCTCTTCCCCCCCCTCACTCTCACATTATTCCTCCCCTTTTTCTTTCTCCCCCCCTTTTTTTTTTTTTTTTTTTATTTCTTTTTCTTTTTTTCCTTTTTTTCTTTTTCTTTTTCCTTCCTTCTCCTCCCTTTTCTTCATCTTGTCCTTTTTTCATTATTTCCCTTCACATTTGATTTCACTGCACCTCCTTCAGGTATCACTTTTTTCACTATTTCCCCCCTCCTATTTCTTTTTCCTTCCTTTCGTTTCTTCCACATCTTCCTTTGCACTTGATCCTCACTGTATTTCTTTCACTGTTTCACTTTTCACCCGCTCTTGTCACTATTCTTATCCTTTCTTCCCCTCGCTCCCCCATCCAATTTTCTTCTTATTTCTTTGCCCTTGTCACTTTATTTCACTTGCCCCTGTCCTTATTCTTATCCCCTTTTTTTCTTTCTCCTTTCAACCTTCCCTTTCACCTTTTTTTTTTTTTTTTTCCCTCTTTAGGGAGAACTTTGTTTCTTTATTTTTGAGACATATTATTTTAAATTTGCAATCTAGCACTCCTGAGCATCTATTTCTTATTCTTTTTAAGCCTCATAAGGTTTACTCTGTCAACTTCTACCTTCCACTCCAGAGCCTTAACAACTATATCCCTTAATATACGCCTGTATATGTATGTACAAATATACAATTCAGAGTACCAATGTTGCTATTCTGCTTACAGGCCTCTTTATTAAACTTCTTCCCTTCTGCCAACAATTCCACACCCCTCCTGGGTTTTTGCATGGTCTTTCCATCTTTGACCCGGCCCTGTTTGGGGGTGACCCCCTGTGGTGTCGAGCGAGGGGTCTTATTCGGCGTGGAGATCCGATTTATTGCCTGGGTTGTGGATCATCTTTGAGTGGGCGATGCGGTGCTGCTCTACAGGCTCACAGTATTAACACTGAGACACCTTACCAAGGTAAAAAGACAAAAAAAATCATTTTATTTCATTATTATTGTTTTGTATATAAATATAGAACATACTGTCTCTTTTTCATATATTGTTTTCCTATTTCATAGGTTTTTTGTAAAAGTAGAAGCAAATTCTAAAAGTGTACCTCCTATTATTTGAATGACTATGAGATGTCTAATCAATATGTGTTCCCTTTTAGTTACACAATTCTCTGAAGAAGACCTTGTAGGTTGAAACGTTCGTTAGATTGTTTATGCTACAATACATATTTTTGGCTGTATAAACACTATTTGTGTACTGTATTGCATATCTATGTAAACGCTGAGTGTGTACTTGTCATAGCTCATATTCTATCCACTTTTGCTATTTCATTCTTGCCCGATTTTTTTATCATGTGAATAAATATAATTTTTTACTACATGGTATTATATTCTTCTACACTAGCTGCCTAATAACCCCACCTGGGAAAATCCGTTCATATTCCAACGCCCTTAGACCCTTTCTGGCTATTTTTGCAGCCGACGCCTAATAACAATTGATGTATTGTCTAAACAAGGCAGAAATGTATGTCCCGTCTGTGACAACACCCACAGATTTACCTGACTTGCTGTCACATACCCCCCTCTTGTTTCAACCCTAGGGTTGGGACACAGGTTGCCAGGCAGGCATGCACTCGGGACAACCCATCTGCATTCCCATTTTAGCACCGGGGCGATGCGTTACTACAAAACTAAATTCCTGGAGGGCCAGGAACCACCTATTTATTCTCCTATTGGTCTCTTTGTTCTGTGCCTTCCACTTCAATGGGGCATGATCCGTCACCAGTTCAAACTGTCTACCCACGAGGTAGTACCGGAGAGAATCCAAAGCCCATTTCACCGCCAAACATTCTTTCTCAATGATGGCATAATTCTCTTCATGGGCCTTCAACTTTCGGCTGAGGTACATAACAGGGTGTTCCTCCCCCTTGATAATCTGAGACAGTACAGCTCCTAAGCCCACATTTGACACATCTGTCTAAACCACAAAGTCCCGTGAAAAATCAGGCGAATTTAAAACTGGCTGACTACATAAGGCCTGTTTTAAAGCCTGAAAAGCTGTTTCTACTTCGGGAGTCCATTTGGTCATTACAGACTCCTTCCCTTTGGTCAAATTGGTCAGGGGAGCAGCCTGTGAGGCAAAATGGGGGATAAAGCGGCGATAGTAGCCCGCGATCCCCAAAAATGCACGAACCTGTTTCTTGTTGGTGGGACATGGCCAATCCTGAATAGCCTCAACTTTATTTATTTGGGGCTGGATTAGACCTCTTCCAATGGTATACCCCAGATACTTCGCCTCTTCTAGCCCAAGGGTACATTTTTATGGATTGGCTGTAAACCCGGCTTTCCAGATGGAATCCAACACAGCCTGAACTTTTGGCAAGTGTGATTCCCAATCCTCACTGTGGATGACAACGTCATCGAGGTATGCAGCAGCATAGGCTCGATGAGGCCGAAGGGTGTTATCCATGGTGCGTTGGAATGTGGCAGGAGCATTTTGTAACCCAAAAGGCATCCTCCGATATTGGAAAGATCCGTCTGGAGTTACAAATGCTGTTTTTTCCCTGGCCGACTCAGAGAGAGGAATTTGCCAATAACCCTTGGTCAGGTCTAACGTTGTCATGTACCAGGCAGTGCCTAGGTGATCAATCAGTTCATCTATGCGGGGCATGGGATAGGTGTCAAACTTAGTTATTTGATTCAGGCGGCGAAAGTCATTACAAAACCGCCAACTTTCATCTGGTTTGGGCACTAAGACAATGGGACTTGACCAATCACGATTTGACTCTTCTATCACCCCCAGCTCAAGCATTTGTTTTACTTCCTGGCGAATTGCCTCTCACCGGGCTTCTGGAATTCTATAAGGCTTCAACTTGACCTTATCCCCTGGTGTGGTGATAATGTCATGTTCAACTCCGGAGACCCAACCTGGCAGGTCTGAAAACTTCTCCTTATTACGGAGCACAAATTCTTTAACCTCCTGTTTCTGAGTTTTGGAGAGTCTCCGCTATCCCAACTTCAGGGACAGCCAGGTTAAATGGAGCAGAAAAATCGGGTAGTCTTAGCGACCAAGGACTCTCTATCCTTCCATGGTTTCAGCAAGTTCACGTGATAGCTGCTCAGGTTTTCGTCTTCCCGGTTGGCTAATTTTATAATTCACCACTTCCATTTTTTCCAACACTTCATATGGGCCCTGCCATTTGGCTAGGAATTCACTTTCGACCGTGGGGACCAGCACCAACACCCTATCACCAGGTGCAAAGAAACGGACCTGGGCCCCACGATTGTAAATCCTTTGTTGAGCCAATTGGGCTTGGGCTAAATGTTCCTTCACAATCGACATCACTTGGGCAATTCTGTCTTGCATTTGGGCCACATGTTCAATCACACTTCGATGAGGGGAACTCTCACTCTCCCATGTTTCCCTGGCAATGTCCAGTAGGCCCCGAGGGTGCCTCCCATACAGTAGCTCAAACGGAGAGAACCCTGTGGACGATTGGGGAACCTCTCTTATTGCAAACATCATATAAGGGAGCAGATAATCCCAATTCTTTCCGTCTTTATCCACCACCTTCCTCAACATTTGTTTTAAGGTTTTATTAAACCTTTCCACTAACCCGTCTGTCTGAGGGTGATATACTGATGTACGTAATTGGGTCACTTTCAGGAGTTTACAAAGTTCTTTGGTCACCCTAGACATAAACAGGGTGCCCTGGTCAGTAAGAACTTCCTTAGGAAGACCGACACGGCGGAAAACCTGAAACAACTCTTTGGCAATGGTTTTAGCAGAGGTGTTTCGGAGAGGAATCGCTTCTGGGTACCGGGTGGAATAGTCCATTATTACCAAGATGTGCTGGTGCCCTCTAGTGGACTTCAGTAAGGGGCCAACCAAGTCCATGGCGATCCTCTCAAAAGGGACCTTGATAATGGGCAGGGGTACCAACGGACTGCGGAAATGTGGCATGGGTGCAGTAATCTGACACACTGGACAGGAAGAGCAGTACAATTCCACTTCTTTAGTGATCCCAGGCCAATAAAACCTTTGGGTGATCCTCTCCCGGGTTTTTTCCGCTCCCAAATGTCCCCCAAGAATGTGCCCATGGGCCAGTTCCATAACCATCTTGCGGTACGGTTTAGGCACTACCAGTTGCTCAATGGTGTCCTCTATCCTCTGTGACACTCGATATAACAAGTCCCTTTCAATAATGAAGTAAGGGAGGGCAACCCTCTCGTCAGGGTTAACTAACTCCCCATCTATCTTCACTACATTCTCCCGGGCTCTTAGCAATGTGGGGTCCCTCAATTGCTCAGTGACAACATTTTCTCTGTGCACCTCGAGGTCATGAAACCCTATTGGCCGCTGTTCCTCTTCTGAGGTAGCAGGCTCCTCCCTAGGGACTGTTGTTTCCCATGCGAATACTGAGAATGGAAACTCAGGAGAATCCTCAGTTATAGGTTTCTGGAGTAGATGGTTCAGACTCAGAAGAACCACCTACTGGGGAATCTGGGCAGTCCCAGAGTTCCCAGAATTTTGGGAAATCCCTTCCCACAATGGCAGTTTGGGAACTAAACCCACCTGGTGACACAAGTTACCGAGGGAGGTTTCAAAGGAAACCGTAGTCACCGGATATTCTCGAGTATCCCCATGTACACAAACTACAGCCATTTTCCTTGGATGTAAGGTTTTTCCCACCACTAGGTCACTTTTCACTAAGGTGACAAGGCTACCTGAATCCAACAATACCACAATATTTTTACCATCTAAGCACATTCTATATAAAGGTTTCTCATTTTCCTTTACTGCAGTGCATGTGGTTGCAAAAAGGGACTGCCGTCTCTCGGTCAGAAAGTCACACTGCATGGGTTCATCACCCGCTGGGCAAACTGCTGCTACATGTCCCACTTCCCGGCAACGGTAACAAATCAACCTTCTGGTCCTCTCCTGTGAGATGGGACTTCCAGGCCGCTCTCGCCAAACATTAGCAGTTGTCAGAACCTGTACTCACCGAGACCGAGATGCTGAGGGCGGCTCACCTTTGCGACCCTGTGCAGACCACTCCCTGGAGTTGGGACAGAGGAGGGACGGCACAAGGAGGCACCGGTGCCGGGAGCTGGTAGGCAGACTTGGTGCAGCTGACAGAAGCAGGGCAGGTGCAGAAGACTGGAGACAAGCGTTGGTCAGGCAGGAACTGGTAGGTAAGTCTGGTAGGGTCCACAGGAAACAAAGGCAAATCCGAGTCACAGGCCGAGGGTCAAGAGCAGGAGAGTTCAGAGGGAGTCCGTGAGAGCAAGCCAAGGTCAAGGGGCAGGAGACAACAGCAATCCGGGTCACGTTAGCCAAAGGGTCAGAGGTTCCAGGTGAGAGGAGAGTCGTCAAGAATTCCGGGTCAAAACAGGCAGGTACGGCAACAGGTAAACACATAGGAGCTGAAGACAAGCCAGCAACTTGTTTAGGGGATGAGGCCAGTTTAAATAGGAGAGTCAGTCCTCTGATTGGCCACAGAGCTGTCACGTGCACGCTCGTGCGCGCGTCCACGCACACGGCGCGCCGCTGTACTGCGCATGCGCGCGCACATATTGCGCCCGCACGTGCGCCAGTGCCCAGTTGCCCCGCGCATGCGCGGGAGCTCAATGGAGCCGGGAATGGAGCCCTGACAGCAGTATTCCCGATAATTCCTCTAGTTGCTCCTTGGTACCTCTCTCCACCCCCATCCCTTGATGCAGTCTTACCAATAGTGGGGAGGGTCTGGTCTTGGGGTGAAAAGTCTGTGCGTCTCTGGTGGAAGAGGACAAATTCTCTGTTGTTAGGTACCTTTCGACCAGGTCTACAAGTTTGTCTGCAGTTTCCGGTGAGCTGCAAGGCTCTCTTGGTGAACCTGTTGTTGAGCTGCCATGCTCTCTTGGTGAGCATGCTGTTGAGCTGCGTGAGCCTGTTGTTGAGCTGCCTGAGCCTGTTGTTGAGCTGCCATGCTCTCTTGGTAAACCTGTTGTTGAGCTGCAATGCTCTCTTGGTGAGCCTGTTGTTGAGCTGCGTGAGCCCGTTGTTGAGCTGCAAGGCTCCGCTGCAAACCTGCATTCGTCTGCTGTTGATTTGCATTTGCTATAGCCAGCTGTTTCAGTATCTCCTCCATTTTGGGTTTACGTTAACTGCCTGCGGCACTCCACCATGTGTAAGGGGTTAGCTCGGTAGCGGGGTGTGTGACCCCTTGGATGGGTTCACTACACACTGAATTTTTACAGACAGGCAGTCGAAGACGGTTGAAAACAAAGATTTTGGTTTATTCTTCCATCTTGCTGGAAACAAGTGCAAGCATCCAAACAGCATAAACAAAATCAAACATAAAATAAACCCTGGCCACTTGGGGCGTCTATCTTCACCACACAGGAACCTATCTAGGGAGTCTGGCACAGCCTAGTGCTGGGCAGACACTGCTGGTCATACAGCAGAAAAACAATAGTCTTTTGATTTTTATCACACAGAAAAATCAATCCTCTCCTCACCTCCTCAGAAGACTTTCTGGCACTGCTCTCCTTACTCACAAAGACTCAGGATGCAGCAAATCAGTGGTAATCCTCTGGACAAATTATAGAGGCCTTAATTGCCTCATTCTGAACAGCTGAAGTTTTTCAACGGCCTTTAGCCTTTTATGGATACTGTTGCAGCCGACACCTAATAACAATTGGTGTATTGTCTAAACAAGGCAGAAATGTATGTCCCGTCTGTGACAACACCCACAGATTTACCTGACTTCCTGTCACAACACATACATGTGTGTTTGAGTTTGGGGTGCACACCCTAATGTAATAGGCTGTGCACGCCTATGGCAAGGATGCATACTAATTAGTGACTCATTACCTATCACTCTGAAAGACAGGATCTAGATCAAAGACGGCCAATCAAATTGCTCAGCTATGCAGTGGATAGAGAATATAATCTTGGAGGTAAGCCTTGTCACTCAGAGAATAATATTCCCTATGTATTCTCTGTATGAATATATGTTAGTCTGGAAGTGATCAGAATATATTCCCTCTGTAGAAATATGGCACAAGTCTAGGAAGAGACTTTGAATTATATACTCTGTTGGATTTTGTATCGTCTGTGGACTTTGGACTTTGTTCGTTATTGGAAGTTCAATTAAAATGCATTCTTTGGAGAGCCTGTGTGTTGCTGCGAAACAACAAATCTATAATCATCATACTAACATCTAAATATCAATTATCTAATCGGACTGGACACTATACTTTTATATCACTACATTGGTGCCATTCAAGTGACCATAAGCGCATTTTCAGGACTTAGTAACAGAAGCCGTTGATGACAGCAATCCTGTGAGGTGGACAGAAGTCTGATGGAGACCCAATAGCTGTGCTGTGACTCTAATGTCTGGTTGTGACATAAGAGAGTCTGATATACAAGATTAAACAAGTTTGGAACCCCAGAATTTTTCTCTGGAGACTGGAAACTGAAGAAAGAAAAGACTGTCGTGTACTAGAAGACCGGAACTGGCAAGGTGGAGCTTCAAATGCGGTGAGTAAAATATTTCCTTTTTTTAATTATTAATAGTATAGTCAAAATGCTTACTCAGTGTGAAGCTAGTGTCAGTTCTGATAAAGTTAACAGATGGGTATTAAAATGTATTAAGCGTCATGGCGGTCCTTATGAAATTCCAGAAAAATGTAAGCAGACGTGGACTACGATGACGGAATTTTTCAAGAAAAGTGTTTTTGATAGCAACATTTCAGAAAGTAAAAGAAAAGGTTGTATTGTGCAGGGCTTGTTATCTTGCTGTTTAACAATGGCAAGTTCTTTGATTGATAAGGTTGAAAAAATTGCGCAGTTACAGAATGCAGTTGATAATAGACATAAAGTTTGTCAGAGGTTACAAAACCAATCAGAAACTGAGACAGTAAATTTTAAAAATTGCATGCAGTTACTATTGGGGGAGCTTTGCTTGAGAAATTTAAACGCTGTGATGAATTATCAGAGGAAAATGAGAGATTAAAATTAAGAATTATGGAATTGGAGAAAAGATCTCAGGAATGCAGATATGCATCAAATCTTGGCTTAAGCAATCTGCAGCAAAATACAAACACAAATTGTCTATCAAATGAAACGGAACCTCATATTAAATCTGATAATTCATTGCCTGCCGCACCCACTGTGACCACCACGGTTTACAACAACAATAATAATACAGGTGAAGTTCAGCTTGTAATGAAGTATTTGAAACCAAAAGAACTAGATGCAATTTTTAATGAAATAGGAATGGTTCCCTGCCATGATTTAATGGTTTTGTGACTTGCAGAAGGTCAGAGATATGTACCATCTCAACCCATCTGACTTAGAAAGAGTTTTGCAACATTCTATAGGATATAGTCTTTGGATGAGAATTAAACAGATCTGTATTCAGCCTCTGAGGACAAGGGACATATTACTGGAATTATTATGTGTTTTGTATGAAGTACGTTCTGATGTTGCGATTCGTGGGCAGATCCAACAAATGCAAAGTGAATCTCCCTATGAATTGTCGCACAGGATAGCAACTATTATGGAATTGTTGGTAGGTAATAATCTTGCATTTGAACGTGGAGGCTCGATACATATCAGTATGTTTCTAGATGCTTTGCATGAAGATATCAAACAAAATATTTTATTAGTTACCCCGAATCCTCATGATTTAAAAGACGTATTATTGAGAGCAGATCATTTATGGAGAAAGTCAAATGAGCAAGCTGTCAGAATTGATGTAGCCACATTGTTTAGGACAAACACTGAACAGAAAGATCAGAAGATAATATCTAATGATCACAACAAGAGACGTAACTCTGGGTCAAACATAGGTGATATTAATATGAAAAACAGAGCTGACCAAAATAATAATAAGAAAAACCTGGATCCCATTTCCTCAGTTAAAACAGAAATATGACCACCTGAAGAATGAGTATGATAAGATGAAAATAGAATATTACACATTATTAGAACAGTTGAAGGGTCCAGATCTGTTTTTGAAAATGACGCTTCTCTAGCAGTGGGGGTGAATTAGCTTTAAACTGTAAACATGTAAATAGTACTTTGTTTCAGGACCTTGCTAATGAGTTTTTGTCTGAGAGTTTTTGTCTTCCAGGTACATTGCTGAAGATACTCGTTTGCATGTGAATAGCAGGAGAAATTGCTGGCTAGTGGGGAATAAACGCTGAATGGACAATATATCACTATACAAGTGAATATCTCTTAATATTCATCAAGCAATAGACTTTTTTTTTTTAACATTTCAAATTTCCTTTTTTTTTTCTTTTTTTTATGGACTTACCCAACGCCCTATTTTTTCATTTTCTCCCTTTCCCTGATATATTTTGCTTTTTTATTTGTATTATGTTTTATTTTTTTAACTTAATCTTAAAACCAGAGCGAAGCATTTAAACCTAAAATAATTTTATAACATCTGTACATATGACATAATGCATATTGATATCAATAGATTTGACCTCTGAGGTGATGCTGCACAATGGCTTGGCATAGCATAAATTATAGTAGGTTGGGTGGTTTTCCTAAATTTATAAGAGGGGTGAGTGAAATTCATCACTCTAGTCATGATTTGAAACATTGTTGAATCAGTTGTTTATAATATGCTGAAGGCTATGACATATATGGATGAAAAAGACCTTTCTACCTTTCATAAAAAATACTGGCAAGAATTTCCACTGCCGCCTTGTCTGGACAGAAGATCTGATAAACACTGATGTCATGTCAAACCATCGCATGGGGGAATATATATATATATATATATATATATATATATATATATATATATATATATATATATATATATATATATATATGTTGATATACCATTCTGGTGGAATTATGGACTGAATGATACAAATAACAGCTCTATTAAAGGCAATGAGGGGTCGGCCTACAGCACATTACGAAAGCAAATTGTTGCTGGCAATCAACAAATTCAGGTACTTGACATGTACACAACAGGTCATCATTGCTCAAATAGGAAATGGAAAGAAGTAGATGGACTACAGCTTTATTATCAGAGAATATTGAGGGTTTGATGTTAAAAGAACCAAGTGTCCTGATTGATGGATTAATGATTGAAGATGTCAAGTGCAAGGAAATAGTTTGCAGCACAGAATTTTTACTGCCATACCCAAATCTTTTTGACCTTGGAAGCAACTGCTGATACATTAATGGTTCTTCTTACTATAAAGATGGAAGTAGAATTTCAGGATTTGCTGGTGTTTGTGTAAAAGCATCTTTAACCACTTAAGCCCCGGACCATTTTTCAGCTAAATGCCCAGGCCAGGTTTTGCGATTCGGCACTGCATCGCTTTTACTGACAATTGCGCGGTCGTGCGACGTGGCTCCCAAACAAAATTGGCGTCCTTTTTTCCCCACAAATAGAGCTTTCTTTTGGTGGTATTTGATCACCTCTGCGTTTTTTTTTTTTGCGCTATAAACAAAAAATAGAGCGACAATTTTGAAAAAAATGCAATAATTTTTACTTTTTGCTATAATAAATATCCCCCAAAAACATATATATATATAAAAAAAAAAAAATCCTCAGTTTAGGCCGATACGTATTCTTCTACCTATTTTTGGTAAAGAAAATCGCAATAAGCGTTTATCGATTGGTTTGCGCAAAATTTATAGCGTTAACAAAATAGGGGATAGTTTTATTGCATTTTTATTAATTTTTTTTCACTACCATTGGCGGCGATCAGCGATTTTTTCGTGGCTGCGACATTATGGCGGACACTTCGGACAATTTTGACACATTTTTGGGACCATTGTCATTTTCACAGCAAAAAATGCATTTAAATTGCATTCTTTATTGTGAAAATTACAATTGCAGTTTGGGAGTTAACCACAGGAGGCGCTGTAGGAGTTAGGGTTCACCTAGTGTATGTTTACAACTGTAGGGGGGTGTGGCTGTAAGACTGACGTCATCGATCGAGTCTCCCTTATAAAAGGGATCACTCGATCGATACGCCGCCACAGTGAAGCACGGGGAAGCCGTGTTTACATACGGCTCTCCCCGTTCTTCAGCTCCGGGGAGCGATCGCGAGGGGGTGGCTAGAAACGAATAGCCGCGCCGTCGTCCCGGATCGCTCCCCAAAAGGAACCCGCCCGCCGCACGCAGCGGGGGGGTCCCGATCGGACCCCCCACCCGCTAGAAGGCAAGGACGTATATATACGTCCTTCTGCCTGTCCGTGCCATTCTGCAGACGTAAATAGTCGTGCGGCGGGCGTTAAGGGGTTAAAAATGAAAACTTTGAGCCTGGAGATGAGAGAATCCTGGACTTATGTGGATTGGACCTCCCAAAACATACCAAGCTTTACTTTCAGTGAGATGATGAGAGATGTGATGAAGTCAGAATGAGCCATTGTAAAGCATCCAGTACCTCAAACCATAATGATGTTTGTTGCTTGAATTTTGAGTCAGTTCTAGTAGTTAGAACCGACTCAAGTGGGGGAATATGTTGTAATATATGTTGTAATATGTTGGCCGGTTTATGTGGCATGTTTATATATATATATATATATATATATATATATATATAATGTCGTATTATTGTGTTATAAGGTCCAAAATTGACCAGGCCAGATTTCAGTCCAGGATGGGTCTATTTTACACATCAAACCTGTAATTACATGTTACACATCAAAAGACGCTTGCCGATTGTCAATAGGCAAAGAGACAGGATGGGACTATTTTACACATCAAACTAATCAAACTATTACTCAGGCCACATGTAATCTAATTATTTATTAGAGGGAGCTTATTAGTATGCAAGGATGCATACTGATTAGTGACTCATTACCTATCACTCTGAAAGACAGGATGTAGATCAAAGACGGCCAATCAAATTGCTCAGCTATTCAGTGGATAGAGAATATAATCTTGAAGATGAGCCTTGTCACTTTCTTCTTTAAGCTCTTTTACAAGGGGGGGTAGGCCCGGGCTTCTCCGCCATTTTCTGCGGGGGGGGGGCGGTCTTCTCTGTTCCCTCTTCTGCCGGGCTCCAGCGCGGGGTCCGGTCTTCTCCTTCACTGTCTTCTCTGTTCCCTCTTCTGCCGGGCTCCAGCGCGGGGCCGGTCTTCTCTTCTAGCGATGTTGACACGTTAATCTCTCCCGCTGTAATGCCGTGTGAGCGGGGGCTCCAGCGCGGGGTCCGGTCTTCTCCTCCGCTGTCTTCTCTGTTCCCTCTTCTTCCGGGCTCCACCGCGGGGGCCGGTCTTCTCTTCTAGCGATGTTGACACGACGAGCTCTCCCACTGTAATGCCATGTGAGCGTTGCGCATTGTGTTCCCAGTAACACGACGGGTGCGCGAGCGCCGCCGGCGGCGCGCCCCCTAGCGGCTTTAAATGACAGGACGTCATATGACATTCTGTCTGAACAATGGAGTCTTCCGCCCGCCGTCATTTGACAGTGTGCGGTTGACAAGTGGTTAAGGAAAACCTGAAAACATGGCCTGTTGGGGGGGGGGGGGTATTAGCGGACAGACTTGAAGTGCCGATTTACAGCACTGTGCTTAAATCTAGTGCAAGGCAATCCTATTCTAATTGTGGGTGTTTGAGGGAAGCCAAGTGAGTGTTAGAACCCCTGCTTGTGTTTTTTGGGTTGGGCTCTGTGTCCCTTTTCTTAAAATTGGCTTCACTTCCTGTCACACAGCTGAACAGGAAGTGAGGTTAAAACCCTACCAATGTCTTTTCTTGGGGACACACAGGTCAATCTAACACACAGCGGGAACTTCAATTGGAAGCGGATCGTCCAGGGAAGAAGAAGCCATGCAAAATGCGGACGAGAAGACCGAAGGAAGGAGAAGAAGATGGAGGAAGAAGCCGGTGCGAAGATGCGGATGAGAAGACCGAAGGAAGGAGAAGAAGTTGGAGGAAGAAGCCGGTGCAAGATGCGGACGAGAAGACCCAAGAAAGAAGAAGAAGATGGAGGAAGAAACCCGAATGAAAGCAGAAAAGAAGAAGATGGAAGAAGAAGAAGAAGAAGCGCGGAAAGAAGACATTAATAAAGGAATTGTCAAAAACTGGCTATTGTCTTTTTTTTATTTTTTACACTTTTTTTGGTGAAATGGTAGAGGTACAACGTACCCCATTACCATTTCACACAGGGGGGGCCGGGATCTGGGGGTCCCCTTTGTTAAAGGGGTCTTCCAGATTCCGATAAGCCCCCCGCCCGCAGACCCCCACAACCACCGGCCAGGGTTGTGGGGATGAGGCCCTTGTCCCCATCACCATGGGGACAAGGTGCTTTGGGGGGCCTGGTACGGTTCAGAAGAGGGGGGGCCACTCTCTCGTCCCCCCTCTTTTCTCCGGCCGGCCAGGTTACGTGCTCGGATAAGGGGTCTGGTGTGGATTTTTTTTTATTATTTGGGGTGGAGTTCCCCTTAAAATCCATACCAGACCTAAAAAGGGCCTGGTATGGATATTTGGGGGGAACCCCCACGTCTTTATTTTTTTATGGCGGGGTTCCCCTTAATATCCATACCAGACCTGAAGGGTCTGGTAATTGAATTTGGGGGGACCCCACGCTTTTTAATTTTTTTATGAATAAATTTGCTCTGAATTGCCGGGAGCCGACAATTCATTATAGCCGCGATTCATTAAATTACTTTTTTTCCTTCAGAATGTCATTTTGAGCAGGGACAGTTCTAAGTACGGGAAACATGCGCTATTTCACATGCTTACTTTACACCCCCCCCCTAGGTATGAAATTTAAACGAATATTTCACTTTTATTGTTGCACTTTAAGCATTATTAAATTCACTGCTCCCGAAAAAACGGACGTTAAAAAAAAAAAAAAACATTGATACATGTCCCCTGGGGCAGGACTCAGGTCCCCAAACACTTTTTAGGACAAAAATTAGCATATTAACCTTTAAAATTAACACTTTTGATTTTTCCCATAGACTTCTAAAGGGAGTTCGGCGGCGGCTTTACATATTAATTGCATTGCGCCCACTGCTACGCGGGTTCATTCGCCTAATTAAGGATTCATCCGGCATGCCAATTAAGCCATGAACCGGCGCAGCACATTGCTTTTAGTAAATCAACCCCTAAGTGTTGTTGGAAGCAGGACTGTTTCCCTATTGTATGCTTGAATCTGCTATTTCTCCTTTTACTCCAACTTTTCTATCACCACAAGTTTTATTGTTTTTACCCGGCTGGGTAATAAAGAGCACAAAAAAAGACACCTGTCATAGACATTCCGTTACTACTACAATCTCCCTAGACGGCGGAGGAGCCATGAGGTAACATGCCACCCAAAACAAACCAGCAGCTCCTTCCGGGGGTAGTGCTACACGTGGGGGCTCGTCCGGGATAGGCTGGTACCTCGGACAACCACATTGAGAAGTTTTATTCCGCCATTGATGCAAGGAATTGTCGTGGTGTTGGACTGTGCTGGTGAGGAGAGAGTTAACGTCAGGTAGTTAAAGTTTGGGTGCACGTGCAGCGGACTGACGTGTGCCTGCAACGTGGAAGAAAAATAACTCAAAGTGTGAGGAGTTACCCACCCCTGCGTGAGACATAAGGCGAGTTTGGCGCCAAAGGACAGAGTGATTGCCCGCCCACGAGATAGAGTCGTGCAAGCATGTCTGTGCCCCAATGTCATTTGAGAGATTGAGACCCCCGATGTCTATGCCGGGAGTTAATCCGATGCCTGCTGCCACCGCTTTCCCCCTGACCGATACCGGGATTTGAATGAGGACCCAGGGGAGGCGCGTGCCATTTTCCAGTGGTAGCGTTGAGGGCCTTGGACTTTCCTGCCCCCGATGTGTGGAGCAAGCTGTCCGGATCCTGCCAAGAAGTGCCGGGAATATTTGTTCCATGTGGAACAACCAACGGAGTCTCCCCGTGAGTACCGGGTGTATTGGGTCGTCGGAACGGTGACTGTGGAAGAAGAGGTCTTGTGGCCTGCACCTGCTTCCACCACTACTTTTGTTGATCCTGATGTTGTGACTGTCTCTTCCACACTCACTATGTCATCGGCTGCTACCCCGATTGTGTCGTCGGAAGGAAGTGACACTGAAAATAAAGAGAATATTCCTGCTGTGAAGGTGGATGCTGCTACTGAGACAGTATGCATGGCGGTGGTCCCTGCTTGGCTCACCTCTTTATATATAATGACCCCGTCAAGGTCTCCCATGGCTGTGGTCATGGCCTACCTACATGTGGACATGACAAGCACTTCAGGGCGAGCGTTGCCCCGGTCAAGGCCAAATCCAAATCCAAGGACAAGGTCAGGACACTTGTTAAAGAGCGTGTCTGTTTGCCTGCTGAAGAATACCACACTTCTGAGATGGACTCTTCCTCCGATGTGGGGGATGACCAGTGGTTTGAGCCGGAGCTGCCCGAGTCACAGTGGGGCAGAAACTCCCGTGCCTCCAAACCCAGCAAACACAAAAGACACTCCCAGGGATACCGTGCCACAGGCGGATGTCCCGCAGTTAACTTGGGGAGTTGCGGTGCCAAGCACCAGTGTTACTAGAGACACTGCTCTCATACCAGCTGCATTGCCTGTTGTGAAAAGATCACCTGAAGCCATTGTTATGTCAGGACTTGGACACCCCCGTACCATACCGAAACTGGCTAGCCTTCAGCGCATAGTAAGGAAAATGGTGGCCCAGGACTATGGGTGGGAATTCCCCTACGTGCCCCCAGCTCTCATGGCACCAATTGAGGAAATGAGAGAGGAGTGGTGCAAGGATGCAATTTGGGAGTATCTGGAAGAACCAAAAGCCGATCACGGCACTGAGTATGCTTTTATCTGTACCGGCCACCGGTTTAAAGGTTGCCTAAAGGAGTGGAGCCCTGGTCAGTACATCTACCGTGACAGAGTGGTTATAAAAAGTCCCGGAAAAGTGGATCGTGTTTATTCAATTACCACAATGAATAACAAAGGGGACATAATCACTTTGCCTGACCCAAGATTTTATCTGTAGAACCAGTACCTACAGTGTAATTTTTTTGCTGCTATTTGAAGAAATCATGGACGGGAGCGTTCACCCCTTTTTCAGTTTTTTGTTTTCATTTTTCCTCCGGATCCACATTTGGCGGTGATGTGAAGAACTTTGGGGGGATATAATGATATAGGGATGTTGTACAGAAATAACAGGCGCAGCTTATCTGTGTACAGCTCTGTGCTTTAGGATAAACACACTCAAATTGTCCAACATCAATGACCCATTACTATAAATAAATAGATAAAAGCTGCTGCTAAAAACAATAGTCCAAATGTAAAATAAGGCAGAAATGAAAATGACTCCCAATGAGTCTAATACAGTCCTGCAGCAGCGCTGCAAACTCTACGTTTGTTGTGATCCTATGCAGTGTAGAGGTAGAAAAGATGTGCTCCAATCACCAGTTGTTGTTCACCACGTGGGGGATAGGAAACCCCTTCAGGGGATGCACTTACCAGATGACTGATAAAAAACAGCATATAATCCACCTCGCTTAGTAATCGTCAGACTTTCACCATAATGATATTCAGCATGTATGAGGAGAAAGAAAACTCATATAGAATAGTACCGTTTGGATGATTTATTGACAAACTTTTCCCCAAATATACATTCCCCTTCTATAGTATGCGTACCACATAAATGAAAAATACAGGCATGTAAATGTAAACGTTTGCCTCACGATTTGATGACCCTGAAGACCGCTCTGTCTCGTTTCCTTGCGGCGGCTTCCTGGTTCCCTCCTCGTGGAGCGCAAACGTCACTTCCGGTTTGTTGTGTATCGAGAGTCACGCCCTGACGCGTTTCGTCACTTCCGGACTTCAACTGAGGGCGTGACTCTCGCAGACACCAGCCGGAGTTATAAGGAGCAGCACCGCCCATCATCGCAGAGAGATCAACGCCCATCACTCTGGATGCTAAGCCGTGATAGCTCACTGAGACTATGCTAGACAGACTGACAATTGCTGCGGTCATATGCTCAAATCATAATGCTATTAGGGTCATCACACCATTAATAGTAGTCACAATGAATACAATAATATGGCTCCTTGCTAAGAGTAGATCTGTGGAATTTCTGATCAGAAGTGGGATTTTTGAATACAAGTGATGAGTTAAAAACCAGGATTTGCTGGAGTGTTTAATTGGTAACAGGGAGTGTTTAATTGGTAACAGGTGAGTATATAAGTGTCTGTAAAAACTCCATAAGAGCTGGCTCCTTGCTAAGAGTAGATCTGTGGAATTTCTGATCAGAAGTGGGATTTTTGAATACAAGTGATGAGTTAAAAACCAGGAGTTTAAAACAAGAGTTAAGACAGGAGTCTTCTAAAACTGTAAGTAACTTCTTAAACTTCCTACAAGTAATTGTATTGTAACTGGGAAATGAGTGCTAGCAGGGTTGAAGGGTTTGCTCAGTGCACAGTGTGTCACATGTATGCAAAATTGGTGCAACAATTTGGGTGATGATGTGGAGGTGGCAAACACAGAGGTGGCAGCCCTAGATGTTACTGCTACCCCTAACAGCCGGGAGAGCAACCCATCTAGTAGAGGTGGGGAGGGGAGTGCAGGTAGGCCTAGACAGTTGGTGGTAATAGGGTATTCTATATTCAGAAGGACTGATAGAATAATTTGTCGCCAGGATCGCTTCAACCGAATGGTTTGCTGTCTCCCTGGTGCCAGGGTTCGGCATGTGGTGGACCGGGTGGATAAATTACTGGGAGGGGCTGGGCATGACCCAGCTGTCTTGGTCCACGTTGGAACCAATGACAGTATACATGGATGGTGGAGGCTACTTAAGAATCAATTTAAAGAACTAGGCTGCAAGATGAAGGGAAGGACCTCCAAGGTGATATTCTCTGAAATATTGCCTGTGCCATGCGCAACACAGGAAAGGCAGGGGGAGATTAGAGAGCTGAATGCATGGCTAAAGACCTGGTGTAGGAAGGAGGGATTTGGGTTTCTAGAGCACTGGGATGACTTTTCATTGGGGTGCAACCTATATGCTAAGGACGGTTTGCACTTGAATGGAAGGGGGTCTGCTGTGCTGGGGGAGAGGTTTATGGGAATGCTGGAGGAGTATTTAAACTAGGATTGAGGGGGGAGGGTGAACTAGAATTACATCGGGTACACAGGTCAGCTAGGGGTCAGACATTAATGGAGAGTGGAATGGGGATAGATGGGGGGAGGGTCATGGCAGGTGACAAGAAAGTTCCCATGTTGCAAACAGCCATTGGAAATAATAGTGCCATTTGTACTACTATAAATTATATGAAAAACACTAGAGAAAAATGTAACAATACATTTAAGTGTTTGTTCACCAATGCCAGAAGTCTGCCAAGCAAAACAGGTGAGTTGGAAGCTCTGGTGCATGAGGAGAGCTATGATGTAATCGGTATTGCTGAAACTTGGCTTCAATCCTCACATGACTGGGCTATTAATATTCCTGGCTATGCTCTCTTTCGGAAAGACAGGGTAAAAAGGAAAGGTGGAGGGGTCTGTCTCTATGTGAGAAGTGACCTCAAAGCAAGCGTGAAAGAGAACCTGGTTGATGGAGAGTGTGGTGAGGCTGAAGCATTATGGGTGGAACTGCATACAGATGTGCGTAGTTCAAAATTAATCATTGGAGTTTGTTATAAACCACCCAATGTTAATGAGGAGGTGGAGACTCAGCTCCTTGCACAGATGGAAAGGGCTGCAAGGGCTGGGACGGTGATAATAATGGGGGATTTTAACTACCCAGAAATTGACTGGATTAATGGCACTTCTGGGACAGTTAAAGGACAAAAATTTAAAAACCTATTGCAGGACAATTTTATGGTGCAGTTTATTGAGGCCCCAACTAGGAATGATGCTCTGTTGGACCTGATAATCTCAAACCATGCAGAGCTTATTACTAATGTTCAGATAAAGGAACACCTGGGTAGCAGTGATCATAACATGATTTCATTTAATGTTAACTATAAGCAGGAAATACATACAGGAAATATTAAAACACTAAATTTTAAGAGAGCAAATTTTCCAAGGATGAGGGCTGCTCTCCAGGACTTGGACTGGGAGGGACTATTGACACAGATGAACACAGAACAGAAATGGGAATTTTTCAAAAAGACTGTGTGGAACCTCACTGCAAAGTATGTTCCCATGGGCAATAAGTTTAAAAGGCTAAAAATAAAACCTATGTGGCTCACGGGCAAAGTTAAAAAAGCTATAAACAATAAGAAAGTAGCTTTTAAAAAATATAAAAATGAAGGAACACTAGTGTTGTTTAAATGTTACAAAGAATATAACAGGATATGTAAAAAGGAAATCAAGGATGCAAAAATTCAAAATGAACGACAGATTGCAAAAGATAGTAGGACAAACCCCAAAAAATTCTTTAAATATATTAATAGTAAAAAGGTGAAGTCTGAGCATGTAGGCCCCTTACAAAATAATCTAGAGTGGGTGACTGGGGACAAAGAGAAGGCAAATGTATTAAATGCTTTCTTCAGCTCTGTGTATACAATGGAGCATGGGGGAGCTCATGTCCAAAATGGGGGTGGGAGTGACACAGCCCCAAATCCACAATGGCTCAAAAGTGATATGGTCCAGAAATATTTAGACAGAATAAAGGTGGATAAAGCACCTGGACCAGATGGCATCCACCCACGGATCCTAGGTGAGTTGAGCTCTGTCATTTCAAAGCCACTGTATCTAATATTTAGGGACTCATTAATGACAGGAATAGTACCACTGGATTGGCGTAGAGCCAATGTGGTGCCTATATTTAAAAAGGGAACAAAGTCTTTACCAAGTAACTATAGACCTGTTAGTCTAACTTCTATAGTTGGGAAGATACTGGAACGTTTAATAAAAGACCACATGGATGAGTTCTTGCAGGAAAAAAACTATTTAAGCAGCAGACAACATGGATTCATGAAAGACAGAAGTTGTCAGACAAACCTGATTTCCTTTTATGAAGAGGTAAGTAAAACCCTGGACAGAGGCGTGGCTGTGGACGTGATATATTTGGATTTTGCAAAAGCGTTCGATACAGTTCCACACACACGGCTCATGTGTAAGGTAAGGTCTACAGGATTGGATATATCAGTTTGTAAATGGATAGAAAATTGGCTGAAAGCCAGAATTCAGAGAGTCGTGGTTAATGATTCTTACTCTGAATGGTCCAATGTTATCAGTGGTGTACCCCAAGGTTCAGTGCTGGGACCCTTACTTTTCAATATATTTATAAATGATATTGGGTCTGAGATCAAAAGTAACATTTCTGTCTTTGCAGATGACACCAAGCTATGCAGTGGAATAACGTCCTTGCAGGATGTCTCCAATTTACAAGCCGACCTCAATGCTCTGTCTAATTGGGCGACTGAGTGGCAGATGAGGTTTAATGTTGATAAATGTAAAGTTATGCACTTGGGGGCTAAGAATATGCATGCATCATACATACTAGGGGGAGTACAACTGGGGGGATCTGTAATGGAGAAGGATCTGGGGGTTTTAGTTGATCATAAGCTCAATAATGGCATGCAATGCCAAGCTGCGGTTTCCAAAGCGAGCAAAGTCCTTTCTTGTATTAAGAGAGGTATGGACTCCAGAGACAGAGATATAATTTTGCCCCTGTACAAATCATTAGTAAGACCTCATCTGGAATATGCAGTTCAGTTTTGGGCACCAGTTCTCAAAAAGGATATCGGAGAACTGGAGAAAGTGCAGAGAAGAGCAACCAAACTGATAAGAGGCATGGAGGAGCTCAGCTATGAGGAAAGATTAGAAGAACTAAATCTATTCACTCTTGAGAAGAGGAGAATTAGGGGGGATATGATCAACATGTACAAATATATAAGAGGTCCATACAGTGTACTTGGTGTTGAGTTATTCACTTTACGGTCAACACTGAGGACAAGGGGGCACTCTTTACGTCTAGAGGAAAAGAGATTTCACCTCCAAATACGGAAAGGTTTTTTCACAGTAAGAGCTGTGAAAATGTGGAACAGACTCCCTCCAGAGGTGGTTCTGGCCAGCTCAGTAGATTGCTTTAAGAAAGGCCTGGATTCTTTCCTAAATGTACATAAAATAACTGAGTACTAAGATTTGTAGGTAAAGTTGATCCAGGGTAAATCCGATTGCCTCTCGGGGGATCAGGAAGGAATTTTTTCCCCTGCTGTAGCAAATTGGATCATGCTCTGCTGGGGTTTTTTGCCTTCCTCTGGATCAACTGTGGGTATGGAGTTGGGTGTATGGGATTGTATTGTGTTTTTTATTTTGTTTGTTTATTTTTTTGTGGTTGAACTGGATGGACTTGTGTCTTTTTTCAACCTGACTAACTATGTAACTATGTAAATATTTGCAAGGAATTGTATCTGCGGACTAGTCATATTACAACATGTCACCATATTGTCTATACATTTTCTTGATATTGTGCAATTCTAAATGCATTAATTCTGTGAATCACAGCAAGATCTAGGTAATCAACAAATAAAATCACAAATCAATAAATTATTTAAATTGTCTGTGATATCAGGAACTCCTATAAAATATGCGATAATAGTATTTTGAATACTTAAAATCATTAAAATCATTAAAATCATGCAATCAATGAAATGGTGCCTTAAAAGAAATAGTACATTAAAATAATACACTAAAAGAAATAGTGCATTAAATAGTACAATAAAAGAAATTTTGCAATATTGAAATAAAATCAAGTACATGCCATTCACTAAAATACCATATGCAACGTGAAATTAAAATTAAATTAAAATTAAAATTAAAATTAAAATTGAAATTAATCCATCGCTCAAGTAGGTAACTAACAATCTCCCAATTTCACAGCCAGTATAAGGAAGTTGAAGCAATAGTTGGGCCCAGTAATACCACAAAAACCAGAATTCATTTACAGGAAAGCCCCCAATCATGGTGATGTTGTTGTAAAGAAAATTTTAGTTCTACCAACTAAACCCGTGCAAAGAAATCAAACATTTACAAAGAGGTCTTGATCATTTTCTGTCTCCCTCGAATAATAGGGAATTTGAAATTAAACAATTCATCACCTGCAACAGTGATTTCGTAGTATATGCCCTCAAATGCCCCTCAAATGCCCGTGTGGCTTACTGTATATCGGACGAACAAAAAGACTGCTGAGGATCAGGATTGCAGAACACATTAACAATATTAAGAACGGGTATACTGACCACAATGTGTCTCTCCATTTTAAGTTGAAACACAACCAAGACCCTTCAGGTCTACAATTTTGGGGGGTAGAACATCTGGCAGCACATTGGAGGGGCTCTCATAGAGTGCGTGAATTGTCCAAGCGGGAAACCAGATGGATCTATTTGGCCGATGTACTAATGCCTAAAGGCCTCAATGTCGAAGTGGACATTAACTGTTTCATTAGTGATACATAGATATATATCATGCTTACCTACAGTACAGTAAGGGCATAAATCGGATTTTATACAGTAACCAGAATGACAGAAATCATGTTATTCAAGGAAGCTGCTGTGTTTATGGGTGTAACATGCCCCTACCCCAAGTTGTCAGGGGTAGATTACATGTACATATATGTCATTTCAAACTAATATCCACGATGACTATGTTGTTTAAAGAATAACTCATCCATTCATCCATCCATGGATTCAATATTCTCGAATCAGGATGAGGTTTATGAATACATTGATGTACACATTTGTTGATATCATAACATAGTACATATTTACAGATTGTTAGTTACCTACTTGAGCGATGGATGAATTTCAATTTTAATTTTAATTTTAATTTAATTTTAATTTCACGTTGCATATGGTATTTTAGTGAATGGCATGTACTTGATTTTATTTCAATATTGCAAAATTTCTTTTATTGTACTATTTAATGCACTATTTCTTTTAGTGTATTATTTTAATGTACTATTTCTTTTAAGGCACCATTTCATTGATTGCATGATTTTAATGATTTTAAGTATTCGAAATACTATTATCGCATATTTTATAGGGGTTCCTGATATCACAGACAATTTAAATAATTTATTGATTTGTGATTTTATTTGTTGATTACCTAGATCTTGCTGTGATTCACAGCATTAATGCATTTAGAATTGCACAATATCAAGAAAATGTATAGACAATATGGTGACATGTTGTAATATGACTAGTCCGCAGATACAATTCCTTGCAAATATTATTGTATTCATTGTGACTACTATTAATGGTGTGATGACCCTAATAGCATTATGATTTGAGCATATGACCGCAGCAATTGTCAGTCTGTCAGTGCGCGCTGTACCAGATTATGGTGGCAACACGTTCTGGCATTAATAGCGCAGTACACACTGCACGTACAGACTTCTGCCCTTAGCATAGTCTCAGTGAGCTATCACGGCTTAGCATCCAGAGTGACGCGAATGACGCGAATGGGCGTTGATCTCTCTGCGATGATGGGCGGTGCTGCTCCTTATAACTCCGGCTGGTGTCTGCGAGAGTCACGCCCTCAGTTGAAGTCCGAAAGTGACAAAACGCGTCAGGGCGTGACTCTCGATACACAACAAACCGGAAGTGACGTTTGCGCTCCACGAGGAGGGAACCAGGAAGCCGCCGCAAGGAAACGAGACAGAGTGGTCTTCAGGGTCATCAAATCGTGAGGCAAACGTTTACATTTACATGCCTGTATTTTTCATTTATGTGGTACGCATACTATAGAAGGGGAATGTATATTTGGGGAAAAGTTTGTCAATAAATCATCCAAACGGTACTATTCTATATGAGTTTTCTTTCTCCTCATACATGCTGAATATCATTATGGTGAAAGTCTGACGATTACTAAGCGAGGTGGATTATATGCTGTTTTTTATCAGTCATCTGGTAAGTGCATCCCCTGAAGGGGTTTCCTATCCCCCACGTGGTGAACAACAACTGGTGATTGGAGCACATCTTTTCTACCTCTACACTGCATAGGATCACAACAAACGTAGAGTTTGCAGCGCTGCTGCAGGACTGTATTAGACTCATTGGGAGTCATTTTCATTTCTGCCTTATTTTACATTTGGACTATTGTTTTTAGCAGCAGCTTTTATCTATTTATTTATAGTAATGGGTCATTGATGTTGGACAATTTGAGTGTGTTTATCCTAAAGCGCAGAGCTGTACACAGATAAGCTGCGCCTGTTATTTCTGTACAACATCCCTATATTGACTAGCATTTTACTCAGCTGCTATGGATGCACTCAAATTTTTAAGCAACAGGAATCTTGATCTGAATACTTTATTTTCAGCCAGTGGACCAACCGCCAGCCAGGTTAATTACAATGGTGCTATGTCGGCACTTGGGAACGCACTAGAGAAACAGGTGCGCACCTGGTGGGACATATGCACACTCGAGCAATATGTGAAAGAAAATATAACTATTAGGAGTTTAAGATGGGAGATCACACCACAGGATGGGCTGGATGATGCCAGCTCCATCCGTGAATGGTTTGATTTTTTTCAATGGGGTAGCTTTTAAATTACAGAATTTAATACTACAAAGAAAAAAACGTAAAATGATCATTTTAGAAAAGAAAATTGATGAGTTAAAGGTACAACTAGACCCTATAAAAGATACACAGCTTTTGGTTGACTTCAACACAAGGACCAACAAAAGGCTTGAAAAAGTGGACAAAGATACGCAAAAAAAGAAACTCAAGAAATACCACAGAGATATGGGTGACTATAACTCTAACAACATTTACGTATGGCAATCATTGTTGCCTGATAGTGTAAATTTAGTTACAAAACCACCAGGTGATGAACCAGGAAGTAGTGGTATTAATGTAATTCAGAATTTAGCAACAATGGAGATTGCAAGTGAGGATGAGATCGACATAGATTCACCTGCACAATGGTCTACCCCCGTGAGGAGGGGAAAAGGCAAACTCAGAGAGACGAGGGGAAGAGGTGGAAATTCTATCCCACAAACATCCTCTCATCCCACCTCAACATATAATTATTATCAACCATTAAACACAGAACAGAATACTTATACTAATGTTCCACCACCGCGTCCTTTTTTAGGGAGAGGTGGGAGGGGCCAGAGAAGAGGGACGACCTACCCCCACAACAGAGGGAGGCCATATCCATACCCCCCCCAGGATTACAGGGAACAAGAATGGAGAGACAATCAGACTCACAATCCTTGGCCCAGGGAACATCCACAATCAAGGAACTTGGCACCGGAGAATCAAGGACCAGAGGACCAGAGGATGCAGGGCAGGAAGGAGGGCCCAACAAAAAAAGAAGTCGTCAACACTAACCAACGGTATTTTCAATTTAAGTACAGTGGAATTGAGCCATAAAGAATTGAATATCCTAAACATGGGCCTAAAGTGTGGGATAAAAAAGCCGGTAAACAAATTTGATGTATACATCGATGTACACAAATACATCAGAAAATTAAATATAAAAAAGTATTTTGTGGGCTTGAACACACAAACCTTGCCAATTAATAACCACCAAGGGGTAGTGAACAGCGGATTAAAGAATAAATCTTTATTTAATCCGTCTAATAACCCGAACCATCAGGTGGAAGTATTTAAAAGTCTAATATTGCGGGATTTAAGTCATCTCAAACCCCAAAAAAACGTGAATATTAAACATATCCAGGATGGCATAGAATTATTGGAAAAACGGAAGGACATTATTATCAGACCTGCGGATAAAGGAGGAGGGGTAGTGATTCTTCCTAAAGACTTCTATGACGGACAAATTCAGGAAATGCTTTCTGATGAGACCACATATGAGCGCTTAGCCCGGAACCCTACTCAAGCATTCAGGGACCAATTGGAGGTATTGGTAGGAATGGGATCAACAACTGGAGTGCTCTCCAAGAAAGAGGCCAATTTTTTGGTTCCAACGAGTAGTAAAATACCTACAATATATACCTTACCTAAAATACACAAGAATCCAGTGAAACCGCCAGCACGACCAATTGTCAATAGTATTGATTCTATAACTTCCCGAATGGGACAGTACTTGGATAATTATTTGCAAAAAAGCGTACATATGACTAAATCATACTTGAAAGACACTAAAGACTTTTTAAATTATTTGCACTATATCACTTTAGAAGAGGGCCAACAAGTGCTATTAGTTACATCTGACGTATCGTCATTATACTCTATTATACAACACGAGGACGCTATGTTGGCTCTCAATTGGGCTTTGAGCCAAAGAGATGACCTCCCCCACAGTCAAAAGGTGTTTATTGGTCATGCACTGAACTTTTGTCTCTCCCATAACTATTTTTGGTATGGGAATGAGTTTTATATACAAAAGAGAGGAGTAGCTATGGGAGCTAAATTTGCTCCCAGCATTGCCAACTTGTTCATGGCAGAATGGGAGGACAAAGTGATTTTTAATAACAGAAGATCTGAATTGATTTTTTACAAACGTTTTATAGATGACTTATTTTTTATCTGGGCAGGCCCAGAAGAGTCATTACAGAATTTTTTAAACGTTTTAAATATCAATAATAATAACATCAGATTAACGTCTAAATGGCATGAACAGACCATTAATTTTTTAGATGTAACAGTTTACCGGCAGATGAACAAATTAGAAACTAAAGTGTTTTTTAAACCCACAGATAGGAATAGTTATCTTCCCATTACCAGCGGACACCATCCGCAATGGCTAAAGAACATTCCTAAAGGCCAAATCATGCGTGTCAAGCGGAATTGTTCTGAAACTGATAACTTTATGGCACAATCCAAAATTCTAACAGGAAGATTTGAGGAGAAGGGATACAACCCGCAATTCCTGAGCAAAATAGTGGAAGAAGTTAAGACGATACCTAGGGAAAGATGTCTAAAGGTTAAAGAAGAAACAATAGAACCAATCACTACAATGAATAATTCTAAGCAATGGGGCTTCATCTCCCAATTTCACAGCCAGTATAAGGAAGTTGAAGCAATTTTTAACCAACACTGGCATGTGCTTTTACTAGATAAAAAATTGGGCCCAGTAATACCACAAAAAACAGAATTCATTTACAGGAAAGCCCCCAATCATGGTGATGTTGTTGTAAAGAAAATTTTAGATCTACCAACTAAACCCCCCACATTTTGGGATAAAAATGTTTTTTTCTCATGTAGGAAATGCAAACCGTGCAGAGAAATGAAACATTTACAAAGAGGTCTTGATCATTTTCTGTCTCCCTCGAATAATAGGGAATTTGAAATTAAACAATTCATCACCTGCAACAGTGATTTCGTAGTATATGCCCTCAAATGCCCGTATGGCTTACTGTATATCGGACGAACAAAAAGACTGCTGAGGATCAGGATTGCAGAACACATTAACAATATTAAGAACGGGTATACTGACCACAATGTGTCTCTCCATTTTAAGTTGAAACACAACCAAGACCCTTCAGGTCTACAATTTTGGGGGGTAGAACATCTGGCAGCACATTGGAGGGGCTCTCATAGAGTGCGTGAATTGTCCAAGCGGGAAACCAGATGGATCTATTTGGCCGATGTACTAATGCCTAAAGGCCTCAATGTCGAAGTGGACATTAACTGTTTCATTAGTGATACATAGATATATATCATGCTTACCTACAGTACAGTAAGGGCATAAATCAGATTGTATACAGTAACCAGAATGACAGAAATCATGTTATTCAAGGAAGCTGCTGTGTTTATGGGTTCAACATGCCCCTACCCCAAGTTGTCAGGGGTAGATTACATGTACATATATGTCATTTCAAACTAATATCCACGATGACTATGTTGTTTAAAGAATAATTCATCCATTCATCCATCCATGGATTCAATATTCTCGAATCAGGATGAGGTTTATGAATACATTGATGTACACATTTGTTGATATCATAACATAGTACATATTTACAGATTGTTAGTTACCTACTTGAGCGATGGATTAATTTCAATTTTAATTTTAATTTTAATTTAATTTTAATTTCACGTTGCATATGGTATTTTAGTGAATGGCATGTACTTGATTTTATTTCAATATTGCAAAATTTCTTTTATTGTACTATTTAATGCACTATTTCTTTTAGTGTATTATTTTAATGTACTATTTCTTTTAAGGCACCATTTCATTGATTGCATGATTTTAATGATTTTAATGATTTTAAGTATTCGAAATACTATTATCGCATATTTTATAGGGGTTCCTGATATCACAGACAATTTAAATAATTTATTGATTTGTGATTTTATTTGTTGATTACCTAGATCTTGCTGTGATTCACAGCATTAATGCATTTAGAATTGCACAATATCAAGAAAATGTATAGACAATATGGTGACATGTTGTAATATGACTAGTCCGCAGATACAATTCCTTGCAAATATTATTGTATTCATTGTGACTACTATTAATGGTGTGATGACTCTAATAGCATTATGATTTGAGCATATGACCGCAGCAATTGTCAGTCTGTCAGTGCGCGCTGTACCAGATTATGGTGGCAACACGTTCTGGCATTAATAGCGCAGTACACACTGCACGTACAGACTTCCGCCCTTAGCATAGTCTCAGTGAGCTATCACGGCTTAGCATCCAGAGTGACGCGAATGACGCAAATGGGCGTTGATCTCTCTGCGATGATGGGCGGTGCTGCTCCTTATAACTCCGGCTGGTGTCTGCGAGAGTCACGCCCTCAGTTGAAGTCCGGAAGTGATGAAACGCATCAGGGCGTGACTCTCGATACACAACAAACCGGAAGTGACGTTTGCGCTCCACGAGGAGGGAACCAGGAAGCCGCCGCAAGGAAACGAGACAGAGCGGTCTTCAGGGTCATCAAATCGTGAGGCAAACGTTTACATTTACATGCCTGTATTTTTCATTTATGTGGTACGCATACTATAGAAGGGGAATGTATATTTGGGGAAAAGTTTGTCAATAAATCATCCAAACGGTACTACTCTATATGAGTTTTCTTTCTCCTCATACATGCTGAATATCATTATGGTGAAAGTCTGACGATTACTAAGCGAGGTGGATTATATGCTGTTTTTTATCAGTCATCTGGAAAGTGCATCCCCTGAAGGGGTTTCCTATCCCCCACGTGGTGAACAACAACTGGTGATTGGAGCACATCTTTTCTACCTCTACACTGCATAGGATCACAACAAACGTAGAGTTTGCAGCGCTGCTGCAGGACTGTATTAGACTCATTGGGAGTCATTTTCATTTCTGCCTTATTTTACATTTGGGATATAATGATAAATTAGTAAGATTAGGGTCCTGCGGGTTTCATCACAGCAAGAAAAAAGAAAGAAGAAAAGTTATTTTTCCTCCTCTCTGATTGCTCTAATTTGAGCATTGACTGCCTTATGTTGGTAGTACCAGCGCACTGACCACAAGGGGCAGTGTTCTGCAGTTTCTACCAGCGCAGAAAGAATAACTTATATATATTTTCTCCTAGGTCCTTGCAGTTTGAGAAAATCTTAGCACTTAATGTGGATGTGTCTCTTTGGGAGGAACGGAGGCTTCGCCTTAGTTGGCAGAGGCGCAGCTTCAATTTCACCCTCAGTGACTTTAAATGTATATTAATGTTTATTTTGTGTATGCTCTACCACTTTTGTTTTTCAGGTTATTGATCATCTATCAAAACTGTCGGAGAATGGGGCAGGATAGATAGTCAGGAATGTGTAATGTCATAATGCATCACTGTGAATAATTGTACAAAGTACTATTTCTTCCTTTTACTGTTAAAGCAGATTCATGTTAGGTGTTCAGGCTTGAACACCAGTTTGTTGGGACACTGAGGACAGTGTCTATTCAAGTGGGGGGAGTTACCCTGAACTTGTCCCCCCCTGTGTCCCCGCTGGCCACGCTGGGTGGATTTCTCTGGTTCCCCCCAGGCGAACAAATGGCCTTTTTTGGCCCTTGGGTGGAAGATGGCAACGCCAGTTGCGGGAAGCTCATGAGTAATGGCAAACTTTTAAGTTTTTAGACCCTACAGGCCAGACATACTGGCTCGCAAAAACATTTTTGGAGATATAGGGAACTTCACAATTTTTTTGAAATTCATGGCCCTTCTATTAGAGATATTGCCTCCCTTAAACCATTTGAACACCTTTTTCTGGAAGATGATGCGCTCCCACACCTGGTTTCCGAAATGTACCACCTGTTGGGCTCCGCCACTCTAGATCCTAGGCCCGCACACATACGGGTCTGGGAGAGAGACTTAAATCTTCAATTCTCCGAAACTCAGCTGACTCACCTAAACCGGTGATTATAAAATCTTGTCATGCTGGTATAAGGTGCCGGCTCATTTAGCAGGTATTTATCCCTCTGTATCGAGCATGCGGCCATAGAGGCACACTTATACACATATGATGGGACTGCCCCCGGATCAAGCCCTTTTGGGAAGACATTAAACTCCAAATAAAAGAGCTCTTATGCGCGTACACACGATAGTTTTTCGGCATGAATTAAAACAACGTTTTTAAAAAAGTCATTTAAACTGATCATGTGTGGGCTTCACATCGTTTTTCGGCTTCTGAAAAAGTACAAAAAAAAATAACGTCGTTTTTAAAAATGTTGCTTTTCGGGTTGTAAAAAATGATCGTGTGTGGGCAAAAACTAAGTTTTAAACCCGTGCATGCCCAGAAGCAAGGTAAAACTACCATTCATAATGGAGTAAGCACATTCATCACGCTGTAATGCCGCGTACACACGATCGTTTTTCAGCATTAAAAAAAATGACATTTTTTCATCATGAAAAAAAAAAGAAGTTTTTCCAACTTCATCATTAAAGTGGAGGTTCACCCAAAAATCTATTTTTAACATTAGATTGGGCCTAATTACGGGAAGCAAAATCGGGTGTTTTGATTAAAATCAATGCAGTACTTACCTTTTTTGAGATAGATGTTCTACCGCCGCTTCCGGGTATGGGCTGCGGGACTGGGCGTTCCTATTTGATTGACAGCCATCCGACCGTCGCATACAGCGCGTCACCAGTTTCCGAAAGTAGCCGAACGTCGGTGCGCAGTCGCCGTATAGCGCCGCACCGACGTTCGGCAACTCATGACGCGCTGTATGCGACCGTCGGAAGGCTGTCAATCAAATAGGAACGTTAAAAACGATGTTGCCCACACACCATTGTTTTGGAAAAATTATGAACAAAGCGTGGTGACGTACAACACGTATGACGGAACTCAAAAGGGGAAGTTCTATTCGCCTTTGGGCTGCTTTTAGCTGATTCCTTGTTAGCAAAAGACGATTGGCGCTTTTTTGTCTGTTACAGTGTGATAAATGTGCTTACTCCATTATGAATGGTAGTTTTACCAGAACGAGCGCTCCCGTCTCATAACTTGCTTCTGGGCATGCGCGGGTTTAAAACGTCGTCTTTGCCCACACGCGATCATTTTTTACATCATGGAAAACAACATTTTGAAAAACGACATTAAAAAATTTGAAAAAAATTGATTTTTCTTAAAACAAAAAGTAAAAAATATTGAATAAACTAAATTTTAGTCAAACATTTAGGCCAAAATGTATTCAGCCACATTGCTTTAGTAAAAAAAAAATCGCAATAAGCGTATATTTATTGATTTTCGCAAAAGCTATAGCGTCTACAAACTAGGGTACATTTTCTGGAATTTACACAGCTTTTATTTTATGACTGCCTATCTCATTTCTTGAGGTGCTAAAATGGCAGGGCAGTACAAAACCTCCCCAAATGACCCCATTTTGGAAAGTAGACACCCCAAGGAAACTGCTGAGAGGCATGTTGAGTCCATTGAATATTTATTTTTTTGTCCCAAGTGATTGAATAATGACCAAAAAAAAATAAAAATTTTACAAAATGTTGTCACTAAATGATATATTGCTCACACATGCCATGGTTATATGTGGAATTGCACCCCAAAATACATTCTGCTGCTTCTCCTGAGTACGGGGATACCACATGATTGGGACTTTTTGGGAGCCTAGTCGCGTACGGGGCCCCAAAAACCAAGCACCGCCTTCAGCATTTCTAAGGGCACAAATTTTTGATTTCACTCCTCACTACCTATCAAGGTTTCGAAGGCCATAAAATGCCAAAATAGCACAAAACCCCCCCAAATGACTCCATTTTGGAAAGTAGACACCCCAAGCTATTTGGTAGGTGGCTGTCCCGCTGGATCCGCTGAAGAAGTCCTGTGCCTTGGGACGATATGCGTGCGGGGGGCTTTCGTTTGATGTCAGGACAGCCACCTACCTGGTCTTTTTAATGTTGTACGCTTATATTCCATGCACTAGGACATAGTGCTATATTTGTGAGTACCATACCTTTTTAATAAATTTTACTGTGATTGTGATCATACGGAGAGCACTATGTGTCTGCTTTATACCCTTTTATGACACCATCCCACATGAGAGTATATCGGATGAACATCCATCCCCAGGAGTCGTTTGGAGAAAGGGACCATCCGAGGAGGCACCGTTATCCCTATACCCCCCTCAGTTGAGGGACAGCGCATTTGACCTGCTGCTCACACACAGGTCCATTCGTTCAGGTGAGCGGCTTGCACTTCTACTTAAGGATATCTGTTTGCTGTGTTTTTAGGATTTTTTTGCATCTGAACACCTCAGTGAGGTTCCAGGAGTCAGTTTAACCCTGTCATCACTTCGATTGATCATTATTTGGACTTATTATTTTATTTTAAATTTGTTTGTAGCGCTGCACTGCTTTTTACAAAACATTGTCACTAAATGATAAATTGATCAAACATGCCATTGGCATATGTGGAATTACACCCCAAAATACATTCTGCTGCTTCTCCTGAGTACGGGGATACCACATGTGTGGGACTTTTTGTGAGCCTAGCCGCGTACGGGGCCCCGAAAACCAAGCACCGCCTTCAAGATTTCCAACGGCATACAATTTTGATTTCCCTCCTCACTAGCTATCACTACCTATTAGGCCCCGTACACACGAGGGGATCTCCGCTGGACCGTTTCCAGCGGAGATTCCTCCTCCGGATTTGGATCCGATGGCGTGTTATCACCATCGGATCAAAATCCGCGCGGAATTCATCCGCGGTGACGTGTCGCGCAGTCGCCGCGATGATGACACGGCGACGTGCGCGACGCTGGAAGGTAAGTACTTCCACGCATGCGTCAAATCATTACGACGCATGCGAGGGAGGGGAGCGGACAAATTGATCCGGTGAGTCTGTACAGACCACCGGATCAATCCGCTGGACACGATTCAAGCGGATAAATTTCTTAGCATGCTAAGAAATTTATATCCGCTTGAAATGGATCGGGCCGAGGAATCTCCGCGGATAAATATCCGCTAGGCCGTACAGACGACCAGATTTGTCCGCTGGAACTGATCCGCGGATCAATTCCAGCGGATAGATCCGGTGGTGTGTACGAGGCCTAACTGTTTTGAAGGCCATAAAATGCCAAGATGGCACACAACCCCCCCAAATGACCCCATTTTGGAAAGAAGACACCCCAAGCTATTTGATGAGAGGCATGTTGAGTCCATGGAATATTTAATTTTTTTGCCCCAAGTGATTGAATAATGACAAAAAAAAAAAAACAATTACAAAACGTTGTCACTAAATGATAAATTGCTCAAACATGCCATGGGCATATGTATAATTACACCCCAAAATACATTCTGCTGCTTCTCTTGAGTATGGGGATACCACATGAGTGGGACTTTTTGGGAGCCTAGCCACGTACGGGGCCCCAAAATCCAAGCACCGCCTTCAAGATTTCTAAGGGCATACATTTTTGATTTCACTACTCACTACCTATCACAGTTTTGAAGGCCATAAAATGCCAAGATGGCACACAACCCCCCCAAATGACCCCATTTTGGAAAGAAGACACCCCAAGCTATTTGCTGAGAGGCATGTTGAGTCCATGGAATATTTAATTTTTTGCCCCAAGTGATTGAATAATGACCAAAAACATTTTTTTACAAAACATTAAAAGGAGGAAGCAGACTGCGCAAAGGAACACACAAAAAAATAAATAAAAATTTAGCAGCTGAACACTGAAGGTTATTGACCTTCAGTGTTCAGCTGCTAAATTTTTATTTAGGCAATCCTTAGGCAAAGTACATAGAAAAAAGCAGTGTAGCGCTACAAACAAATTAAAAATAAAATAATAAGTCCAAATAATGATCAATCGAAGTGATGACAGGGTTAAACTGACTCCTGGAACCTCACTGAGATGTTCAGATGCAAAACAATCCTAAAAACACAGCAAACAGATATCCTTAAGTAGAAGTGCAAGCCGCTCACCTGAACGAATGGACCTGTGTGTGAGCAGCAGGTCAAATGCGCTGTCCCTCAACTGAGCCCTTTCTGACACTTTTTTTTACATAAAAACATATTTCTTTTTTGCAAGAAAGTTAAGTTGAACCCCCAAACATTATATATTTTTTTAAAGCAAAGGCCCTACAGATTAAAATGGTGGGTGTTGCAATTTTTTTTCCACACAGTATTTGCGCAGCGTTTTTTCAAACGCATTTTTTTGGGGAAAAATACACTTTTTTTTATTTTAAAGCACTAAAACACACTATATTGCCCAAATTATTGATGAAATAAAAATGATGATCTTAGGCCGAGTACATGGATACCAAACACGACATACTTTAAAATTGCGCACAAACGTGCAGTGGCGACAAACTACATACATTTTTAAAAGCCTTTAAAAGCCTTTAAAGGTTACCACATTAGATTTTTTTTTAATATATTTATTTCGCTTTTTTTATTTTATTTGTAAACTGTTCCTTCCATTTTATTTATTTTTTTACCATTTTTATTGTTATCTCAGGGAATGTAAATATCCCTTATGATAGCAATAGTTAGTGACAGGTACTCTTTTTTTAAAAAAATGGGGTCTATTAGACCCTAGATCTTTCCTCTGCCCTCAAAGCATCTGACCACACCAAGATCGGTGTGATAAAAAGCTTTCCCATTTTCCCAATGGCGCTGTTTATATCCGGGGGGGGGACATTCCCTCCCACTGAATGTAAAAGCAGTCTAAAGGCTAATTAGCTGCTAGGACTGCTTTTACATGAAAGCCGACCGCTGGCTGAAAATAATGATACCAAGATGATGCCTAAACCCGCAGGCATCATTCTGGTATAACCATTCAAAGTCCAGCAACATACCAGCACGTTGATGGTTCTTGTTGGACATGTATTGTAATCTTTTTTTTCATGCAGCCTGTTGGCTGAACGAAAAAAAGATTGATTGGTGGGTATGCCCACCATTAGAATACCTCCCTTCATCCACCCACTTCTAATGATGGGCATACATGCACCATTTATATATGCCGAAGCATGGGGGCATCCTCCCGCAAAAAAGTAATGCCGCGTACACACGGTTGGACTTTTCTATGCCGCGTACACACGGTCTGACTTTTCTATGCCGTGTACACATGGTCAGACTTTTCCACGGGAAAGCCTCCGTAGGAATGTCAACCGTACGTACGCGGCATTAGGAGCAAAATCGCTCCTCCGCCCCTAATGCCCCCATGCTTCGGCGTTGGAGTCGGGGCTTTCTATATCGTGGGAGCAAACGCTGTTGCTGTCACGCTAAATAAATCCGCGCTGCAACTGAACTGCGTACCTGCTAAGCAAATGATGGTTAACATTAAAACAAAGTAACAAATTGCAAAGCAAATACCAAAAAAAAAACAGTAAAAAATAAAACATTTAACGCAACCTGTACCTAAAATATATATATGCCGAAGCATGGGGGCATCCTCCCACAAAAAAGTTATGCCACGTACACACGGTCGGACTTTTCCACGAGCAAGCCTCCGTCGGAATTTCGATCGTATGTACGCGGCATAAAAAGTTATGCCGCATACACACGATCAGACTTTTCCACAGGCAAGCCTCCGTAGGAATGTCGACCGTATATATGCGGCATTAGGAGCAAAATCGCTCCTCCGCCCCTAATGCCCCCATGCTTCGGCATATATGCTCTTTTTTTAACTGTGGTGGTGAAATCACCTCCTACAGCACTGGAGTCGCGGCTTTATATATCGTGGGAGCAAACGCTGTTGCTGTCAAGATAAATAAGTCCGCGCAACAGCTGAATGGCGTACCTGAAAACAGTAAAGTAAATTACATACCTGAAAAGCAAGCATGAAAAAACATAACAATAAAACTTTGCAGAATAGAATACAGTAAAAAAAGAGCAGAACAATAGAGAGAGAATAGAGAGGGAGAGAACAATAAAACAACAACTATTTTTGTTTTTTTTATTTTATATTTTTTTTGTGTTTTTATTTTTTACTTTTTTTTTTAACACTTTTTTTTGTAACTGTTGAACTTTCCGGATCCAGGTTTGGGTCTCTCAAAATGCGATGGCATCTTGGGAGACCCTGTGTAAGTGTGCCTAGCCTGTGAAATGTTTTACCCTACGCTAATACTTCACTTGTGTGTGGAAGCGTTCAAAACATTCACCAATACAAAGACCAGGATCGGCAGGACATTGGGGACAAAAATAACGGGTGTAACGCCTAAATCCGCGCTTGGTACAGACACGACATTTTCTTTGGGGGGCTTTTTGGGTTAGGGTACTCCTGAGGGCATATACAAAATGCCTCTCATGCAGTTGGCTTACTGCATTTGGTTGGGGATGGTGAGGTACAGAACCGCCTGGATACAGGAATTCTGTGACGATATCCCTCTGGAATTGAAGGAAGGATCCGTTCTGTCCTGAAGCTTTGTATAAGACAAAAGCATTCAGTAGAGTCAATTGAAATAAATGTAGAGACACTTTTTTGTACCAGCGTCTCGCCTTACGGGCAATAGGATACGGCGCCATCAACTGGTCGTTGAGGTCCACCCCTCCCATATTAAGGTTATATTCCTGGACACAGAGGGGTTTCTCCACAACACCAGTCGCCGTATGAATTTGTACTGTCGTGTCTGCGTGAAGGGTGGTAAGAACGAAAACATTCCTATTGTCCCGCCACTTCACAGAGAGCAAATTTTTACATCTGTAGCAGGCTCTCGCCCCCAGCCTAAGACGGGCATCTACAAGCCGCTGGGGAAAGCCCCGGCGATTAGGTCGCACGGTGCCACATGCTCCAATCTGATGATCAAACAAGTGACTAAAAATTGGCACGCTACTGTAAAAATTGTCCACATACAAGTGGTACCCCTTTCCGAATAAGTGTGACACCAAGTCCCAAACGATCTTGCCAGCACTCCCCATGTAATCTGGGAATCCTTCCGGCTCTACCTCACTATCTTTGCCCTCATAAACCCTAAAGCTCCATGTGTAGCCTGTTGCCCTGTCACAGAGCTTATAGAGCTTGACCCCGTATCTGGCACGCTTGCTGAGAAGGAACTGTTTGAAAGACAAGCGGCCAGAAAATTTAATCAGGGACTCATCAACGCATACAACCTGCTGGGGATTAAACAAGGCTGCATAACGTTCGTTGAAATGGTTTATGAGGGGCCGAATTTTGTAGAGCCGGTCATATTCAGGGTCTCCACGTGGACGACAAAGTGCATTGTCACTGAAATGCAGGAACCGCAGGATCGCCTCGTATCGATTCCTGGCCATGTGAGCAGAGAACACGGGCATATGGTCGATGGGATGTGTGGACCAATACATCCGCAACTTCGGAAATTGGTGTATGCCCATGTTGAGGGTAAGGCCCAGAAAGGTCTTAAATTCGGAAACCTCAAGAGGTTTCCATTCTTTGGCAAGGAGAGACTGGGGATTAGCGGCGATGTAAGTACCAGCATATAAATTAGTCTGGTCCACAATAGATCTATAGAGATCTTCCATGAAATACAGCGAATAGAAATCAAGTGGCATAAAATTCGCTGTATCCACCTGAATACCGGGTTGGCCAGTGAATGGGGGAAGTACAGGTGCTGCAGAAGTGGTGGGGACCCAATCAGGATAGGCGAATTCTGCAGGAAGGGCACTATGGGCACGACGGGCCTGTCTTTGTCTTCTTCTTGGTGGCAGCGGGACACTACTTGTGCTTGCCACCTCGCCAGCTTGAACTGCACTTATGGGACTCGCCACGTCACCACGTCTTACTGCAGTGCTGGATGAACGACCAGGGTGTACTAGGCCGCTGGTGCTTGCCAATCCACCAGAAGGAATAGCGGCGCTAGTACTGGCTCTCTGCTCCATACGAGGGACCTGCGGTTCTTGCTGCTCAACAACATCAGAACGGGGTCAGGTACGCCTGGCCTTAGCAGGGACCTCAACTTCGTCGTCAGAGCTATCTGACATGGAGGCGCTGTCGTAAACGGGTTCATATTCTGAGCCAGATTCTGACAGATGCGTGACCTCCTCTTCACTATCTGTCAAGCTCATGAACAAGTAAGCCTCGTCATCAGTGTACGTTCGCTTTGCCATTTGGACTCTAAATTTAGTCGTACACTGGTGATGATTCACAGGTAAAAAAAGCACCTGACTATAGAAAAGCAAATGTAGAAAACGCTTCCAAAAAAAACTGTTAGCGATCGCAGGGATCAGGCCTGTCTCTGCGAACGCTGCAGTTATGTGTGTTGTGTTTTTGAAGTGACAGTGATCGATCGATACTGCACTTGGGTGGGTTGGGCTGGGCAGAGGGGGAAAACGCAGGTGCTAGCAGGTATCGGGGCTGATTCCGCTAACAATGCGTTTTTGGGTACCCTAAACTGCTGGGTATGCTAGTATAGATCTGATCAGATCAGGTATCGATCCGTTCAGATACTATACCACTAAGGGGGGTGTATGCTTTGCGAGTGGGTGTAAGCAGTACTGGCACTAACCTAACGCTGCCTGGGGTGACGCAGACACTGACTGACGCTAAAATGTAATTTATATCACCCGCCGGGCGATCAGGGGATTAAACCTTTATTGGGTTATATACGGCGGGTGCCCTGATGCTATAAACAGCAAACTAACTAACCAGTCAACCGTAACACTTATACGGTGATCACTGGTGAAAGGGTTAACTAGGGGGCAATCAGGGGGTTAAAACCTTTATTAGGTAATATATGGGGGTACCTGATGCTTTCTAAAACCTGGCTAACCTAAAATAATGAAATAACTAACTGGCTAACCCGTGTCACCAGTGACACTTATACGGTGATCACTGGTGAAAGGGTTAACTCTAGGGGCAATCAGGGGTTAAAACCTTTATTTATGGGGGTACCTAACGCTATATAAACCTGGCGGCGAACCTCAAAAAAAAACTAGCTACCCAACGGCAAAAGTGACACCAATACAGTGATCAGAAAACCAATCGCTTAGTGACACTGGCAATAGGGGGTGAAAGGGTTAATTAGGGTGGTGATCAAGGGGTTAAACCTTTATTAGGGGGGGTAGGGGGCCTAAAGCTAATGTCCCTAACACTTTCACAAATGACACTAATTGCAGTGATCAGAAAATAAATGATCACTGCAATAGTGACACTGTGACAGTTGGCTGGGGGGGGGGGGGGGGTGATCAGCGGTGACTGGGGGGGGGGGGTTGTGTGCCTATGTGTAACGTGTCAGTGTTGTGTTTGGTGCAACTCACGTTACAGAAGTCCTCTCTCCTCTGGATCCAGACGAAAAAGACCCACACGAGGAGAGAGGACTTCACTTCCCCTTCCTGTGTTTACACTTAACACAGGAAGGGGCTGAGTAGGACGCCCATTGGCTAGGAGCAATCGAGAGGGGGTGGCTGGAATCGAATAGCCGCCCCCTCATCCCGGATCGCTCGTAACCACTTACCGACCGCCGCACGGAGCGGGGGGGGTCCCGATCGGACCCCCGACCCGCGAATAGGCGAGGACGTATATATACGCCCATCTGCCTGTCCGTGCCATTTTGCGGACGTATATAGTCGTGCGGCGGGCGTTAAGTGGTTAAGTAACGTGTGTTCGTTACGATACGCGCGAGGAAGAGGAGGATTGCTGGTGACTTCATCCGCTCGCGGCCGCAGAGCGGAGATCCGATCGTACTACACGCTGTTTATACAGCTCTGTCTGTTAGTGTTTTAACTGTTTTTACTCATTAAATTGTGAATGGTCTTACGCTATGGAAGCCTCCTTGTGTTCTTTTTGAGTGCCATTGCTGGGATCAGGTCTCTGTTTATGCAGTGTAAGAACTGCAGGCTGGCTGTGGGACATCCTTAATTTACATGTTATAAGGCTTACATACAAGCCGCTTCAGGGTAAGGGGCTTGTATTAACTATTTCCATCTTCACTACTGCACTGTGGAAAGGTTTGGAGTCTGTCATTTTGGAAGCACGTTTTTTACTTTGCACTGACGCACTCATCATGGAATCTTAATAGAAGTGAAGCACAGATGCACTTTATATTCATTCATTCTTTGCTTGATATTGCGTTCTTGACTATTGGATTGTTTTTCATTTTCACGTTATTTTTGCACTGGACACGTTTCTTTATATATATATATATATATATATATTTTTTTATATATATTTTTTTTTATATTGACATTTTTTTTTTCTTTTTAATTCCTTGGTGAATTATATGGGACAGTTTTCACTGCAGTCATTTATGGATTGAATTTTTTTCACTTTTATGCATGGATTGGAATTTTATTACCGTATTTATCGTGGTATAACGCGCTCCCGCGTATACCGCGCACCCCCAAAGTGGCACCGAATTCCTATGGAAAAAAAGTTTTTTAGTTTTTTTGTACTTACAGTTTTGGTGTCTTGCGCGGCGTTCATCGGCGGCCTCGTCGGTTCCGGCGTCCTTCTGCGGCTTCGGGTGTCCTCTTCGGCGGGTCGGGCGTCCGTCTTCGGCGGGTCGGGTGTCCTCTTCGGCAGGTCGGGTGTCCTCTTCGGCGGGTCCGGCGTCCTCTTCGGCGGGTCTGGCGTCCTTGCGGCGTCCTCACGTCCCCCCCACGCTTGTTTCCCGCCACGAGTTTTGAATACTGCGCCGGCATATACCGAGCGCAGTACACTCGTGTAACGTCGGGCAGGCTCGGCAACTGTCGCGCTGACGTCCTGTAAGCTCAGGACATCAGTGCGAGAGGCGCCGAGACTGCCCGAAGTTACACGAGTGTACTGCGCTCGGTATATGCTGGCGCAGTATTCAAAACTCGTGGCGGGAAAGCGGGTATCGGCGTATATCGCGCACCCACGATTTTACCCTGATTTTCAGGGCAAAATAGTGCGCGGTATACGCCGATAAATACGGTATTTATATTTCTTCCACTTTTTGATGTTTTAATGGATATTATTCATTTATTGCACTATGCACTTTGGATTGGCTTGAGCTCATTTGCATATTTGCACTATATATGTTATATGTTTATGAAGATAGCTACTGCTTGTTAATTTTATCTGAACGATTCCAGATCACTCGCTATTAATATTGTGCGGGTCACTGGCACATTTGTCTTTTTTATCATCATTTATCCACTCTTATTACTCTCCACATTACCCAGTTAATGTTGGGTGGGTATTTGATTTTATTCATTTTACACAGGAAAAAAACGACGTTTTTTTCATGCCCAAAAACGATCGTGTGTACGCGGCATTAGACTTGGACATCCCCCTCACTCCAGCACACTTCCTCCTCCCTCAAATCTCAATCAGTAGATACAAGAAAAGTGTGTTACCGCATGTTCTTAATGCAGCTAGATGTTTAATCCCCATCTACTGGAAACGTTCTCAAATTCCAACAAGGGAGGAATGGGTGGCCAAGGTAAATGATATTAGAGAGGCTGAATACTGGATAGCGACCTGTAAGGGTACATTGGACCGCTTTAACATGGTATGGGCACCCTGGGTAGCGCATTCGTCTGACCCTGGAGGTATATCCTCTATCTTAGACTTGGCAATATTGGTACTAGCTGAACCAGCCCTCAGATCCCGGGTGGAGGGGGGTGCTCTGATGCCCCAAGACAGGGGTGGCTCGTCCTTGGATGCGGCTCGCTTGGTGCAGACTTAAGGACTTCTACCTAACTCCCACTAATCTCTCCCCTAACTTTCTCTCTCTCCTAGTTCCTTTTCATCTTTGTGCAGCCTTGTGGCTGCATGGATTAGGAAACTGTTTAAGTATTTGCTCTCATTGGACCTTTGGTTATAATTTTTTGCAGATGCGAGGGGAACCCACATAGTGATGTGGGCATCATTTTCCCCTCCTTGCATTGAGCACTTGTCATGAGGTGTTGTGTGCTGGGTGGGGCGCCGGTGGAGGTTTGATGGAGGCAGATTTGGCCCCCCTCCACTGGCGTTGTTGCTGGCGAGTTGCCTCTTACCCTTTAGAGGGAATTGACTGCCAAACAATTTATCATATTAGGTCTAAGAAGGCGCTGAAGGGCCTACCATGCACTACTGTTAATTTGCAACATGTACTGTGGTATTGTCGTTCTCTTTGTCATGTATTTGTCTTTCAAATAAAATACAGATTATAAAAATAAAAATAAATGATGTCTTCGTCAATTTAGGCCAATATGTCTATGGTGTTGTCTGCTATTCTGTGAATTTTTTTTCCTTCCCTTCCTTCCCTGCCTCCTAGTTGCTTGTCTATATAAGACATGCTCAGTGTAACCCACATTGCCTAAACAACGTCTTAGTTCTCTGAGCCCTGGTTCCAGCTTGCTGCAAGGCCATCCCCACCATCAGGGGCTCTGGTAAAGAAGCAGGCTTAGACTCTGCACCCTAGGGAACTCTAATTTTGCATACTACAAGAGAGGTGTTATTGACCCCCTTGTAGCTATGCATAATAGATTATTTACATTTCTGTCTGGCTTTTATGCTTGCAGGCAATGCAAACATAATTAAAAAAAAGTATTTTTTTTTCTTTTGCTACCAACAGAAAATATCCTATTAAAAACCTTATTACATGTAATACAGGCTGGGTTGTGTACATGCTGGAGTGCAAATGTGGACTCCAGTATGTGGGCAGAACCTCCAGACCCCTGTGTGTTCACATGAACATGTAAATAACATCAAGAAAGGTTTGAGAGCACAGCGTTTCAAAACATTTTGTGTTTTTTCTTAAATCGGATGTTCACCCTAAAAACAATTTTCTAACATTAGATTGTGCTCACTCTCGACATTGACAGTACACTGATGTTTTTTTTTTTTTGCCGTACATACCATTGTATCACTATTTTCCCCGCCGGCTTCCGGGTAGTGGCTCCCGCGGGAGTGGGCGTTCCTATGCACAGGCTAAGTGATTGACGTGATGACAAAAGCTTCCCCCCCAGCACATAAGACGCGTCACGAGTTGCCGAAAGAAGCCGAACATCGGTGCGCAGGCGCCGTATAGAGCCGAATCGCAGTTCGGCTTCTTTCTGCAACTCGTGACGCTCCTTATGCACCGGAGGGAAGCTTTTGTCATCACGTCAATCACTCCTAGGCACAGCCTGTGCCTAGGAACGCCCACTCCCGAGGGAGCTACTACCCGGAAGCTGGCGGGGAAAATAGCAATACAACGGTATGTACGGCAAAAAAAAAAAAACATCAGCGTACTGTCAATGTCGAGAGTGAGCACAATGTAATGTTAGAAAATTGTTTTTAGGGTGAACCTCCTCTTTAATAGGGATCCCAAATGCCTTAGATTCTGGGGGTTAGAGAAAGTAATCAAACACTGGAGGGGAAGAAATTTTATAAGCCATTTAAGTCAGCGAGAATCCTTCTGGATCAATGACACAAAAGTTTTGTTTCCGGAAGGGTTACATGTTGAATTTGACTTGAATTGTTTTATATTGGATAAATAATCATTATTTTAAGGTGTGTTTAGGGCATTTAATTTGTTTTGTTATATTCATGTTTTTATTTGCTAACGTCCAATTTATGCATTTAGTTACAAAATATTATTGATGGCTGTCTTATATATTTCTGCATATCTCATATTATCCAGCCAGTGTCCCTATAGGAATCAGAGATCACAAAAGAGGACAGGGATTTCCTGTTTTCCCGCGATCTCCATGGAGACCAGCTGCCTATTTAAATTCCCGGGTGATGAGGTAGCCCCGCCCTCGCTGACATATAGTTACATAGTTACATAGTTACATAGTTAGTCAGGTTGAAAAAAGACACAAGTCCATCCAGTTCAACCACAAAAAAAATAAACAAACAAAATAAAAAACACAATACAATCCCATTACACCCAACTCTATACCCACAGTTGATCCAGAGGAAGGCAAAAAACCCCAGCAGAGCATGATCCAATTTGCTACAGCAGGGGAAAAAATTCCCTCCTGATCCCCCAAGAGGCAATCGGATTTACCCTGGATCAACTTTACCTACAAATCTTAGTACTCAGTTATTTTATGTACATTTAGGAAAGAATCCAGGCCTTTCTTAAAGCAATCTACTGAGCTGGCCAGAACCACCTCTGGAGGGAGTCTGTTCCACATTTTCACAGCTCTTACTGTGAAAAAACCTTTCCGTATTTGGAGGTGAAATCTCTTTTCCTCTAGACGTAAAGAGTGCCCCCTTGTCCTCAGTGTTGACCGTAAAGTGAATAACTCAACACCAAGTACACTGTATGGACCTCTTATATATTTGTACATGTTGATCATATCCCCCCTAATTCTCCTCTTCTCAAGAGTGAATAGATTTAGTTCTTCTAATCTTTCCTCATAGCTGAGCTCCTCCATGCCTCTTATCAGTTTGGTTGCCCTTCTCTGCACTTTCTCCAGTTCTCCGATATCCTTTTTGAGAACTGGTGCCCAAAACTGAACTGCATATTCCAGATGAGGTCTTACTAATGATTTGTACAGGGGCAAAATTATATCTCTGTCTCTGGAGTCCCGTAGAATGTAACACGTATTGGGGGAGGAACTAACTTGCAATCTCGCAATCCTTGCTGTATTTTATTCAGATCTACAAGAGCTCACTACAAGAGCTCCCCATGGCCGAGAATCTCAGGCCATGAGCTCCTCTGAGACCCTGCAGCCTCTTCTGGATCAACTTCAGTGTTTGGAGCAGGGAGTTGACGTCCAGCAGGCCTATCAAGAACAAATTATGCAGTGTCTGCAGGAACTTTCCTCCCATTTGGATCAGCTGCTGATGGTATCCACTTTCTCACCCACCATTCTGCATTCTCTTTCAGCCCCTGCTACTCCAGATCTTGCAGTCCCTCCTGCAAAGGGCAGTCTTAAAACTCCAGCGGCCTCCACCACCTCGCTTCTCTGGTGATCCTAAAGCTTGTCGGGGCTTCATGGTATGTTCATAAATGGGGTGACGAACAAAGCAGAGGGAACTGGCCTGTGCCGAATGATGTTGGGACACGACCCACAGCGACTCAGTGGCTTGGATCTATGAACAAATCGTATGTTCGTGAATGGGTGACGAACAAGGCAGAGGTAAACTACGTATGCACTGGCCGACAACTAACTACGAAAGGGATGCGGGATAGGATAGGGAACAGAACGAGTCGCAACTTGCATATGATATGAAAAAAGGTTTGAATCTTACCTGCAACCGCGAGCGAGAACCGCCATTGAAGACTTCAAACCGAGATGCCACAACACACTGGAATCGAATGCACAGACTCATAAGCATGAGCTGAGCTGGGAACCTAGAGACATAAGGTATCACGAACCAGAACCGACAAGGACCACAGGTGAGTTGTGTGCTTGAAATACACCAGGGCTCCTCCCATACTGGCCTTCTTATAATTAAGCGAATAAGTGAGGTGGTAGAAGTCGCCAAAATAATGGCGACTGGGAAGAGATATTCCCAAAGATAGGGTGGTGGTTGTTAAAGCAGGACAGCCCATCAACAGCCACTCTGTTGCCATCAGAGGAGCTGATGACAGCCTGAGGAGACTACCTAACCCTAACATGGTCCATATTAGACAAGTGCACTGCTGAAAAATGTGTTAGTTTCCGTTTGTTTCATTCGTTTTTTTGCTTTTTTTTGTAAAATAAAAAATTATAATTTTTGTATTTTGGAATTTCAGAATTTTCAAATTTAAGAATTTTGGAATTTCAAATTTTCTATTTTCCGAATTTTGCAATTCAGAATTTTCAGATTTTCAAATTTCAGAATTTTCTAATTCAGAATTTATGTATTTTCGATATAATAAAATTTTAGAATTTTCGGAAAATGGAAATTTTAAAACCCCAAAATCTGAAATAAATAACTAATAATAACTTAACTACTACTAATTAATAAATTATAGGTATTGGAATTTCCTTTCAAATTTGGCTGTTAGTGAACGTAACGAATGCCGCATCTAAACGTATGGAACGTAATAAAAATAATAATAAAAAAGTTTTATTATTTATTTCAGATTTTCGAATTTATGAATTTTCAGGATTCCGAAATTAGAAAATCAGAAATAAAAAAAATTCTAAATTCGGAAATTCCAAAATGCGAAAATTCGGAAATTCTAAATTCGGAAATAGGAAAATCGAAAATTCTAAAATCCGAAATTTCCGAATTTTGGCATTTGGAATTTCCGATTTTTGGATTTCCGAATTGTGAATTTCCAAATTTTCGCAAATCCGAAAATTGAAAATTCCAAAATGCAAAAATTCGAAACTTGGAAATGCGAAAATCAGAAATTCCAGAATGCGGAAATTCCAAAATCGTAAATTGCAAATTCCAAATTTTGAAATTCAAAAATTAAAATTTCGAATTTCAACTTTTGGGATTTTGGAATTTCGGATTTTCAAATTTTTCAGAAATTCGGAATTATGTAATTTGAAAATCTGATATAAATAATAAAACGTTTTTATTATTATTTATTATTATTAGATTGTTACGTTCCATTCATTTAGATACAGCATTCGTTATTTTGGATGATTCGTAACTTAGGATAAATTTGTATTCGTTACGTTCACTAACAGCCAAGTTATTATTAGTTAATTATTTCAGATATTCAGGTTTTCGAATTTCTGATTTTCAAATTTTCTAATTTCTGAATTTCCAATTTTCGAATTTCAGATTTTCGAATTTCCAATTTTTTTAATTTTCGAATTTCCCATTTTCGAATTTAACGAATACAAATTTATCTGAAGTTACAAATTATCCGAAATAACGAATGCTGCATCTAAACAAATGGAATGGAACAAATTATTATTAAATAATAATAAAACGTTTTTATTATTATTATTATTTATTATTATTATTAGAGAGCTACGCTCCATTCGTTTAGATATAGCATTCATTATTCCGGCTAATTCATATTTGTTACTTTCTGTGAGGAACCCATGACTATGTCCACCATCAATGCTTCCTCTGTCCAGAACCAGCACTATCCAAGACTCTTTAGCCCACCCAGTCTAACTCCAGTCTTGGAGTACATCAGGGCATAGCCTTTTATTTGAGATCTCACACAAATATATACACAAGGATGACAATACAAATTATAATCAATTGTCTAATCCTTTAGACAGCCTAGGTGACTCAGAGGCATGAACTTTGAGTTCCTAGCCTGGCTGTCTCCTAGCTCCCTAACTACAATACACTACAATTATCATAAAGCAACAGAGAACTCCTTCACACAATAGCAGAGTTCATTAACACAAACAACAATGGGTGAAAGACTTATGCCGCGTACACACGATCATTTTTCAGCATGTAAAAAACAAAGTTTTAAAAAAATGTCATTTAAAATGATTGTGTGTGGGCTTCACATCATTTTTCGGGTTCTGAAAAACGACAAAAAAAAATTCGAACATGCTGCATTTTTTAACGACGTTTTAAACGATGTCGTTTTTCGGGTTGTAAAAAATGATCGTGTGTGGGCTTAAACAACGTTAAAAACCTGCGCATGCTCAGAAGGAAGTTATGGGACGGGAGCGCTCGTTCTGGTAAAACTACCGTTCGTAATGGAGTAAGCACATTCATCACGCTGTAACAGACAGAAAAGCCCGAATCGTCTTTTACTAACACAAAATCAGCTAAAGCAGCCCAAAGGGTGGCGCCGTTTGAATGGAACTTCCCCTTTATAGTGCCGTCGTACGTGTTGTACGTCACCGCGCTTTGCTAGAGCATTTTTTTTAATGATCGTGTAGGGGCAACGTCGTTTTAATGATGAAGTTTGAAAAGACGTCGTTTTTTCAAGAGGCTGAAAAACGTATTTTTTTACAAGCCGAAAAATGATCGTGTACGCGGCATCAGAGCCCACACTGGCCTTATTTACAATAAACACATTATAGCAGACAACAGACAGACAGGTGGCTGGAGTTAATGACATCAGCCTCTTCCATTAACCCCAACATTATGAAGCCATCACTACAATATGGCATATACAGGGTTCCCAGAGTTTTGTGTTTTGGGGGAACATGGACTTGAATCCAAAGTAACATTACTTCAAGGTCCCCAGTAGGGATGAGCTTTGTGTTCGACTCGAACGTATGTTTGACTCAAACATCGTCTGTTCGTACGTTCGACGATTTCTGCCGGGGGAGGGCGCCATCCCTCGGTCCTCTCCGGTGGCCCCCCAACCCATTTAAGCTCTTTTTCATTTGGGGGGGGCATCCGGACTTTGGCGACTTCTGCCGGGGGATGGCGCCTATCCCCCGTCTTTCCGGTGCCTTCTGCCAGGGCTCCGGTCTTGTTCGTCTTCTGCCGGGGGTGCGCCAACTCCCCGGTCTTTTCTCTGCTGTCTTGGCATTCCCTCTTCTGCTTGTCTCCCCCGCAGAGCTCAGGGCTTTCTTTCCGCTGTCTTCTCTGTTCCCTCTTCTGCCTGTCTCCCCCGCGGAGCCCAGGGCTTGTCTCCGCTGTCTTCTCTGTTCCCTCTTCTGCCTGTCTCCTCCGCAGAGCCCAGGGCTTGTCTCCGCTGTCTTCTCCCTTCTCTTCCATTCGATGTTGACACAACGAGGTCTCGCGCTGGAATGCCATCTGAACGGTGAGCATCGACTTATATAGGGCAATGCCACCATGTGACCTAGACCCATGTGACATCACATTCCCTGGGCATGATGGGAATGTGATGTCACATGGGTTGAGGTCACATGGTGGCATTGCCCTATATAAGTCGATGCCCACCGCTCAGACGGCATTCCAGCGCCGGACCTCGTCGTGTCAACATCGAATGGAAGAGAAGGAAGAAGACAGCGGAGACAAGCCCTGGCCCTCCCGGAGGTGCCAGGCAGAAGTGGAAGGCACCGCAGAAGCCCGGAGGGTGGCGCCCTTCCGGCGGAAGACAGCGACGAAGGCCGCAGCCCTCCCCATAAGCAAGGAGCTTCATGGTGAAGGGGGTCCCGGTGGAAAACGGCGCAGAAGCCCGCGGCCCTCCCCCATAAGCAAGGAGCTTCATGGTGAAGGGGGTCCCGGCAGAAGACGGCGCAGAAGCCCGCGGCCCTCCCCCATAAGCAAGGAGCTTCATGGTGAAGGGGATCCCGGCGGAAGACGGCGCAGAAGCCCGCGGCCCTCCCCCATAAGCAAGGAGCTTCATGGTGAAGGGGGTCCTGGCAGAAGACGGCGCAGAAGCCTGCGGCCCTCCCCCATAAGCAAGGAGCTTCATTTTGAAGGGGGTCCCGGCGGAAGACGGCGCAGAAGCCCGCGGCCCTCCCCCATAAGCAAGGAGCTTCACGGTGAAGTGGGTCCCGGCAGAAAACGGCGATGAAGCCCGCGGCCCTCCCCCATAAGCAAGGAGCTTCATGGTGAAGGGGGCCCCGGCGGAAGACGGCGCAGAAAGCAGCGAAGCCTGGGCCCCCCCTCGAATGTAAAAGAGCCTTATGGGGTGGTGGTGGGGGGCCCCGGAGAAGACCCCCAGCTGACTAATAAATTAATTTATAAATGTGTGTGGTGTATTATTTTTTTACATTTTTTCCCCAGGTGAATGGGTAGGGGTACAATGTACCCCATACTCATTCACGTAGGGTGGGGGGGCCGGAATCTGGGGGCCACCTTATTAAAGGGGCTCTCAGATTCTGATAAGCCCCCCGCCCGCATACCCCGACAACCAACGGCCAGGGTTGTCGGGAAGAGGCTCTTGTCCCTATCGACATGGGGACAAGAGTGCTTTGGGGTGAGGGGGGCAGTGCCCCCTCCCTCAAAGCACACACTCCCCCATGTCGAGGGCATGCGGTCTGGTACGGCTCAGGAGGGGGGGGGCGCGCGCTCGTCCCCACCCCCATTCCTGTCCGGCCAAACTGCGTACCTGGGATAAGGGCTTGGTCTGGATCTGTTTTTCGGCGTGGGTTTAACCCCTCACGTTCTGGACCAAGCCAAGGAGCCTAATGTACCCCTGGAGGGGGACCCGCGCCGGTTTCTTGTTTGAAATTTGGCGCGGAGTTCCCCTTTATCCCGGTCCTGTCAGGGGGGGAAATGCCTGATCGTCTGTTCATACAATGTACAGCGATCTGTGATTTCCCCTAGTCAGTCCCACCCCCCCTTACAGTTAGAACACACCCAGGGAAACATAATTAACCCCTCCCTCGCCCCTAGTGTTAACCCCTTTCCTTGCCAGTGACATTTTCATAGTAAGCAATGCATTTTTAGAACATTGGTCGCTAGAAAAATGCCAATGGTCCCAAAAATGTGTCCGCCATAATGTCGCAGTACCAATAAAAAAGCCATAAAACTAACCACTATTTTGGAGACGCTATAACTTTTGCGCAAACCAATCAAACGCTTATTGCGATTTTTTTGAACGAAAAATATGTCGAAGAATACGTATCGGCCTAAACTGAGGGAAAAAAATATTATTGTTAGATAATTTTGGGGATATTTATTATAGCAAACAGTAAAAATAATTTTTTTGGGTAAAAAAAAAAATGTCGCTCTATTTTTGTTTATAGCAAAAAAAAAAAAAAACGCAGAGGTGATCAAATACCACCAAAAAAAAAATCTATTTGTGGGAAAATAAAGGACACCAATTTTGATTGGGAACCACGTTGCACGAATGCGCAATTGTCAGTTAAAACGACGCAGTGCCGAATCACAAAAACTGGCCCGGTCATTGACCAGTAATATGGTCTGGGGCTCAAGTGGTTAAAAATTAACAAACCACTAAAGTTAGCCCAATTTTTGGTGATAATGTGAAAGATGATGTTACACCGAGTAAATAGATACCTTACATGTCACGCTTTACTATTGCAAACACTCATGGAATGGCGCCAAACTTCAGTACTTTAATATCCCCATAGGCGACCTTTTTTTTTCAGGTTACCAGTTTATAGCTACAGAGAAGGTCTAGTGCTAAAAGTATTACTCTCGCTCTAACGCACGCGTCAATACCTCACATGTGTGGTTTGAACGGTGTTTACATATGTGGGCGGGACTTACGCAAGTCCCGCCAACATATGTAAACATCGTTCAAACCACACATGTGAGGTATTGACGCGTGCATTAGAGCGAGAGCAATACTTTTAGCACTAGACCTCCTCTGTAACTCTAAACTGTTAACCTGAAGGAAAAAAAATGTGCGTGTTCGCTTCTGACTGGGAGGACAGGGGCATTTTAATTATTATTATTTATTTTTGTTACGTAATAATTCACTAAGACCTCCCCTTCAGGCTGGAAAGCATGAGTTCAGGGGAAAAAAAAAAGCTCTCATGCTTTCAGCAGCCATTGCAGCTTTGTTCCTGCATGTGTGATGAACTGAGCCTGCTCAGACAAAATTTTCCTTTCTTTTTAAAAGGTGAAAATCACTTGGATGCTTATAGAGCGTGGGTGGGTTAGTAATTTAAGGACATCCTTACCAGGTGTAAGCACTTACAAGCTCACCCAAACTAGAGACTGAAATTTGTTCATGTGATTTCAATTGCTTAAATAGCACACATGTTATAAAAAGCGTGGATCGAGCAGTCCTCAGCTGCCCTCAGAGGGGCAAGCTGGCAGGCATGTTGTTGCTAAACAGAAATGTGGTTTGGAGCATGTTTATTTTTATTTTGCCAATGTTTTTGTTTATTTTTAAATGATGTTCACTTTGATGTATTTGTCTCTGCTGCCTTATTTTGATAAAAATTTCTGAAGATGTTGGGACGGTTAACCTATGTTTATTTTGATTTTTGAAATGTATTTTTGTTTGTGTGTGTTTGTTTGTTTGTCTTTTTTGCTTTCCTTGTTTTGTTGACCAATAAAAATTACTTTCAAATTTTTAAGTTTGTTTTTTGTTACTTTTTCATGCTACATATTTTGACAGCTGCAGCTGAAATAGGTTTGGGCCTAACAAATTAGGTGTGATTTTTGTCTAAGCTTCTTTCCTGGTGTGTAATCATGAAATGTTTGCCATGTTTATTCACCAGGAAATTAAAAAGACAAAGTGGTAAGTATTTTCTTTTTACTGCAGTGGTCCTCAGCCCTCAAGTACCCCGACAGGACATGTTTTGTGGATTTCTCTTATCAAGAATTGCTGTCCAGACTGTCTTTTAAAGCACATGTGCAAGATGAAGGAAAACCTGCAAACATGGACTGTGGGGGGGGGGGCTATTGGTGGACAGGCTTGAAGTGCTGATTTACAGCACTGTGCTTAAATCTAGCGCAAGGCAATCCTATTCAAATTGTGGGTGTTTGAGGGAAGCCAAGTGAGTGTTAGAACCCCTGTTTTTTTTTTTTGGGTTGAGTTTTGTGTCCCTTTTCTTAAAATTGGCTTCACTTCCTGTCACACAGCTAAACGGGAAGTGAGGTTAAAACCCTACCAGTGTCTTTTCTTGGGGACACAGGTCAATCTAACTACAGTAGTGTCCCCATTAAGCAAATTGCACTCCAGCACTGCTGTGTACACCCCAAATCATGGGTCTTCAAACTACGGCCCTCCAGTTGTTCAGGAACTACAATTCCCATCATGCCTAGTCATGTCTGTGAATGTCAGTGCATTACAAGGCCTCATGGGATGTGTAGTTCTACAACAGCTGGAGGGCCGTAGTTTGAGGATCCCTGCCCCAAATGATTATTTAGTTTGGGGATTAGTAAAGGCAAAGCCACTCTGCAGTACAAGCGTAGTCGCTGAAAATCAGAGAGGAAGCACTGATGGTTTTAACATCCAATCCTGTAGAAGCAAAGTTTTTTTGTTTTCTTCCTTGCTTGTCCACTTGTAGTGCAAAGTGGATTTGCCTTTAGTAAATGGACCCCAAAGTCCAAGATCCCTAATAATTTGGGGTGTACACAGCAAAATGCTAGAGTGCAATTTACATAATGGGAAACTATTTAGATTGATCTCTGTGTCCCAAAGAAAAGATATTAGAAAGGTTTTACCCTCACTTCCTGTTTGGCTATGTGACAGGAAGTGAATGAATTTGAATTAGAAAGGGTGAAGACACCTCACAAATGTTGTCACTATCAGGGGTGCAGACATCCCCAAAAAATGAGCAGATAATACTTATTTGAAAATTAATAATTTTTTAGTTAACATTGGGTGGTGTTTGTGGGTGGCCCTAACACACACATTCATACATATTAGCAACGCTGTATCCTGGCCTATTGGCATGGTTATATTTTCTTAGGCCTCTCAATAAAACTCTCTGAAATTTGTGCTTAAACTAGAACTATAATCAGCACTTTTTATTTTCTTTAATTTTGGATAGAGTGAGGGAGGGTTATAGCCCCTGTCAGTTTATTTTGTATTATCTGTGTCCAATTGGGGAGATTTGTCTTCACTTCCTGCCCCATAGCCAAACAGGAAGTGAGAGAAAAACTATGCAAATTAAGGGAATCCAGTGCCCCCCTCCCCCCCAGAACTAGTGTGTGTGTGCCCTGAAAATTCCTGGGTGGGTCATACAAAAACAGGGTGTGGCCTTGACAGGGAGGGGTGGGTCATTTTTCTATTAGGAGGTTCAGAAATGTAGTGAGGCCCCGCCTCTCTCCATAAAGAGGACCTGTCACACACTAGTCCTATTACAAGGGATGTTTACATTCCCTGTAATAGGAAGAAAAGTGATCCAAAATAAAAAAAAGTGACAAAAAAGTGCAAGAAGAAAAATATGAGGTAAAAAAACAAAACAAAAAAAAAAACGCCCCTGTCCCTAGAAGCTCGCACTCAGAAGCGAATATGCATGTAAACACCATTCAAACCACACATGTGAGGTATTGATGCGTGCGTTAGAGCGAGAGAACTAATTCTAGCCCTAGACCTCCTCTGTAACTCTGAACTGGTAACCTGTAAAAAAAATCAAGCATCGCCTATGGATATTTTTATGTCCCGAAGTTTGGCGCCATTCCATGAGTGTGTGCAATATTAAAGTGTGACAAGTTAGGTATCTATTTACTCGGTGTAACATCATCTTTCACATTATCCATAAAAATTGGGCTAACTTTACTGTTTTGTTATTTTTTAATTCATGAAACCGTTTTTTTTTTGGGCCAAAAAAAAAGGCGTTAGAAAAATTATTGCGCAAATACCGTTGGAAATCAAATAAAAAATTCCCTAGGGTGTCTGCTAAAAAAAATATATATAATGTTTGGGGGTCCTGAGTAATTTCCCAGGAACAAAATATAATTTTTACATGAAGGAGAGAAGTGCCAGAATAGGCACGGTATGGAAGTGGTTAAAGTGAAACAATAAAAGTGAAATATTCCTTTAAATTTCATACAGGGGGGGAGGGGGGGTACACGCATGTTTCCCATGCTTAGAACTGTCCCTGTACAAGATGTCATTTCTGAAGTGAAAAAAAAAAGTAATTTAAAAGTACTCATGGCTATAAAGAATACAGTCATTGCTCATTCAAAAAAACTAAAAAAAAAAAGTGTGGGGGTTCCCTCAAACTAAATGACCAGGCCCTTCAGGTCTGGAATGGATATTAAGGGGAACCCCGCCTTAACAAAAAAAATGACGTGGGGTCCCCCCAAATATCCATACCAGGCCCTTCAGGTCTGGTGTGGATTTTAAGGGGAACTCCACCCCAAATTTTAAAAAAAATGGCGTGGAGTCCCCCTAAATTCCACACCAGACCCTTATCCGAGCACGTTAACCTGGCCGGCCGCAGAAAAGAGGGGGGGACAGAGTGCGGCCCCCCCCTCCTGAATGGTACCAGGCCACATGCCCTCAACATGGGGAGGATGTCCCCATGTTGATGGGGACAAGGGCCTCATCCCCACAACCCTTGCCCGGTGGTTGTGGGGGTCTGCGGGCGGGGGGCTTATCAGAATCTGGAAGACCCCTTTAACAAAGGGGACCCCCAGATCCCACCCCCCCTGTGTGAAATGGTAATGGGGTACTTTGTACCCCTACCATTTCACCAAAAAAAAGTGACAAAAGTGTTAAAAATGACAGTAGCCAGTTTTTGACAAATCTTTTAATAAAATCTTCTTTCCGCGGTTTTTCTTCTTCTTTCATTCGGGTTTCTTCCTCTGCTTCTTTCTTGGGTCTTCTCGTCCACATCTTGCCCGACGTCTCCCATCTTCTTCTCTGTCCGTCGACCTTCTCGTCCCGCATCTTCTTGATCTTCTGGGCGCTGCGCTTGAAATTGAAGATCCCGCCATGTTCCCGCTCCTGGGACCCGCCCCCCTCTGACGACACAGGTAAACTCATATGAAAGTCTGTGTGTGGTACAGTATATGTGCGTCAAAGGGGGGCAGGGTCACATGAGCGTCACACGGCGGGAACTTCAATTGGAAGCTCATCCGCATAGTGCGGCGGCTTCTTCTCCGGACGGCACGCTTGAAATTGAATTCCCCCGCCGTGTGATGCTCTGTGACCCCGCCCCCCTCTGACGCACATGACCTTCTAATGAGTTTACTTGTGGTGTCAGAGGGGGGCGAGTCCCAGGAGCGAAACACGGCAGCTAATTCAATTTCAAGCGCTGCGTCCGGGGAAGAAAAAGATGTGGACGAGAAGGTTGGCGGACGGAGAAGACGATAGGAGAAGACACCGGGCAAGATGCGGGACGAGAAGGCCGACGGACGGAGAAGAAGATAGGAGAAGACGTCGGGCAAGATGTGGACGAGAAAACCCAAGAAAGAAGCAGAGGAAGAAACCCGAATGAAAGAAGAAGCGCGGAAAGAAGATTTTATTAAAAGATTTGTCAAAAACCGGCTACTGTCATTTTTAACACTTTTGACACTTTTCTTTTGGTGAAATGGTAGAGGTACAGTGTACCCCATTACCATTTCACATAGGGGGGGCCGGGATCTGGGGGTCCCCTTTGTTAAAGGGGTCTTCCAGATTCTGATAAGCCCCCCGCCCGCAGACCCCCACAACCACCGGGCAAGGGTTGTGGGGATGAGGCCCTTGTCCCCATCAACATGGGGACATCCTCCCCATGTTGAGGGCATGTGGCCTGGTGCGGTTCAGGAGAGGGGGGGCCGTACTCTGTCCCCCCCTCTTTTCTGCGGCCGGCCAGGTCAACGTGCTCGGATAAGGGTCTGGTGTGGATTTTTAGGGGGACTCCACGCCATTTTTTTTTAATTTGGGGTGGAGTTCCCCTTAAAATCCACACCAGACCTGAAGGGCCTGGTATGGATATTTGCGGGGAACCCACGCTATTTTTTTTTTACGGCGGGGTTCCCCTTAATATCCATATCAGACCTGAAGGGCCTGGTAATTGAATTTGGGGGACCCCATACATTTTTTTTTCCTTTATGAATGAATGCCTTTAGAATTGCCGGGAGCCGACAATTCATTATTGCCGCGTGTGAATTTTAAATGACTTTTTTCCTTCAGAATTTCATTTTGTGCAGGGACAGTTCTAAGTGCGGGGAAAATGCGCTATTTCACATGCTTACTTTACACCCCCCCTAGGTACGAAATTTAAAGGAATATTTCACTTTTATTGTTTCACTTTAAGCATTAATAAATTCACTGCTCCCGAAAAAACGGCCGTTTTAAAAAATAAAAAATGTGTTTATACATGTCCCCCGGGGCAGGACTGAGGTCCCCAAACACTTTTTAGGACAAAACTTGCATATTAGACTTTAATATGAACACTTTTGATTTCTCCCATAGACTTCTATAGGGAGTTCGGCGCGGCTTTACATATCAATTGCAATGCGCCAGCTGCTACGCTGGTTCATGCGCCTAATTAAGGCTTCACCCGGAGTACTAATTAAGGCATGAACCAGCGTAGCGCACAGAGAATAGTAAATCAGCCCCACGGTGTCTTTTCTACCAGATAGATAGATAGATAGATAGAGCAGGCAGGCTAGTCAGTTTTGTTAAATTTACAGTGTGTAGAGGAAATAAATACATCCTAGGAGTTGTACATATATTTATACACTGTATAGCTTAGCTAGATCAGCTATTCCTATTTGTCAGGCAGTAGATTGTGCTAGCTGCAGTGCTATAACGTGTTGTATTGCCTGTGTGCTGTTTAGTTTACACCTAAACGTACTCGGTGTTACTGCACGTGTGCGGTTTAATTGCACATAAACACAGTTGCTGTTACTGCACGTGTGCTGTTTATTTGCCCATAAACACAGTTGCTCTTACTGCACGTGTGCTATTTATTTGCACATAAACGCAGTTGCTGTTACTGCAGTTTGTATCTAAAGGTACGATTTGTGTGTACTGATTTTGTCCTGTGCAGGCCATTAAAATGTCTGGAAGGACAACAAAGAGAGGCAGAGAGTCACGAGGGCAAGGAGGATCTGCATCTAGAGGCAACGCTGGTGGTGGACACGGTGCATCCTCTTCAGCACGTGGCCGTCTGACATGCTCGTCCTTCTTTTCGGGAGCTGGCCGTGTTGAGCCTCAACATGCAGAGAAATTAGTAGAGTGGATGACCAAGCCATCCTCATCCTCCTCATCCTCTCTCACCCAGGCTGAGCTTAGTTTGTCTGGCAAAGCAGCTGCCAAGGCGTCCTCTTCCCTCTGCACAATGGCATCACACAATCCTTCCCTAGTCCCACCATGTCCTCCTGAGGAGTCCCCCGAACTGTTAAAACACAGTGTTGGGTACATGCTGCATGAAGATGCGCAGCGTTTTGAAGGCTTCGATGATGGAACACAGATAGAGGAAGGCATTGATGTGAGCCCAGAGAGAGGGGGTGCCCGAGAGGGACAGCAATCTGGCAGTCATGTTCCCCCAGCTGCAGCATACTGCCAGGTTTTCGACAGTGATGAGGAGCGAGGGGATGATGAGGTCACTGACTCAATGTGGGTGCCTGATAGGAGAGAGGAGGAGGAGGAAGAGGAGGAGGAGGAGGAGGAGGAGGATGAGGCACAGGCACATCTCCAAAGAGGCAAGAATCCCTCCAGGGGCCAGCTTAAGGGCAGCACACCAACTGCATTACATCGCAGAGCTACGCCTGTGCAGGGCGCTGCTGTGTCTCAACATTACTGAAAAAGTTCTTTGGTGTGGGCCTTTTTTGAGACATGTGCATCAGATCGCACCGTTGCTATTTGCAACATATGTCTCAAGCGTATCTCGTGTGGCCAAAACATCACCCGCTTGGGCACCACATGCTTGACCAGACATATGTCGACCTGCCATGCAGTTCGTTGGCAAGCATACCAGAAAGACCCACACCAAAGAACAAAGCGGACCTCCCCTTGCCCCTCCATCAGCTGGGATCTCCAACCCCATTAGACCCTCAGTCCTCTCTGAAGCCTGCACTGATAGGACTGAAGGTGTAGAAATAGGTGTGTCACAACCTAGTAGTACATGCGGGCAATCTACTGATAGTAGCAAACAAATTTCCCTGCCCCAGCTGCTGCAGCGCCGAAAGAAGTACTCTTCCAGCCATCCACATGCCCAGCGGTTGAATGCTAGCTTAGCGAAATTGCTAGCACTTCAACTGCTACCTTTTCAGTTGGTAGATTCTGCCTCCTTCCGTGAGTTTGTGGAATGTGCGGTACCTCAGTGGCAAGTACCCAAATGCCACTTTTACTCACGGAAGGCGATTCCGGCTCTCTACCGGCATGTGGAAGGCAATGTCCATGCCTCGCTGGACAGGGTGGTCAGTGGTAAGGTGCATATTACTGCTGACTCATGGTCCAGCAGGCATGGACAGGGATGTTACCTCTCCTTCACGGCGCATTGGGTGACTCTGCTGGCAGCTGGGAAGGACACAGGGCAAGGTACAGTAGTGTTGGAGGTTGTTCTGCCACCACGCCTCCAAAACACTACTACTAGTTGTGACACACCTCTCTCTCCTCCACCCCCTCCTCCTCTTCTTCCTCTGTGGCCTCTTCCTGTGCTGATGTTTCCTCGGAACCAGCCATGCTCCGTAGGCGTACGAGGGGCTACTCAGGAATGCAGGCAAAAATATGCCATGCGGTCCTAGAGCTGGTGTACTTGGGAGACAGGAGCCACACTGGGGCTGAGGTTCTGTCAGCTCTACAGGGGCAGGCTCAGAGGTGGTTGACGCCACGCCAGCTTAAGCCAGGAATGGTGGTTAGCGACAATGGCACCAACCTCCTCTCTGCCCTGCGACAGGGACAACTGACCCATGTGCACTGTTTTGCTCATGTTCTGAATTTGGTGGTGCAGCGGTTCTTGGGCAGGTACCCGGGCTTACAGGATGTCCTGAAGCAGGCCAGGAAAGTCTGTGTGCATTTCCGAAGGTCATACAATGCCACTGCTCGGCTGACAGACCTCCAAAGGAAATACAACCTGCCCAAGAACCGCCTAATCTGTGACATGCCCACCAGATAGAACTCTACATTGGCCATGCTGCAGCGTCTGCACACGCAGCAGAGGGCCATCAATGAGTACCTGTGCCAATATGGCAGCAGAACTGGGTCAGGGGAGCTTGGTTTTTTTCCCCATGCCAGTGGGCCTTGATCAGGGATGCATGCACTGTCCTGTCACCATTTGAGGAGGCCACGAGGATGGTGAGCAGTGACAGTGCATGCATCAGTGAGACTGTCCCTCTTATTCACATGTTGGAGCACACGCTACTTGGAATGATGGACAGGGCCCTTGAGGCAGAACAGAGGGAGGAAGAGGACTTCCTTACTAGACATGTGCACTGCCAAAAAAATCTTTTTTTTTTCGTATGTTATTTTCGTTTTTTTTTTCGTAAATTCGTAAAAAAAAAAATTTTTTTGTTTTTGTTTCATTAGTTTTTTTATTTTTTCAGAAATTTCTAAAAATTCTTATTTTTTTCGTTTTATAGTTTTTTTTTGCTTTTTTCGTAAATTCGGGAAATTCGAAAATTCAGAATTCCAAATTTTCGGATTTCCGAAAAAGCAAAAACGTAAAAAACTAATTTTCCAAATTTCCGAAAAAAAAACAAATGAAGCGAAAAAAAACAAAGAATTTTTGGAATCTCGAATTTTTCAATTTTCGAATTTTTCAAATTTTTTAATTTTCGAATTTTTCAATTTTCGAATTTTTCAATTTTCGAATTTCGCATTTTTCAATTTTCGAATTTCGCATTTTTCATTTTTTTTTTATTTTTTTAATTTAAATTTTCGAATTTTTCAATTTTCGAAATTTCGAATTTCTGAATTTTCGTATTTCGAAAATTGAAAAATTCGAAAATCGAAATTTCAAAAATTGAAAAATTCGAAAACTGAATAATTTGAAATTCGAAAATTGAAAAATTCGAAATTCGAACCCCCCATGACCCCATGAGGAAAGGGAGGCCTAAACGGCTGTCCCTTTTAATTCCCCAAAATTCGTTTTTTTCGTAAATTCGTAAATTCGTGAAATTCGAAAAAAAAAATTCCGAAAAAGCAAAAAAACGGAAAAAACTAATTCTCTGAAAAAAACAAATGAAACGAATTTTCGAAATTTCGATTTTTTAAATTTTCGAAATTTCGATTTTTGGAATTTTCGAAATTTCGATTTTTGAATTTTCGAAATACGAAAATACGAAAATTTTCGGAAATACGAAAATTACGAAAATTGAAAAATTCGAAAATTGAATAATTTGAAAAATTCAAAATTTCGAATTTGGATTTTTTCAATTTTCGAATCTTTCAATTTTTGAATTTCGAATTTTTTAATTTTCGAATTTTCGAATTTCGAAAATTGAAACATTCGAAAATTGAAAAATTCGAACCACCCATGACCCCATGAGGAAAGGGAGGCCTAAACGACTGTCCCTTTTACTTCCCCATTCTGCAGAGAATTGGTCAAAAGATCCCTGATTGTTGTTAAGAGATGTAAGGTGTTTGTGGAAGGTTTGTAGGTTTTTTTCTGGATTACTGGTGTAAGTATTATGAGGTAATTTTAATCGAATCAGTTTGTATGGGTTGTTTAATTTTTTAGGTGCTCGAGCGAGAAGCATGCCAGGCTTGTTAGCTTTAATATAACATTTATGCTTGGATTTGCGTATGGTTTTATCTGCGGATTCAGATAGGAAAAGATCAAGATTTAGGCTAGCTTCATCTAGTTGATTTTTTGTCACAGAGGTAGGATTCGCTTGAAAATTTGCGTGGCAATTGTTGAATTTTGTTTCTAATATTAGTTGTAGCTTGTTTTTTTATTTTTTAAGATATGATGCTTGGTGTAATAAGATTCCTCGAAGGACGGGTTTGTGTGCCTCCCATAAGGTTAATGGAGAAATATCAGGGGTTTTATTATTTTTCAGATAGTCTTTTATGGCAAATTCTAAGTCAGTAGAGTGTGATGGATGGAATAGGGTTGAATCATTTATGTGCCATGTGGGGTCTTGATTTTTAGGTATGAGGGAAGTGAAAGTAGAAAGTATTGCACAATGATCAGTCCATGTAAAGTGTATTACAGAAGATGTGAGCAATTCCGGGGGCATACTAATAGAGATTAGTATATGGTCGATACAGGAAAAGAAGGAATGGGAATAGAAGGAATATTGACATTTCGTGGGATTGATTTCTCGCCAGGAATCTAGCAAGGAATGTTGTTGAGAGATTGAGAATTGGAAGTGATAGGAATTGGGGACTTATCTAAATAAGGGTATAGAACTTGGTCCGAATCTCCACAGATCAAAAGGGTGCCCATTTTATGAGCCTCTATTACCTGGAACAAATGGGAGAGGAATGCTGTTGGATTTTTATTAGGAGCATAATAGGATACTACTGTGATTGGCGTATCACATAGATGCCCTGTAAGAATGGGATAGCGACCTTCTGGGTCTTTGGTTTCTGTCAGAAGAGAGAAGGGTGTAGCTCTATGGAATGCAATTAGCACTCCCCTTAGTTTCATTTTAGCGGAAGCAGTAAAAACTTGGGTATAAACTGTACCAAAATATTTAGGTGTTGAGGTTTCAGTGAATGAGTTTCTTGGAGGCAAATTATATGCGCCTTTGAGAAAGATAATGATCTAAAAACTTTGGTTTTTGTGAAACATTTAGACCTTGGACATTTAAGGTAAGGATATTTAAAGGAGCCATCATGATATTTTATAGAGAATATTATAAGACATATCTAAAAACGATTGAAAATCCATACTTACCCCGGGGAGGAGCAAAGAGAAAAGGGAGAGTAGAGACAGAATGTTGAGAAAGAAAGAGAAAATGAGAGTCGTTATTAAACAAATAATTAACAAAAAACGTTTAGAATGCAAGAAGGTAAAACGTTGGCGTTCCGAGCATGCAAAAGTGCAAGCTTAGAGGCACAGAGTCTGACCAGGGAGGCTCCGCACACAAAAATGTGTGTGGGAGAGTCAAAGGACAGAAAAATGGAGGGATCAGTGACAGTTTCTCGAGTCCCTCACGACCAACAATATATCTAGAGAAGAAAAAATATATTATGACACCTATACTGGGCGGAAGTAAGCAAAAATAAAATTAAATCTAAGAAAATATTATAATATTTTCAACATTAGTACATGTAAAATTTTAATCTAACAATTGTGTTTTATGGTTTCACGGGGAGGGAGTTAGATTATAAATTTTGTTGAATTATACAGATTACCTCTGGGTTGCCAGTTGTAGGAGAGTCAGTAATGTCATTAATAATTAGAATGAGAAGAAATAAAATATCAATTATTAATAATATATTAGTAATATTTACTTCTATTCAGTAAACAATTTTGTACAAAAATAATATAGAACCCTTGTTGTGGGTAAGAAAGGATTAGGGGAAAGGGGCGGGGAGGAGGGGGTAATATGAGGGAAGTAGAGGGGATGAGGTGAGTAAGGATAAGATGAGAAGGGAAGGGTGCAATGGGAATAGAAAAAAAAGATGGACAATTTAAAATTTCAATTATCCTAGACCAAAAGGAGGATACAAATTGGAATATATATATATTATATATATATATATATATATAAATAAAATCAGGCAATCAATATAGAACCAAAAGTCCAATACAAATTGTAGCAGCGCTCTTTGTTCTCATTGAAGTGAACAAACTTCTTTATGCGGTGAACATCATAAAGGTGAATGATAGATAAAAAAAGGAGAGGTGCTCAAGGGAGTAAAGTCTCTAAATGAAGATGGAAGCGGTGAAATAAGTCCTCTTCACAATCCACCAATCACCAGTATACCACCACGTGCAAACAGGAAACCCCTCTTGGGTATGCACTTACCACAAAGATAAGTGAGATACGCCTTCAAAAATCAGCTCATATCCTTCTCTCGTTACTAGAATCTCCACACGCTGTATAAGGGATGGGGTCCACTTTGGCTCATGTAAATAATAACAGAATGCACCACATAGCGTAATACTGTTTATATGTTTAAAACTTTTATTGCTTCCCCCAGTGTCCCCCTCTCAATATATATGTACACAATATAGATAAAATAACAGCAGAAATGCGGGGTGCATGGATGCTCAACAGAGGTGTAGTTTCCGGTACAGCCAGCTGTGAATGGCGAACACTTTCCGGGGATGCCTCCGTGAGACGCAAACCGTCTGTCTGTTAGAGCGATGAGACCACGGCCCTAACGTTTCATCCCTGTCGGACTTCCTCTGAGGAATTGGGGAAGTAAATTCAGGATGGGGACGCGCTTCATTTAAATGAAACACGCCCCCTACTCGCATTTGAATTGCGCGCCATTGCGCCGCGAGAGATAGACTACGCCGCCGTAACTTACGGCGCAAATTCTTTGTGGTTTCGAAGCTTCAAAAAGTAAGTTACAGCGGCGTAGCATATCTCCCATACGCTGCGCCCATGCAATTCTACGAGAATCTGCCCCTAAGTGTTTAGCATCCAAAAAGTGGATTTCAATTTGATATGCAAAATGCATTCAGTCCATTGAGTCTGGAGTATCTTGGTTTGGAGAGTTGAATCGACCCCTCTTCGATGAGCTTTGTCTGGTTCTGTTATTTTCGACTTTGGAGAAATTTTGTGGATAACTGGATGCTGTACATCGCCGAGGGCTGGCTTAAGGTCTTTCGCAGAGATGACATTTTTGTAGAGTGTTCTGTAGTTCATCAGTGGTTCTGCATGAGTGCTTGGTACCTTGATATGTGAAGCGAAGTGAAAAAGGGAATCCCCATTGATATGGGATCTGATGTTGTTGTAGGTTTTGTAATAAGGGTTTCATCGAGCGCCGTTTAGCAACTGTTATTGGGGAAAGGTCAGCAAAGATCTGATATGGGTGGCCTTGGAAGATAAAGGATTCTTTGTTCCTTGCAGCCACCATAAGCTGTTCTTTGGTGCGAAAGAAATGGAATTTTGCAATTATGTCGCAGGGGACCTTCAGATTTGCGTGGTGCTAATGCTCTATGTATTCTGTCTATTTCCAGTCTCTCAATTGGAATTGACGGTGATAACTCTTGAAATAGGGCAGTAATTGTTGATTGTAGATCAATAATAGACTCCGATATACCTCGTATGCGGATGTTTGAACGACGTGCACGATTTTCAAAATCTTCTCAATGAGTTTGCAGCGAGAAATTTTCATCTTTAAGTGTGTCCAATTCAGTTTCATGAGTCATTACATTCGTTTCTATGTCATCTACTCTGTTTTCTAATTCAGCCGTGCGCTGACCTAAGTCACGGATTTCTTTTGTTAATTTCTCAGTAATATGGTCGGAGGTCTGCTTTAATGCTTTTTGTAGCATTTTTTCTATTTGAGTTAAAACATTTGGGTGTAAAGAGCCAGCCTGTCTGTTGTGGCTGGCAGATGGCGCTGTCCTTACAGTCTGTATCATATGGTTCATGAGGTAAATGCTGCTGCTGCCTGACAGCGTGAGGTAAAACTGTGTGAGGAGATTTAGGCATTTTACTGGGGCCTCTAGATGAATTATCGCTTAGGGGTTTCATCTTATTTTTTCCCCGGACAGCTCCATAAACCATCTTAAAACGTTCCCAGGGCACTGAGGAAGACCAGGGTAAGCTTTTGAAATAATTATCCTTCCATTCGGGTGTGTATTCTGGCTGTGAAGTCCTGAGAAAAGGGGAGCCTCAGCAGGACATATCTGTCGCCGTGAGCTCCAAGCATGCCCCTGAAAATTGCATGTCTTACTGAATAGGTCTAATGGCATTTCAAAAACTTTTTTGGGTTGTAAAAAAGGAATTTTTTTTAATGTCTTTAAAAACGATCGTGTGTGGGCTCCAGAGCATTTTTCACGATGTAAAAAAATGGGCATTAAAAATTTAGAACATGCTCTAATTTTTCACAACGTTTTTAACGTTGTAAAAAATGTTCGTGTATGGGCTTTAACGACGTGAAAAAAATGTGCATGCTCAGAAGCAAGTTATGAGACGGGAGCGCTCGTTCTGGTAAAACTAGCGTTCGTAATGGAGATAGCACATTCATCACGCTGTAACAGACTGAAAAGCGTGAATCGTCTTTTACTAACACAAAATCAGCAAAAGCAGCCCCAAGGGTGGCGCCATCCGAATGGAACTTCCCCTTTATAGTGCCGTTGTACGTATTGTACGTCACTGCGCTTTGCTAGAGCATTTTTTTCACGATCGTGTGTAGGCAAGGCCTTTATAACGATCGGGTTGAAAAAAAACTTTGTTTTTTCTAGACCATTAAAAATTTCATTTTTTACAACCCGAAAAACGGTCGGGTGTACGCGGCATTACTTTCAAATAATTATGCAACTGAACAATTGATATTTTCTAGTATACTGGATAATTTCCAGAGCTGATGCTACATACAGTATGTCCACCAGTTATTTAGTTATTGATCATTTGTCATGCATACACAATTTGATGTTTACAAGACAATGCTGTATTAGTTTTGCAGGTTGTAGGCTAGATTGACATTATAAAGTGTCAAGAATGTGCACAAAGTCACATGCGTTCCTCACACATTAGAGAAAGGAGCTGCTGCTTAGAAGATGCGCTGGGGTGCCATAAATTCATAATGGCATCCCCATGCATCGGCAAAACACCATGGTATGGTCTTCCACCATACACTGCAGTATGCAGTTCTGTGCTGCACAATTTTAAAAGGGTCGTGGTCTTCTTTCTCCAAATTTATACGGGTAGTGCAGCCCATTGAAATGAATAGAGCGGTGTTCTGAATGAAGCCTTATTTTTGTTAGAGAAATTACTTTTCTTCCAAATTATTTTTCCCAGCTTTGTTCAATTTCATTTACAAAGTTGCATCAGCAGTAGCACTGTTATTGCTTGTCTAACAGACAGGAAATTGATAACTGATTTCCTGAGCACCTTGCTTGTATGTATACTTCCTCTATATATTACATATCAGATATACCATATTATGCAGACATAGATACAGCCAAGCTATTTTTCAAATGTACAACCTCACTAGTGCCAGCTTATTCCAAAGAATAGTGCATACATTTATTCATGTTTTAGGATGCGGTTTTCCAGTTAGTATAGCATATTCACCTTTGAAGTCACAGTCATAAATCACAGCCTTTTCTAAAATCATAGACTTCAAAACCTGTACAGTATAACGATATTGGTTGCGCTAATGAATAATGATCAGGCAACTGTTATGACATAATATATTGCAGATCCCTTCATAGAAAAGCTGTTAGAGTGTATGACTTCCTGTTTAATTATTGTTACAACTTAAATGTGTATAATTATGTCACAGAATTGATGTTCGCTGTTTTATTTCTTCTAACTTGCTGTGTCATTTGTGTGTGACCTTGTCATACCCTGGCTTGATCAGGGAAGGGCACATTCTGTGGGGAGTAGATCATTACTGTAATTGATTAGCCTGTACATTATTCATTCACTTAGTAGGTATAAATATCTCTCTACTTCTTGATTTAGTGATTTACAGGAGAGAAGAAAAGAAGTGAGGAGAGAGAGACAGAGATAGAGGGAGAGACAGCGAGAGAGACACAGAGAGAGGGAGAGAGAGAGAGGGAGAGAGAGAGAGAGAGAGAGAGAGAGAGAGACACACACACAGACACACACAGAGAGACGGATAGAGAGACAGAGAGAGAGAGAGGTGGGAGAGGGAGGGAGAGAGAGAGGGGGTGGGAAGTGAAGGAAGCAGAGAGGGAGTAGAGAGAGAGAAAACAGCAAGGGAAGCACAGAGGCGAAAGATGATGCAGTCGGAAAGGACAGTCGGAAGGAGGCAACTGAAGGAGGGAATATAGAGTTTATGTCTGCATCACAAAGCTGCTGCTTCATGTAGTCTGTTCACAAGCAGCCGGTAAGGTTGCAGTATACACAAAAGGCTGAGTTGGCTGTAGGTTAAATCCTTTTCACAGCATCTTGGCTGTTCATTTTGTGACTGGAGGCAGCCTGAAGGCACACACGGAAGATGACATTTTGGTTTAGGATATGGAAAAAAAGCATCTAGGGTGTTGTGGAGGTTGCAGATCACAGAAGGGGTGGCTTAATGGCTGGAGAAGCACAAACAGAAGTGAGAGGAGGGGGGTGCATTGCCTGAATCAAAGCAGCATCATGCCAGCCAGTGTTGCCTTGGTGTGATGCTGCACAAAGACATGGAGACAAGGGGCTTGGTCACTGCTGTTAGCTTGGCTCTGAGCCTTTTATCCTTGATTCTTCTGGTTACAGCTATATTTACAGACCACTGGTATGAGACGGACACTCGAAAACACAAGGAGATCTGTGACAGCCAGGGCAATTCAGACCCTACAGACCAAAAGAACAGACTGATGCCCCTTTATCAGCTGCCCTTCCGTGGGGACTCTTCCAAGAACCGCAAGATGGGTCTTTTGTCTCCAGCTCCTGCTGGAGGGGTCAGAGAGCCGGAGGATCTACTGGAAAATTGGAGGTCTCTATTGGGACTAGGGGTATTGGAATCAGATTGCGGGCGCCCCCTTTTCTCTACCTACTCCGGGCTGTGGAGGAAATGCTACCTTATGGGAATTGACAAAGACATTGACAACCTCATCCTTAAAGGTAAGCAAAAGCAAACAAGGTGTCAGTAGATGCTCTGTGCACATGTGACTTTCCCAGGACATCCACAGACATGGCTGATGATATCGGAGATGCTGAAAACCAACATAGAACGGTTATATGATTTCAACAAAACATTATCTGGAGGGTTACCGCTATATAAATTGAATTCACAAATATTTGAACAACCAAAAATATTTTTTTATACACTTTGTTAAGTCATGTAAGCTAACATTGTATCAAAGTTTCCCAAGATCATCTCTTAATTACATAGTTAGACATTATTTGTGTATTGACATCTTTAGGTATTTTAATGGATCCCCACCTTTAACCTTTGGTTCAGAAATTCTCAGTGGAATAATGCCTAATAATTATAGTTTTCTTGAAACTTTACCTTCTTACAGAAGGACCCTAGTGTTGGATTTTTCCATGTTTAGGTTGAATTAGACACTAAAACTATTTTACTCTATATTTGTACATATAGCATGTCAGAAGAATATACAGTATGTTAAATGTTTTCATTTTTGGAACAACCAAAATAGGTCCTTTTACTATTCATGTCTTCTACATTGGCAATTCAGTAATTCATTTTTCCTATATCAAGAACTCTGGGATACTTGCATTGTTATAGGGAGACAATGTGGAATGTACTGTATAGATCAACAGCACACACTCAATATATTAAAACTGATGCTAATGAGCTTATAGGCCCAGATTCAAAAAGAATGGCGTAACTTTCGGCGGGCGTAGCGCATCTCATATACGCTACGCCCCCGTAACTTAGAGAGGCGAGTACCGTATTCAGAAAGAACTTGCGCCCTAAGTTACGGCGGCGTAGCGTAAATGGGCCGGCGTAAGTCCGCCTAATTCAAATTATCAAGGCAGTGGGCGTGTTGTATTACAATGAGCCGTGACCCCATGTAAATGAGGGGCCGAACGAACGGCGCATGCACCGTCCGTGGACGTAAACCAGTGCGGATGCTCAAAATCACGTCGGATAGAATGCCTAAATAACGTCGAACACTGCCTACGACGTAAACGTAACTTACGCACAGCCCTATTCACGTACGACTTATGTAAACGACGTAAATTTCAATGGTCATTCCGACGTCCATACCTTAACATGACTTATCCCTGCTTTATGAGGGGTAAAGTTACGCCGGTCGTACGCCTTACGTAAACGGCGTATATTAATACGCCAGGCGCAAGTACGTTCGTGAATCGGCGTATCTAGGTCATTTGCATATTTATAATGGGAACGCCTAATGCGTCCAGCGTAACTATGCGCCCACGATACGTCGGCGTAGGCAAGTTACGTCGGACGGCTAAAGCCATGTTTTTGGACGTATCTCGCTTTGTGAATCAGCGCAAAGATACGACGGCGCACATTTGAAATTACGGCGGCGTATCTGGAGATACGCCGACGTGAATGCTTTCTGAATCTGGCCCATAGTGTGTAGCTACAACAGCTGATCACTTTAACTTGTGTGTGATGCAGTGACTGGAACTACTTTGAAATCAACTTAACTTTGAATTGTTTCTGTTTTTTAAAAGGCTTCTTTGGTTGTATGAGCTAAATGTGTATGTTGACCATTTGCATACATTAAAACTTGATTTAAATCATTTATAGCAATATGTTTGTAAATTGTTACCAAATCCCTGAGTCTCCTGCTTGACAAAAATTGTGTCTCTAGTTCAGTTAAAACACATTACTGGCAGTGGTGACCATTTAGATCAACCCAAATAGAGTAGAAACAGGAGTCATTGATATTGTATTTTCATAATAACCTATGTACACATTATATTTATTGTTACTAGAACAACCTATGGTTCCATTCTATTTTATGGTAAAATTAGTGGCATGCAGCTATTTTAAAACCACTTAACAGAGGGTACATAATTGTTGCCTAGCTACATATCATACATGTATTCACCAGCCATCTGCAATTTACAGTGTATGTAATGCTAGTGCTTGGCTAGTTCCTGTGCTGATGCCAATAAATTCTCATTGTATGTGTAAGTTGCACAGAATCTATGTTTGACACAGAACTTGAGTTAATGGTGTAGTATGTCCTGCATGCTAGTCTAAAGCTGGCACCCTTGGGAAATGGAGCAATAATTATGATAAGTAAAATAAACTGGATTAAAGGATAGAATGCAATAATGTATTGCTTGGTTATTAAAACAGGAAAAAATGATGACACTTGCTTGGTAATAAATGTGTGTTGAATTCTTGTGTTGATGATTGCTAGAATTATGTGGCACATGCTGCTAAAAATATATCTTGCCAGAAGAGAAATGACCTGCATACCCCTTTACACAATTAAATCTCCATTGTGTCACATCAGTGTAATTTACTCTTCATTAATGCCTGGCAGGGCTACCAGGTTCCTTAAATGATGTTTAACCTTTTCCAGTAGTTACCCGCTTTACAATATACAGTTGTGTCCGTAGAGTATCCATTTGTGTAGCAATATTTATAAAACCTCCTTTGCAGTTCTAATTCATATACATGTACAAAGAAGCAGAACTGTCCATTGCTATGCATTTGTGTTAAGTAAAGACTCTCGCGCCTCCATGTGAACTAAAAATATATGTGATAGACAACTGCAGCTCAATCTAAAGTGCAAACAAATGTACCAAAGTGAATAGAATAAATATATGTGATGAGCACAACAGTCTGCATAAAATTACAAAAAAGTAAAATCACACTGTGTGAAATCGCAATGATCCAAAGGCCAATAATCTGAAAAGTGCAATAATGCAAAATAATAAAGTTCAAAAGTGCATGTAAAAATAATAATTCTTAGAGCCCATTCACACAGGTCCGACTTTGGATCCGACTTCATGTCGCCCCAGGTCGCCCCTATTTGCCTCAAGTCACGCTGCATAAAGAAATCAATGTAAGTGAATGGAGCCGTCTTAATGCACACTACTGCAGTCGCTCCCACTTGAAAAAAGGTTCCTGTACTACTTCATTCCGACATGTAGGCGACTTGTACCCATTGATTTCAATGGAAGTCGCCTCCAAGTTGGATCCCCATTCACAGTGAGGCAACTTTACAGGAAGTCCCCCCAGTGTGAACCTGTTCTAAGGCAAACACCTCCATCCCACAGGGGAACTCCACGCTAAAAAAACGGCATAGGTTCCCCTCCAGGAGCATACCAGGCCCTTAGGTCTGGTATAGATTTCAAGGGGAACCCCCTACACCGGAAAAATGGCATGGGGGTCCCCCCAAATCCATACCAGACCCTTACCCAAGCACGCAGCCGGCCGGTCAGGAAAAGGGGTGGGAACGAGCGAGCGGCCCCCCTCCTGAACTGTACCAGACAGCATGCCCTCAACATGGGTGGGTGGGTGCTTTGGTGCAGGAGGGCACCCTGCGGCCTCCCCTACCCCAAAGCAACTTGTCCCCATGTTGGGCCTCTTATCGAAATCTGGGAGCCCCCTCTAATAAGGGGGCCCCCAGATCCCAGTCCCCCACCCTATGTGAATGAGTATGGGGTACATGGTACCCCTACCCATTCACCTGGGGCGTAAAAAGTGTCAAGAATAAAAACACACTAGACAGGTTTTTAAAGTAATTTATTAGGCAGCTCCGGGGGTGTTCTTTCTGACTTTGGGGGTCTTCCGACTTCTCTGCTTCTTTCTTCCTTCTGCCGGGCACCTCCGCTATCTTCTTCCAGCTCTTTTACCAGCGGGGGCCCTGTCTTCTGCGTTGCCTTCTTCCCTTCTTCGAAGTTGACTCGAATTTCCCTCCAGCTGTAATGCCGGGTGTGCGGTGCACAACAATTTATATAGACCTCTTATGACATCACAGTCCCAGCATGCTCCAGGTGGTGACGACATAAGGGGGCGAGGTAATTATGTCGTCACCACCCGGAGCATGCTGGGACTGTGACATCATAAGAAGACCTAAGGGCCTGGTATGCTCTTGGAGGGGAAACCCATGCCGGTTAATTAGTTAAAATTTGGCATTAAGTTCCCCCTCCTGGAGGCAAATTCAGGTCGTGTTGTAAGTCGCGCTGAAGTCACCCCAAAATGCGCTGTGATTCATACTCAAGTCGTATCCAAGTTGCCTCCCAAAGTCACGCTGGAAGTCGTGTTGACCCTGTGTGAATGGGCTCTAGTAATAAGACTGTGTCTTCGTGTTAGTGAACACACAATTTTCTTATGAACCTTCTGTAAGGCCTCGGACACACGGACGGACTGTCCTCTGAAAACGGTCCGCCGGACCGTTTTCAGCGGACATGTCCGCCCGGAGATTTCTGTCTGATGGTTGTACACACCATCAAACAGAAATCCGAGCGGACACGATACGCGGTGACGTGGCCGCGCCGTCGTTGCGACGATGACGCGGCGACGTGCGCAGCCCTGGAAGTTCAATGCTTCCACGCATGCGTCGAATCACTTCGACGCATGCGAGGGCTTTCGGCCGATTGGACATGTCCGGTGAGTCTGTACAGATGACCGAACATGTCCGACGGACAGGCTTCCAGCGGACATGTTTCTTAGCATGCTAAGAAACATTTGTCCGCTGGAAACCTGTCCGATCCGCCGGAAAATTGTCCGGTCGGACGTACAGTAGACTGAACATGTCCGCTGAAACTGGTCAGCGGACCAGTTTCAGCGGACATGTTCGGTCGTGTGTACGGGGCCTTAGAGGGTTCTCCAAATGTTAATGCTCTCAGAGCACTTACCTCCTTCCTAATAGAATACACCTTTGAATCTCTTGGCTTTCTCCAGTGTCCAGTCCTGGCCGTGTACTACTTCCAGCAGTCCCACTCAGTGTGCCAAAAACAGGGTCCTGGAGGAAATATAGGTATTCGTAAGATTCCGTAGGTAGGTGTGTCACCACGAGGGTACAAGCATAGAAAGATAGCCTCCTATAGCGTAATAAAGTTTTAAAAGGTGAAGGTTTATTCAAATAGTAATGCTCTTACATAGAAGCAAAGGATCGTATACAAAAAATAATTACGTTCGCGTTCCAAGTCACTTCCGTCCTTTCGGGTATATCCGGCCCTTACATGTTACGTCACATCACATCAGAGGTGTCAGATTGGCTATCTGCTCTTTCATTTATACAGAAAAAACGAAAGTGGTTCAGCGGCCATTTTGTCGGAGTACATGTCTCCGCTACATCGGCGGCCATTTTCTTGGTTAGCTAACCTGTGACAAGTAAAGGTGCTTAGGGGGAATGTGTTTAGCAGCCATTTTCTTGAAGTTCAGGCATAAACACATACCTCCGAGGCAGCCATATCGCTAACTGGACATCTCAATAAGCACTCTTGCATGATACAAATACATAGCTAAAATTAAACATCTATCGAATGATTGCAATGAATATTATATATAAAAATATATAAATATGATAAAATAAATATTAAAGTATATAATAAAACTAATTAAAAATTACTTAAAAAAAAAAAAAAAAAAAACAGTTAAGATCAAATTCTACGTTCAATCCATCAGGTACCAATGTCTGTAAACTTTTAGCTGTATTCAGAAAGACTTACTACGGCGTATCAGTAGATATGCAGTCGTAAGTCCGAATGCGCGCCGTCGTATCTTTGCGCGCATTCTTAAAATGAGATACGCCTCACTGTTGCTAAGATACGACCGACATAAGTCTCCTACGCCGTCGTATATTATGTGCATATTTACGCTGGCTGCTAGGGGCGTGTACGTGGATTTACGTGTTGAATATGTAAATGAGCAACATACGTACGCCCGTCGCAGTAAGCTACACTGTTTACGTTAGACATACGCCGGCGTAAAGATAAACCACCAAAAAGATGGCACAGCCCATGCAAGGTATGGACGAGGGAACAGCCGTCGTATTTTACATTGTTTGCGTAAGCGTACGTGAATGGGGCTGGGCGTAGGTTACGTTCACGTCGAAAGCATTGAGCCGACGTCATTTAGTAGGGCCCATTTGTGCTACGCCAACGTAACTTACAGAGCAAGTGCTTTGTGAATACTGTACTTGTCTCTCTATGTTACGTCGGCGTAGCGCATTTGAGATGCGCTACGCCGGCTTAAACATACGCCGCTCTACCTGAATCCGGCTATATGAATCCATCTGGATTCTTTCTGACTTATCGATCTAATCATATGTGCCCCTCTCCATGGTTTCTTATACCTCTCTATTGCCCAGAAGGATAAATGTGTAGGGTCTTTATTGTGAAATTGGGCAAATTTTTTTCTGAAACCGATCTCCCTTCATAACTTAAAACTGGTAATTTTAAAGGTTGCAGACTGCAACCTTTAAAATGTTCAGTTAAGTTATTAAGGAAGATCAGTTTCAGTCTTTTTGAATGCATAATTTCTCAGAACTCCATAGACATGGACAAGACATTCTTAGTAAATCAAGTTTCATGCATTTTTGATGCTCAGGGAGCCAACAGAGATGAAGGCCATAATACTAATGTTATCCACTAGAGGGAATAACAAATCATCATCATTTTTAGATTATTATTGCAAGAAAAATATATTTTTCTTTCCAATATTCAGATCTATAAAAAAGACAAATATTACAACAAAATAAAACTCACCTTCTGGATCGAGCAAGCACCGCCTCTTCGGTTGAGAACCACCTTCACTGCTTTTGTCAACCAGGGATGTGAAAGAATCTCTGCAAAATGTATGAGTAATAATAATAATAATAATAATAATAATAATAATAATAATAATAAAAAAAATAATAATAAAAGCAACAACATGATTACTGCTGGAACTGCTCGATGCTCCCCTTGAAATGGACTGAATCTATGTCCTTCTTGAGTTTGGCATAGAGGAGGTCCACATGCAGCATGATGTTGTGGAAAAAGAGTCTGAACAAATGTAAAATCCTGATCCTCCAACAGCATGGCAAAGGCTACTGCCTCTCTGACGGTAATAGGGTCCAAGTCACCTGAGTCTCACATAGTTTCAAACACTGTATTGACGGTACGGCTGTGAAAGTTCTATCTTACACTGCTTGATGTTGGTAGTCTATGGGCAACTACTTTATCAAGAACATCCATGCGCTTGGGTGATCTTGCAAAAAAGCTGGCAAATCCTCCAAGTGTAGAAAAAAAAACTCTCACTTTGGGTATTTGAGAAGTGGCCTGTTGCATTATTAGGTTCAGCTGATGTGCATAGCAATGGATGTATTGGGCATTTGGGTACACATCTTGAATCTTCCTTTGCACACCTGCAGAGGCACCCCTCATCCTGCTGGCTCCATCATACGTAGGGATGAGCTTTATGTTTGGGTCAAACATGAGTTCGACTCAAACATTGGCTGTTCACCCATTCGCAAAACAGCAAACAATTTGGGGTGTCCGTGGCAAATTCGAAAAACCCTTTAAAAGTCTATGGGAGAAATCTAAAGTGCTAATTTTAAAGGTTAATATGCAAGTTATTGTCATAAAAAGTGTTTGGGGACCTGGGTCCTGCCCCAGGGAACATGTATCAATGCAAAAAAAGTTTTAAAAACTGAAGTTTTTTTTCGGGAGCAGTGATTTTCATAATGCTTAAAGTGAAACAATAAAAGTGAAATATTCCTTTAAAATTCGTACCTGGGGGTGTCTATAGTATGCCTGTAACAGTCTCTGCACAAAGCTACTCGTGGCTATAAAGAATTGTCAGGTCCCGGCAATACAGATAAAAGTCATTGAAAAATTAAAAATAAAATACGTGGGGGTCCCCCCAAATTCTATTACCAGGCCCTTCAGGTCTGGTATGGATTTTAAGGGGAACTCTGCTCCCAAATAAAAAAAATTGCGTGAAGTTCCCCCCCAAAAATCCACACCAGACCCTTATCCGAGCACGCAACCTGGCAGGCCGCAGGAAAAAAGGGGGGACGACGAGAGAGTGCCCTTTCCCTCCTGAACCATACCATGCCACATGCCCTCAACATGGGAAGGATGTCCCCATGTTGATGGGGACAAGGGCCTCATCCCCACAACCCTTGCCCGGTGGATGTGGGGGTCTGCGGGGGGGCTTATCAGAATCTGGAAGCCCCCTTTAACAAAGGGGACCCCCAGATACCCCTACCATTTCACAAAAAGTGTCAAAATGTAAAAAAAAAAAAAAAGAAAACACACACACACACACCACGCACACCACCAAACTCCAGCGCTGTAATCCTTCTACGATCCCGGTTCCGGACCCACCACTACAAACGATACCACTCTCAGTTATAAAATAGCTGTCAGACAGATCGCGCGTCATTTGGCCGGGAGCCTCCGGGGGAGGCAGTATCGTTCGTAGCGGCGTTACGGGACCGAGATTATAGAATGATTACGGTGCTGGAGTTATTTTTTTATTTTTTTATTAAAAGGACTTGTCCCAACTTGGTGTGTGTGTTTTTTTTACATTTTGGACACTTTCTTTTGTGAAATGGTAGGGGTACAATGTACCCTGTTACCAATTCACATAGGGGGGCCGGAATCTGGGGTTTCCCTTTGTTAAAGGGGGCTTTCAGATTCCGATAAGCCCCCCGCCCGCAGACCCCCACAACCACCAGACAAGGGTTGTGAGGATGAGGCACCATCAACATGGGGACATCCTCCCCATGTTGAGGGCATGTGGCCTGGTATGGTTCAAGAAGGGGGGCGCTCTCTCGTCCCCCCTCTTTTCCTGCGGCCTGCCAGGTTGCGTGGTCGGATAAGGGTCTGGTATGGATTTTTGAGGGAACCCCACACCATTTTTTTTTAAATTGGCACAGGGTTCCCCTTAATATCCTTAACCGACACCCGAGGGGCCTGGAAATGGAATTTGGGGGGACCCCCACGCATTTATTTTTATCTTTCAATGACTTTTATCGGGACCCGACCAATCATTATAGCCGCAAGTAGTTTTAAATGACTTTTTTTTACTTTAGAAATGTAATTTTGTGCAGAGACTGTTATAAACACGGGAAACGTGCTACTTTGCAGGCATACAATAGACACCCCCCCCCCAGGTACGAAATTTAAAGGAATATTTCAGTTTTGTTGTTTCACTTTAAGCATTATTAAAATCGGTCCCCAAACACTTTTTATGACAATAACTTGCATATTAACCTTTAAAATTAACACTTTTGCTTTTTCATATTTGTTTCCCATAGACTAACGGTGTTCGAACAAATTTTTTGCCTGTTCGCATGTTCTGCTGTGAACCGAACCAGGGGATGTTTGGCTCATCCCTAATCATACGCTTGGGAGATTAGTTTATGCTTCTGATCCTCTGGAAGGATGACAGCAATGCGCTCTTGTAGTGCTGTAGAGATGGAATCTACTGTGATAAAATGCAGAGGAATATACTCAAAAAAACTCTTCAGTACGTTGTTTTTGGCATCAATGTAGCGCAGTACAAGCACAAGTTGGCAATGAGTGGCAATATTACTGCTTTCGTCGGCCTGGATTCAGATTCAATTGCTGCTCCGTGCTTCTTGCATAATGTGCTCCTTCACAACAGACAATATATAGTCCAACAGCTCGTTCTGAACAGATTTTGAAGTTCCCTTAGGCCCTGTACACATGACCGGATTTGTCTGCTGGGATTTATCCGCGGATCAGTTCCAGCAGACAAATCCGGTCGTGTGTACGGCCTAGCGGACATTTTTCGGCGGACATTTGTCCAGCCGACCGGTTTTCAAGCGGATAAAAATTTCTTAGCATGCTAAGAAATCTATCTGCTGGAAACCTGTCCGTCGGACGTGTTCGCTCGTCTGTACAGACTCACCGGACACGTCCGACCGTCCGCCATCCCTCGCATGCGTCGTACTGATTCGACGCATGCGTGGAAGCTTTGAACTTCCAGGGCCGCCCACGTCGCCGCGTCATCGTCGCGGTGACGGCGCGGCCACGCCCCGCGTATTGTTTACGAGCGGATTTCTGTCTGATGGTGTGTACAACCATCAGACAGAAATCTCCGGGCGGACATGTCCGCTGAAAACGGTCCGTGCTCTTTCAAAACTCCATCAAGAGGAGCAACAAAATCGACTAAGCCACTGAATATCCTGGGATTCTCCAATCTCTCGCTCTCGTCATGGCCACACAAAGCCAGTTCAAAATGCACCACAAAATTTTACACAATCTATTATTCTAGACAGGATTTGTCAATTTTTTGTGACCTCTTCATTGTGCCTTCCAATTCCAATTATGTAGCTTGCATATAGCTGTTCAACAATGCTACGCTTCCCAAAAAACTGGAGCTTCAAAGCGTTGTCAAGATGGCTTCGGGTACTTTAATGCCGCTTGCACTTTTCACTGAGATGCTTTAAGTCGGGAACCCCTGTTTTTGTCCACTTGTCAGTGCCAAGACTTTCAAATAGCAAACAGGAAAAACAATAAAAAGACATGGCTCACATCACATCCAGCTAACCATCTCTGTGTCCGATAATTTGCAGGGGAAAAGCGTAAAGTGTAAACTCTACCACGATCACTTGACTGCTGATTAATCTGCAAGTTGAGTCGATCTGGTCCAAGCTCCTTTATTCTCTTTTTCTCTTCATCAGGACGCCTTGTAATGATAAAACCAAATTTTCCTTCATGATGTTGAGAAATTGTGTTTGCTTCCACAATTATCTATTTAGTACCTATGAGTCAAATGACAATCTGGGTAAGTTTAAAAGAGATAGGTAGTGCGCTGCCAAATGCAAGTGTCTATTTCATCAAGATGTGCTCATTAAATGCAGCCTTACTGTGCCCATCAATCCAATTCCTGTCCCTTCACCCCCTCAGATCAGTCCCAATTCCTATCTCTTCACCCCTCTGATCAGTCCCAATTCCTGTCCCTTCACCCCTCAGATCAGTCCCAATTCCTGTCAATTCACCCCTCAGATCAGCCCCAATTTCTGCCCCATCAGACCTCAAATCCTTGTATATAGCATTTCTCACAAATCATGGTATATAATATAGCATGTCTTACAATCCTGGTATATAGCATGTCTCAGAAATCATGGTATATACCAGGGATATGTAATTAGCGGACCTCCAGCTGTTGCAGAACTACAAGTCCCATGAGGCATAGCAAGACTGACAGCCACAAGCATGACACCCAGAGGCAGAGGCATGATGGGACAAGTAGTTTTGCAACAACTGGTGGTCCGCTAATTGCATATCCATGGTATATAGCATTTCTCACAATCCTAGTATATAGCATTTCTCACAAAGCCTGGCATATAGCATTTCTCACAAAGCCTGGCATATAGCATTTCACACAAACCCTGGCATTAAGCATTTCTCACAAATCATAGCATATAGCATTTCTCAAAAAAAAACGGGCATATAGCATTTCTCGTCAATGGTTTTTAATTATTAGCCCCCAATACATATCACCTCTATTTGGTAATACACAGAATAAATATAAATGTGTATACAGTAGGTGTTTGTGATATTGTGCTTTTAGCACGACAGCGTCGCGCTGATACTCGGCGACATGGTGCCGAGATCTCGCCGACATCTTGCACTCACTGGAATAGTGACAGCACATCCCAGCAAGCGCGTCATAGAAGCGACGGGAGATCCGACTTGGATTCCCGCCAATTCTACACGTGTGCGGCGTTTGTTATGAATCCTGAGGGGGAAGTCCCCGCCGGATTTTAAATAAAAATCCGGCATGGGTCCCCCCCTCAGGAGCATACCGGGCCCTTAGGTCTGTTATGGGTTGTAAGGAGAGCCCCCCTACGATCCATACCAGACCCGTATCCAAAGCACGCTACCCGGCCAGCCAGGAAGGGAGTGGGGACGAGCGAGCGTCCCCCCCCTCCTGAGCCGTACCAGGCTGCATGCCCTCAACATGGGGGGGTTGGGTGCTCTGGGGCAGGGGGGCGCACTGCGGCCCCCCCACCTCAGAGCACCCTGTCCCCATGTTGATGAGGACAGGGCCCCTTCCCGACAACCCTGGCCGTTGGTTGTCGGGGTATGCGGGCGGGAGGCTTATCGGAATCTGGGAGCCCCCTTTAATAAGGGGGCCCCCAGATACCAGCCCCCCACCCTAAGTGAATGAGTATGGGGTACATCGTACCCCTACCCATTCACCTGCAAGAAAAGTGGTAAAAACACAAATAAACCACACAGTGTATTAAAACATTTTATTAGTCTGCTCCGGAGGCCGCCCCCTGTCTTCTTTATTAGCTCTTTTACCAGGGGGAGCTTCTTCTTTGACGTCTTCGGGTGGGTGGGGGCCGCCGTCTGGTTCTCTTCCACCGCCGGGGGGGGTGGCTTTTAAAAAAGCCCCCACCCCCCCGGCGGGTTTCCTCCGGCGTCTTCGGCGGGGCTCTTCTTCTTCCGCTATCCCGACGGGTCTTCTCCGCTATCCGGGGGGTCTCCTTCTATGTTCGCCGCTCTCTGCTGTTGACTCGTCGCACCCCGGTTCTTCGTCTCGCAGTCCGGTCCCTTCTTCCGTGCTGTACGTCTTCTTCCGTGCTGTGAGTTCTTCTTCCGCGCTGTGACGTCATGTTCTTCACTTCTCTTCTTCTCCCGATGTTGACACGCTGGTCCTCCTCGCTGAAATGACGGATGCGCGCCTTGCATCGGACCTATATAGGCCTCATAGTCCCATCATGCTCTGTACCTACCCATGTGATACCTACCCACGGCCTGTTGCCGACTCTGCCTGGACTTGACTCTGCTTGCCTACCGCACCTGTACCGGATCCAATACCCATCAGTGGATCCCTCTGCTGGGACTTGTCCCCACTGGACTACAATACACCTTCCCCGCTGTTGCTGCCTCGTCTGCTTCCTGCGCCTCCACCTGCCTATTGGGTCCGCCAGCCTGCACCTGCTTCCCTACGCAGTCCGGGACCTCTGGAGCTCCTCTCAGCACCAGCGCTGCAACCGGCACTCGTGCAACTCTGTACCCCCGAGCCCCCTGTCTGCTCTATCAGGGGTCTCGTGGTCAGAGGAGCAAGGGCAGCCACTCCTTGCACGTCGGGCTCGTCAACCAGGTACGTGACAGTACAGGTCAGCCATGTCCGAGCCCGCGCAGGGAGTGGATCCCATGCAGGAACTCTGCCGTCACCTTGAGGGACTAACCCAGGCGATCCGAACCCTGCAAGAGGGTTATACAAGATTGGAGAACCGCGTCCAGGCCTTATCAGCTCCAGCTCCCGCAGCCGCGGGTAATGCCGCCTCACCTTCTGTGATCATGTTGCCACCAGAGCCCAAGGTCCCTACACCGGAGAGGTTTTCAGGGGATCGGAGCAAATATCGGGCCTTCCGGAACGCCTGTGAACTGTTCTTTGCCCTGCAGCCGCGGACCTTTTCCTTGGAGGCCACCAAGGTGGGATTCGTGATCTCACTTCTATCTGGAGAACCACAGGCTTGGGCCCATCGCCTTCTGGAACAAAAAGACACTTCCCTGGATACCCTAACCACCTTCTTTCAAGCTATGTCCTTGCTTTACGAGGATCCACATCAAGCTGCCACCGCTGAGGCCGCCCTACATGCCCTCCAACAGGGTCGCAGACCAGCAGAGGACTATGTGTCTGAGTTTCGGAGGTGGAGCTCAGACACCAGCTGGAATGATTCGGCCCTTTGCTACCAGTTCCACCTTGGCCTCTCAGATTCACTTAAGGACGAGTTGGCTCGGGTAGGTGTCCCTGGGACTTTAGACGCCTTAATTAATTTGACAATCCAGATTGACAGACGCCTGAGAGAACGCCGGTCTGAACGAACCACCGGTCCGTCACGCCCAGTCTGGATGTTGCCGCGAGTACCCTCCTTCGCCAACTCAGCTCCACCGGTCCCAATGACCTCTTCACCACCCGACACTTCGGAACCCATGCAGCTGGGGCTCCTTCGTCCATCTCTTTCCCCAGAGGAGCGCCAACGTCGAAGAAGCAATAATCTGTGCCTATACTGCGGGGAATCCGGACATTTTGTGAGATCCTGCCCGGCGAAGCTTCGTAAGTCCCTCTTTTTGTCGTCTGTCCATATACCCGCCTTCCCCAAAAATTGCTCAACTCATCTGGCTGTCTCCGTTGTCTTTCAGCTCCCCGGAAGGAATATTCCGGTCCACGCTATAATTGATTCCGGAGCGTGCAGTGGTTTCTTGGATCAGTCCTTCGCCACCAGACACCGTATTCCTCTGCGTTCTAAGACTATTGGACTTTCTGTACATCTTGCAGACGGATCTGCCTTAAAATCCGGGCCGGTTGTCCAAGAGACTTTGCCTCTGGCTACAACAATTGCTGACATCCACCAAAAACTTCTGTGCCTAGATATTATCGAGTCACCCATATTTCCTGTTATCCTAGGCATGCCGTGGCTACAAGCCCACAACCCACAAATCAACTGGATCTCTGGGGAAATTATCCTCAACTCTCCTTACTGTCGTCAACATTGCCTTCAAGTATCACCCTCCTCGTCTCCCCTGCTCTGCATGGACTCTGACTCTGAAAGTCGCCAAGTTGTCCCTAGTGCATACCACAACTTCCTGGACGTGTTCAGTAAGAAGGGAGCTGAGATCCTTCCTCCGCATAGGGCCTACGATTGCCCGATAGAGCTCCTCCCAGGAGCTGAAATTCCCTTTGGGAGAATTTTCCCCTTGACAGGACTTGAGCTTGAGAACCTAAAAACTTACATTGATGAGAATCTCAGGAAGGGGTTCATTCGCCCATCCACCTCTCCGGCAGGGGCTGGGATCTTTTTTGTAGAGAAGAAAGACCACTCCCTCCGCCCCTGTGTGGATTACAGGGAATTGAACAAAGTGACTATTAAGAATCGGTACCCGCTACCCTTGGTACCTGAGTTATTCCAACGCTTGGGCGCGGCAGTCATCTTCACAAAATTGGATCTCCGCGGGGCGTACAACCTGGTATGTATTCGTGACGGAGACGAGTGGAAGACAGCCTTCCGTACCCACTTCGGACATTTTGAATATCTGGTCATGCCCTTCGGGCTTTGTAACGCCCCTGCCACATTTCAACATTTTGTGAACGACATCTTCAGAGACTACCTCGACCTTTTTGTTATTGTGTACCTGGACGACATCCTCATCTTCTCCCCTTCTCTAAGTAAACATCGGGAACATGTGAGGTGTGTACTCGGCCGCCTACGGTTGCATGGACTTTATGCAAAACCCGAGAAGTGTGAGTTCGAGCGCCAGGACATACAGTTCCTGGGTCTCATAATTTCAGTGGAAGGTATCAAAATGGATCCTCAAAAGGTCTCTGCAATCCTTGATTGGCCGGCACCCAAGGACAAAAAGGGTGTCCAACGTTTTGTTGGCTTCGCAAAATTTTATAGAAAGTTTATCCGAGGGTTCTCCAGTATCATTGCCCCGATAACCAGCCTAACCAAACAAGCCAGTTGATTCCAATGGTCCCCAGAGGCCCAGTCGGCTTTTGAGAAGCTCAAGGACTTGTTCGTATCAACATCCATCCTCAGACATCCTGACGCTAGCCTGCCCTACATCCTAGAGGTAGATGCTTTAGAAACCGCTGTTGGGGCGATCCTCTCCCAAAGACAGGGCCCCAAGGCTCTCTTACACCCTGTTGCGTTTTTTTCCCACAAGTTGTCTGAACCTGAAAGGAACTATGGTGTGGGGGACCGGGAGCTGCTGGCAATCAAGGCCGCCCTGTAAGAGTGGCGATACCTTCTGGAAGGCGCAGCCCATCCGATTCTGATATATACTGACCACAAGAATCTTGAGTATCTCAAATCTGCTAAAAGACTAAAACCACGTCAGGCCAGGTGGGCATTATTCTTCACAAGATTTGTGTTCCACATAACGTACAGACCTGGGTCAAAAAATTCCAAGCCTGATGCCCTTTCCCGTATGTATGGTGACTCAGAAATCTCTACTCCTCCGGACACCATCTTGTCCTCCAAAAACTTCCTGCTTCTTCAAGAAGACCTGCTATCGCAAATCAAGCAAGCCTCATCCAGCTTTCCTCCCTTACCTAGTTCGGATCTTCAGCTGAAGGATGGGTTGTTGTGGCATCAAGACAGAATTTTTGTACCTGAAGGTGTACGGGTCACCGTCCTAAAGTCTTGTCACGATCACAAGCTGGCCGGTCATTTTGGGGTGCACAAAATGTCAGAGTTGTTACAGCGTACGTTCTGGTGGCCCCAACTTTTAACAGACTGCAGGAAATACGTGGAGTCCTGTGCCACTTGTATACGGAACAAGGGAAGTAAGTCTAGAGCCTGGGGATTACTGAAGCCACTGTCGGTACCAGAAAGACCCTGGAAGATGATCTCCATGGATTTCATCGTTGAACTTCCCCGGTCGGAGGGCTTTACCACCATCTTCGTGGTGGTGGATAGACTCTCCAAATGGCTCACTTCTTGCCCATGAGGGGCACAGCCTCTGCTTCAGAGACAGCGAGGATGTTCATCAAAGAAATTGTGAGACTCCACGGGGTTCCTGCAAATATTGTATCCGACCGGGGGGTACAATTTACGTCCAGGTTTTGGAGAGCACTCTGCGAAGCCCTTAATATCGGCCTGTCGTTCTCCTCAGCGTACCACCCGCAGTCGAACGGTCAGACGGAGAGAACTAATCAGACTGTTGAACAATACCTACGCTGTTTCTCTTCCTTTTCCCAAGAAGATTGGGCTTCCTTGCTGCCCTTAGCCGAGTTTGCGTATAATAACTCTATTCACTCCGCCACAAGACAATCTCCGTTTTATGCAAACTACGGCTTCCACCCCTTGTTCATTTCTAACTCTGTCCCTGAAAGTACGGTACCCGCGGTCCAGGAGACTTTGAACTTTTTCAGCACCAACAATAGGATTCTGCAGGAAACCATGACCAAGACGCAGGAGTATAACAAAGAGGTGTTTGACAGGAAAAGGAGGGGGGAGCTTAACCTAGAACCAGGAGACCAAGTGTGGCTATCCACTCAAAACCTGAAACTGGCATGTCCATCAAAGAAATTGGGTCCAAAATTTTTGGGTCCCTTTCCCGTCAAGAGGAAAATCAATAACGTGGCGTATGAATTGGAACTGCCTGAATCCTTCCGCATCCATCCAGTGTTCCACGTTACTCTTCTCAAACCTGACGTCCCTGATCCTTTCCCTCAGAGGGACACCGGGCCTCCTGAACCAGTTCTAGTCGACGGTGAGGAAGAGTTTGAGGTGGAAGCCATCCTGGACTGTAGGAAGAGAGGCAGCCAGATCCAGTTCTTAGTGAAATGGAAGGGCTATGGACCCGAAGATAATTCATGGGAACCAGAATGTAACATCCATGCGGAAAGATTGGTCCAGTCCTTTAAAGATGCTCATCCTCTTAAGTTGTCTCAGTTGGGCATCCGGAGGCTGCCCATTGGAGGGGGGCAATGTCATGAACAATTTCGGCCACTAGATGGCAGTAGCGTCATTTCGGCGCGCACGGGCACGCGCACTAGCAATCGCGGCGCAATCGTGCACCATAATGCGCACAGGCGCACGCATCGGCGGCGCGCATGCATGTGAGGACGCCGTTTTGGCGCCAAACTTGGATTCAAAAGGATCCTGATCCCTGCACTTCTTGCTGACCTGTCTACAGTGCCCCCTGTGACCCTTGTATCCTTGTTCCTGTTGTACCTGTTCCTGATCACCCGGCTTGTACCTGTTTCTCCTTGCCTGCCGCCTGCCCTGACTACGGATCGTCTGACCATTCTCCTGCCTGACCCACTGTACCTTCTGCTGCCCGCCTGTTGCCGACTCTGCCTGGACTTGACTCTGCTTGCCTACCGCACCTGTACCGGATCCAATACCCATCAGTGGATCCCTCTGCTGGGACTTGTCCCCACTGGACTACAATACACCTTCCCCGCTGTTGCTGCCTCGTCTGCTTCCTGCGCCTCCACCTGCCTATTGGGTCCGCCAGCCTGCACCTGCTTCCCTACGCAGTCCGGGACCTCTGGAGCTCCTCTCAGCTCAGCACCAGCGCTGCAACCGGCACTCGTGCAACTCTGGACCCCCGAGCCCCCTGTCTGCTCTATCAGGGGTCTCGTGGTCAGAGGAGCAAGGGCAGCCACTCCTTGCACGTCGGGCTCGTCAACCAGTTACATGACAATCAATTAGATTCTTGAGTTTTCGGTCCACCACTTGTGTTTTCTTTTTAAGCTGGCCTAAGGCGATGTTTATGTCCTCAATTTCAGCCCTACAGGACAACACCTCCCCAATTAAGACCTGGGCACTGTAGGTGTCCAATCCGCCCCCAACTGCACGAATACCTCCTGAAATTTGTAAAAAAAAAATTATTACAATTATGCAGGCCTACATCTATTACCTGAACCTGTGCTGTATGACACTGACCTGATGTGGTGGCTTTTTCCACTTCCTGCACATCCGGTGAGGGTGGGGCTTGGCTCTGTGTGGGGTTTGTCGACTCCACTACTGCAGCTTGATTGCGCCATATGAGATTGTAAAAAAGGGATACATGAATCAAAAAGATTAGAGGTCTGAAAGAGGAACATCAATCATTCTTTTTATAAAGTGTGGTACAATTGTCTGTTTTTACAATCCTTCTAAGCTTAACACAGGATTTTATCCTTTACCAAAGCTGCTACATTTCTCTATATTTGGCCAAATTTCCTACATGGAAAAACAAGAAGTATCCACTGGATCACCTCTGTGTGACACCCTAACTAGGTTGTTCTTGTGGCCAACACTCAGTGCCGATCCTGACCTCCCTGGGGCCCTAGGCAAAATGACACGGCACATTAAAAATGAGAAGCGGGGGGCGCTGATGACAGTGACATGTCACATTGAAGAAAGTTGAGAAGCGGGGGGAGGGGGTGTTCTGCTGTCGGAAATGACATCTTACATTAAATTGAGAAGCAGGGGGTGCTGACTTCTTGCCTCTTCTCCCATGCAGCCAGCGAGTTGAGAAGCAGGGTGAGGGGGCGAAAATGACTTCTTACCAGGCGGGGCCTCTAGTAATTTGGGGGGCCCTTCGCAGCTTTGTGGGGCCCTAAGCGGCTTGCATAGTGAGCCTATAGGGCGGATCGGCCATGCCAACACTTGTGCTACTGAGTCCATATGTGTAACCAACTGCTGAGCATACTCTCCTTTTACTGTATATTGACTTATGTTGGATTATTTAAATCTAGTTAATAACACATCTACATTAAATAAAAAATTGGTCTCACATAAAAAAGATCATAAATAGAATGAACGACCAATTATTATGCCCACAAACATGAACCTTGAGACATCTATTCTTGAACTGTATATATATACACAACCTGAAAGAAAAAGCACATGCCGCAAAATAATAAAAACAAATAATCAGAGTACACATGAAAATCACTTACTACTTCTGATGACTTTTCTAATCCTATCCATCTGCTCTGGCTCTCTCAATTTAAGGTCAGACCAGCATTTACGTAACTGTTCCCTGGACCTCTGCACCCCGAATTTGTGATGGATAGTCCTCTGCACATTCTCCAGGATCTGGGCCTCGACTTTCTTTGGGTTCTTGTAAGGGCCATTTTTGCAATCAGTCCTCCCTCCTTAGGATTGCCACCATCTCAACCATCTCATCAAAGGACATGTTGGTGGCCTTATACCTCCTCCTCCTGGTGTGTGCTACTGGTGTGTGTGCCTGGCCTGGCTCCTGCCTTGAAGTTGCAGCTTCCTGTGTGTCCTCCATGGTGTCTTCTTCACTGTCTTGCATTGACCGACCGAAAAGGGGCGTGGCAATTACTAGAACGATCGTCAGGGGCGTGGAAACGTGCGGAGCTTCTCGCATGCGCATTGTATAAAGGGATATTGCGTGAGTGAAAACGTTGTTCACAGTCGTTAGGAAAAGTCGGAAGAAACAATCGTGTAGTACGACGATACGTAACTTGATTTTGGACTTTATGATCAGTGGATGAGTTTGTGGGTTAGATATGGGGAGAAAGCTTAGTAGTAAAAGGCTTGACTGACATTGGCTTTTTTTGCTTAATTTTGACTTGCAGAAATAATGGAGGCCTTAAGAGAACAGGAGTTCTTCACAGAATTTGTTCAAAGGGGGCCCCGGATGGCAATCCCCCTTTTTTTCTATAATTTTTCTTTCCGAAATAAATAATTTATTCAGCCAAGATCTGGCATTGTAATGCCCCCACCCCACACCCAAAAATTATCGACATATTGTTGCCACACAGCACGTGCGCTTTGGGGGGCCAAACCTGTATGGACAGGGTCACGGGCCACCACTGGAACATCAATGGCCTCATCAGGCACAAGTGTCATGTAGTTTGTTGAGGAAATTGTGCAATATGCAGCAGCAAAGTATGACATGGTTCAGATTCAGTGTTGCCAACCGCCAGTATTTTTACTGGCAGCCAGTAAAAAACAGGCAATTTTCTCCTGCAAGTAAATGCCAGTAAAAGTAAAAGGTTGCCTGTAAAAAATATGTCTGTGACACTCAGTTTGGTCCGGAGCTGGCTGGGACCATCCGAGTGCTTGCCACAGTGTGATCCGGTGGCTCTGGTGGAGACTGTGCCTGAGCATCTCGTGTGATGTCATGGTGCAATGGAGCCAAGCAGAGCGGCCAGAGCCTTGTGTGTGGGCCTGCGGTATTGGAGCAAGGCAAGCGGGGATCGGGACTGTTAGTGCTGTTTAGACTGGAGTGGACTGGAGGGACCACTTGGCTTGGAGAGAGACTGTCACTGTGACTCAGGAGGGGACGTGTTGTGTTAGTGAGGTCTCGCCATCATCTGTGCGGCTGCACACTGCTGTCAGTGTCACTGTGTAAATTATATGTGTGTGTTCCATCCATTCTAATTTCCTGCCCTCCTGAGTCCTGTCCCTGAGCTACTTACTTACTATATCAAAAATAAAATAAGAAACATGTTTTTTGCCAACACTGTTCAGATTCTACTTAACAAACCTACAGTCCTTGTCTTGTTTGCACCGCCTGTATACTGCTGTTCAAAGTATATAGGGCCAAAGGGTCTTGTAATGACCTGGGGGGAGTGGTGGCGGGGAAACCCATGCTATTTTTTCAATGATTTTTATCCATATTGCAGGGACCAAACATTACATTAAAGCCGCAAACAATATTAAATGTATTTTTTCTTATAGTAATCTCATTTTGTGCAGGGACAGTTGTAAACATGTGCCACCTCACAGGCATACTATAGACACCCAGCAGGTACGATATTTAAAGGAATTTTGCATTTATTTTTTCTCACTTTAAGCATCATTAAAATCGCTGCTCCAGAAAAAACTACAGTTTAAAAAAAAAATAATTCAATTGATACATGTTCCCTGGGGCAAGACCCGGGTTCTCAAAGACGTTTTCCAACAATAACTTGAAGTTTGGGCTTTAAAATGAGCACTTTTGAATTCGAACGTTCGAGTCCCATAGACTTCAATGGGGTTCTAAATGTTCGCGCGAACGTTCGGTTCGTTCGAAGGTTCTGGTGCGAACCGAACGCGGGGGTGTTCGGCTCATCCCTATTCAGCACCTCTCTGGAGGAGAAACACTGAGACCGGACAAGGTCCGCTTCCTCAGTATACCAGCGGTCGTGGCTGCGCCCTTGGTGGCTGTCTAGTTTGCCTAGCGGTAGCATTGGCCTAGTACAGGACCATTCACAAAGTAGAGAGTGGCTTGTGCATGTGCAGTGGGAAGTTTCCCTTAGTTAAGATGCCTAGGCACCCGAAGCCCAGTGAAGATCCGGCAGTAGCAGTATTTGTAGCTGCTGAGATTTACATTTTTGGGGGGAGACTGAAGCTCCTCTTTGAATGGAAGACACATTTACATATTTGAACTAATTAAAGTCCCTATATTACTGACAATTCCCTTTGCAAACATCAAATTGTGTGCTAGAAAAAAATTGGATTTTTGTACTCACCATAAAATATTAGCCTTCTATCAGAAGAGGACTAGGCAGAAACATGTTAAAACAACCTCAAATTGTACAGTACTTCCCAGGGGGTGGTCCCTCTCCCTGCATCCAGCAGCTCAGTTCACCGAAAAGCAGTACAAACATAAAAAAAGGAGGGGTGGGTGCTGTGTCCGTCCATGAACTTCAGAGAAAAGGATTTTACGGTGAGTACAAAAATCCCATTTTTTCTTTCATTCATGGACAGACACAGAAGCATAATCTTGACAGCTGGTCCGTCAATTTCACACAGATCGGGGAAGCCTGGTGCTTCCTTGTTCATGGTGCAGCAAACTTTTTCCTATTCAGGAAGCATCAGCGACACCAGGGTCGTGGCCGAAATGCTGACCCCAATACCGTGACTAGGGGCCGGGCCACCGCCTCAGCCCTCCTGTCTGCTGGTCCTCAAAAGGCAGGGGTCCTCTCCACCGGAAACGTGGCAATCTTATCGAACCGGGATCCCGGGGGACCCACAATCAGGAGAGATGTCAAGTTTTTAGGAAACTCTCCTCAAAAGGTATAACGGACTGCCATGCATTTCGGGCTGCTGCTGTTCACATTCCTAGTATATAAACTTATCAAAATAGGCTAGGTAAAGAAAAAAAAAAACCCTAGCGGTGCGGGCCGGCTTATGGGACCCAGAAGGTACCGACACCTCAGTAGATGCCTTCTCCGTATCCTCCATCTTTGTTTGAGGATCCCGCACCCGGTCATAAGTGCTCCAGCAAGCGCACTCTTGCGCTGATCCAGACACGGAGTCATCCACATTGTCCGAATGGTCCTGGTCTGCATATTTTGACACATCAGAACAGCAAGGCCCGAGTCTGAACCAGAGAAATTCCCCAGAGGACGGTGGGGGGAGGGGGCGTATCATAACCCCCTTCGAGCCCCCAAGGCCCCTCCACCCTGGCAACAAGGACTCCAGGACTTCCGGGGATGTCCTCACAAAACGTTCATAGGTACTAAAGTGCAGGGGAAGCGGTTGTCATCACAGGGATTCTGGGGAAGAAGCGCCAGTTTCTGACACCATGCTGACCTGCGCTCACCTGACATCCTTCTGGGACAAGTGAGGGCGCACGACGTCCACCCTCCTAGCTGTCACAGACCCAGGCCCCCACTGCAGGACTCACCACTCTGACCCAGGCATAGCACTGCCAAGCTGTCATCCGCTCTCCCCTGTCAGCCGTGAGGTGTTCTGAGCCATGTGTGCCGTTCAGGAGGAACATTCCCAGCGCTAGAGGCAAAGATTAGGCAGGGCTACAAGAAAATGGCAGTCGGTCGCCTCAGTAAACAAGCGTGGCTACAAGGAAATGGACACAGCGGACCTCAGTAAAAACAGGTGTGAGCTACAAGAAAATGGCCACCATTCGTTCACAGTAAAGACAAGCGCGGCTATAATAAAATGCCCGCCGACTATCTCTGAGGTAAAATAAAATGGCAGCAGCACGCTGACAAACCAAGCTGAGGCCTTCACCCCTGAACACACTGAGACACCCCCTGTGAAGAGTAGACCACCCAAGCCTAGCGCAGCCCCCAGCCAAAACTCGGAGCCCCCCGGAAGGACCCCCAGTTAGGTACACAGCAGGCCCAGCTCAGAGAGCATGGGAAGAAGGGAAAGTACAAGGAGAGAGGAAAAGGAGGGTGAGAGACCCCCCCAGGAATGTCGAGCTGTTCCATCCTGCCAAAACAGGAGGAACCTTACTTACCCATCCCTGTGTGGACTGCTAGAAGCATTCCTGCAGACCCATCACCCGAGCAGTACAGCGTGGCTGTCGGCCCTGGCATACTGTAAAACGGACAGTAATAGCCCAGTCATATGTGTACCCCAGAACATGTAGCTCACCAGCCACCCCTGGAGCAATGGGGGCATGTCGTGGCCGACCCAGCGTGTAGCTAAAGGTCTGCACACGCTCAATGGCAAAACTGGGGAGACTACAGGGATCTAGGATATCCAGCCTGTCACCCAGTCGGCAGTTGATAGTAGATCTCAGGATCAAAAATGTGAAAAAAGTTGAAAAAAAGAGTAGAAAAAATCTCCAAGACCAATGGGCCCACAGGGAGCCAGGTCCTTCTCCTATGCTAGGCAGAAAAAAACTGAGCTGCTGGATGCAGGGAGAGGGGTCGTAGCCAGAGGGACCGCCCCCTGGGCGGTACTGTACAGTTTGAGGTTGTTTTAACACTTTAACATGTTTCTGCCTAGTCCTCTCCTGATCGAAGGCTAATACCCTAATGTCAAGATTACGCTGCTGTGTCCATCCATGAATGAAAGAGAAAAACTAAATTTTTTCTTGCATGATTAGATGATAGACATGAGCAGAGCTTAACCTCATTCACTAATCTCATGGGCAAATTCTTTTACAGTAAAACCTTTGATTGCGAGCATAATTCATTCCGGAAGCATGCTTGTAATCCAAAGCACTTGTATATCAAAGCAAATTTTCCCATATGCAATAAGACTATCCCCTATTTTGTAAACGCTATAAATTTTGCGCAAACCAATCGATAAACGCTTATTGTGATATTTTTTTTAGCAAAAATAGGTAGAAGAATATTTATCGGCCTAAACTGAGGAAAATATTTTTTTTTATATATATATTTTTGGGGGATATTTATTATAGCAAAAAGTAAAAAATATTGAATTTTCAAAATTGTCGCTCTATTTTTGTTTATAGCGCAAAAAATTAAAACCGCAGAGGGGATCAAATACCACCAAAAGAAAGCTCTATTTGTGGGAAAAAAAGGACGCCAATTTTGTTTGGGAGCCACGTCGCACGGCCGCGCAATTGTCAGTTAAAGCGACACAGTGCTGAATCGCAAAAACTGGCCAGGTCCTTTAGCTGCCTAAAGGTCCGGGTCTTAAGTGGTTAATTTTAAGACTTTGGAAAATGTGGAAAGAAAATGAAAACACTTTTTTTTTTTTACACAAAGTTGTCCATTTATACAATATTTCTAACATATAGCATGTACATACCAAAAATTACACCCCAAAATAGATTCTCCTACTCCTCCTGAGTATGGAGATACCACATGTGGGAGACTTTTCCACAGCCTAGCCACTGGGCATGGGCTATCTGTTCAAGTCTAGCATGAGTTTGACTCGAACATCGGCTGTTTGATCATTCTTCATGCTGTTGGCGACAAATTCGAATGGCGCATCACGGCCCACAATTCACTGCGGCATCGCTAGTGCATTGCTGGCTGAGGGTTGGCCAAGCATGCACTATGACCCACATGCTTTGCCAATCACAGTGCCGTAAGCAAAGAGAGCCATAATTGGCCAAAGCCAGGGTGGCTTTGGCCAATTATGTCTCAGGGGGTTTAGTACACGCCCCACACTATATAAGGCCGCCTGCGTGGCGACCTTGCGTAGTGTGTTGCTGTGGTGAAAGACAGACAGAGAAAAAGACAGTTAGGTAGATTCAGGCCGGCGTATCAGTAGATACGCCGACCTAACTCAGAATCTGCGCCGACCTATGTTTAAGTGTATTCTCAAACAGAGATACGCTTAAACATATCTAAGATACAACGGCTTGCGCCGTCCTATCTTAGGTTGCAATATTTCGGCTGGCCGCTAGGTGGCGCTTCCATTGCGGTCGGCGAAGAATATGTAAATCAGTAGATACGCCTATTCACGAATGTACGCCCGGCCGCCGCAGTACATTTACGCCGTTTACATAAGAGATAGACTGCCTAAAGTTAAAGCTGCCCCCTAGGTGGCGTAGACAATGTTAAAGTATGGCCGCCGTTCCCGCGTCGAAATTCGGAAAATTTACGTCGTTTCCGTAAGTCGTCCGTGAATAGTGATTTACGTTGTTTACGTCCACGTCGAAATCAATAGGCCCGTGCGGCGTACCTAGCCGCAATGCACACTGGGAAATGTAGGCGCCCGGCGCATGCACAGTTTAAAAGAAATGTCAAAAACGTCAGGTCAAGCTCCATTAACATAAAACACGCCCCCTTAGACAAATTTGAATTAGGCGCCCGTGCGCCTGCCCGCTTTAGGCTACGCCGCCGTAACTTAGCAGGCAAGTACTCTGAGAATCAAGTACTTGCCTCGCTAACTTACGGCGGCGTAGCCTAAACACGCTAAGCTACGCCGCCGCAAAGTTGGGCCAATCTCTCTGAATCTACCTAAGTGTCATTTCATTTGAGTTAGAGCAGGCAGGCGAGTCAGTTACAGTGTGTAGAGGATATATATGCATCCCAGGTGTTGTGTGTGTGTGTGTGTGTGTGTATGTATATTTATACACTGTATTCAGTTTAGTTAGATTCGTTCCTGTATTCTCTTCCTAATATACTGACAGGCAGGTAGGTGATTGTGCTAGCTGCAGTATTTTCACTTGGTGTACTGTGTCCTTTGCACAGTGTGCACCTAAAGCTACTTGAATACAATTGCTGGTGTTCTCATACTAATACCACAAGCAGGGATCTGCAAGTATTTTCAGTTAGACCCCTTTCACATTGAGGAGTTTTTCAGGCGGTACATTGCTAAAAATAGCGCTGCTATACCGCCTGAAAAACTCCTGCCCAGCTACCTCAATGTGAAAGCCGGAGGGCTGTCACACTGAGGCGATGCGCTGGTGGGAGACAAATCTCCAGTGAGGCACGGAGCCAACTGCAAGTAAGCGTAGGGCCGGCATGACAGGGTTAACAGAACCCTGGTAGCTGGGGGGGAGGAGGAGCAGGAGCGGTGGGAGGGGAGTTTACATATATCTCCCACCATCCAGTTTCCCGGGCAGACAGGCGTGGGGGAGCAAAGTTCCCACCCACCCTCCCTAGTTTTGAGGTAGAAAATATGGACTGATGGTAATTGATAATTTGGTATGTGTTTTGGGTGCTGTTTTTGTGTTTTGTTTCTTTACAGGTGAGGATTACATCGTCGTGGCAGTGGCGGGTGTTTTTCGGACTTTGCAGGAGAAGATATTACCCCAAAGATGGACACCAGTACCCAGTGGTGGATGGTTTCTGAAGGGGTTTCTAGTTCCCAGTCTACTAATGTAGCTGGAAGGTTGGTGAATTGGGGGCACTGCGGTCAACGGTCGTCTTTGAGCCAGTTTCGGCTTGAGGCCTATGACCAGTGGTTAGGACACCGCAGTGCCAAATAAAGAGTTACAAGTTTAAAAAGTTAAAGTGTGAACAAGTTTAGTGGTTAGTGGGTCCTGCAAAGTCCAACACCATTTAGGAGAGGTATTATCTCAGGAATTTTACGTGTTTGTTGTTATGTTATTGGTTATTTATTATTTAAAGAGTATTTAAAATAAAGGAGGCTGCTACGGACAGTTTTTACTCCAACATTAAGTGGTGGTCTCATTATTTATTAAGGGGGTTAATGTGGGGTATTAACTGTAAAAGGGTCTTAGCGGTTAGGGTGTATTCTGGTATACCATAGTCATGTCAGCAGCATCTTTGGAGCGGTGAGAGGAGCGGCGTGTATATCGCTCCTTCCCATTAAAAATAATGGCAAACTGCGGCAATACCGCCCGCAATGCGCCTCTATAGAGGCGCATTGCGGGCGGTAATAACCCTTTATCGGCCGCTAGCGGGGGTTAATACCACACTGCTAGCGGCCTTTTCCCGTGGCAATCCCGGCGGTATAGCGCCGCTATTTTTAGCAGTGATATACCACCACCGCTGCTACAGGTCCAATGTGAAAGGGGCCTTAGTGTACTGTGTCCTTTGCACGGTGTGCAACTAAAGCTAACTGAAGACAATTGCTGGCGTTCTCTTAATAATAATAATAATAATAATAATAATAATACTACTACTACTACAGGCAGGCAGTTGATTCTGCTAGCTGCAGTATAATTAGTATGTATATATGTGTGTGTGTGTATGTGTATATATATATATATTGCATATATTGCGGATCAGAAGTTTGAGAGGTATGTGGTTGCCCGTAGCAACGGTGATGATGTCAAGTCTGCAGACCACGTGAGAAACGTATTGCCGACAGAGGATCGTGACAAGCTGAAAGCAACAATGCATCAAGAATCGCAAAGTCGCTGCATTTGGGAGAGTCAGCAAAGTACAGCTGGAAGAGTGCCATCTCCTTTAGCAACGAAAGATCAGATGTCAACCGGAAGGAGGAGCTACAGTGGAGATGTGGGGAGGCGTCCCACTAAAGAAATGTGCAAAAATGTACCATGCCTGGAATGTGGTCAGCTTGGGCATGGAATTTTTTCTTGTCCCAGCTTATGGAACATGGCTGGAGATATGGCTACTGGGCAGAAGTCTTTGTCTGCAAGCCCAGATCCTTGTGCAAGCATGTTTGCAATCACCTCTGGCAACAGTGAGGAAGTACCTGTTGTGCCTGCAGGGGGTGCTAAGGAGTCAGCAGTGGCTTCTGCAGTTTCATCCCATGGCCACCAGGGAGAGTTGGCCAGTGAAAGACAACGTACTCAAATGAACATGGCAGTCCCTGTTACAGTGATTGGTAAGACCGTTGCTGGTAAATGCATGGAAATGATTGACTATGTGAATGTGCACACTGGAGTTGCAGTGACCCCAAATGGGAGATCCACTGTCTGTGTGGAAAAGGACTTGCCTTGCTGCAGTGCCCTGTTCAGTGGGGAGGCAAGTGGTAAACTTGAATATGACAATGTGATGGGTAAAACTGACAATATTGTGTTGGCTAAAGTTGATGGCCCAGCTGCTAATGGGCTAGTGCAGCTCACTAGAGATATAAATGTTGCTATGAATACAGATAAAGATGTGTTATCTCCCCTAGCAACTGTAATGAATGCCACAGAGGTGTCCCTAGAAACCCCCAGGGAGCTCTGCGTTTTGGAGCCGGAGGTTGCTGGGATAGCTATGGTGCCATTCTGAAGGATAAGACGGTACCTGAACATAGTAATAATGAAATGTTAAATGCTAAAACTAATGTGTTTGAAAACACTCATGATGGAAGTGTCTTAATGCAGTCTGGCAATGACAGGTGTGAAGGTCTTCATGCATTTAATGAAGCGCCACCAGAAGGTGAGAGTGTGGTATTGCAGCCTGCTTTGGTTCAAAATGTATTGCCTCAGTCTGGTTTAAACAAAAGTGACATGCACAAGGTGTCAGTTACTGAGCTACTCCCTCTGATAGCGCAGAAATAATAGACTGGGACAGATGGGCAAAAAGCGTGTTGGCTTTGTTGGAAAAGGCCTCTGTTGGTAAGAGTGGAGCAGACATGATTTCTGCAGTGCCAGATGAAGGACCCGCAGAGCAATTTGTATGCAATGGTGCATTTGCTGCTGCAGATAATGTTGCTCACAAGATGGTAACGCCAAGTAACGGCGAACGCACAGAAGAGGTCATGTCTGTGATCCACAAAGGGCCTAATGATATGGTAATGGATGATGCCGCGCCAAATGAGCTGGTATTGGTGGAAATGCCAGATGGCACAGCAATAAATGAAGTGATTGTAATCAAAGGTCCAAATGTTGTGTTATGCGATGTTCAGCGGTCAGGACAGTTGCTGGCAGAGGATCTCATGCCAATGGAGTTGGTGTATACTGAAGCTGCTGGAGACAACCACACCGTTGGGTGCAGTTCCTCTCCAGACACTGCCCTGCCAAACATGGGTGAAATGAAACATGACCATTGCATTGATATTTTTGACCATGATGAAAAATGCAGCATGTTGGCTATTTTTGATGGTTTGGTTGCCATGGTTGACATCAAAAATAATGGTAGACCTGATGGTCTTGGTCAAGTTGATATGGTTGTAGCAAACCCTGAAAATTGTAGCAAGACAGGAAATGATAGGTTTGACACAGAGGTAAAAAGTAAAGCAGAATTAGGCCCCCTACAGGTTCAGGAGGGTAATTCTGGAGAAGGTTTCCTGAGGTTTGAGGAACTTCTAGGATCTGAGAAGGATCCTGGTAAAAAATGGTTGGAGGGAAAAAGCCCAAAACTTAGCAAGGTGTCGCATGACTTAAAAACCTCAGAGTGGCGAGATAGTCAGGATGTCCTTCAGAGGGAGACTAGGACAAGGCTGCAGTCTTATGAGGATGTTGGTGATGAAACTGACAGAATGAAGCATGCAGTGTACATGGGGAAACAAGTGACGCCAAGTTTGGACAGTAAGGGGGTGCCCGTACATAGAGCTCAGAGAGGGACCAGTGTCGCCCCAATAAAAGAGCGCCCACTTATCGCTAAACAAGTGTTTGAAAATGTTATCCCTTCCAAATTAAATAAAGGGAAAGAGGGGGGTCTATCGGAAATTGAGGGAGACTTTGGTAGCCTTAATGGTATCGGACCCTCAAAGCTCAGAAATCAGCCTTGGGTGCAAAAAGGTGCCAAGAGTAGTAAACTCCCTACTGATAAGGTGGCTAGTGTAGGTCCAAGGGAAATGGGAAGACAGCGCTTTTGGAAGCGTACACGTAAAAAGGCATGGGAGTGTCTTTGCAGACCCCGAGTAAATGTAGCAGGGGGACGCGGAGAAAGTCACCGGATGGGACAAGGTTTGGCCCATGTGGGTGGTAGCTTGCATGGTCATGCCAAAGTGAGGAGGTTGTACTGGTGTGTTCCGCCCTCTGGGTCGAAACAAGGGGGGGAGATATGTAGTAGTATGGTACCCCAGGGGTGTGGTGACCCAGGATTCTCAACCAGACAGGTTGAGGGGCTCCAGGGTATTTGCTGGTTTAAGAGGAAACTGGCTTTTCAGTTTCCTCTGTATTTACTAAAATCCACTTTGGGACCTGGAGCCCGGGGATTTCATAGAGATCCGGGTGGGATGAAATCCCCAGTCCTGAGTTCAGGCTTTAGAGGTGATCAGCACACTGATTGTGCAGGTGTGTGTGGGCCTGAAGGCAGACTCAGGACCAGCATTCTGGGCTCCACCCTCCCGAGGAGTCCAGGCTTGCAAGGGAGAACTCAGAGAGTGCAGGTGTGCACTGTGAAGTGGCTAGAGAAGCTGGAGAGTGCAGGCTGCACTGTGAAACCCCAGAGACCTGAGTCTAAGGTTGCTGACAGGAGTCAGGAGAGCTCCATGCTGGAGCCTGAGCAGTTGTGCTACTGCTGACAAGAGCCAGATGGCTTGGTATTTTCTTTGGCACGTATAAGCCAGGAGGCTGAAGGTACCGTTCTGTGTGGACAGTGAAAACCCCCTGCGTGGGAAACCTATGTTTGGATTTTGTTTATTTTTGCCTTTTCAATAAAAGTGGGCCAACAAGCCCTTAAACATAGTTCCGGACTGGCGTGAATCTATATATATATATATATATATATATATATATATATATATATATATATATATACATACACACACACACACACACACCCCAGCTTTGTGCAGCTACATCTACCTGCAGGCCATTAGTATGTATGGAAGGACAACAAGGAGAGGCAGACAGTCACAAGCCGACGATAAAAGAAGGCAAGCAGGCTCTGCGTCAAGAGGCAACAGTGCTGGTCGTTGACACGGTGCATCCTCATCAGCACGTGGGCGTGAGACACGATTGTCCTTTTTTTTTCCGGCAGCTGCCTGTGTTGAGCCGCAACATGCCAAAGACTTGGTAGAGTGGATGACCAAGCCGTCCTCCTCTTCCTCATCCTCTCATACCCAGGCTCAGGGTACTTTGTCTGGCAAAGCAGCTGCCAATGCGGCCTCTTCCCTCGGCTCAATGGCATCAGTCACTTTTCTAGCCCTACCATGTCCTCCTGAGAAATCCCCCGAACTGTTTGACCACAGTTTTGGGTACATGCTGCAGGAGGATCCGATGATGGTACCCAGCTAGAGGAAGGCAGTAATGTGAGCCCAGAGAGAGGGGGTGCCCAAGAAGGACAGCAATCTGACAGTCATGTTCCCCCCAGCTGCAGCATACTGCCAAGTTTTCTCCAGTAATGAGGAGAGAGAGGTATGATGAGGTCACTGACTCCACGTGGGTGCCTGATAGGAGAGAGGAGGAGGCACATCTCCAACGAGGCAGGATGCCCTCTAGGGGCTAGCTTAAGGGCAGCACAGCGACTGCATCACACCGCAGAGCTCCGCCTGTGCAGGGCGCTCCGCGTTATTCCAAAAGTTCTTTGGTGTGGGCCTTTTTTGAGACGAGTGCGTCAGATCACACCGCTGCTATTTACAACATATGTCTCAAGCGTATCTCGCGTGGCCAAAACATCACCCGCTTGGGCACCACATGCTTGACCAGACATATGTCGACCTGCCATGCAGTTCGTTGGCAAGCATACCTAAAAGACCCACACTAAAAAACAAAGCGGACCTCTCCTTGCTCCTCATCAGCTGGGATACCTTCAGTCCTCTCTGAAACCTGCACTGAGAGGAATGAAGGTGTAGAATTAGGTGTGTCACAGCCAAGTACTTGCGGGCATTCTGCTATCGGTACACCAACATCAGATTGTACCAAGAAAATTTCCCTGCCCCAGCTGCTGCAGCACCGAAAGTTTGCTCCCTGCCATCCACATGCCCAGCGGTTGAATGCTAGCTTGGCTAAATTGCTAGAACTTCAACTGCTGCCTTTTCAGTTGGTAGACTATGCCCCTGTAAGGAATGTTTTATTTACTGCCGTGGGATGTTATTTATTGTGTTGGATCGCAGCTGCAGAGGCTTGTCAGGTCTAACCACCAGGTCACTCTCTATGCAGTTAGAAAGTTTGGGGTTAAATCATCATATCCTCTTACCGATACCAAATTAAACTAGCTTTTTACCTCATAAGCTGAAGAGAAGAGTATAATGAGCATACTCCTTTAAGTGGACTATAAAGCAGGTGTTGAGATATTGATATAACTATATGAACATCCACAGTAGATGGGAACTATAATGTTACTTCACATTAGAGTAGATAATAGATATAGGTATAGTCCATAATAATATCATGAGACACAAGTAGTGTGAGACTTCAGTAAACTCCAATGTAACTAGTAACAATGCTGATAGGTAATCAGATTAAATATCAAAGATACTTGTGGTTCTGCTGAGAGCAGTAATCCATGGGGATTATGTAACTAGTAACAATGCTGACAGGTAAACAGATTAAATATCAAAGATACTTGCGGTTCTGCTGAGAGCAGTAGTCCATGGGGATTAAGATCCTGTTTGTTTAGAGGCTGTCAGCAGTGATGAAGTTTTAGAAGGGCCAGTGAATGTCAGGTAAAGTCCTCTGAGGTCTGTGTGGTCCAAGCGCTGGTGGCTGTAGGTGAGGACTGGTCTCCGGAGGCTGCTGTGGTGGAGGGTGCAGGCAGGGTGTTCCAAGGTGACTGCAGGTATCCGACAAAATAACGGAACACCCTGCCGTCATCTCTGGGGTCTTAAATAGCCGCGAATTCGCGGGGAAATTTGGAAAGGACGCTGGTCGCACGTCCGCGTTCCAGCGTGGAACGCACATGCCCGCGCACCGGAAGTGACGCGGGTATCTTGCAAAACGAAGTGCAGCTGTTTGAATAGGACAGAACGGGGCTTGTATGAGAGAAGTAGCATCAGAGATGTTACATACTCCCCTCCTCAAGGGGGCACCTCCGGTGTTCCCAGATGGAGATGGTCGGTCTGGGTATCTTTGGTGAAAGAGTCTTACCAAGCGAGGGGCATGTATGTCTGAGGAATTTTCCCAAGAATCATCATTTTGATCATAACCCTTCCATCGTACCAAATATTGAAGGGTAGAAGCACGTCTTCTAGAGTCTAGGATTTTTTCGACTTCGTATTCAGTCTGACCAAGTACTTCCACAGGTGGAGGTGGGCAAGGTTTCCTGTTAGGGAATGGGTTAGGAATATAAGGTTTGATGAGAGAGACATGGAAAGATGAATGTATTTTCCAATCTGTGGGTAAAAGCAATCTGACAGCATTAGGGTTAATCAAATGGGTGATCTGGAAAGGTCCCGTGAATTGAGTGCCTAATTTCTTTGAGGGTAATTTAAAATGAAGATTACGCGTGGATAGCCAAACCAAATCCCCAACCTTATATACAGGAGGTGCTGACCTGTGGGCATCATAATTCTTCTTTTGTCTATGTTGAGCAATCTCCAAGTTGGAACGTAGAGTACTCAAAGTATTTTTAAGAGTAGAAAGGTAATCTTCAACTGCTGGAACAGTGTTTGGGGGGTAGCTGGCTGGTAAACTGTTTGGGTGAAAACCATAATTGGCAAAAAAGGTGTGAATCTGGATGAAGAACTGGTTGAGTTGTTATATGAGAATTCGGCTAATGGAAGTAATTGATACCAGTCGTCTTGCAGATGTGTATAGTAGCATCTTAGATACTGTTCAAGGATCTGATTGAGGCGTTCTGTTTGACCGTTTGTTTGCGGATGGTAGGCAGTGGACATCCGATGGTCGATTTGTAGACTTTTACACAGGGTCTTCCAAAATCTAGAAATGAATTGGGAACCACGATCAGAGATTATTTGAGAGGGAAGTCCATGTATTTTAAGGATATTGGAAATGAAAGCATTTGCTGTCTCAAGGGAAGTTGGTAATTTCCTCAAGGGGATGAAATGTGCCATCTTCGTGAGTAGATCTACTGTGACCATGATGGTATTGGCACCGTTTGATCTAGGCAGATCAACTATAAAGTCGATCGACAAAACATCCCATGGTCTTTTAGGTATTGGAATAGAGGTAAGTAGACCAAAAGGAGGTTTCTTGGAATGCTTGTTTCGAGCACAAATTTCACAAGACGTCACATAGTCGTAAATCATTTTAGAAAGGTTGGGCCACCAATAGTCTCTCTTAACAAGATGAGTAGTTTTGTTGATCCCAGGGTGGCCTGCTAAAGGTGAATCATGAAGATGTTTAAGTAATAGGAGCTGTAAATTAGGAGGAACATACATTTTATTGTTGTAGGTGTAGACACCATCTGAAGATTTGGTAAGATCCTTTGGTAGAGAGGTGGCATCTGTAGAGAGTGATTGGGAAATTAATTGTCTGAAAGAGGTGTAGACTCCAATGAATCTATTAGATGGGATAACAGAGAGTGGAGGAATCTCAGTGTTTTGATCCTCATGCAATCGTGAAAGGGAGTCAGCCTTGACGTTTTGTGAACCAGGCCTGTAAGATATGTAGAAATCAAACCTGTCAAAAAAGAGACTCCACCTGACTTGGCGGGCTGAGAGTGTCTTACATGTCTTTAGGTGTTGTAAATTACGGTGATCCGTGAGGATGGTTATTGGGTGTGTAGAACCTTCTAGTAAATGTCTCCAGTTTTGTAAAGCGTCTTTGATTGCAAGAAGTTCCTTTTCTCCAATAGGATAATTCTTTTCCGCTGGTGATAGGGTCCTGGAGTAAAATGCAACAGGATGAAGTGGTTCGGAAAGGGTTGGGCGTTGTGAAAGTATAGCACCTAATGCATAATGGGAGGCATCCACTTCCACGGTGAAATGATACTGTGGGTTAGGTAGTTCTAGAATCGGTGCTGTAGTGTAGGAAAGTTTAAGAGAGTCAAAGGATTCCTGGGCTTCCTTAGTCCAGGAAAAGGGTGTTTTTGTGCTGGTGAGGGCATGTAAAGGTTTGACAATAGCTGAGAAATTTTTTATGAATTTACGATAGTAGTTGGAAAAACCATGGAAGCGTTGAAGAGCTTTCCTTGATTGAGGAATTGGCCAAGAAATGATACAATCCACCTTAGAGCGGTCCATCTGGATACCGTCAGGTGTAATTTGGTACCCAAGGAATGAAATGCTAGACTGGCTGAAAACGCATTTCTCCAGCTTGGCATATAGAGAATGCGTTCTAAGCCTAGCTAGAACCCATCGAACATGTTTGATATGTTCTTCAAATGAATCGGAATAAATCAATATATCGTCCAGGTATATTACCACACAGATGTCGAGCAAGTCTCGAAAGATGTCATTTATGAACCATTGGAATGTCGCGGGTGTATTACACAACCCAAAAGGCATAACAGTGTATTCATAGAGTCCATAGCGGGTTTTGAAAGCGGTCTTCCATTCGTCTCCTGGACGAATCCTGATTAAGTTGTAGGCTCCTCTAAGGTCTAGTTTTGTGAAGACTTTTGAAGTTTGAAGACGTTCGATAAGTTCCGGAATGAGAGGGAGTGGATTTCGGTTCTTTATGGTTATACTGTTTAGGGCTCTGTAGTCAATGATAGGGCGTAAAGATCCATCCTTGTTTTTGACAAAGAACATGGCAGCACTTGCTGGCGAAGTGGAAGGTCTAATAAAGCCCTTCTTTAAATTTTCGTCTAGGTAGACCTTAAGATGTTCAAGTTCTGGTTGTGAGAGCGGATAGATACGAGCAGTAGGGATTGGACTGTCTGGATTTAAATCTATAGGGCAGTCGTATATACGATGAGGAGGAAGAATGTCAGCGTTAATTTTACTGAATACATCTAAAAAATCCTGTATGTAGTCAGGTAAATCTTTACAGCTTACTTCTGTGGAGAAAAGAAAAGGTGTTGCCTGCGCGTATGTAAAGTAGGTATGAGGAAGGAAAAAGTGGATAACAGACTGCTGCCCCCCCCTAAAACATGTTGTCCAAGGAAAACATAGATAATATAAATACAAAAGATGGGGGTGGTGGCGCTGTCTGTTGTATTCCCTGTGTGACCAGGGTGTGAGCCTGTGAACAGTCCTACGCTAAATAGCGAGGATCAACAAAATGAAATAAAGTGGATAGCCAAACTGAATATTAATCGATGGTGTAGTGATACTCTCTGTCCACTAGATGCCGGTATTAAAAATACCTAAATTAAATGTGATACCAAAAAATAAATAAATACAGGTGCACTCAAGGTGTGACCAGTTGACTAGTATCAAACCATAAACAATAATGTATTAGGTGTATATATAAACCATTCGGTAGGATAAAAATAAAAATAAAAATATGTTAAACACTGTAAAAATACTTCTGCCATCCACAACTGGAAGCAAACGTGTGATAAATTAGCAATCAGTCAAATGTACATTCATCTGATAGTTAAATCAAAAATAAAATTGAAATAAAAATAGTCCTTCCAACTTGTAGCTGTGAAATATATAAAATAAACGGCAGCAGATATAAAGTTCATTCGGTGGGTGTCATCTTGGTGACTTGCTAGGTGAACAGACAAAATACTTTTAAGTGCAGTCGCTGTGGCTCCGGTGCTCCCCCTTATGTGTCCCCACTCACCAGAGTTGAACACCCCTGCAGGGGTAACAAGCGTGGGTAAGGATTTCCACCAGGCGCTCCTCAGCTTAGATCTCCAGGCACTTGATTTTCCCAACGTTCCCTTTAAATTCCACAGCGGGGCAAAAAGTAGACTGCTGTCTTTATATACCTCCGGAGATAAAAAGGACAGGGACTCCCATAGTGTAGTAAGTATGAAATAGCACCATGGCTAAGATTTATTGGCTGTGCCAGCAAAAAATATGTGTAATACAAATAACAAAAATAGCAGGGACTCAGATATAATAGGACAAAATAAAATAAAATAAATAAAATGTTTTAAAAGGGATCCAGGCTGGTTGGATTTGCCAGCCGTTTGGAAATAAAAACAAAAAACTGCTGTTCCAGCAGTGTCCCACTAGGCACTTGTTGTCCGGTACTCGTGACAGAGCTTGTCGAGCGGCGTGCGCTCCAGATGCGTTCCAGCTCGTCTCCCGGAAGTGCGTGGGGGTGTGCGTGTATCCGCTTGACGATCGTTTCGTCCAATCACGTCTTCTGAAGCGGGTAAACGCCTACCTCTTCTTCCGATTTATATAAGAGACGTCAGCGTGTAACCTCCCGCCCACTTAAAGGCATCAACCAATCGGGATTTTTTGCAGGACTCCCTCCGAATTAGTAGATTAGCTGAAAAAATCAATTCCCTTGGGACATTTAAGGTTACCGTGGACTGAACAATATAATATATTGGAATCATGCAAACCCTTCATTTATATGGCTTTGTCACCTCATGCAATTATACAGAAACAGTGCATAAACGGGAGAAAACTCATATATACATGAATAGCATGTGAAAAAGAGAATTTGTAGCGCAAGTGTGTATGGAATAGTAATGTAACCATAAATCAATGGTAAATGCTAGTATGAAGTTCAGAAGCCCCCACCTATAAGTGTACAAGGCTTCCGCTATATCAATGTAGGAAGAATAATACTAATAGTGTAGGAGATGAGATGGCTCGGGGATGCCGCACTAATCTGTTAAAGCTGATATAGCATGTGCATATAGAAAAGTATTAAATAGCAGCTCCAAGGAATCAGAATAAAAATAAATATAAATATAGAAATGGAAAACCTCTCCGAGGAATGTGCATGAAATAAAAATGAAAAATCTCAGGGGTAGTAGAGAAAATGCAGATCCCTAAACGACGGTACCCATAGAGTAGATAAATCCAGAGCCTAGGCTCATGGATGATGATACCATAACCTATAATATTACCTGGTAGGTGTGATTATGGGGAAGTATAGGTGTGTGAGTAGGGCAATATCGAAAGTGTGGTAGGCTGATGGGGCTGAACTGTGACAATCCCACACCAGATAAAAACGTATGTCATACAAAGGGAGGGAAAGGCACAGGTGGCACCATATGAAGAATACACCGTTTCACATGTATACCAGGGGCTTTAGATATTCCAATCTTGAGTAAGCATATCCTGCCACTCCCTAGTTACAGATCCTAACACTCCCCAATTTAAAGGTACCATGGGGTAGGGGCTCTAATTGAGAGCCAAGTGGATGGTATACATTCTTACTTGGAAAATTAGAATTAAAAAATTAAGCATATCCTAACTGAGAAATGTAAATTGGTATATATAAATGGCACTATAAGCTAAATAAGAAATAAAGAACCATAATAGTAATGGAGAACATATCATCAATATAAGGTAGGCCCCCAATGTCATGGATTGGCCAGGAAACAATTCAGATCTATGGGCCAAATCCACAAAAGAGATACTCCGGCGTAAGCCGTCGTATCTCTGGTTCTAACTTTGGAACTGATCCTCAGAAGCAGTTTTCCTAAGTTAGGCAGAAGATCCGACATCTGTAAGGGACTTACACTGCCGGATCTTAGGATGCAGTACCGCATCCGCCACTGGGGGCATTTCGAGTCGAAATGCCTCTGTTAGTATGCAAATTAGCACTTAGGGCGATCCTCAAAGGTTTGTGCCTAGTTTTTTCGCCGTAAGTGTTAGTTTGCCTGGTGTAAAACTAGGGCTGCTTTTACAAAGTGTAAAGTTAGTCACACCTTGTAAAGGCCCATTCAAGCGACGGCATTTGGTATGCATTACCGAGGGAGAACTCCACGGCAATTTGTAAATTCCAAACCGGCATGGGTTCCCCCCCAGGAGCATACCAGGCCCGTAGGTCTGTTATGGGTTGTAAGGAGACCCCCCTCCGCCGAAAAATTGACGTAGGGGGTCCCCCTACAATCCATACCAGACCCGTATCCAAAGCACGCTACCCGGCCAGCCAGGAAGGGAGTGGGGACGAGCGAGCGCCCCCCCCCTCCTGAGCCGTGCCAGGCCGCATGCCCTCAACATGGGGGGGTTGGGTGCTCTGGGGCAGGGGGGCGCACTGCGGGCCCCCCCACCCCAGAGCACCCTGTCCCCATGTTGATGAGGACAGGACCTCTTCCCGACAACCCTTGCCATTGGTTGTCGGGGTATGCGGGCGGGGGGCTTATCGGAATCTGGGAGTCCCCTTTAATAAGGGGGCCCCCAGATACCGGCCCCCCACCCTAAGTGAATGGATATGGGGTACATCGTACCCCTATCCATTCACCTGTAGGCAAAAAGTAAAAGTTAATAAACACACAACACAAGGCTTTTTAAAATATTTTATTATTCTGCTCCGGACGCCCCCCCTGTCTTCGTTATTAGCTCAATTACCAGGGGGGGCTTCTTCTTCCGCTCTCCGGGGGTCTTCTCCGCTCTCCGGGGGGGGGGGGTTCTTCTTCCGCTCTCCGGGGGGGGCTTCTCCGGACTCCGGGGGGCTTCTTCCATCTTCTCCCCTCTTCCGCTCTTGACTCGGCGAACCCCGGTTCTTCTGCAGCTCTCCGGTGCCTTCTTCTTCAGCGCTGGCTGCCTGCTATGTTTGTGTGTTAGCTCGATTTCAAACAGGCAGCCGGCGCGGTCTTCTGTGGCGTCAGGGTCTTCTGGTCTTCTGTTCTTCCGATGTTGCCTCGTCGCCTGTTGTCGCTGTAATGATGGAAGCGCGCCTTGCATCACATTTATATAGGCATCACCGTCCCATCATGCTCCGGCAGGTACCCACGTGGTGGGTGCACGTGGGTAGGCACCCACCACGTGGGTACCTACCGGAGCATGATGGGACGGTGATGCCTATATAAATGTGATGTAAGGCGCGCTTCCATCATTACAGTGACAACAGGCGACGAGGCAACATCGGAAGAACAGAAGACCAGAAGACCCTGACGCCACAGAAGACCGCGCCGGCTGCCTGTTTGAAATCGAGCTAACACACAAACATAGCAGGCAGCCAGCGCTGAAGAAGAAGGCACCGGAGAGCTGCAGAAGAACCGGGGTTCGCCGAGTCAAGAGCGGAAGAGGGGAGAAGATGGAAGAAGCCCCCCGGAGTCCGGAGAAGCCCCCCCCGGAGAGCGGAAGAAGAAACCCCCCCCCCGGAGAGCGGAGAAGACCCCCGGAGAGCGGAAGAAGAAGCCCCCCTGGTAATTGAGCTAATAACGAAGACAGGGGGGGCGTCCGGAGCAGAATAATAAAATATTTTAAAAAGCCTTGTGTTGTGTGTTTATTAACTTTTACTTTTTGCCTACAGGTGAATGGATAGGGGTACGATGTACCCCATATCCATTCACTTAGGGTGGGGGGCCGGTATCTGGGGGCCCCCTTATTAAAGGGGACTCCCAGATTCCGATAAGCCTCCCGCCCGCATACCCCGACAACCAATGGCAAGGGTTGTCGGAAAGAGGTCCTGTCCTCATCAGCATGGGGACAGGGTGCTCTGGGGTGGGGGGGCCCGCAGTGCGCCCCCCTGCCCCAGAGCACCCAACCCCCCCATGTTGAGGGCATGCGGCCTGGCACGGCTCAGGAGGGGGGGGGGGCGCTCGCTCGTCCCCACTCCCTTCCTGGCTGGCCGGGTAGCGTGCTTTGGATACGGGTCTGGTATGGATTGTAGGGGGACCCCCTACGTCAATTTTTCGGCGGAGGGGGGTCTCCTTACAACCCATAACAGACCTACGGGCCTGGTATGCTCCTGGGGGGGGAACCCATGCCGTTTTTTTCATTGAAAATTGGCATGGAGTTCTCCCTCAGGAATGCATGCCGAGCGACGCTGTCATTTTTTTTTATAATTATTTGTTTTCCCGGCGCGTCTTTTTTTCACCCGTCGCAACTTTAGTGTCCCGTCGCAATCCACAAAGCCGCCCGGCGTCAATTACGTTCGCGCGATGCACGTCGGGAAAATTACGTCACACGCATGCGCAGTACGGCCGGCGCGGGAGCGCGCCTCATTTAAATTGTAAACGCCCCCCGGAGAGGAGGAACGCCTTACGACGGCGGCACTTAACTTACACTGCTTGAAATTTTTACGTAAGTGCTTTGAGGATCAGGCACTTAGGTAAAAACTTTAAGTCAGTGTAACTTAACTGCTGAAAGTTAAGTTACGCCGCCTGGCTGAGGATTTGGCCCTATGTCTTTGTTAAGGCCATGGGGCACTAAAGTACCTAATCGGTAAATCCAGCTTGTCTCGTTCTGCGAGATCGCAACTGTTTTATTGCCCCCCCTCCAATTGTTCTTGACAAGGTCGATGCCATAGAAGATGAGCCCAGATGGGTCCTTCTGATGATATTCCTCGAAATGACGTGACAGATTATGTTTAGGGTAGGCACTTTTTATTCTGCTGATATGTTCCTGAATCCTGACCTTTAGGGGTCGGGTAGTTCTACCGACGTATTGCAAATGGCACGGACACTCAATGACGTATGTGACGTGTGTGGTATTGCAAGTTATTAACTCTTTAATTTTGTATTCTTTGAAATCGAAACGTGATTTGAAGCTAGTTTTTCTTCTTGGCTGCTTCTTACTAACCCGGCATGCTAGACATTTTTGGCATTTGTAAAAGCCTTTCAGCTCTGGGCATAGTCTGACAGGTTGCGGTGGATCAATGACATTGTGTACCAGATGTTGTCGTAAAGATGGAGCCCGTCTGTAAATGAATGTTGTTTTTTTCCTAATATGCTGGTCAGGATTTGATCTTCTTGTAAGATGGGCCAGTATTTTTTGATGATATGTTCAAAGTCTCTATACTGAGAGTTGAACCCTGTAATAAAAGCCACATCTGTCATCTTCTGTCTCTTCTTGACCTTAGGTTCCAGCATTAGGTTCCTGTTCATATTCCGAACTTCTTCCTTTTGTCTGGTCAGCTGTTCAATGTTGTATCCTTTTTCTTCAAACCTTTTTATTATCACGTCCGCTTGAATTTCAAAGTCTGAAATTAGGTTGCAGTTTCTACGGAGTCGCATCATCTGTCCTTTTGGAATATTTGCTTTCCATCTTGGGTGGTGACAGCTGGTAGATGGTATATAACCATTGCGGTCGGTGGATTTGAAGAACGTTTTTGTGTGTAATTTGGAGCCATAGATCTAGATATTCGATGCAATCTTGGTCACATTTACCAGTAAATGTGAGTCCATATCTATTATTATTGAGGTCTAGCAGGAATTTGTTAAAGGTGTCTGTTGTTCCGTCCCATAAGATGATAAGATCATCAATGTATCTTTTATACATTTTAATCTGGGGAATGTTTTGTCCATACACATATTCCTCTTCCCAACAGTCCATTAGTAGGTTGGCGACGCTGGGGGCATAACGAGCCCCCATTGCAACCCCTTTTGTTTGCACATAGTAGTTCTTCTGATACCAAAAATAATTGCACTCCATTGCCATTTGGAGGCCTTCAATGATAAAATTGATTTGTTCTTGCTTGAGTGCAGTTTTTTCGTGTAGGGCTTTTTCTACCCCCATCACTCCATCTACTTGTGAGATGCTGGTGTAGAGTGAATTTACATCAATGGTGGCCAGTAGCAAGCTTTCTGCCCCATCTATATGCTGTAGTTCGTTAATTAGTTGACAGCTATCACGGAGGTATAATTTGCCCTTCTTAACAATGGGATTGAGAAAGGTGTCCAAGTACTCCCCTAGTCTAGAAAAAGTGGAGTTGATTCCACTAATTATGGGTCTCCCAGGTGGTTTCTCTAGCCTCTTGTGTATTTTTGGGGTATAGTACAATACCGGTGTTTTAGTCGATTTGGACACTAGGTATTCAGCCTCACTCTTATTTAATATCCCTAGAGTGGTTCCTTTGTTAACAAACTTCTCAAGTCTTTTGGTGAACTGTGTTTTGGGGTTGCTTTTCAGTTTTTTATATGTACCCTCAACATTGAGTAGATTTTTCATTTCTTCTTCGTAGTCAACTTTGTTGAGGATGACCAGCCCCCCCCCCTTTGTCCGCTGGTCTGATGATTACCTCATTTCTCTCTCCAATGGCTTTGATGTTCTCCCACACTTTTTTATTTTTGGTTTTAGATTTCTTCTGAAGTTTCCTAAGATCGCTTTCTACCATTTTCTTAAACGCCCCTATGCACTGATTACCTGGTATGATAGGGTTAAATGTTGAGTTGTTCCTAAGATTGGTTTGGACATATTCTGATTGTGTAGCTCTCTCTTCGTCGGTACTATTATGGAAATGTTTTCGTAAGTTAAGTTTTCTCAGAAATTTTTGCAGGTCAATATAAGCTTCAAATTGGTCGATAGTTTTCTCTGGCGCATTCTTCAGGCCCAAATCTAGTATCTGCATTTCTTCTCTGGATAACTGTACATCACTAAGGTTGAATATGCCTTTACCTATTGATGTCTTGTGCGTTTTTCTTCTGCCCCCCTCGGCAGCCTCTCCTAGTCCTTCTCTTTGGTTTGGTTCTGCTTCCCTGTCTTGATAGTGGGATCTGTTCCATGGATTGGAATATGTTCCATGATCTTGGTATCCTTGATTTGCTTGATGTTCCCCTCTTCCTGATGGTCTTCCATGGGTATCCCCTCGGTTGCCATTCCTCCCCCTCCAGTTGGGATTCCCATATCCTGTTCGTGGTCTCCAGCGTCCTGGTGGTCTGGTATTTGGGCCACCCCTGTGAAAACCCCTATTTTCCCTTGTTCCTCTCCCTTGGGAAAAATGGTCATCACGGGGGTGATAGTCTCCTGAATAGTTTCTGTTTCGACTATGTGACCTCCATCTTGGTGGATTTGGGCTTCTATAGTTCTCAGTTTCCTGATAACGTACCCTTCGATTATCCGGTCTTCCCTGCTGTCTTCTTGGTGTGTGTGTCCTTGCCTGTATCGATTCCCTTGTATTGGAGGGTAGTTCTTGACTATTGTGGTAACTAGATGTAGCACCATCGTTACCAGTTAGCAGTGTTAGTTGTTCTGTTCCCACATGAAGGCGAATGAAGGTATAACTGATAATAGCTGTGTGACTTCTTACCTTCGTATCCAAGCAGTGGGGCAGACAGGACCGGCAGATGTTCAGGTTAGATGGATCCAGACTCAGACATGAAGATGAAATCAGCGTGGGTTTATTCAATCCAGATAAGACAACAAACGGTGATACAATACTGTTCTGTAGTAGTGGTATCAATGCTGACTTGTTAGAATATGTCCTGAGGCTAGCTGCTGTGGCTGCAGAGCTGCTGCTGAGCTGCTGCTAACTACTGCTGACTTCTGCTGACTTCTGCGTGACTTCTGCGTGGTCAAAAACTGATGCCTTCTCTCGAGCCCAAAAATGTGGAGTGTCTAGTCACACAGCCATGAGGAGATACTGAAAATGGCTGCTCCCAGTGAAGAGACCTGCCCAGCAAGAGTCCACGCCTCCGAATAGAAAAAACTTTACTAACAAGAACAGGGACGTGTGGCATGCAAATTCTGGCCAGCAGATGGCAGCAGTGAAAGAAATGCATGAAAACAAACATGTAGAAATAAAGATTAATAATGTAATGTACAAATAACTATAAAGAGAACAGCACACTGCCCGTCTGAAATTTACGTAAGGAGATTTCACTATGACGAATGTCCATAAAAATATAATACAACCTGTAACAAAGAACATGTGAAATGCAATAAACATGACATAGTGGGTTGGCTGACCCATAGCGGGTAAAACTGTGAAGTTCGAGTTCAGTCCTTTTTCATCCTTCGGGAACGTTCTCGATGGGTAATATTAGAATGAGTTCGTTAATCGGCCTTGCAAAAGTTTTAAGCTCACCCTTCCTGAAGATCTTCAGCTCCACCTTTCGGACCTTGCCATCCTTGCTAGGAAGAACCTTTGTAATTAGTCCCATAGGCCAGGTGATCCTTTTGGTTTGTTGCTCCTTCATTAATACGAGGTCTCCTTCTTTCAAGTTTGGTTTTTGATGTTGCCATTTCCTCCTTCCTTGAAGAATATTGAGATACTCTTTACGCCATCTGTTCCAGAAGTAATCTGCCAGGTGTTGTACACGTTTCCAGTGTTTTTGGTAGATATTCCCATGGGTAAATTCTCCACTAGGCGTGAGCATATTGTCCGTTTTTTGGGTAAGTAGAATAGCCGGAGACAGTATGGCTGGTGTTTCAGGATCCATAGATACTGGCACAAGGGGTCTTGAATTGATGATAGCTGAAACTTCAGCGAGAAGAGTGACGAGAGTCTCGTGTGTAAGTCTTGAAGAGTTTACATCCATCAACATAGAATTTAAGATGTTGCGTGAGATCCCGATCATTCTCTCCCAGGAACCCCCCATGTGGGAACTATGAGGAGGATTAAAAATCCAGGTGCAACCTTTCTCCGCCAACTGATCTTGGATAGGCTTAGTGTCGATGTTCAGTTCTCTACAGGCGCCGATGAAGTTACTTCCCTGGTCTGACCTCAACTGTTTCACTGGTCCTCTGATGGCGAAGAACCGTCTTAAGGCATTAATGAGGCTGGATGTGTCCATAGATTCTATCACCTCTATATGAACGGCTCGCACACTCATGCAAGTAAATAGCACGGCCCAACGTTTACTGTTTGCGTGACCACCACGGGTTCTACGTGCGGACACCATCCATGGTCCAAAGACGTCTAGGCCAGTGTAGGTGAAGGGCGGCTCTGTGCATAGTCTATCCGCGGGCAAGTCGGCCATTTGTTGGTGTAGCTGTTTTCCTCTGGCTTTACGACAGTGCACACAGTCATGCAGTAGTTGGGCTACACATTTCTTCATACCTATAATCCAAAGACCCGCAGACCTTAACTTGCCCTCAGTGATTTGTCTGCCCTGGTGTTCAGTCTTTTTGTGGTAATGTCGGATCAGCAACGTGGTGATAGGATGTTTGCTGGGAATAATGACAGGATTTTGCTCCGCAACTCCTAGGTGGGCTTGATTCAAACGACCACCAAATCTGAGCTGGCCAAAAGTGTCCATAATTGGATTTAAGTTAGCAAGAGGTCTTTTTATAGGAATCTGCTGTCTGTTGTTCAAGCACTTCCATTCTACGTTAAATTCCTGCTGCTGGACATGACGTATTATGAGAGACTCGCTATGAGAAATGTCCTCAGCAGAGAATGGTCTATGACAGATGTGCCAACCGTGACAATCTTTATCTTCTTGAGTGTTGTGATAACATCTGGCGATGTGCACTAACCTTGCAATGGTTCTGACAAGTCTCATCCAACTGGAGAAATGTTCAAAACGATGACAGTCAAGCCTGGAGGTCTGCTTTGTTTCAGTGACTAATGCGCTAACTTTGGCACGGATTTCTGGATCATTATCCGGATCCTGGATGCTGTAAACTTCCTGTTCACATTTGTCTGCCCGTCCTAGCAGAAACTCTGGGCCTGTAAGCCAAGTAGATTTAGCAAAGGAACCCACAGACGTAGACCTGGTGGCGTGATCTGCTGGATTAAGTTCGGATGATACGACAATGTGTTCTCTCGTCTCAGGCTTGCTGTTCATGGTACGCTGAAGAGAGTTAGGTCTGGATGGCGCTTGCTCCTGATTGTCCGGGAGACTTACCCTGGTGGTTTGGAAGGGTAATGGAGAAACACAGTGATTGGTTTCGCCTTTAAAGAACTCTCTGTCTTCTACTGATAAGGCTACCTTATTGTCATCCTTGGTTGTGTGGAAGACTGATCTCCCCGAGTCGTCAGCAAAGAGGGGAGAAATTATGTCAGGTGGTTGTACGAGGTCTGGAGACTTCTCCTTCACTTCATAGTGATGAGGACGCGGCTTAATACAAGTTGTGCGTCCGTCTCCACGCACGTACGTTTTGAAGGAGTCGATTTCTGGTTGATCCAGGTATACATTTCCTATGACTACCCATCCCAGGTCCAGCCTCTGGGCAAATGGCGCGTAGTCAGGACCATTACACTGTTGGCGCACCTTGTGCACCCTTAGATTGTCTCTGCCAAGCAGGAGTAGAATCTCAGCATTGTTGTCCATAGGTGGGATAACGTTGGCTAGGTGCCTTAGGTGCGGTTGGTGAAACGCAGCTTCTGGGGTAGGAATCTCATCCCTATGGTTGGGTATTTGATCGCATTCAATCAGCGTTGGTAGGGGTATTTCTGTATTCCCACTGATGGGGGAAGCAATGAATCCTTGCGCCCTCCTGCCGCTAGTCTCAATGCGGCCTGAGCAGGTGTTTAAGATGTAGGGTTCTGATGGTCCCTTTATCCCGAAGGCTTCAAAGAATTTAGGTCCTGCTAGGGACCGGTTGCTTTGGTCATCGATGATGGCATACATTTTTACTGCCTTTTCTGGGAGTCCCTCTGGATAGACCTTGATTAGGCATATTCTGGCACAACATTTCTCACCCTGGCCCTCGCCACATACTTCCAAACATGAGCAGGAAACAGCGGTGGCTGCGTTAGCGTGGTTCTGGGGCTCCCCGCCATGACTTGGAGCGGGACTGGTGGCGACGGCAGCTGGTGAGTCTCTGGGCAGTGGAACTGGGTGCATAGCCGAGGCATGTCTTTCACTATGACACTCCTCACACTTGATGATGGATTTACAGTCCTTAGCCATGTGCTCCAATGAAGCGCAGCATCTGAAACACACCCCAAGCTCGCTGAGGAATGTCTTGCGCTCCTGTATGGGTTTGGATCTAAACCCTCTGCATTTGTTCAGTGAGTGTGGTTTTTTATGAATGGGACATTCACGATTGAAGGACTTGTCTCCTGATGAGGTATTGTACTGTTTACCCGTGGGTGCTGCATAAGATGGTAGGTTAGTCTTTCTAACACTCACGCTGCTCTTAAAGTCTCTGTGTTTATGCATGGCACTCTCATACCTTGGTGATGGTGTCGCTGGAGCTGTAGTGTTGAACTCCAGGAAATCGAGGCTGGGGTCATTCCTCATCTGGGACTGTTCTTCAATGAATCTGCAGAAATGAATAAATGGGGGAAAGGTGATGTCATGCACCCTTTTGTACCTTGAGACTGATGCCGCCCACTTTTCTTGCAGACTGTATGGTAGTTTCACGACAATTGGGTTCACTCCATGGGCTGTATCCAGGTAGCATAGCCCGATCAGACGAGGGTCTCTTTTGGCAAGCTCTAGTTCCATGAGCAGGTCACTCAAATCCTGAAGCTTATGGACGTCCTTAAGATTGATCTTTGGAATGTTCTGCAATCTCTTAAATAGGGCCTTCTCTATAGCTTCTGCACTGCCAAAGGTACGTTCGAGTCTCTGCCAGGCAGCAGCGAGACCTGCTTCTGCTTGTCCCACATAGACAGTTCTGAGGCTCTTGATGCGATTTGTGGAGCTTGGACCCAGCCATGAGATCATGAGGTTGAGCTCCTTCTCTGCGTCTAGTTTGAGGTTGGCAATGGTGGCCTTGAAAGTTGCCTTCCAAGCTCTGTAGCTCTCTGCACGGTCATCAAATTTTGAGAGACTTGTGTTAATTAGCTCTCTGATCGCCATAATCCTGGCCAACTCAGACATATCTGATTTCTCACTGCTTGTTGCCACGACAACCTGTGGTGCCGCCGGGGCGTGTAGGCTTTGCGGCGTGAAAGGGTGAGATGCATCCAGGTAGAATGATGCTGCTGCAGGGTTGAGCTGTGATCTAGTCTCTGTAGATCGTGAGGACTGCTGCTTGAGCTGTGGAGGTAGGCCAGGAAACACCTGATGGCCCTTTTTGTAGTTTCGTAATAACTGTCCTTGAGAAGGCACATCTGGGTGAACACCATCGGATTTCTCGGGTGCTGTAAGTGACACTGGCACTGTAGGTGGAGATGACTTTGAGGTTTCGGTGTTGTCAGCTTGGACGGTACTGCATACTGGGGGTGATGCAGATAATTGTTTCAGCACATAGTCGCTGGTGCGGTAAGCTGAATCTTCTACCTCCTGTGGTAGCGAGCAGACTGGATCAAGACCTTGGCTTAATGCTTGCTCAAGTAGTCTTACTTTAGCTAATGCAACTTCCTCTTCCATCTCTGATTCAAGAATCTTTATTCGAGCCTCTGCTTCTGCGTCTGCCCTCTTGGCCTCTGCTTCTGCGTCTGCCCTCTTGGCCTCTGCTTCTGCGTCTGCCCTCTTGGCCTCTGCTTCTGCGTCTGCCCTCTTGGCCTGTGCTTCTGCTTTTGCCAGAGCTTCTTTTTCAGTGAAGGAACGCCTGACTTTGGATTGCTGTGCATTTATGCGGGCCTCTAGTAGTCTGTCGCTTAGGGTTGAGCTTCTTGAGCACGATGATCTGTATGACCGAGAGGAATGTTTGGATGAATTTGATCTGTGTGATCTAGTTTCTTGCAAATGGGAGATGCGGAGTTCCGCTTTATCTTTAGCAAGCAGCACCATGGTGTCTCTTTGAATGTCTATAGATTCTGCCTTGCTCAATTCTGAAAGGGCTTCATCATTATTAACGTTTTTTAGAAAGGTTATATACCTTGTGAACAGTCTCTTGTATCCTTCATGAGCTGTGTTCAGCCGCCTGATGCCAACTTGTAAGCTTGAGGTATCACCAGAGGATTTAAGTCCTGACATGAGGGAGGAAACTCGCTCCCATAGCTCTTCCAGGTTATCGCATAGCTCATCTTTTGTGGTTTGATAGTTTTCCCTGACCTTTATTGTCGGTTTGAGGGAGCGTCTTGGTCGCACGACTTGGTCTGCTGGAAGTGTGGGTTCTGCTTCCTGTACTTCTTGGTGATCAGTATCAGGCTGCATTAGCTCTGTTTCATCACTGGGGAACTGTGCAAGGTCCTTTTTGTCCATTTTGATTTAAGGTGCGCTGTCTCTTTAAGAAAATAAACATTTGAATCGGGGGCTGAAAATTGCAGTGTGGCTGTGCTGGGGCACTCTGGCAAGGTTCCTCAGGTGTTTTAAGTGATTTGCGGGGGTTTAGGTTAGAGAGGGACCCCGTGTGCGTTAACAGTTCTGCTATGCGAGCAAAGATTGATATGGGATATAGGAAACGGCTTGATGAGTTGTGGAGGGCTTTCAGGCAACAGTAAAGATACTGTGGACATGCGGTGCTTGCCCTTAGACTTGTGGAACATGCACTGTAGCTGGGCAGATTCGCTGCAGATAGGCCTGTTGCAGGGCGATTCCTTAGTGTGGTAACTCTGAGGTAATCTGTGACTGGGGTGTGGACATTAAGGCAGTTTTTGACTGTTCTGTTCCCACATGAAGGCGAATGAAGGTATAACTGATAATAGCTGTGTGACTTCTTACCTTCGTATCCAAGCAGTGGGGCAGACAGGACCGGCAGATGTTCAGGTTAGATGGATCCAGACTCAGACATGAAGATGAAATCAGCGTGGGTTTATTCAATCCAGATAAGACAACAAACGGTGATACAATACTGTTCTGTAGTAGTGGTATCAATGCTGACTTGTTAGAATATGTCCTGAGGCTAGCTGCTGTGGCTGCAGAGCTGCTGCTGAGCTGCTGCTAACTACTGCTGACTTCTGCTGACTTCTGCGTGACTTCTGCGTGGTCAAAAACTGATGCCTTCTCTCGAGCCCAAAAATGTGGAGTGTCTAGTCACACAGCCATGAGGAGATACTGAAAATGGCTGCTCCCAGTGAAGAGACCTGCCCAGCAAGAGTCCACGCCTCCGAATAGAAAAAACGTTACTAACAAGAACAGGGACGTGTGGCATGCAAATTCTGGCCAGCAGATGGTAGCAGTGAAAGAAATGCATGAAAACAAACATGTAGAAATAAAGATTAATAATGTAATGTACAAATAACTATAAAGAGAACAGCACATTAGTTCACCTTCATCTATAAGGGTATCATCTAATCCTTCTATTGGTTCTTCCATTGAGGCCTGCCATTTATACACTTGCATGTTTTTATAGTCCAGTACGTCTCTTTTGTATTTCTTTTGTTTCTTAATTTGAATGTCACTATCATATTTCTTAATTAAGTCCTGCAATTCTCTTGTTTTATCAATGTAGTCTTGCTGACTAGAGAATGGTGTCAGCAATGATTGTATTTCTGTGATGCATTTCTCAATTCCTTTGAGTTTGAATTTGCGTCTTTTAACGATCCTATGCAAAAGTTCATTCTCACTTGTATTAAAGAAGCTATACCACTCATTCATGAGTGCTGCATCTTCTATGTTATCATTTGGGTGTTGCGTTGCAATATCCCACCACACTCGTAACTGTTTTTCCATCGTGTGCCTTAATTGCTTCATCAATCCTTGCATGTCCTGCCTGTTGATGACTTCTTCCTGACTAAAAATACCACTATACTTCTGTGGAGAGGATGGTATGTTTTGGGTAACAATTACTTTGACAGAAAGTGGAATTTAAATTGAGAGAGTGGTTAGACCAAAGGAAAGTTGGTTGATGGCATAATAACCAGGGTAGACCAAGAACAATCGGGAATATTGGAGATGGGATAACATCAAAAACAAGAGTCTCTGTATGGTTATTCCCAGAAGTGACCAGTAGGGGTGAGGTCTGAGAGGAAATTGGGCCAGAAGAAGAGGTAGAACCGTCAATAAAAGTGACAGAGAGAGGATTTTGTTTAAGCACACAGGGAATTTTATTTTCATTCACAATTTTTAAATCAATAAAGTTGCCACAGGCACCGGTGTCGATCATTGCGTTGATAGTGATTCTATCTTGGTCCCACTGTAAGGTAAGGGTGACATAAATGAAACGATTAGTGGTACTTCTAGGTGGAATGGTCTTACATATATTAGATATGTTACCTTCAATGTTCCTCCTTAGGAGTGGGCAGGTGGAGACTAAGTGATCTGGAGCTGCGCAATATAGACAGAGGTTATGAGCTCTACGGCGCTGTTTCTCAGCTTGTGACAGAGGGCCCTTAACAGCTCCCAGTTCCATGGGAACCTCCTTGGGTGGTGATTTAGACCTTCTAAATTGTGGAGGTAAGTAGGTGTTGCCTCTTTCAGCCTTCCTCTCTCTGAGGCGTCGGTCTATGGTGAGTGAAAGATGCATAAGCTCTTCTAGAGTTGCAGGGAGTTCCACACGTGCTAACTCATCCTTCATAGATTCAGACAGACCAAGTCTGAATTGATTTCGCAAGGATATATCAGTCCACTGCGTTTCTCTGCACCAACATTTGAATTCAGATATGAACTCCTCCACTGGTCTCTTCCCTTGTTTAAGGCTCCTAATATTATTTTCCACTGTTAGCTGCCTATTAGGATATTCATATAGAAGTGACATCTCATCCAGAAAGGCTCCCGAATGCACCAAGTAATTCACCATGTTCAAGCACATATGCGTCAGCCCAGAGCCTAGGTCAGTGATGGCGAACCTTGGCACCCCAGATGTTTTGGAACTACATTTCCCATGATGCTCATACACTCTTCAGAGTAGCCGAGCATCATGGGAAATGTAGTTTCAAAACATCTGGGGTGCCAAGGTTCACCATCACTGGCCTAGGTTCTCCCTTTAAATAGGACACAAGGGTGAGGATGCGAACCCTGTCTGAATAATAGGTTCGTGGGCGCAAATCAAACATGAGACGACAGGAGCTAATAAACTGACGGAAATTTTTTCGGTCTCCTGAAAATGGTTCTGGGGGGCAGACCTTAGGTTCAGGCCTGTCCCTAGCTTGGACAAAATTTTGGTTGCGTAAAGTATCATTTTCTAGGCGAAGTTTGTTCATAGTGGCTGTAAGGTTATCGACTCTTTGTGAAAGTCCAACAAGGTGGTTTGCAAGCTCTGCTGGATCCATTACAAAAATTTTCTTTATTAAGGGGTTCCGTTATTATGTAAGGAATGTTTTATTTACTGCCGTGGCCAAGACTAACTGTGAGGGCTTGTGGCAACACCAACACCTAAGACTCAAATTTCTGCAGAGTATATACGGCAGGCCCCTACTTTCAAACATCCAACTTACAAATGACTCCTACTTGCAAATGGAAGGAGACAAAAGGAAGCAAGAGGAAATCTACCCCTAGGAAGGGAAATTCTCTCCTGTAAGGCCCGGTACACGCGAGCAAACATGTACGGTGAAAGCGGTCCGTCGGACCGTTTTCACCGTACATGCCTGCCAGAGGGCTTCTGTACGATGGTTGTACTAACCATCGTACAGAAGTCGGCGCGTAAACAATACGCGGGGCGTGTCCGCGTCGTCGCCGCGGCGATGACGCGGAGACGTGGGCGGGCCTGCCATTTAAAGGCTTCCACGCATGTGTCGAAGTCATTCGACGCATGCGAGGGACGGCGGGCACCTGGACATGTACGGTAGGTCTGTACTGACGACCGTACATGTCCGAGCGGGCAGGATTCCAGCGGACGGTTTTAAAACACGTCCAGGAATATTTGCCCGCTGGGAAAAGGCCCGGCGGGCAAATGTTTGCTGGAATTCGGCCCGCTCGCGCCTACACACGACCAAACATGTATGCTGAAACTGGCCCGCGGACCAGTTTCAGCATACATGTTTGGTCGTGTGTACGGGGCCTAAGAGTTAATATGGGAAAAATGCGTCTCCTCTCCACTGATGCTTTATCACCAATCCTTGTTTCACTAAAAACACCAAATTTTCAAAAAAAAAATTGTTGTTGGGACAGAAAATTTGATGAAATCTTCTGAACAGGTGCACAGACAGCACAACAAATGTTACAGGGGTGATAACCCTTCCCCATGTTTTCCAAAAAGCTTAAAAATAGGATTTTTGTACTCACCGTAAAATCCATTTCTCTGCGTTCATAGACGGACACAGCCTTCTTTGACCTTAGGGTTATGCTTCTTCCTACCAGGAGATTTAAGGCAGAATTCTACAGCACTTAAGGTGTTAAAACCTTTTCTTCATGCCGCTCCTCCCAGGGGGCGTGGCTCCCCCAGGCATAACCCACACCCTGCTCTAGCAGCCTCAGCTCGTAACAAGCAGTACAAACAAAGGAGGGGTGGGTGCTGTGTCCGTCTATGAACGCAGAAAAATTGATTTTACAGTGAGTACAAAAATCCTATTTTCTCTTTCGTTCATAGACGGACACAGCCTTCTTTGACCTTAGGGACGTCCCCAAGCAGTGTCAATTTTTTTTTGAAGGGTGGGAAAAATAACACAGCAAACCAGGTTACACCCCAAACAAAACCGGAGTTACTCAATGGAGGAACTCCAACCTTAAACTGCCGCCTGTAACACCCTGCGGCCGAAGGAGGCATCAGAAGATGCACTCACATCCACCTTATAAAACTTTGAAAAAGTGTGGACCGACGACCAGGTCGCTGCCTTACACACCTGTAACACAGAGGCTTGATGTCGGAAAGCCCAAGAGGCCCCGATCGCCCTGGTCGAATGCGCCGTGACCCGAAAAGGAGGCGCCCGCCCCTTCAGGGCATAGGCCTGAAGCACAACCTGTCGAATCCACCTGGAAATGATGGCCGACGAGACTGCCAGGCCCTTACTGGGACCGGACACTGACACGAACAGTGAGTCCGACTTCCGGAACGGAGCCGTCGCCGACAAGTAAACTCGAAGGGCCCGAACCACATCCAGAGAATGTAAAGTGGCCTCCTTCGGGTTCTTCGGCTGAGGACATAAGGATGGAAGAACAATGTCCTCGTTAATGTGAAAGGCCGAAACGACCTTCGGAAGAAAAGAGGGCTGCGGGCGCAGCACCGCCTTATCCTGATGGATGACCAAGTAGGGGGCCTTGCAGGACAAGGCTGCCAGTTCAGACACCCGTCTGATTGAGGCAATAGCTACCAGAAAGACCACCTTCTGCAACAGAGTCAGCAAAGGGATCTTCCGAATGTCCTCAAAGGGGGCACGCTGAAGCGCCGAGAGGACCAAATTAAAGTCCCATGAAGGCAGTGGAGGGCGCACCGGAGGGGCCACATGACGGACCCCTTGCACAAACGTGCGAATCAAGGAGTGCGCCGCCAAGGGATGCTGAAAATAAACAACCAGAGCAGAAACCTGACTCTTGATCGTGCTCAAGGCAAGAGCCTGGTCCACTCACCGCTGTAGGAACAGCAGGATCCGGGACACCACGTATGTACGGGGGTGCCACTTCATCTCCTCACACATAGAGATGTACGCAGCATGGTAGAGATCACCGGGCCCAACAGGCCTCGGTCCTTCAGTATCTGGCTCTCAACAGCCACGCCGTTAAAGCCAGTGACCGAGGAAGATCGGACCCTGAGACAGGAGATCTTCCCTCAGGGGTAGACGCCAGGGGGCGCCTGCCACCAGACGTACCAGGTCCGCGTACCAAGAGCGATGCGGCCAGTCCGGGGTGTATCAGCCGTTGGAGACGTCCTTTTCCCTGGCAAGCTGCGATATGCAAGTACCGCCGGTATCCCCATCCACGAGATCCAGAGAGAGAGAGAGAGAGTCCCCCTTTCAAGAACGAGACGAGGCTGCGTTTGAAGGGTCAAACAAGACTGTTTTAATGGGACATTTCACCTAGCTTATATGTGCTTACAACTGTTACAGGAACAATGAAAATCTCCGCCCCCCTCCTCACACAGTGGGGGGCTTCAATACAGATACTTTGAAATAATGACACCTCCTTGAATCAATCAGTCTCTAGACGTTCCGGCACCGAGATCCACTTAACATGACCTGGCCAGGCACATTCCTTTCTCAATAGAATTCAATTAACCTTTAGAACAATACACTCACAGATGATCACGTTAGCATACACCTGGCAGGAGGCTGTTAACTGGTAATACACAACAGAGCGTCAATTAGCATTTAGCAGTGAAAAAGTCACTCTACAATTAACCCTTTGAGCTCAGAATATAATGTGGTAAATCCAATTGTAACAAGTCATGCAGCCCTTGTAGGCAGAATAGTTCATAGGTCCGTTACACGGGGCGATCAGGATTGTCGGAATCCCTTCGGCGAGGAGGGAAGGCGTAAATCAGGTGATAGTGACCCCAGGGAGCCACCAACGTGTCTGACGCGTCCGCCCATGGGTCTTTTGACCTGGCCACGAACCGTGGCACCTTCCGATTGAGACGGAACGTCAGATGGTCCACGTCTGGAGTGCCCCATTTTTGGCACAGGTTCTGAAACACCTCCGAGTGGAGAGACCACTCCCCTGGATCCAGAGTCGTGCGACTTAGGAAGTCGGCTTGCCAATTCTGAACTCCCGGAATGTACACGGCCGACAGAGCCGGAACGGACCTTTCGGCCCACCGAAGTATGTGTGCAACCTCTGTCGCTGCAGCCAAGCTCCTTGTGCCGCCCTGATGATTGACGTACGCCACGGCCGTGGCGTTGTCGGACTGGATCCTGACAGGACGGCCCTGCAGCTCCAGGGACCACCTGGCAAGGCACAGCGAATTTTCGCGAAACCAGGTCGGGCGAAACCAGGTTGAGTTTTCCACTACGGGAGTGTTACAGTGATCGACTTCTGGATATGCCTATACAGACTCTATATCCTCTACATTATTAAACCACACGCTACCTGGGGTCTTCTTTTAATTAAGAGACCACTGGGAATCTGGTAATCAGATTCATTACTCGTTTGGTGGAGGATCTTCTCTATTGGATTATCACGTCTATTTATGTTAATTAATTTGGACTTTTTCTTTTTTTCATTCACTGGTGAAAGGATCTTCTGTCTTCAAAGGACTTTGGACATTTTTTTTTTTTTTTCCATATGCACAATTCTACTATTTACGGATATTTATTAGTTTTATTTGCTTTTTGGATGATAATTCGTTACTTCACTTAAGTGTAGCGCATCTTGTTTTTTTCTTTTATCTTTCTTCCCTTGCCTTCTCTGAATACCCGGCTCACTGTGGAGCTTTATGGATCAAAGGCTCATTCGTCGTATTGATTTACATGAATTATCGACATCTGATTTCTAACCGAGGCCCTGGATTTGTGTATCATCTGATCCTGTGTACTACATTAGTACTTTAAGCCTAATCCGACTTGCAGTGACGTATGTCAGCGCAGGTCCACCGACTCTGGTAAGCCTCCAGTTATCCTCATTGGTGGCGGTGTTCATTCACATTTGAATATACTTAGTTGGAGTATCATTAGAATCGCTCCATTCTACACGTGGTGATTTATATGGACTTTATTGCACATATTGGACCTTTTTTTCTTCACTTGAAAATGAAAATCCATTAGGAATTTCCATGTGATTTTATTACATTTTTTACAGGAACAATCACTATTTCACAATACTGTATATGTTATGACCGTAGCGCTACATTTTTGTTTTTTATTTCTGTTTTGCTGATTTGTCTATGTTAGCTATGTTAGCAGCTGGTCTCACATTCTTTGAAAGCAGCGCAGTATACCCACTTTTTGTTTTCTCCTCTAACTCTGAGCCTGAGGAAGCTCTCAGGAGAAGGTCGTCCAGATATCCCACGGTAGCGATCCCTCGCTGCCTCAGCAAGGCCAGAATCGGGGCGAGCACCTTGGTGAAAACCCGCGGTGCTGAAGCCAGACCGAACGGGAGGGCCACAAATTGAAAGTGGTCCTCTCCGATCGCAAAGCGCAGATACCTTTGGTGTCTCGTGCAAATGGGAACATGCAGGTATGCGTCCATGATGTCCAAGGACGCCATCAAGTCCCCCTGGTGGAGGGCCGCTACGATCGATCGGACCGACTACATCCTGAATCTTTGCACCTTGACAAAGGAGTTGAGGGCCTTTAGGTCCAGGATAGGGCGAACCCCTCCATTCTTGGGGACCACGAACAGATTGGAGTAAAACCCCTGAAACCGTTCCTGCGAGGGAACCGGCACAATCACCCCCCTGTCCAGAAGATCCTGGACAGCCCCGGACAAGGCTAGCCGACGATCCGGAGGAAGCTGGAGGTTGGAGGGAAAAATAGGATTTTTTGTACTCACCGTAAAATCCTTTTCTCTGAAGTCCATGGATGGACACAGCTTAAATCTTGACAAGTGGGTTATGTTCCCTGTTTACAGGAGAGGACTAGGCAGAAACATGTTAAATAGTTAAATACATGATACATTAACATAGTTGAACAGCCCCGCCCAGGGGGCGGTCCCTCCAGACATAACCCTCCTCACTGCAACTTGCAGCCTCAGTTCGTAACAAGCAGTACAAACCTAAAAAGGAGGGGTGGGAGCTGTGTCCGTCCATGGACTTCAGAGAAAAGGATTTTACGGTGAGTACAAAAAATCCTATTTTCTCTTATCGTCCATGGACGGACACAGCTCCTTAAATCTTGACAAGTGGGACGTCCCCAAGCAGTGTCAAAAAACGAGGGGTGGGAAATCTATCAGTAAAACCAATTTTAACTTCACCCCAAAACAAGCAAAGCTCCTCAACGGAGGAGGTGCAACTTTAAACAGCCGCCGGCAAAAACTAGCGGCTGAAAAAAACATCATAAGATGCACTCACAGCAACCATGTAAATTCTGGAAAAAGCGCGAACGGACGAGCAAATCGCCGCCTCGCACACTTGTGAGACCGACGCATGATGTCTGAAAAAAAACCCCAGGAAGCACCAATTGCCCTGGTCAAAAGTGCCGTGACCGGAAAGGGGGGGCCGCCCCTAGGAGCATAGGCCTGTATGACGGCCTGCCTGATCCACCGAGAAATGGTGGTCGACGAGACCGCCAGGCCCTTTTGTGGACCAGACACCGACACAAAAGAGAGTCAGAAGCTCCGAAACTGAGCCGCAGTAGGCTGGTATACCCGCAAAGCGCGTACCACGAGTGTCAAGAGAAAATCTCTCTGATGTTTCCAAAAGGAAGGTTCCTGAAGAACCGAGAGCACCAGAGTCAAAACGCATGGGGGAAGAGATGGGCCAAGAGGGGAAAGTATATGACAAAACCCTCTGCACACAAAAAAAGGGGACCCACCAGGGAACGGGCCGCAAAAAGGCCACTAAAAGAACACAGCCAAGGCTGAAATCTGCCCCCAAACGGTGCTTTAAGCAATTTTTAGATCCACTCCAAGCTTTAAAAAACAGCAGGACCCTGGACACCGAGAGTACGTCCGTGGACGTCACTCCATCCCTTCGCACCAAGAGAGGTGCGACGGTAGATCCTCCGGAAGAAGACTACGGTGCCCTGTTGAGATGACCGAGTCAGACAGACCCCGGTCACCTAAAGTCTGGCTTCCAATAACCATGTTGAGCAAGTCAGTGACTGTACAACAGGAAGTATGGGACCTTGAGACAGAGGAACCTCCTGCCCTGGCAACCGCCAGGGTGCCTCCGCTACCAGGCGCCCGATATCAGCGTACCAAGGATGCCAAGGTCAATCTGGAGCGATTAGAATCATCGGGATCTCCTCAGCCTCCACTCTGTGGAGCGGCCAAGGAAGCAACTACCATGGAGAAATGGCAAAAAATCACCGATACAGACAACACAGGGCCACCAGCGCGACTGACGCGTCTGTACCAGATCACTAGATCTGGCCACTAACTTTGACACCCTTGCGGCGGAGACGAGCGGCCAGGAGATCCATGCCCTGTGAGGCTCACCTCCTGCAAGGGAGCCAAAACACCCCAAGCACAAAGACCAGTCGCCCTGGTCCAGCATCTGGCGACTCCAGTAGTCCGCCTGCCGGCATACCTGATGGTAGACCGAAGCCACGGCCGTGGCATTGTCCGGCTGAAACCAGATCGGTCGACCTCAAGAAGAAGCATAGCCTGGTTGCCTAAAATAGTAGGACAATGAACAGTAGACAGCACTGGTATTCCCAGGCAGTCTCCCACCAGGCACTAGCCAGGCCCTACCCTGGGTAGCTACCGAGACCAGACACATTCAGGAAGGTGTGGCTGTAGGTCCACGCAAGTCCAGCGACTCAGGGCCGACTGGACCCCCCCAGTTTTGTGAACCCCCCAGGTTCACAACCCGTGAGCTGGCATCCGTCGTAAACACCGACCACTGGAAGGAAGAAACAACTTCCCGGACCGAAGAGTCTGGGATCTCTGTCACCAACTCAGAGAGACTAGGTGGCGCACAGGAATTTAATGATTTCAGAGACAAGAGATTTTTACCACCTGGACAGTATTTCCCCTGGAAAACCAGGGTGTGGAACTGGGCATACAGTACCGCCTTGAAGGAGGCTACCCACAGGCCCCAAACCAGCAGGCGCCCGGAGAGAAGACCGATTGCGTGATGCCAATACCTTCACCGCAGACTGAAGAGTCTGCAATTTCTCCAGGGGAAAAAGGACCTTTGCCACCGAGGAGTCTGTATCAACACTAGATACTCCAACGCTGAGTCGGAACCTAGCATGCCCAGGATTTGAACCCTGGGTCGCACACATGGAGGGCAGGCTTGCTGCCACTGAGCTACACTTTCTGGCCTAAACGTTTAACATCCACCCGAATCTTCGGAGGGTCTGAATGGGAATAACCCATCCACTAGGTCGGAGACAGAAGCTGCTCTCAGAAGAAAGTCGTCCAAGTAGCCAATGAGGCAAAGCCTCGCTGTCCCAACAAAGTTAGAATAAGTGCGAGCTCCTAGCTGAAAACCCATGGTGCTGACACCAGATCAAAAGGGTGGGCCACAGGCTGACAGAGACCCTTCTCTCATCACGAACCACAGAAAAAAACACTGTGACATGTACAAAACGGGACATGCATGTATGCGTCCCTGATGTCCGAGGACGTCAGGACATCCCCCGGATGAAGCGCAGCTACCACCGAACAAATGGATTCCATGCGGAACTACCCGACATTCACAAAGGTATTTAGGGCCTGAGGCCCATAGAAAACCCCAAAACTCTCGTCCTGCAGGAAAGGTAAAATTACCCCGCAGCTTAGCAAATCCCACAGGCAGACCGACGGGCAGGGAGAGGAAGACACAAGGAAAGAACTTTGTTCTGTGGATAGGAGGAAACCCTATCTAGTACTCCAAAGAGACCACCTCGCAGACCCACTGGTCGGAGAGCAGGGAGGTTTCACTGACTTGTGAACCTGCAAGCCGCCCCTCCCACCTAGAGACAGGGAGGGAAGGCTACATACATTGGCAGGATTTGGGTGCCGGCGTGATCGGCTTACGCACCCAGGGACGGATTAGTCCCCCAGCTGGGCCTTTGACGTGTATGTATATTATGTAGGTGTATGCACACATGTCTTTGGAGGAAACTGGAGTACCCGGAGGAAACCCACGCAGACACAGGGAGCGACAATGCAAGCTCCAGGCAGATTGGCGTCAGTGTTCCGGATTCGAACCAATGACTCTCTTGCTGCCAAGTAATGGAGTTAAGCACTACACCACCGTGTGCATAAAAGCATTCTGAAACAGACGCCCTGGATAACAAGGGCGCAGCATTCAATGAAGCATCACAGACCTATATGAGGCCCTGGACCAGCTGGTCCGCTAGCCTAATAACCTCAGGAGAGAATCGGTGCTCCCCCACTGTCTGGTGCAAAATGCTCACTCCGTGAGTTGTATACAGCACTAGGGGTCAGGACTACTCCGAGCGTTCAGAACGCGGCCACAGGAAAATGGCCGGCACAATGGAAGCTGCGCCATAGCGCGGCTACGACAAAATGGGCGCCAATGGGAGTTTTCAATGTAATTGAAAAACCTCCCAAAAAATGGCACCAGCGCCAACTGAGACCCCAGTGTAGTGGCCACAATAGGCCGCAAGCCAGACCCCAGCATGGTAAACATGGAACGGGTCAGTACTTCGGATCTTCTATCAGTCAGAACCATACAAGCGGGGGGTTCCGGCCCGGCGGTGAGGGACTATAAAAGCCCTTAGCGGCTTTTCTCATTCCGCATCTCAGAAATTATCAAAGAAGGGCACAGAAGGAAAAAACCTACACAGCGGTCTGATTTGTGTTTTTTTCTCCAAAAAAGACCGAGCCCTTGGCGGAAACCCAGCTGCACTATGCAGCTTAGGAGAGTCCCTTGCAGCAGTAAAAAGCGCACCCATAAATGCCTTATTCTGCTTTTTTTTTTTAACTAGGTACCTGGTCCATGGCTTCATAACAGAGCATTCCCCAGGGGATAACGGGGGAAGGGGACACTCTTTTACCGCCCGCCCGCAGTCCACCCCCACCCTGGCACAAACTGTGTCTATGTGGGAATCCCAGGTGCTAACACCTGCTGCCACCACCAGCATGTGGGGAAGGACCCAGATACTGACTCCAATATTTACATAGTGTGTATTATAATATGCACACTTGTCCATACAAATAGACAAAAGCTCCTAGAGCCCTATTCAGGGCCTCTCACCCACTCGCTGCGCTGACCAGGGGTAACCAGGGGACTCCCTCAGGAGGAGACTGCCCAGCGCTGCCTGTGCGGAAAAGAACCGTGAGGTAACTTCTGCAGGGACCTGTGTTTAAACAGGAAAAGCCTCCTAGGGCTTTTTTATGTAAAGATAAGACACAGATACAGCATAAAAAGCAAAACCGTTACAGGTGTCACCAATCAGTCAGCGTCTGCTGAAGTATATTCATAAACATCTGTGCTCATCACAGGGCTTTTTACCTCACAGGAAAGCCCAATACAAAAAAGAAAAAACACAGGCCAGATAACACAGTCCCCTTAGGAAGGCCCCCTCCCCCCTGACAGCGGCAATGTTAGCAATGCAGCAAGGGAAAGGAGCAGGGAAGTAAGAGGAGGGGACCCCCGAACCCCAGGAATGCCCAGCCGTACCAACCCACCGAAGCAGGAGGGACTGTACTTACCCGTTCCGATCAAGGACTCGCTGACGCATTCCTGACAGAACTCCAACCGAAATGGAGGTAGCTGTCGGCCCGGTCCACTGTGAGTGAGACAACACCACAGCCCAGTCATATGTGGACCTCGAAGCAAAGCTCACCAGCCCCCCCAGGAGTCATGGGGTATGGCGTGGCAGACCAAGCCTATTTGCAAAGGTGTGCCCACGCTTGCTGGTTCGGACTGAGTAGACTACAAGGATCTATATTATCCAGCCTGTATCTCAGCCGACAGTGGAAAGAAGATTCTTCAAGAAAAAGTAAAATAAAATAAAATTTCTCCTCAGGGCGCTGGGCCCAAATGGAGCCATACGTCCTTCTCCTTGCTAGGCAGAACGAAACTAAGGCTGCAAGCTGCAGTGAGGAGGGTTATGTCTGGAGGGACCGCCCCCTGGGCGGGGCTGTTCAACTCTGTTAATGTAACATGTATTTAACTATTTAACATGTTTCTGCCTAGTCCTCTCCTGTAAACAGGGAACATAACCCACTTGTCAAGATTTAAGGAGCTGTGTCCGTCCATGGACGATAAGAGAAAAATCTGTTTGGGGGACAAGAGAGAAACTCTATCTTGTACCCCGAGGCAACCACCTCGCAAACCCAATGGTCGGATAGAAGAGACTTCCACCGATCCGCGAATTCGCGAAGTCGTCCCCCCACCCGAGACCCGGGCGGGGGCAGACCTTCATGCGGAAGCAGGCTTGTCCGCAGGCTTGTTGGGCTTGCGGAACCAGGTGCGCTTCTGCCCTGCAGTGGGGGCTTTAGCACCTTGTGGACCCTTTCCCGCTGTGCTGGGCGCACAAAAAAACGCTTAGGGGTAGTAAAGGTAGGGCCTTGCTTGCGGCGAGGTTCCTTACCCTTCCCAGACTGTGGGAGCAACGTGCTCTTACCACCCATGGCATCCTTTATGATGTCATCCAGGGAAGCCCCAAAAAGACGTTCGCCCTTAAAGGGCAAATCCACCAAAGCCTTTTTAGAGGACTGGTCAGCCGACCAGCATTTCAGCCACACAAGGCGGCGCAGAACCACTGCGTAGACGGAAGCCCTGGAAAGCAAAGGTATCGTATCCATGGCCGCCTCGCAGAGAAATTTTTGACCCTGAACCAATTGTTCAGCCAGGTCCCTAGAGGACTCGGAAGCGCCCTGGTCTTCCAGCTCCTGCAGTAGGAGCTTCGCCCTTTCAGTCAGGGTCTGTGCCACCAGGCTCCGGCAAAATGGCCACCGTGACGCAGATTTAAAAAGACAGTGACACAACAAACTGTCATACAAAAAAATCACCACACAGCACACTGTAAAGGCCCAGAAGTGAACACCACAGCCCCCTGTAGTGACACACACAGCCCCTGCTACACTACGGGTCCAGTGACATGAGCCCCAGAAACCCCCCCCCCCCCCCGCACAGCCGTCACCCAAAAAGGGAAGGAGGGAGAGGAATAAGGGAGAGAGGAAAGCAGGGAAAAAACCCTCAGTCGACCTCCCAAGGGAAACATTCCAGCCAGACCACTTACCTGAGTAAGAGGCCACTACTTACCCGTCCTGCGACTACCCGGCTGGAAGTATCCCAAACAGAACCAACGTCCGTGAACGGCATGGCTGTCGGCCAGACACACTGTGACAAAGCCATAAAAGACCGGTCATATGTGTGCCCTAGAACCGAAGTTCCCCGGCCGCCCCTGGAGCAACGGGGCCTGTCGTGGACGTCCCAAAGCTGAGCTAAGGGCCGGCACATGCTCGAAGGCCGAACATGGGGGGACTACAAGGGTCAAGGACCCAGCCTGTCGGCTGTTGATAGAAGAATGGCAGGATTCAAAAATGCAGGAACAAAATAATAAAAGCGAGAAAAATCGCAAGAAAAAAACTCCAGAGTCCAGGACTCCAGAGAGAGCCTGACTCTCCTGTCGTTAGGCAGAAAAAAACTGAGGCTGCTAGAGCAGGGTGTGGGTTATGCCTGGGGGAGCCACGCCCCCTGGGAGGAGCGGCATGAAGGAAAGGTTTTAACACCTTAAGTGCTGTAGAATTCTGCCTAATGGTAGGAAGAAGCATAACCCTAAGGTCAAAGAAGGCTGTGTCCGTCTATGAACGAAAGAGAAAATAGATTTTTATGGCTGGAGCTACACTTTAAAAATGTACCAGTTCAAAATTACAAACAGATTCTACTTAAGAACAAACCTACAGTCCCTGTCTAGTTTTCACCGCCTGTATACTGCTGATCAGAGTATATAGGGCCTGGGGGCCCCACGCCTTTCCTTTTTTTCAAATTTGGGTGTGGGGTTCCCCTTAATATCCATAAAAGACCCAAAGGGGCTGGTAATGGCCTGGGGGGCTGTGTTCGTTTTTGCTCCATTTCCATGGGGACAGGGACTCTCACTATTACATATTGATCCGGAGGGGGGAACACCAGCACACGTCATCAGGGTTGGGACACCTCTGTGTTGGCTGTCAGCTGCATATGCCCAACCCTTTTTTCGGGTGCGCTTCCAGGTAAGTCCTACCCTGACTCTCCATGGGATCCCACTCGTTTCTATTCTACGCTTTCTCCCTCTTCTGAGGTTCCTGGGCTTATTTGCTTTTCTCGGGGGAACTCTGCCTTCCCTAATACCCTCACTTTCTTCATATAGGGAACCTGTTCCTAATACTTCGCCTGATGTGACACCAGATTTTCTCATTACAACAGGTTTTTTTGGTTTAATAACTTAAAAAATATATAAAATGTAGCGCCAACCTATGTGAAAATTTTTTTTTTTTTTTTTTTTTTTTTTTATCCACAAAGTGGCCCCAAATGGACAGACACCCTATAGGGAAATATGTCCAAAAACTTCACTGGGTACACGATGGGAAAAAGATCATATATACCATGAACAAAAAACAACTGATGATCACGGTTAGATATGAATAAGTGAACCAACAAAGGTAAATAAAGTAATTAATAAGTCCTGTAAAAGTGTATGACCACAAATACAATTTATAATTGAAAAAGTCCCATGTATATATGTGGGGGTGGTTCTTTATGATACATTCATAGCTTGTGACTACGTTCAGATATTTCCCTCAGTTGAGAAAACAACACCACTTCACACGGAAAGGCAAAAACCTCTTCTCATGGACATTCCTTGGTAAGTTAAAAGATGAATACTCTTACCGACTCCCGTTGACCCACATCTCACCGTACGGTGGGTAGGTCTCCAAGGCTTATATGGGCTCAGATACCCTCCAACAGCACCGATGAAGGAAGAAATCCTGATTCTGATGTTCCTGAAGGAGATTGAAGTATTGGCCCCAGGAGCGTCCGTGAGATGGTGTGGAATAAACACTCCAGGTTTCAGAGGGAAAAAAGGGAAAAAGAACACCTCCTCATAGTGTAGAAAAATTTAATAAAATCTCTCAAAAGATATAAAAAATGTTCCACAGCAGAGAGAGAATCCAAACAGTACAAATGTATATAAAAATCCCGACAGATAAAAAGTTCCACACTTAGGTCACCACAGCAGGTCACATCACCACAGCAAATCAAATCAAGAGAATCAAGATCAAATGGCGTAGTGAAAATGATTGGAGTCCAGTGTAGCCGACCGGTTTCGTCCTCATAGACTTCTACTAGGGCATGGAACTGGACTCCTTCACCTCCACACGCCTATAAATAGCCCCCATAATTGCCTACCTGTTGTCTATGCATGCCACGCCGTTCCCATCCAGCGTGCGTTCCACAGCCTGTGTGTTCCCCTTCCTGCGCTCCACGCAGCGGAAGTGAGCCACAAGGATCTGACGAATTGTAGGGGGTAATCACAAAAATCTCCTCCTCCTGTTTCACGTGTATCCCTCTGTCCAATACGAGGGAGTGTGAGTGGATAGCCCCGCCTTGCACCCGCTGTCCAATCCGAGTCCAGGGCTCAGCACAATGCTGTCCATTGCTGAACTGGTCATCCATGGGGCCGGCGATGACGGAAGCGCTAGCATCATGTGACCGCTCCATGCGCGCCACCCACGTCCAGACGTAGTGACGCCGTGCACTCCACCACAACGACGGAAGTGTCGGCGCCACGTGACCGCTTCATGCGTGTCACCCACGTTAGAACTTGGTGACGCCGTGCGTTCCATCGTGAGCATCCCAGGATTCATTGGGAGAAAAGGGATTTAGCGCAGTAGCGTTAACCCTTCGCTGCGGAACAAGTACATTAACTCCTATGGGGACGGATACTGGTATACAGTGTCCCATAGGTGGGAAGGTCATAGCTGGCGTGTACATGCAAGAATACAAGTGTGCAACATCAAACAACTGCGTTAGCAAGTGTATGGGTAAAACTCATGGGGAAACAGAAAAAATATATACTACAATACATAAACAGCTCAGTCAAAACCATTATTGAAAGGGGGTTTATAAAGCTGTACTGGACTGTTTATCAGACTATTAGGATTGATTGATGAAAGAGTTCACGTCCCATTCCACGTTGAGGCCATGGGGCGTGTAACTCTTAAGTTGGTAGATCCAGAACACCTCCAACTTTGACACCCCACGAGTAGCGGGTTCACCCCGCCAGTGGGGGACAAAATGGTCGATAATCTGGAACATGGTCCCTTCCACTTTTTTGTCGTGGTGTTCCAAATAGTGTCTGGGGACCGTATGTTTTGGATAGCCTTTAAGTATCTTGGCAATATGTTCACCTGCCCTTGTGGAAAAATTCCGTATAGTACGTCCAACGTACTGTTTTCCACAAGGGCAGGGTAACTTGTCCGAGGTTACCCATGGCAATTAAACCCTCGTTAGCAGTACCGACCATTGGCAGATCACAAATTTTGAGATCCCAACTTCCGATACCATCAGTGCTTTTTTCATAATTTGTTAGGACCCGTCCTGAGGAGAGACCACACACAGGCGAGTGACTATGCTCTACGGAACTATCACCAAGCTCCACCTCACTTGCTGTCCAACGCTCCATGGGCGGCTGTCCTAACGAATGACACTAACCCAAGCACAAATCATGCCCTACGGCGACAATGCCAACTGGTGTACGCATTACTTTGCTACAGCAACCAATTCCTTTAGCACTTTTCCCCACAGTGTCTCAGGGTACTTTAATTTGTACCTTTGTGCGAATGACAGGAAAAATCTCTGCTACTGCCACGTCCATTTCGGTCCCTTCCTTCATGTGAGGTCTAGTGGGTGAGGCAGTGTCCATGCCCTCTACTGACCACCGCTCAGCCGCACTTTGGACTGCATCAACAGAAGTTTTTTAGTCACCGTATTAGGCGGAGAGAATTCTGATGTTTTCAAACGTTCTCCTGAGCGCCTTTCATCCAAACCGGTAACTAGAAGGACCCTCTCAGAGAACCTTGAGACCATTTGCCACAATGCTAACAAATATGGTACATACCAGTTCCTCTTGTGATTAACATCAATCATAGCCTGTACTACTTGGCTCCACCTACTGGTACTACGCAGTACCACCTTGTCCGACCACGGTGGAGACACCCAAGTGTACAGCAAATGTGCTTTTTGGACTTCAAGCATTTTCAACAATACATCAGTCATCTTAATGCGATCCACATCTACATGCAAGACCTTTCTAGGGACTTTTCTATTATCAATGACGTGGAGGGGCTCACCCACTGAAGCTGGAAAGATAGAGACATTTACAGCGACCTCCACCTCACTGGTGGTATTGGTCTTCACAGCCTGGTGCTTAACTGGAGTGCTGTCAGATGTACGTCTCACATTTATCCCTTCTGCCACAGCATCAGTGAGCTGCTGCAGGTCATAAGTCACATTGCCATTTTTGCGCTCACTATTTTCCAGCGGATAACACAACTGCCATGCATGCGCCCTTAACCGGCCCTTCTGACTGGAGGGGACCAATCTCTGCAGAGGCCAACACGCCCTTGGTCACTGGCCACCCTGCAATCCCTCCGTTGGGCATATAAGGTAGAAATAAATAGTACATATAGAGCCTACATAGTGTATTAAGGGGATAAACCCAAACGCATTACCGTCCCGGGTAGAAAAATTAATATGTGTTCCCAATTGGGGATGGGGCATGGGACTGTGCGAATGCAGTTGGGATATGTGGTATAAATCGAAAAGATTTTGCTGAGGTACCGCAGATACCATACATAGTGGACAAAACTTATGTACGTAAAAAATATAATTTAATTCACATTGATCATATAAACCAGTGTTTCCCAACTCCAGTCCTCAAGGCACACCAACAGGTCATGTTTTCAGGCTTTCCATTATTTTGCACAGGTGATTTGATCAGTTTCACTGCCTTAGTAATTACCACATCCGTTTCATCGGAGGGAAATCCTGAAAACATGACCTGTTGGTGTGCCTTGAGGACTGGAGTTGGGAAACACTGATATAAACACACACATTGATAAAAGACATGATCACATGAGATAATAAAGTTCACCATATGCAAGGTTACAGATAGGTGTATGCAGAGGGTCCAACATGTTTCACCCTTCAGGCTTCTTCAGGGACAAAAATGCATATTATATAATCTATAAATAGATAAGAACATGTAAGTATGGTACAGTTTACAAATTCACATAATATACTGATCAATGGCCAACTGCGGAAAAAACCCTGCAGATTTTTGCAAAAAATCAACATGTTTACTATGAAAGCCTATAAACTAAGAAATATACATATGAAAAAAGATAAACAAAAAATAGAATTTTTCTGTGTCTGCCAACACCACTGTGTCAAGGGGTGAATGTCCAGAACAATATATACCTCGGATGTGATTGCACATAGAAATCCTAGGCGGATCCGTCAGAGTGCTAGATGGATATGCAAGATACAACACACGTCATGGGCAATCCATAGGTCAATCTGGGGAGCACATGGAGGTATATTATATTAAGATAATATCTAAAGAAGCTATAATCTGATATTGATAAAGAGATAAATGAAGTTTTACAAATTAAACAAAAATAGGAGAAATAGATATATAATGGAATTGGGCGTTTTCACTGGTTAGTAAAGATGCTATAATCATAGTAACAAAAATGTTCTCCATACTATTTAGGTATGCAGTATAAGTGCTAGAGAAGAAAAATAGTGATGGTAGTGATAATGGCCCAATAAAGGGATCTATTTGGTAAATGTACAGAAATCTAGAAAGCTTTTATATATGCATGTCTGAAACAAGCATATGCTTGTATATATTATGTCCTTTTAGGCTTATATTTTTTTGCGCAAAATATGCACCATACATTCGTGTCATAATGGCAGTTAAAAAAACATAATAATTATAACTTGAATAGACTTACATACCAAGTTTCAATTAGATAGATTGCTTGTGGATAGATGTCAGAGTATAAGTAGCAACCTGGAAAGAGGCTGATTGGAGCCAGGTGCACCAGGCGTATTTGGCAATCTGAAGTGATTATACATATGAATACATGTTAAGATCTCATAGGTAAATGCAAAGACAAAAAAAGATAAGATGAAAATTAAAAGAAAAAAATATGCTGATTATGGGTGTATATACCTCCTATAGCAGCTCCACTGTGAAAGGATGGTATATGTTTAAACCCTGAATGAGGGTGCAGGGGTAGACCAGTACCACAGCCAAACACACACTAAAGGCAGAAACTGGGAGACAAAATGGGTAAAAAGAGATCCAAGGGAACAGAGTCCCCTATTAGGAGTATTATGATAATAATGCTGAATGGCGTATGGCTAGCCTCCATGTATAGGAGGAAGGCATATCCAAGACTCAGACTCAGGTTGAAAAAAGAGTTTACAAAGAGTTACCTTGGTGTATTGGCTGGTGTAGACACGGTCTCCCTGCGATGGCCTGAGCCGATTGTGTCTGCTACCGTGTTTCCCCGAAAGTAAGCCCTACCCAGAAAATAAGACCTATCTGGATTATCAGGTTGGGCTGCAATATAAGCCCTACCCTGAAAATAAGCCCTAGTAAATCTCATTAAAAACCCTGTAATGCTTTTGTAAATATTGACCAGTGTCTTCGTTTGCAGCTGTATTTAAAAAAACATGTTTACACCCACCGCTGACCCGCCGGAGGTCCTCTTCTCTCCTCCCGTATGATGTCTGTACCCTTTCCTCTTCTGCGCATGGAGTGGGCTGACGTCAGCCGATATCTCGGCTGTTCTCTTTCCTCCACTCCTCCCACCTAGCAGCGGCCCCTCTGTCTTCAGTGCACAGACGTCACATTCTCTTTCCTCATCTTTACTCATCTCAGAGAAGAGCAGTATAAGGTACCATAAAAGTTGTTAAAAAGGTACTTTTATACAGTATAAAACGGGACTGACTGAACTGTAATAGAACTGATTACTTTACAATCAATTCAGAATGATGTAAAAACGGACTCCTGACCTGACAATGTTGTGGTGGGCGTGCAGGGGGTGAGGGGAAGACAGAGGACACATAATTTTTAGATTTTAAGAGGAAAATAGAGAGGGATAGATGACACCGCACAAACACGGTGTTGTCTATCATGCTTTAAAGAAACAGGATTTTTTTTTTAAGCAACAACCAGCCAGACCGACCGTAAATAAATAAGCCCTACCCTGAAAATAATCCCTAGTGTGTTTTTTGTGACCAAAATGAATATAAGACCCGGGCTTATTTTCGGGGAAACACGGTAGATGTGCTGCTTTTATACTCCCCGCGTCCTCTGACGCAGCAGACATATGGGGCTACTCCATTGGCACGATGTGGACATGATGGGCTTTTTTGCCCTCGGGCACATCGCACCCAATGAGAGAGGCGGTGAGATTGACAAACGTCTTCTCCAACTAGAAGCTTGCTGGATCTACACGTTAAGAGCCACCATATACCCTGGCCTTAACGACAGCATGAGCTATAAATCATTTTTGTAAATACACAGGATAGATCCTATATCAATGAAGTTATCTCCCCATCCCTCCCTCTTTTTTTTTTTTTTTTTTATTCTGTATGTATTTTTTTTCCTTTTTCATTTTTCGTTGTTTATTATTATTGGTTTTTCCCATATCAGAGGTTTTCACATTTACTCCCCTCTTTTCCCCAACACAGCGACATATCAGACGCTGCGGTAACATATTTATCCCATTGTGTACCCATATTCAGGGCCGGATTAACAATGGGGCTGATGGAGCTGCAGCTCCAGGCCCCTTTCTCAAGATAGGCCCATTTGCCCAAAAAAAAAAAACATTTTTTTTTTTTTTTTAAGAATTTTTTTTTTTTTAAGATCGAATTTGGGGGGTTGTAGCTCGATGACCAGAGGTCACAGAAACCCCACATTTGGGGTTAGCCTTGGGAAGAGCTACCCCACAACTGGTCAAAATATGGGACAGCTATCATTTATGGTTCCGGAGATACGGGCCTGCTTGCACAGCCTGTCAGAAGCTACATTCAGAGCGGCCAGTATAAATACAAGCTGACACACTGCAGCAAACTGATAGGATCACAGTGCTTATAATAATAATTATTTGTATATTACTCATGGTAATTAACCCCTCGCCACCCAGGCCAATTCTGACACTTCTCTACTACATGTAAAAATCATCATTTGTTTTTTTGCTAGAAAATTACTCTATGGTGGTCTTTGCACTTTTTATGTTGCAGGGTACAGAGCTGCACGATTCTGGCTAAAATGAGAATTGCAATTTTTTTGCTTAGAAGATAGATCATGATTCTCTCACGATTGTTGCGGCGTAACATCATCTTTCACATTAAAACAACAAAAAAAAAAATGGGCTAACTTCACTGTTTTGTTTTTATGGTTTTTATTATTCATTTAAGTGGGAAAATGCAGTGTGACATAAAATATTGCAGCAATTGCCATTGTATTCCCTAGAGTCTCTGCTAAAATATATATAATGTTTGGCAGTTCCAAGTAATTTTCTAGCAAATAATATTGCTTTTTAACTTAAGAAACAAGTGTTGGACTTTAAGTGGTTAAATTTAGTTACAATGTTAGTTAGTTACAATGTTTCATTTTGTTTACAAACTTCGCAGACTGCCCAGATGTTTTCTTTACACACAGAAGTGTATCCCTTTGATCTAAGAAGGAAGTGTCAGTTACAATGTTTCCTGTTAAAAACTTGGCAGACTGCTCGAATATTTTCTTTTGACAGCTGAAAGTCTTTCCACTTGTTATATGAAAGAATCAGCAAACTCTGCATTGGAGATCGTCAGGGGGTTGAATCGAGATCACGATTTTTTTAACGATTAATTGTGCAGCTCTAGCACGGTATTTGCGCAGCAATTTTTCAAACATGTTTTTTTGGAAAAAAAGTTAGCACAATTTTTTTTGGTATCCTAAGCAATGCTTTACATTTTTTTAGGTTACATGTTTAGAGTTACAGAGGAGGTCTAGTACTAGAATTATTGTTCTCGCTCTAACGATCGTGGCGTATGTAACCTGTGTGTATCTGGCTCTGATACTAGCCAGTGCCTACCCAGCCACTGACTAGTATCTCTCCCCAGCCTGTCCCCACACACCCTCTCACCTGCTGACCTGTGGATGGGGGAATCACTCCTGCAGTGTTATTGTGTTCTGCCAGTGCGTACAATGATCAGTGTTGCTAACTTTAGCTGGCAGCACTGATTGTTTTAAGAAAAAAAAAACAGGCTGGTTATACTCAAGTTGATTAATAGATTGACTTGTGTAAAACCAGCTAGCCCATACATAGATTGACTATGGCTGGTCTCTGCATAATTGGCGTAATTTCAATCCATGTATGACCCGCTTAACCACTACTCAGTCCCTAAATATCCTTCCACTCCTGTACATAGTGCTCACTGTCATACTCTCCACACTCCTCTCCTGTACATAGTGCCCACTGTCATACTCTCCACACTTCTCTCCTATACATAGTACCCACTGTCATACCCTACACACTCCTCTCCTGTACATAGTGCCCACTGTCATACCCTCCACACTCCTCTCCTATACATATCGCCCACTGTCATACCCTTCACACTCCTCTCCTGTACATAGTGCCTGCTGTCATACACTTCTCTCCTGTACTTAGTGCCCACTGTCGCACCCTCCACACTCCTCTCCTGTACATACTGCTCACTGTCATACCCTCCACACTCCTCTCCTATACATAGTGCCCACTGTCATACCCTCCACACTCCTCTCCTATCCATAGTGTTCACTGTCATACCCTCCACACTCCTCTCCTATACATAGAGCCCACTATCATACCGTCTACATTCCTCTCCTGTACATACTGCCCACTGTCATACCCTCCACACTCCTCTCCTGTACATACTGCCCCATCATACCCTCCACACTTCTCTCTGGTACGTACTACCCTCTGTCATACCCCCTCACTCTTCCTGTACATACTGCCCATTGTCATACCCTTCACACTCCTCTCCTGTACATAGTGCTTTTTTTGGTACCCTTTGTACTCCTCTCCTGTACATAGTGCCCACTGTTAGACCCTCCACATTCCTCTCCTTCACCTGCACATACTTCCCACTTATATACCGCCCATACTCCTCCCCTATGTCGCTTACCCACAAAAACAGTTCTTTAAAATTATACTGAATATCCTCAATGTTACCAGCTCTAGAATGGACACACTTTTGTTAGTTCAACTAAAGGAAATATCAGTTCTCATATTTGTTCTGCCCCATTATTAGTACTCATTTAATTTTGTGATTACTACTATGATGTATAGAGGAACATCGGGGATCTCAGCTACTCTAAATATAGCACTTATATAAAAAAGTGGCCCTGAAAATATTTTTTAAATGTTGGCAACTGTGCACTTAGGCACTGCCCAAGGGCCACCGTCCACCTGGTCAGTAGGGGGCCCCATGAGAGGCTCCTGGGATCCTGTGATAATAAAGCGGTAGTAAACTTTCCTGACATTACTACTTTTTAGAGGCCCTGGGGTAGGTTATGCCACAATGTACAAGTATGCACAGCATATTAGCACATTAGTGTACACTTACATTTTCAGACTGAGCCCTCCAGTGCTGCGATGAATCAGGCGGGGCCCGGGCGCTTCCATCTTCACCCGGTCTTCCTTCTGGGTTCTGTGCCTTTGGTCACTTGCCTTGGCTGGGCTGTGTTCATGTCATTCCCACGCATTTATTTATTATTTATTACACCCCATTCACACCTCCGCGACAAAACGCCCGACGCCGGCCGCTCGTGCCGCTGGAGGGGAGAATTCCTATTGCTGTCTATGAGATGGTTCACATCTCATAGACGCCGTACACCTGCGGCATGAAAAAAAGTCCCGGACCCTTTTTTTCAGGCGGCATTGGCGTTCGGCCATACAAAGCAATAGGAAGGATTTGTAAAAAAAAAGTTACACTATTTGCGGCAAAATACGCCGCGTACGCGGCGTTGCTTGTCGCGGAGGTGTGAATGCAGCCTAAAAGGCCCCACCAAAATCCTCAGCACCAGGCCCATGATGTTCTTAATCTGGCCCTGCCCATATTCCAGCTGTTCCATATGTGGATTTTGCATCTAGATCCATCACTGGCCCTCATAGTACCCGACTGCTCCCTACAACACCATATGGAGCTTTATCAGGCTTGCAATCAATTATATGCACTATATACAAAAGTTCCCAGCATCAGCCTTTGTGGATAATAATATTCCACAGAGACGACCCATTAAACTTTCTTTTTGCTGTGATAGGAATGTTTTGCTGTATTCAAATGAAGGGTTAATTTTCCCCTTCACCTTATGAGATAGTGACCTTTAAAGGGTGCATGATCTGTGCATCTTGGCTGACATTTAGTCATATAAATATAATTTCAACTTGCTATAATGTTAACTACATTATGTTTTGCTGCATTTGTTAACACTTTTTTCTTTTTTATTTGTCTCTGCTTGCTGTCATGTGTCATAGGTTTTTTTTTCTGCCCAGGGACTGTCCATGCCTCTATATGTCAGTGTTGGCTGTTATATCCCAGTGCGCCCGTCATCGATCAGGCTGTCATTCTAGCCCCACACGCACCACCATTCAACATCCATGGATCTCGCTAGTTGGGCGCCCAGGGGTGTCCACCAGAGTAATTGCTCTGAATCATGGCTGAGGCCATGATGCTGTGGTCATCCGCTTCCCGAGCGCATCAGCTGTGCATGGGTGTCTGCACCGCCGTGGAGACAGACGGGCATTCCCCCATCCCGCCCAGAGGGCGTGACTACACCGTCATCCCCGATGGGCGGGTTCCCCACACAGCGCTGACAGGAGAGGACTTCCCCACACCTCTCCTGACGCGCTCTGCCCGCCCACATCAGTCCTCTGACGTCTGCTCCGTCAGAGGACGCGGGGAGTATAAAAGCAGCACATCTAGCACTGGCAGACACAATCTGCTCAGGCCATCGCAGGGAGACCGTGCCTACACCAGCCAATACACCAAGGTAACTCTTTGTAAACTCTTTTTTCAACCTGAGTCTGAGTCTTGGATATGCCTTCCTCCTATACATGGAGGCTAGCAGGGCTGGACTGGGACAAAAATTTGGCCCTGGACTTCATCCAGACTGGCCCACTTTGACAGGTCTCTCTCATGGCGGCCAGACAACTCCCGAACCCCCCCCACCACCCAAGCCCCCCTCTCCCCTCTCCACCTTCACTAGCCACTAGCCATTCTGCTTTATTAGAGTAGAATGGCTGGTACTGGTACTCTTATAGGCAGGACCAGTGGGGAAGCTAGACTTTATTTCACCCGGGGCAAAGTATCAATTTAGTGCCCCCCCTTATGGGACAAGATTAGGCAGAAGTGAGAAACTCCCAGGCCATAGCTGTTGAGTCAGCTGTCTGTCCCCTCCCCCATGCTCCTCTGTCCCCCCCTGCTCCTCTGGTCCTCCCCCCTGCTTCTCTGTTCCCCCCAGGTGAGCGCTGCAGGGAGGGAGAGGAGGGAGGGCAGCGGTCCGCTGTCACTGAAGCCGGCCCACTGAGCCATCGGCCCACCGGGAAACTCCCTGTAGTCCCAATGGCCAGTCCATCCCTGGAGGCTAGCCATACGCCATTCAGCATTATTATCATAATACTCCTAATAGGGGACTCTGTTCCCTTGGATCTCTTTTTACCCATTTTGTCTCCCTGTTTCTGCCTTTAGTGTGTGTTTGGCTGCGGTACTGGTCTACCCCTGCACCCCCATTCAGGGTTTAAACATATACCATCCTTTCACAGTGGAGCTGCTATAGGAGGCATATACACCCATAATCAGCATATTTTTTTCTTTTAATTTTCAACTTCTCTTTTTTTGTCTTTGCATTTACCTATGAGATCTTAACATGTATTCATATGTATAATCACTTCAGATTGCCAAATACGCCTGGTGCACCTGGCTCCAATCAGCCTCTTTCTAGGTTGCTACTTATACTCTGACATCTATCCACAAGCAATCTATCAAATTGAAACTTGGTATGTAAGTCTATTCAAGTTATAATTATTATGGTTTTTTAACTGCCATTATGACACGAATGTATGGTGCATATTTTGCGCAAAAAAATATAAGCCTAAAAGGACATAATATATACAAGCAGTGCTTTAACTGGGCCGGAACGGTGCTTTAAAATGGCCCTGGAGAGTACCAGCACCTCTCCGTGCGCCCAGTACGTGGGTTTCCCATACCGGAACGCAGCCCCAGGCCAGGAATATGATGATCAGTGGCGGAACTACCGCCATAGCGACCCACACGGGCGCTATGGGGCCCGCAGCCGAGTGGGGCCCGCTGATGGGGAGGCAGATCGGTGCGCTTTGACAGTTACAGAACCGATGCTGTGTATCTCTCCCTCCTGTCGGCATCATTTCTGTAACTGTCACAGCGCACCGATCTGCCTCCCTGTTCTAGCCACATGTGATCCTCCTATAGGTGCCTGGTCTCCCCCCAGCGCTGCCTGCTTTCCTCTCCCTAAAAGCTGGGGGACACTGTGAGAGAGCGGGGGAGGGCTTTCCTGTCTTAATGCACAGGCACTTCTGTGAACTGCCCAGGGGTCCTAGGTGCATGGTGGGCCTTTTTAATTTTTCTCCCAGCAGGTTCGGGCAGCAGTGGTAACAGGTCTCCTCACGTTGGCTTTACAGGTCAGTTCTGGCTGTGTCTGCAATGCTCTCTCTCTCCCTGGCATCTTCCTCCCTTCCTCAGCCACTATCTGGCCGGCCGTCCTGCTCCCTGTCGTCCTCACACAGATCCATTCTTCTTTGCCTGTCACACTGCTCCTCTCAGATGGTTGTGATCTCTCCCCCTCCCTTCCCTGACTTTTCCCTGCAGACACTTTACCTTCACACATGTGTGTGTGTGTCCCAGGATCTACAAACATTACAAATGTCTGGAACAGTGGCGGCTGGTGCTCAAAATTGGGGGGGGGGGGGGGGGGCACAAAAAAAAAAAAAATTGAAGCCTCACTGTGCCCATCACATGCAACCACTGTGCCATGCCACCAAATGCAGCCACTGTGCCATCAATTGTCACCACTGTGCCATGCCATCAAACAGCAACTGTGCCATCAATTGTCACCACTGTGCCATGCCATCAAACGCAGCTACTGTGCCATCAAACGCAGCCACTGTGCCATCAATTGTCACCACTGTGCCATGCCATCAAACGCAGTCAACTGTGCCCTGCCATCAAACGCAGCCACTGTTCCATCAATTGTCACCACTGTGCCATGCCATCAAATGCAGCCACTGCGCCCCTCAATTGTTGCCACTGTGCCAATTGTCACCACTGTGCCCTTTAATTGTCACCACTGTGCCCCATGATGCCACTGTGCCCATTGTCACCACTGTGCCCCATGATGCCACTGTGCCCATTGTCACCACAACTTTTCATGTTCAGTATTGGGGGGGGGGGGGGGCACCGGCTCCTAATAGAGTACCGCCACCTCTTTTGGCCCACTTAAAGCACTGTATACAAGCATATGCTTGTTTCAGACATACATATATAAAAGCTTTCTAGATTTCTGTACATTTACCAAATAGATCCTTTTATTGGGCCATTATCACTACCATCACTATTTTTCTTCTAGCACTTATACTGCATACCTTAATAGTATAGAGAACATTTTTGTTACTATGATTATAGCATCTTTACTAACCAGTGAAAACGCCCAATTCCATTATATATCTATTTCTCCTATTTTTGTTTAATTTGTAAAACTTCATTTATCTCTTTATCAATATCAGATTATATCTTCTTTAGATATTATCTTAATATAATATACCTCCATGTGCTCCCCAGCTTGACCTATGGATTGTCCATGACGTGTGTTGTATCTTGCATATCCATCTAGCACTCTCTGACGGATCCGCCTGGAATTTCTATGTGCGATCACATCCGAGGTATATATTGTTCTGGACATTCACCCCTTGACACAGTGTTGGCAGACACAGACAAATTCTATTTTTTGTTTATCTTTTTTCATATGTATATTTCTTAGTTTATAGGCTTTCATAGTAAACATGTTGATTTTTTGCAAAAATCTGCAGGGTTTTTTCCGCAGTTGGCAATTGATCAGTAGATTATGTGAATTTGTAAACTGTACCATACTTACATGTTCTTATCTATTTATAGATTATATAATATGCATTTTTGTCCCTGAAGAAGCCTGAAGGGCGAAACATGTTGGACCCTCTGCATACACCTATCTGTAACCTTGCATATGGTGAACTTTATTATCTCATGTGATCATGTCTTTTATCGATGTGTGTGTTTATATGATCAATGTGAATTCAATTATATTTTTTACGTACATACGTTTTGTCCACTATGTATGGTATCTGCGGTACCTCAGCAAATCTTTTCGATTTATACCACATATCCCAACTGCATTCGCACAGTCCCATGCCCCATCCCCAATTGGGATATAACACATATACAGTGTTATAAAAACAAAGTATCTATATATAGCGTGAACTAGTGTTCAAAAGATAAAACAGCGCTGTGAGTTGGTGAGTGTCCAGCTCAGATAAAAATATATATATATATCTCCTAGAGATCAGTGATGATATGGGAGGTGATCAGATAAGGTGTAAGTGCACCATACACCTAAAAAGATTCACCCCTAAAAAGTGGATTGCTCCCCCAATTGGGGTACGGGCTTACAACAGCAAAGAAATAAATAAATACATTTTGCAATCAAACCATCAGATCATCCGGGTATTGATAGGGATTTAACTCTCAGCCGAGGTACATGAAAAGCAAACAAACAGACCAGACCTAGTGTGATATTGCTTAAATGACAGCTCAGCTAAGTTTAGGTAAAAGGAACCAAAGGTTAATGCCCGTACAATGTGACACTATAGAATGAACATGTAAACAAAAAGGATGTCACCGCCGTCTTCCTACCCACAGGGGCCGCGCGCGTGCTGTGTGGATGTTGTACTGTGCTAAGCTGTGGTTGGAAGTCCGTGGATTGTCTTCCGTGTGGCGCCGTTGTAGCCACGCCCTGACGCGTTTTGTCACTTTCGACAGAGGGCGTGGCTACACAGCGCTTTCACTGTCTCTTTATACTTATTCAACAGCAGGCTATTGGAAGAGTGTTCCCCGTCCACCGGTCATGATTGGTGCTGCTCAAACCGGACGGAGGGATGGACTTCAGCCGTGTTGTATAGAGTTTACAAAGAGGATGTGAGAAGGATAATTATACTGCATTTTAATGTGGTCAAATAAAGAAACAAAGCAACCCATCAATATGCTTGTCCTATATAGGTAAAAAGATCATTGGTAAATGGTCAATAACAAGCAATGGTGCAAATGATGGTTTTAATAAAGAAAAGGTTTAAAATATACTAGCCTAGTTTGTGGTGTTTCATAGCACAAACGGCATTTTCGCCCAATCACATATGATGTGGGCGTATCTGGAGATCTCATACAATCTTATGTGGCGATCATATCGAATCTTAAAGTACTTGCAGTATAAAGGTGGTAAGGAATAATCATTATGCGATTTTCAAGATGCAGAGTCAGACATACTATTGAGACATTATTGGATAGCAGTAGTTTTATAACCAAGCTAAGTCTGATAGTCAATATGTATAGATTACTGATCATTGGGATGATCGCAGTAAATGAATGATCTGAATGCACAGTAACGCACATCCACCACACAATCTGCATATATATGGACGTATGTAAATCAAAGTCATCCATATGGAGAAACACAGGGGGATCTCAGAGTACTAAATTCACACATAAAAAAATTGTATAAAATATAGACTATATAAAAATACATTATATATATATCTATAAAATAAGGGAGTTATTTATATATATATATATATATATATATATAAATATATATATATATATATATATATATATATATATATATATAACTATAAAAATAAATATATATGTAAAAAAGGAGTCAGCATATATAGAAGACTATAGGTATGTAGCTACCATTACTCTGAAAAAAAGAGAACCGGTTTATGGATCACAAAAAAAAACGTGAAGGCAACCGTCTGCTGTGTGCAGAGGTGCAGGGACATGAATCATGAGTAGACGGTAGGAAAGGCACAGGACAAGTGAGCTGAGAGATACCTGATACATAGGCAACAATGTATCAAATGTAGACAAGGAGTGGGTCTGTGTACGGGTAGTAGGATGAGGTAGACCATACAGACAGGCTAAAAAAAAGGGGTTAAAAAAACATTAAAACTCAATCACTGATAAAGCAGTTTATGTGAAGGTCAACGTTTAACCCTTTCGGTACTAGTGTGCCAGCCATGTATATCCATTCGGTTTCGCGTTTGGATAATTCTCTTACATAATTACATCCTCTCCATGAGGGTCCAACATGGTCTACCCCCCAAAACTTCAGGCCGGCAGGGTTACTGTCATGGTGCAATTTAAAATGAAGTGATACATTATGATCCTTGTACCCTAGTTTAATATTGGCCACATGTTCGGCTATTCTGATTTTTAGTTTTCTTTTGGTCTACCGATATACATGAGTTTGCAGGGACATTCCAGCATGTACACTACATATGTTGTATTGCACGTGATAAAGGATTTGACTTGAAACTGGATTCCATTGGATGTGGCGATAAAGGAGTCAATTGAACCTCTTGACCTATCTGCTTCTCTACAGGGAAGGCATTTTTTACAGGGAAAGAAACCATCCTTGTCCCATATAGATGGGGGTTTCTTTGGAGGGTCGAGGACCTTTTTCACAACTTTGTCACCGAAACTCACGGCCTTCCTGTATATAAAGCCTGGTTTTGTTGGAAGGACCGTATTAAGAGTTTTATCCAAGAATAGGATATGCCAGTGATTTTTGAAAATCTTTTCTATTTCTTTATACTGGCTATGGTAGCCAGAGATGAAGCTCCAGTCATGCATATTTTACTTGATTTGGGGTTGACTTGTGGATAGGCAACTAGATCTGGGTAGTATTGTTAATTCCTCAATGATCTTATTCAAATGATTGTTTTTTTATAGCCCTTTTCCACAAACTTCCCTTTAAGCAACTGGGCCTGTGATTCAAAGTCCACATCACTGCTACAATTGCGTTTTTACTCGCATCAATTGACCTTTAGGAATATTCCTCAGCCACATAGGGTGGTGGCCACTTTGCATAGGTAAAAAACTATTAGAGTCAGTCGGTTTAAAGTACACCTTGGTGCCTAGTTTGTTCTCATTTCTAAATATGTTAAGATCTAGAAAGTGGATACTCTGTTGATTGTATTCACTGGTTAGGCGAATATTGCGAGTGTTTGTGTTAAGATCCTTTAAAAAAGCTTCCAATGTTAAAAGGGGACCTGCCCAGATAAAAAAGAGATCGTCAATATAACGACGGTAAAAAATCAATTCCCTCCGTACCATATTAAAAATAGTTTTGTCCTCCCACTCAGCCATAAAAAGATTTGCTATACTGGCGGCAAATTTAGCCCCCATTGCAACACCCTTACTCTGTAGATAAAAACAATCATTGTACCAAAAGAAGTTATGACCTAAGCAAAAGTCCAAGCAATTGCGAAGGAAAACTTTAACAGTATGTGATAGGTCATCTCTTTTGGAAAGGGCCCAATTCAGTGCTAGAAGAGCATCATCGTGTTGGATTATTGTGTACAACGATGAGACATCAGCCGTTACTAAATATACATCGTTCAGTCCTGTTAGGTCTATCCCCTGTAGTTGTATAAGGAGTTCTTTCATATCTCTCAGGTAGGCTTTAGTGACTGCCACACTTTTTTGGAGATGATGATCGAGGAATTGACCCAGACGAGATGTGATGGAGCCTATTCCGTTCACTATCGGTCTTGCAGGTGGGTGTTGTACATCTTTGTGAATTTTAGGTAGTGTATAAATCGTTGGTATCCGACTGCTACTAGGGATCAAGTATTTCCTCTCCTTATTAGAAATTGCATATGACCGTTATCCCGCCTGTACCAGATCTTGCAAATTATTTTCATACTGTGTTGTAGGGTCCTTCTTCAATCTAGAATATGTGGTTGAGTCAGACAGCATGTTGGTCATTTGTGAATGATAAAATTCTTTACTTAAAATGACTACAGATCCTCCTTTGTCTGCTGGTCTTTTCACAATATCTTTTCTTTTCTCCAATAATTCAATCCCGTCCCTTATATGCCTTGGATTGACATTCTTTTTGGGTTTGACATGTTCTAGGTCTCGAAGTAAAAGTCCCTTAAAAACATCTAGAGGTTGGTTTGATCCTACTAGGGGGTTAAAAAGTGATTTGTTCCGTAGAACAACGGCGCCACACAAAGACAATCTGCGTTCCACCGCGCTCCACGGACTTCCAACCACAGCTTAGCACAGTACAACATCCGCACAGCACGCGCGCGGCCCCTGTGGGTAGGAAGACGGCGGTGAAATCCTTTTTGTTTACATGTTCATTCTATAGCATGGGTGCTCAACCTGTGGCTCTCCAGCTGTTGCAAAACTACAATTCCCATAATGCCTCAGCCTTTGGGAGACATGCTTGTACCTGTCAGCGGCTTGCAATGCCTCATGGGAATTGTAGTTCCGCAACAGCTGGAGAGCCACAGGTTGAGCACCCATGTTCTATAGTGTCACATTGTACGGGCATTAACCTTTGGTTCCTTTTACCTAAACTTAGCTGAGCTGTCATTTAAGCAATATCACACTATGTCTGGTCTGTTTGCTTTTCATGTACCTCGGCTGAGAGTTAAATCCCTATCAATACCCGGATGATCTGATGGTTTGATTGCAAAATGTATTTATTTATTTCTTTGCTGTGGTAAGCCTGTACCCCAATTGGGGGAGCAATCCACTTTTTAGGGGTGAATCTTTTTAGGTGTATGGTGCACTTACACCTTATCTGATCACCTCCCATATCATCACTGATCTCTAGGATATATATATATATATATATATATATATATATATATATATATTTTTTTTTTTTTTTTATCTGAGCTGGACACTCACCAACTCACAGCGCTGTTTTATCTTTTGAACACTAGTTCACGCTATATATAGATACTTTGTTTTTATTCTTTTGAATGGTTCATTCCATTTAATTAAAATAGCTGCTTTTCTAGATTATTACCACTCTCAGTACTGGTAGTTTCTCTATACCTCAAAGTATTTTACACCACCCCACTTTCACTTTGGTAAAAGGTGTTATACTGTTATCTGGCGCCGGAAGTGCAACACTAGGCCACGTTTGTTGCACCCTTTTCTTTATATAAGGTGTTATGTCCATATCCAGGGCCGCTGATAGGCCAGTACAGCTGGCCCTGTTGTACCGGGCCCGGCCAGCAGGGGGGCCCGGCAACCTGATCAGATCAATAAGTTAATGTAGTAAAAAAAAATGTTGCAGCCGTGTCCCTTAACGTCGATCAAATGCCCAACCACCACAACCGTTTGATACTGACATACCACTGACTCCCCCCCAACCCCCCCTCCCTTCAGATTTTAAGTTTTTTTCCGTTTGTTTGTGATCGGTTTTTGGACTATTTTGTCTATTTCGGGTGCGGAAGAATACCATCCCTGTGCTGGCCAGCGGACAATTGCATTGCTAGACAGGTGCGGGGGGTGCGGCCCGGGTGATGCCATCCTGACTCTCCCTAGGGTTTTTTTCTTCCGCTGACCCCGCTGGAATAACACGTCCAGCTCCGCGCAACCGTGCCTGTCGTGTGTCCTGCTTCCTCCTCCCTACTTCCCTGCTGAGCCAGTGACATCTCAGACATGATGATGTCACGATCTACACCCGGGCGGCGCGGCTGCACACGATCCTCGTCTGAGTCCCCTCTCCAGCTGCAAGCGAGTGCTGCAACAGGTAGGAGGGAGGAAAGGGTGACACTGACACAGCTTACTATGGGATGTCCACTGCCGGCCCAAGCCTGAGCCTGAAGTGAGGTGTGAGGTGTACACAAACCAATGGAGGGACACTGCTGTGTATGCTGAGCTAAAATGTGTTTGTACTGTACTGTCGTAGATGGAGGAGGGGCACAGAGGGCACAGAGTGTGGAGTGATGGCGGGGTCTCTATACTTAGTGTAAGGGGGGTTTGTTCTTAGTATAGGGGTTCTGAGCTGGGGGAGGGTGTCTGTACTTAGTGTAAGGGTGGCCTTGTACTTAGTGTAAGGGGGGTCAGGACTGGGGAAGGGGGTCTATACTTAAGAGGTGACTGTACTAAGGGAGGGGGTCTGTACTTATTGGAGAGGGGGGCCTAGACTAAGGGAGGGGGTGTCTATAGTGAGGGGTTGTGGTCTGTACTGAGGGGGACTATAGTTAGTGGAGATGGGAATCTGTACACAGGAAGGGGGTCTGTACTATGGGAGGGGATCTGTACTTAGTGGAGGGGGGTCTATACTGGTGGAGGGGATCTGTACTGAGGGAGAGGGGTATATACTGGTGGAGTGGGGTATGGACTTAGGAAGGGGGGTCTTTACTTAGTGGAGGGGTTGTGTACTAAGGGAGGGGGTCTGTACTTAGTGGAGGGGGGTCTGGACTGAGGTCGGTCCTTAGGGGAGGGGGCTCTATACTGAGGGAGGGGGGTGGTCTATACTGAGAGAAGGTGTCTGTACTGAGGGGGACTATACTTAGTGGAGGGGGTCTGTACTTAGTGGGGGGTCTGTACTGAGGGAGGGGGTTTATACTGGTGGAGGGGGTTTGGACTGAGGGGGGGTCAGTACTGAGGGTGGACTATACTTGGTGGAGAGGGGGGTCTGTACTGAGGGAGGTTGTGGTCTATACCTAGTGGAGTGGGGGGCCTATACTAACATAGTTGCCAACATTTGAAAAAAATTTCCAGGGACACTTTGCAGCACAGCTATTAATTAATTACCACACTCACTTCCCCGAAGCTCCACCCACTCTGTATAATCATCGCCTACTTATCAGATTATAGGGTCTACTCAATAAACAGAGAATTACAGGAAATTGAAACGGGAATTTCAAACTTAAGACCAATGTAGCAGAGTTGGAATAATTCTCCCATTCAGCTGCACTACTTCTGCTTAAAGTTTAAAATTCTCATCACAATTCCCTGCAATTCTCTCTTTATTGAGTAGGCCTTTATAACACCAAATTCCCACCAACAACTATGCTGATGAATAACATTAATATGCAAAAATACTGTACGTGTAAAATTAAATAAATGACCCTCAGAGAAATCCATGTATCGATTGTATTCCGCCATAAAAACCTTCTCTCCCTCCCCGGCCCCCGAACCTCCTGCCTGGGCAGCACTCTAGGAAAGCTTGGGGCTTCGGCCTATACAGAGGAAGCCGCATATCTGCTCTGCTCCTCCCAGGCCGGGTCACCACTGGGGCCAGTACGACTAACAGGGGACAGAGGAGGCAAAGCGCCACCATTTTGTTGGTCAGCCCACTCACCTGCTGTAGAAGCGAGTGCCCTGTGAGGGGAGGAGACTTCATTCACCCCGAGCGACCCTACTGACCGTCCTTTACTGCTGTCACCCTGAGCCTGCACTCTTATCGTTGCCCGCTAGCACACACACATAACATGTCTGCCTCCAGCTTCCTCATCTCTCATAGAGGCCAGGGGCGTACCTAGAGCATTTGGCACCCGGGGCGACTCCTATATCTGGCACCCCCCCCCAACTTTAAAATGTAAAAACACCCCACTGTGCCCCCTGCATATCTCTGCACCCTTCAATCTCTGTCACTATTGTGTACCCCCTCTCCACAACTGGACCCCTTTACATTACTAAACCCTCTGCATCTCCTGGACCCATTTAAATTACAAAACCCCCTGCACCTCTGCTGGATCCCTTTACACTACACAGCACCCTGCAACTCAGGACCCCTTTACATTACACAGCACCCTGCACCTCTGGGCCCCTTTATATTACACAGCACCCTGCACCTCTGGGCCCCTTTACATTACACAGCACCCTGCACCTCTGGGCCCCTTTACATTACACAGCACCCTCTGGACCCCTTTACATTACACAGCACCCTCTGGACCCCTATACATTACACAGCACTCTCTGGACCCCTTTACATTACACAGCACCCTCTGGACCCCTTTACATTACACAGCACCCTCTGGACCCCTTTACATTACACAGCACCCTCTGGGCCCCTTTACATTACACAGCACCCTCTGGACCCCTTTACATTACACAGCACCCTGAAGCCTTTGGGTTCACACGTGTGTCCTGGAGTTTGTCGCAGTGCTGGGGTATACACAGTTTTTCTGCATTTAATCCCCATTTTTAGCTGCAGCCCCACAGACTTCTATTAGCTTGTGTAATTTTACGGTGTTTTCTGAAAGCTCACCAAATACGCAGTAAGGACAGTTGGTGCGCTTTCAGAAAATGTTGCCAAAATGTGTAACCTAATAGAAGTCTGTGGGACTGTAATGAAAATTGAGGTAAAAGCAGGAAAACTGCGTATACACAAGCACTGCAACTGAACCGTAGCACATCAGTGTAAATCCACTTGAGTGCTGGTTTACATATATGCGATGCAGGAATCAATGCGATTCCTGCATTGCATGTTGCTTGTTGACCGTTCACGCTGTCCTTTGCAAACTGCTACGGGTGTCAATATAAATTAATGACACCCCCAGATCGGTTGGCAGATCGCAGTGAGGACTGTGAAATGGTGCAGGAATCGGATTGCTTAGGTATAAACACCAATCCAATCCGATTCCAGCGCAGACCAAAAAAAGGTTTTGGTGCAAATGCGATTTCAGCCATACAGTTTGTATGTCTGAATTCGCATCGCACAGCCACAGACGTCGCATGTGATCTGCACAGCAATGCGGTGCGAATCACATGCAATGTCTATGATCACACAGTAGTGAAAAACCTGGCTAAAGGAATGGACCAACTGTCAGCATAGGGTTAATGACAGGCACTGCTGGAGGAAAGAGGGGGGGTGAAGGATTTGGGGGAGAGGGCAGAGTCTGGACACAGTGCTGATAACTCACTTTATGTTCCGGGATGTCCCCAGTCTCACACTAGTTCTGTCTCCAGGCTCTTTTGCTATCAGCTACTTGCTCGAATGTTCCCGCCCACACGTTCCTTTCAGACACACAGCTGAGCAGGGGCTGCACGGAGCATGGAGGACACAGAGGGGAGGGAGGAGGCAGAGCTGATGCAGACTCTTCCATTCCTGTAGTGGGGGGGGGGGGGAGTTCTCACGGAGCTCTGTAAGAATTTAACAGAGAGTGAGTTGCACAGTAGTGTCAGTCTGCCTGAGCTCTCCTTGCGCTGTCAGCATATAACATCGCCGCTGCACTACCAAGCCCACTCTCACTGTTTCATACAGGGGAGGATGAGGGAGCCGCCTGACACCCCCCTAATGTGTGACACCTGGTGCGGTCCGCCCCATAGTTAGTACGCCTCTGATAGAGGCAGTTTATATACACGGCCAAAATTAGTTGCGGTTTCATGTTAGCCGGGACAAGTCCCGGCAGGCTAAATTAGCCGGGACTAGGTCCTATTTAACGGGACTGTCCCTTTAAAAACGGGACAGTTGGCAAGTATGTACTAAGGGGTAACTATAGTTAGTGTAGAAGGGGGGCTGTATTAAGGAAGGAGGGTCTATTCTTAGTGGAGAGGGGGGTCTGTACTGAGGCTGGACTATACTTGGTGGAGGAGGGGTGGCTCTGTCTGCCCATAATGCATGTGCTGCCTGCAGAGACAGTGCCACCCATGACGCTAATGCCATAACGCATGTGCTGCCTGCAGAGACAGTGCCTACCCATGCTGCCAATGGCATTATGCCATTGGCGGCATGGATGACAGTGTCTGCAGCACAATATGGCATTGACGGCATGGGTGGCACTATCAGCAGGTAGCACATGCGTTATGGCATTGGGTCATGGGTGGCACTGTCTGCAGCACATTACGGCATTGGTGGCATGGGTGGGACTGTCTGCAGGTAGCACATGCATTATGGCCCATAACACATGTGCTGCCTGCAGAGACAGTGCCAGCCATGCCGCCAATGCTGTAATGTTCTGCAGACAGTGCCACGTGTTCCGCCAATTACCGTAATGTGCTGCAGACAGTGCCACCTATGCTGCCAATGGCATTATGCCATTGGCAGCATGGGTGGCACTGTCTGCAGCACAATATGGCATGGGTGGCACTGTCCGCAGTACATTATGGCATTGGCGGCATGGGTAGCACTGTCTCTGCAGTACATTTATGGCATTGGCCTGTCCCGATGTCAAGTCGCTGGGCCAGGGGGCGGAGCCAGGGGTGGGGCTGAAGGCGGGACCAGGGGCGGGACTGAAGGGGGCCCCGTCAGGTAGGTTGTACGGGGCCCCATGATTTCTATCAGCGGCCCTGTCCATATCTGTGTTACGTAACCTAGCCTTATCCAGCATGGCTAGCAATTGTTTTGCCCAGCTGTCCCAGTCAGTGGTACTTTCCTGACAGGCATTCTGCAGCGCTGCATCACCTGTTCCAAGAGGCACCAAAGGAACCTGGGACTCATTACCCAATACAGTAAATGTGTCATCTCTATACGCATCACATTGTACAAGCACAGTTTAACAGGGTGAAAAATTGTTCACCAAACTTGTCACATACCAGGCGGGTGGTCTGCACCCACACGCTCTCATTGTGTGGTGCAGTCCCTCCTTGTTCCCCCCAGAGTAGTACCAGAGCAGTCCTGGACAACCTCCAGTTCCAACACAGGGAGATCCTGGGAGGTTTCCACGGGCAACCCTACATCCTTCTCCCATCCTTTTTAGTAAACATATTACCAGTATTCTCAAATATGACATTTTCAGAAATACCTTTATCAACCTTAGAGGATCATCATTACACTTAGACATAGCTGTAGCTATTGTGGGTGGCCCCTTACCTACTTGAGCAGCTCCACAGCTGACCTGAGAAACCCTCCGCTCCAACACTGTGGGCTCCTGGGAGGTTTCCCGGGGCAACCCCACAGCACCTGTCTCCGTCACTAGGGAACATGGTATACAGATTTCTTTGTTCAGGTCTAGTACAGCTCTTCCAGCATTCTGCTGGATTCCACCAGGTACAGAGTCCTCATGTCCTTTTTAGTCTTTAGTCCTGCTGACAGTTGGGCTTTACCCTGTGCCACCCCCCTACTTTGGGTAGCACACTGTAGAAAGTCCACCTGTACTGTGGATCTCCCCGCTGAACACACTTCCACTTCATTGGGTTCTGTCCCATAAACTGCAACAGTCTTACCAATTCCTGTAGCCAGTGTCATAGCCTTCATTTGAGTGTGTTGTCTCTCATCTGTGGTGTCTCCATAGGCTGACTCTTCCATGTGGTCATGGAGCAACACTGCAGCCTTTTCAGACCCACCAACACCCCCTGCATGTAACACAGGATCCCTGTTGCTAGGGGTAACAGCAGACCAGCATGCCAAAGATGGTTGGCTACACCTCATGGTGGCTTCAGACTGTTGTGTCCTTCTTTCTGGGCTGACCACTTCACATAAGCGGCCATAATACACATATTTACATTCCTCATTGGTACCCCCTGCAGGCCACACAGACTTCTTGCCACTGTTGCCAGGGGTGACAACTGATAGGTTTGCAGAAAACCCAGGGCTGGTACACTGATACACACTCATGCTCTCCTGAGCCATTTCTTGACTGGTGCTTTGTTGTCACAGTGATGCCTCTCCCGTTTCTATGGTTGATGACCTCCCTTTGCTGGAGCATTGCTGGTGGCCCATGATGCGATGGAACTCTCCTCTAAGATGGATTTCCTCTTTAAACTGGCAGTAGTCATCCTGGTTCCTGTCCATCAAATGGTAAACCAACCGGTACTCTTCCAGTAATAAGGTTTGCAGCAACTTTGGCCACCGGTCTCTAGGCCATTTCCTCCTTACAGCGACTTTTTCTAATTTTTCCAGGAACTCCTCAACCTCCCCTGTAGGTAGCATGGGTTTTGTGTAATCAGAGTCCCAAATCATAGCCCCTTGAACTGCATCCGACTCTTTAGTCTGGTTTCACTTGAACCACTCATTCACCGTCTCATACACTACTGGCCCTATTTGACTGGCCCTCCTAGGTGGAGACATCTTCTCAGGCCACGCTGAGCTCACTTCCCCTTTAACTTGATTTAACATGAACTTCTTGTGTTTTGACTACCTCATCCTTGCAGTCACATGCATAGCAGCTTGTTACACAGTTCACATGAGTAGAAAAAAAGATTCTCACAGGTGCACTACCTGTATGCAACGCTGTCCGTCAATTTAACTCCCGCAAAATGCCGTTTGCCTGGCTGCCACACACAGCTAGCAGCAGTTCCTAAAATGACTCACTACTGGCGCAGAGACCCGGATTTCACCGCCTTGTGCCCGCATTCTCCACCACTTGTGACATTGGGGGTTGTTTAGCTCAAGTGAATAGATGCATTTTTATGCAGGGAGTCCATATCAGACAGGTGTTCTAGTCAAGGGCCTGGTAGCCCACGTTTATTAAAACAGAAAAACAAAAGCAAAATGTCCATTCAGGATTCCCACACAGGGGTTCAAACTTCATTCAGCACACAAATAAAAAACATACCAAGCCACCTGGCTCTCTTGTCAGCAGTTCCTATGCTTGCTTTCAAATATAAACTATTCTTTCCAGCCCCCTGGACTCACTGGCGTCCTCAGTCTCCCTGACTCTTAAGGCTGGCCAGCCTTTCTCAGTCCCTGGGCAAAGAATCCCCCTTTACAAAGTTTACATGGGATGTAGTCCTTTACAGGCAGACCACTTTCCAGACACAGGTCTGTCTACACACAGCAATAACAAACGATTCACTCTCCACCATCCTCTACCTTCTGCTCTCACCAGCCCCTCATTATATTGGTTGTGTGCACCTGAGCACACGCCCTGCTGGCTGTCCACAAGACCCGGACACAGGGTTGGAGATCCCATCCCACCCAAGTCTCTGCGGGATCTCCAAACTACACAGCCCCATCCAAACTTAGCAAAATCAGGAGAAAGCTGCCAAAACAGTTTTCTCCATTTCAAAGCTATGCTCTGTAGTTCTGCAGTCCACTGACATGCAGACTCTGTGTCTGTTTTTGCTCCCTTTCCATAGGGATAGGGACCCTCACTATTGCAATACATATATACACTGTATCCTGTGCAGCTAGATCTCACTGCAGACCGTTCCTGGTGTACTGTTTCTAAAATACTTCAGGCAGGAAGTTGATTCAGTTAGCTGCAGTGCATTTAATATATATATATATATATATATATATATATATATATATATATATATATATATATATATACAGTATATATATATATATATATATATATATATATATATATATATATATATATATATATATATATATATATATATATATATATATATATATATATATATATGTCTAGCCAAGCCTATACCTGACTGTAGGCCATTCCTGGTGTATATGTTCAAAGACACTTTCAGGCAGGCGACTCAGTGAGCTGCAGTTCATAAAATTGATATATACTGCATTGTAGTCCAGCCAAGCCTATACCTGACTGTAGGCCATTCCTGGTGTGTATGTTCAAAGACACTTTCAGGCAGGCAACTTAGTGAGCTGCAGTTCATAAAATACCAGCACTAGTGCCTAAAGCCAAATTTTTCTGCCCCTGTTCAACCCGGGACGTATAATTACAATTTTTGTTGTAATATTTTGCAGTAGATATGTAGTGAAACAGTGCAGTGCAAACAAACAATAAAATATAATAAAATATTAAATATCAAAAGTCCATGAGTGATCATATGGAAAATAATGAATACAATCAAAAGTCCATAAGTGATTAAGTGAAAGAGAAATCCAAATGAATTTCATTAAAACGGTGCGGGTTCCAATCAAGTGACCGAAGAAAGATCCTCCACCAAGAGAAACAGATGGCCTCTCACCTCGCCCGTGCCGATCAGAGTCTAGACTGGCATGTACGCGACACCTTCCTCCTCCTCTCTCAGCGCCCAGCTCTGCGGGTTTCCTCACACGGTGGTCGGCTGGAGCAGGAGGTGGCAGGGAGGAACGTGCTGGTGGTGAACACCTTCCTCATCCTCCCTCAGCGCCCAGCTCCGCGCTACTTCCGGGTTTCCTCGCACTGTGGTCGGCTCGGCTGGAGCAGGAGGTCACTGGCAGGGGGGAATCTGCTGGTGCTGCGGGACCTGGCTGCCCCAGAGGGACACCAAAGATGACAGAGCGGGAGGCTGAGCCCGAGCTGTGAAGAGGTGGAGGGAGAGCTGTGCGAGGCAGTGCTGCAGCTGCTAGGGGGAAGGTGAGGCTGGTGCACAGAGAGCTGTGTGTGTGTGTGTGATGTGGGGTGAGCTGAGTGCAGCTTTTTCATTATGTTACTGGTCACACTGCTCCCCCCCCCACCTGAGACACTGCCGCCCCCCAAGAAACTGCTCCCTCTGAACACTACTTCCCCACCTGTCACACTGCTCCCCTCCACCTGACACACTGCCCCCCTAACCCCCCTCAATACCACCCCTGGCTGTGTCTAACCCCCCTAGCACCCCTGGCTGTGTCTAACTCCCCCTAGCAACCCTGGCTGTGTCTAACCCCTTCCCTACCACCCCTGCCTCGGTCTAACCCCTTCCTTACCACCCCTGCCTCGGTCTAACCCCTTCCCTACCACCCCTGGCTGTGTCTAACCCCCCTCCCTACCACCCCTGGCTGTGTCTAACCCCCCTCCCTACCACCCCTGCCTGTGTCTTACCCCCTCCCTACTACCGCTGCCTGTGTCTGAACCCCCCACCACCACCGCTGCCTGTGTCTGAACCCCCCACCACCACCGCTGCCTGTGTCTGAACCCCCCACCACCACCGCTGCCTGTGTCTGAACCCCCCCCACCACTACCACCGCTGCCTGTGTCTGAACCCCCCCACCACTGCTGCATGTGTCTGAACCCCCCCCCACCACCGCTGCCTGTGTCTAAACCCCCCACCACCACCGCTGCCTGTGTCTGAACCCCCCACCACCACCGCTGCCTGTGTCTGAACCCCCCACCACCACCGCTGCCTGTGTCTGAACCCCCCCCCTCCACCACCACCGCTGCCTGTGTCTGAACCCCCCCCCCTCCACCACCACCGCTGCCTGTGTCTGAACCCCCCACCACCACCGCTGCCTGTGTCTGAACCCCCCCCCCTCCACCACCACCGCTGCCTGTGTCTGAACCCCCCACCACCACTGCTGCCTGTGTCTGAACCCCCCCCACCACCGCTGCCTGTGTCTGAACCCCCCACCCACCACCGCTGCCTGTGTCTGAACCCCCCACCCACCACCGCTGCCTGTGTCTGAACCCCCCACCCACCACCGCTGTCTGTGTCTGAACTCCACTATCATTGTTGCATGTAAATATGACTTACTTATGAATTGAATTCAGGTTTTATTTGTAATGATATAAAATAATTAATGTGGGGGCCTTTTGGTGGCCAAGATTTTTTTTTTGGAGGGGGGGCAGCACTTCATTCCTGGGCCCAGGCAGTACAATGTCTTGGGCCGGCCCTGAATATATATATATATATATATATATACACATACATACGCACACTTTTTTTGTATTTTTGGAGGTGGGGAATCTTGGGCGAGTTCCCACACTTTTTTTCCTAGGACTTGACCCCTGGAGAGATCTAATGCTCTCAGTAGCAAAAAGGGGTATTTATTAAAACCAATAAAAGCCACTCACATGGTAAGGCACTCAGAACCGAGTGCAGGTAAACAGGCAGATAACGCTAACAAGCGTGTACAGCATAAGGTTGAAGCGGTGATTGCGGGTGACATCAGCACGTAACTCCTCCCCCTCGTACGTTGCGTCCCATGGGCAGGACTTCCTTTAGCGTCGGGTATGGAGATACTGAAGGTGTCCCGCAGACTCAAGCATATACAACATGCTAAGGCGTAGTTATGGCAACTGCTATAAACCAATCAATCAAGCAAAAACAAAGCAGCCTAGAACAGCCCGCATCGTATGCTCATGGTAGCTAGAGCGCAAAGGCCACAGAAAACCAGGCTCATTAGCAACTCGGTAGATCAAGGATACAAACGTCAGTCAATCTGGCCACTGACCAGACAAGAAGAATCCTTGAAGGCTATATAAATGTATTAATTTTTTAAATTGTATATAATAAGAAAATAAAAATAAAAATCTATAAAAAAACGTAAACAAAGGTAAGGGAGATATAATCTCAATGACACACAAAATTGCATATAACATGCCAACTATGTGATCAACCTCTTTGTAAAACACGGTTAAGATTTCTTATATCAAAAATTATCACATATACCAAAAGTATATGTAACGGAATGACCCGTGACAAGCAGAGACTTTGGAAGGATGAGGGGTACTCCTGTATCGGCGTCACCAAGGAGTCTTATGTCTAGGGTCACCTTATGTCCGATAGGGCCATAGGGTGACTGAGAAATTATATCCTAAATTACAGGACAGGGGACATTACTGATTGCAATATCTCAGATCCTGCAATATGAGCTAAGTGTTGGTTTATTCTATGACTCATCTCTGTGTAGACTGTTGACATGTTAAATGAGGCTGGCTCTTGAAAGGCCTTCCATTGTCTGAGGCTGTTGAGATGCTAACTAAGACTGCTTCTGTGGATTGAAACTGAGAGTCAGCCTGGCTCCTAGACCTCTCATTATGTATACTGTTTATGTGTGGAATGTACTTGTCGGAGACGTAACGTCTGGGGGATAATTAACTCTGAATATCATTATGTAAAAGAATGTGATTGAAGCCCCCCCCCCATGGTGTGATGAGGGGGGTAGAGAGTTTGATTGTTCCTGTGATTACTGTAACCTGTTGTACTGCATATAAGCAAGCTAAGAAACCATTAAAAGTTAGTTCATACATTTTGAAGCAGAGAATAGAGCGGTCAGTCTCATTTTCTGGGGAATGGATATGGATCGTGCCTGCTGGTTTGTCTGTGTGTCGGATAAGCTGATGTGGGTTGATGGAAGGTCGTAAACGGTGGTGATCGTTACAATATATATGGAAAAAACGTCAGCCGCAATCACCCTTTCATAATACAAAACAGCTTCAATACTGTGACAAACATAATAAAATAATAATATAATAATAGAGTCACCTATTCGAAATAAAACAATTCAAATCAAACTCAACATTTTAATCCTGCTGGCGAGGTAACTTTGGTCTCATAAATCCAATAGGATTCACGACGACTCAATTGTTGAATGTAATGTCCACCTCTCCAGTGTTTAGAGACTTTTTCTATTCCCCAGAATTTCAGGCTTTTGGGATCTCGTTGATGATGAGTCCTGAAATGTTTGGAGACACTGAGTTTTGATACCTCTCTTAATGTTACTAATATGCTCACCTACCCTTATATGAAGCGCACGAGAAGTGCGCCCCACATATTGGAGGCCACATCCACATTCAAGCATGTAAACCACACCCACTGGTACATGTGATCAACTGTTTAATGGAATATTCAGTCTGTGTAACAGTGGAACTGAAAGATTTCCACTTTTTAATATTAGCTTTAGCATGCTTACAAGACGCACAGCGACCGTAAGCATAAAAGCCAGACAAAAAATTGAAAAGTTTTGGTTGAGATACAGTAGGTGGGTCCACAACTCTGGGGGCTAAACAGTCCCTAAGAGAAGGGGCCTTCCTATAGATGAATTAAGGACGGTCAGGGAGGGCCGGGCCTAAAATTCTATCACCCTTTAATACTGGCCAATGTTTGGCCACAATTCTCTCGAATTTCTTATGCTGGATATTATAATCCAACACTATTTTATAGTTGCTAACCTTTTCCTCACCAGAAGTCTGGGGTTTATCAGCTATAATGATTTTCCTTTCAATGGCCCTGACCTTCTCGATCTCCAGAGAGATGGAGGGTCAAGAATATCCCTTGGAGGTGAACCTGGTTACCAACTCTTGCGACTGTAACAAGAAGTCAGACTCAAGTGTGCAATTTCTGCGGAGTCTGACAAATTGTCCTCTAGGAATGTTACACAACCATAACTTGTGATGGCAACTGGTAAGTGGAATATATCCATTCCGATCAGTTACTTTAAAATGATTTCTGGTATGTAGTATGGAATCTCTTTTGAATATTTCTAAATATAGAAATGTGACGTGCTCATGGGAAACTGTCCAGGTTAGGGTTATATTCCTATTGTTGTCATTCAGTCTATTCATGAACACCTGGAGTGTAGACATATCGCCCTCCCAAATCATTATCAAGTCATCGATGTATCTCCTATAACAAAGGAGCTGGGGTGGCCTATCATGGAAGACAACATCCTGTTCCCAGTGGGCCATAAACAAATTGGCCACACTGGGAGCAAAACGGTCCCCCATGGCAACACCACATCGTTGCAAATAGAAATCTCTATCAAACCCAATTTTCTTTTTCAAAAGGCAGAATCTAAGGCTCTCCAGTAAAAATTGTACATGGTCTTCACTAAGATCAGTGGGTTCTAGTGCACAAAGGACTGATGGAAGGGCCGCTTCATGACCAATGATCGTGTACAGAGACCCTACATCTGCTGTGAAATAGAGTCCAATATCTGGATGATCTGCTTGGTGTCACAAAGGTATGCTGGCAATTTGCACACCAAAGGTTGCAGAAAGAAATCCAGATATTGGCCCAGGCGTGAAGTAACTGAATCTATACCATTTACGATCGGACGACCAGGTGGCCGATCTACATCTTTGTGCAACTTCGGTAAGAAGTATATAACAGGGGTACAGCAGTGAAAGGGGTCCAGATAGGCCGCCTCCTTAGCATTAAGAACACCCCTGCCTTTACCATCCTCTATCAGGGAATGTAATGGTGGCCAGTATTAAAGGGTGATAGAATTTTAGGCCCGGCCCTCCCTGACCGTCCTCAATTCATCTATAGGAAGGCCTCTTCTCAGAGGCGTTGCTAGGGGGTGCGGTCCGCACCCGGGTGACACCCACTAGAGGGGTGACACCCCCCCGCGACTGCAGCAATGAGCGCTGTGGAATCTGAGCGCCGAGCACCGCGGTACAAGAGGAGGGGGGTTGCGGGGTGACACCGCAGCACCATCCATCCCCTCCTCTCACAGCCACGGGCTGTTAGCGGTGCTCGGCAGACGGCACACAGGCACAGCCCCCTCCTCTCTGTTTGTGTGTACAGAGGGGACCTGCTGTCCATGCGATGATTTGAGGAACTGAATGGGGAGGGGGGGGTGTTTGCACCTGGGGGGATTTCACTGAAGGGGGGGTGTTTGCACTGAGGGGGGTTATACTAAGGGGGTGTTTGCACTGAGGGGGTTTTCTTTTCACTAAGGGGGTTTGCACTGAGGGGGGGTTTGTACTAAGGGGGGGTTTGCACTGGGGGTGTTAGCAATGGGGGGTTGCACCGAGGGGGTTTGCACTGAGGGGGTGTCTGCACTGAGGGGGGTCTGCGTAACATGCAGGGGTCCAGAGGTGCAGGTGGCTGTGTAATGTAAAAGGGGTGCAGTGATGCAGGGTGCTGTGTAATGTAAAAGGGTCCAGAGGTGCAGGGGGCTATGAGATGTAAAGGGGGCCAGTGATGCAGGGTGCTGTGTAATGTAAAGGGGTCCAATGATGCAGGGTGCTGTGTAATGTAAAGGGGTGCAGAGGGCTGTGTAGTGTAAAAGGGTCCAGAGGTGCAGGGGGCTATATGATGTAAAGGGGTGCAGAGGTGCAGGCGGCTGTGTAATGTAAAAAGGGTGCAGTGATGCAGGGTGCTGTGTAATAGACATGTGCACTGCCAAAAAATTATTTTTTTTCCGATTTTTGTTTCATTCGTTTTTATTTTTTCGTAAATTCGTAAATTTCGAAAAAAAAAAATATTTTTTTGCTTTTTTCGTAAATTCAGGGAATTTTCGGATTTCCGAAAAAGCAAAAAACGGGAAAAAACGAATGAAACTAAAAAGACGAATGAAACGGAAAAAAAAAAAGTTTCGGAAATTCGGAAATTTACGAAATTTCAAATTTTTTCATTTTTGACATTTGGAATTTTTTCAATTTTCGAATATTTCTATTTTCGAATTTTTCGATTTTTTCAATTTTCGAATTTTTAAATTTTCGAAATTTCAATTTTAGAATTTTTCATTTTCCGAATTTACGAAATTGAAAAAAATCGAAGTTCCAATTTTTTTTTCAAATTTCGCATTTTTCAATTCTCTTAAAATTTCGAATTTTTTAATTTTCAATTTTCAAAAATACGAAAATTCGGAAATTGAAAAATTTGAAAATCGAAATTTTGAAAAATTGCAAAATTCGAATTTTTCACTTTTCCAATTTGAAAAATTGGCACCCCTTTACATTACACAGCCACCTGCACCTCTTGGACCCCTGCATGTTACGCAGACCCCCTTCAGTGCAGACACCCCCTCAGTGCAGACACCCCCCTTAGTGCAACCCCCCTCAGTACAAACCCCCTCGGTGCAACCCCCCAGTGCAAACCCCCCCTTAGTACAAACCCCCCCTCAGTGCAAACCCCCCTTAGTGAAAAGAAAACCCCCTCAGTGCAAACACCCCCTTAGTACGACCCCCCCTCAGTGCAAACACCCCCCCTTCAGTGAAATCCCCCCAGGTGCAAACACCCCGCCTCCCCATTCAGTACCTCAGATCATCGCAGGCAGCGTCACGGCACATGGACAGAAGGTCCCCTCGGCCCGTCCCCCTCTGTACACACAAACAGAGAGGAGGGGGCTGTGCCTGTGTGCCGACTGCCGAGCACCGCTAACAGCCCGTGGCTGTGAGAGGAGGGGATGGATGGTGCTGCGGTGTCACCCCGCAACCCCCCCTCCTCTTGGCGCTCCGATTCCGCGGCGCTCATTGCTGCAGTCGTGGGGCGGGGGGGAGCAACCCCCCCCCCCACATGTCAGCTAAAAAAAAAAATGTTTTTTTTTTTAATCGGGATGGTGTCACCCCTCTAGTGGGTGTCACCCGGGTGCGGACCGCACCCCCTAGCAACGCCTCTGCTGGGTATGACTGACTATGGCTGGGTATTGCAGAGTATGGCTGAGCATGTATGGATGAATGAGTGCTGCAATGGGCACAGAGCAGCGCTGAGGGCACTACAGATCCAGCCAACAGCACTGCTGCACCCAATCTCTCCCCTCACCGCTCACACTGTACCGATCAGTACAGAGAGGGCAGAGAGGAACCGGACAGGACTCTGGTCTGTCATTTGATGGAGCGAGGTAAACGGACTCTGTCAGTGGCCATTTACCATGATCCATGCAGAGGACCCAGCGGTCACATATACTCCCGTGTGCGCGCCCCAGGGGGCACGCGGCAGCGTGATTCTGGGAGGACGTCATAGTATGCATATCGAGCCATGCTGTAGCCATCATTCGGCTATAGCACGGTTGTTAAGTGGTTAAGGAAAATCAAAACTAAGCTATCTATATATACAGTATTTTACAAAAGTGAGTAAACCCCTCACATTTTTGTAAATATTTTATTATATTTTTTCATGTGATAACACTGAAGAAATTACACTTTGCTACAATGTAAATTGGTGAGTGTACAGCTTGTTTAACAGTGTAAATTTGCTGTCCCCTCAAAATAACTCAACACACAGCCAATAATGTCTAAACTGCTGGCAAAGTTAGAACACGCTGAAGAAACACCCCTTTATCGCGCCCCTAGTGTTAACCCCTTCCCTGCCAGTGACATTTTATACAGTAATCAGTGGCTATTTTTAGCTCTGATCGCTGTATAAATATCAGTGGTCCCAAAAAAGTGTCAAAAGTGTCCGATCTGTCCGCCGCAATGTCACAGTCCAGATAAAAAACGCAGATCGCCGCCAATACTAGTAAAAAAAAAATTATAAAAATGCCATAAGTCTATTCCCTATTTAGTAAACGCTAGAACTTTTGCACAAACCAATCTAATGAATTGTTGGCTCCCGACAATACAGATAAAAGTCATTGATTAAAAAAAAAAAAAAAAAAATTCAATTGCCAGGCCCTTCAGGTCTGATATGGATATTAAGGGGAACCCTGCATCAAATTTAAAAAAAAAAAAAACGTGGGGTTCCCCCCAAATATCCATACCAGACCCTTCAGATCTGGTATGGATTTTATGGGGAACTCTGCACCAATTTTTAAAAAAAAAAAATGGTGTGGAGTTCCCCCCAAAAATCCATACCAGACCCTTTATCCGAGCACGCAAACTGGCAGGCCGCAGGAAAAGAGGGGGGACGACAGAGCGCCCTCCTCCCTGAACCATACCAGGCCACATGCCCTCAACATGGAGAGGATGCTTTGGGGGTCTGTGACCCCTCAAAGCACCATGTCCCTATGTTGATGGGGACAAGGGCCTCATCCCCACAACCCTTGCCCGGTGGTTGTGGGGGTTTGCGGGTGGGGGGCTTATCGGAATCTGGAAGACACCTTTAACAAAGGGGACCCTCATATCCCTGCCCCCCCCTATGTGAATTGGTAATGGGGTACATTGTACCCCTACCATTTTCACAAATAAAGTGTAAAAATGTTTAAAAAAAAACAGACACCTTTGGGAAAAGTCCTTTATTAAAATAAATAAAAAAATAAAAATTAAAAAGATTCCTGTGGTGGTACTCCACTCCAACGCTGTCGGTATCCTGCGATGGATGCTCTTCTCTCCCGGGTCCAGCGATGGATGATATCCTCTCTATCCAGGTCCAGGCTCCAACGATGATGTCCAGCGCAGCGCATCCTGTCTCCACCGGAAACACCCCAGGAATATCGTCGCCGCAGTCCTACAGGTCTTATGTAACTGAGGGAGGGGCCACCCGTCACATGACCCCGTCCCCCTCTGATGCAAGGGGAAACACGGGCTTACCCAGTGACGTGATGGGTGACCCGGCTCCCTCTGATGCAACAAGAAACCTGCATTACATCAGAGGAATAGAGATTTAATCTCCAAATACAGAAAGGTTTTTTCAAAGTAAGAGCTGTGAAATGTGGAATAGACTACCTCAAGAGCTGTGTGACAGACTCACCTGGGACAGAGGCTTTTGGAGGGGACTAAATGCTATCCACTTGCCTTGCGATCAGAGGTGGTGTTACTTTGGATTCAGGTCATGTCCCCCCAAGACACACAGACTCTGGGAACCCTGTATATGTCATATTTGAAAGAGTGACTGAGTCATACTGTTGGGACATATACTGTAAGGAGATGCTAATGTCATCCCCTCCAGCCACCTGTCTGTTGTCTTCTATAATGTAAATGAGTCTAGCGTGGCTTCTCTGCCACCCATTGTTGTCTGTGCTAATTGACCCTGCAATTGTATGAAGGAGTTCTGTATGATAAAGTGTATTGTAGTTATGCAATCACAACGGCTGCTTTATGGGATTAGTTATTTATATAATTATTTATATAGCGCCAAAACAGTTTACGCAGCGCTTTACAATATAAAGGGGAGACAATACCGTTATAATACAATAAAATATAAGAGGATTAAGGGGGCCCTGCTCAGAGTATCTTACAATCTAATAGGGTGGAAGTGGTAAAAGATTAGTTGGAGATGTCTTAGACTTCCCTGAAGAGATGAGTTTTCAGGGATCGCCTGAAGATAGCAAGAGTAGGTGATAGCTGGACAGGTTGAGGTAGAGAGTTCCTGAGGATGGGAGAGGCTCTGGAGAAATCCTGGAGATGAGCATGGGAGGTGGAGATGAGAGAGCTTGACAGTAGGAGGTCTTGAGAAGAGTGGAGAGGCCGTTTTTGGATATGTTTGGAGACAAGATTGGTTATGTAGCTCGGGGCAGAGTTGTGGATGGCTTTGTAAGTTGTGGTTAGTATTTTGAATTTAATTCGCTGGGTGATCGGGAGCCAGTGTAGGGATTGAAGGAGAGGGTTGGCAGACACTGAGTGGCTGGTAAGATGGATAAGTCCGGCACCAGCATTCATGATAGACTGAAGAGGGGATAGGCATGGCCAATGAGAAGGGAGTTGCAATAGTCAAGGCGAGAGATAACAAGGGAGTGAATGAGGAGCTTGGTGGTTTCATTTGTTAAAAAGGGGCACATTTTAGAGATGTTACGGACGTGAATTCTACAAACTTTTGACAACGATTGGACTTGAGGCTGAAATGACAAGTCAGAGTCTAGGATTACACCTAGTAACCTGGCGTGAGGGGAGGGACTGATGATTGCATTGTTGATTTTGATAGAAAAGTCAGGGAGGGGGGTAGGGGGGAATATTAGTAACTCCGTTTTAGAGAGATTTCGTTTAAGGAAGTGGTGCGACATCCATGCTGAGATGTCAGTTAGTAAGTTAGTAATGCGAGAGGAGACTGAAGGAGTGAGGTGAGGAGTGGACAGATACTGTAGATTTGGGTGTCATCGGCGTATAAGTGGTATTGGAAACCGTGGGTGGTTATCAAATGACCAAGGGAGGAGGTGTAGATAGAGAAGAGAAGTGTAGATAAATAGAAAAAGACTGTGAAGTCTGAGACTAGGAGAAAATGGACTTTGTAGGCACCAGATTTTTTTAAAAAAATATAAATAATTTTAATTTGAACAGTACATTAGCACAAAAAACACTGAACAATTGCTCAATTTGATAATCAGAAAAAGAAAAACAACACAAAATACAAATAACTCAATTCCTGTCCCTTTCAGAAAGACACCGCTGATAGCCACAGGGCTAGATGTAAAAATACACAATAAGCGCTGGGTGGCGTTGTAGACTTCAAGAGATGGTGCAGGAGGAGTTTGGATAAAAGTGGGGATCAGCTCAACATGTTTCGCGACGTTGTCGCTTCTTCGGGAGCTTCTGGGTGTTTAAAAGACAAAACAGTGTTGTCATTAGAGATGTATATATATCCAAATACAATACAATATTGTTTAAACATTAGGCATATTGTACAGGAATACAAAAAGGCCTCTGAGCAAATAAGAAACAGCATTTCGACTGTGGCCATAATACTCACCGAAAAACGGTGTTTAGAAACTTTGAAGAGTGCTCAGCAGCGTCCAGAATTAAATATATGATCAGACCAACTACCTTAGTCAGATGAAATGAGATACCAAGGGTCAAAGCCACACTGACCATGCACCGCCGGGCAGGTTTGAACCAGTTGGGGTATCTAAAAATTGGATAGTAGACAAGAAAAAATAATAATGTGTCCAACACTAGGTGGGACCATAGAAAAATTACAAAAGGGAAGTCAAGGAGAAAGAAAAAAGAAGAAAAAAGGAAAAAGACGGATGAAAAAAATATATATGAAAAGTATAATATGTATAAAATTTGACTGATATAGCATACCTTAAAAGAGGTATAAGGGCCTAGGCATTCAGAGGACAATTCCAAGAGCTGGAAAAGGGGAACGCCCTTAGATAGAAAATATTGGGACACCAGAAGGTAAAGGGTCCATGTGAATTCCCTCCTAACTGTAACAAGTCCAGAAAATATAAACGGTAAAAAGTATATATATAAAGAAAGAAAAAATTATAAATATAAAGAAACAAATAAATGATAATATTATTGGTTGCCAGATAGTAAACTAAAAGATTTAATAGGCACTTGGTTTGTAGGAGAAGTAGTTGATATTTCAAAAGGAACCTGACATTAAACAAAAATATAAAAATATAAGCAGTGATTTTTACCTTGATAATAAAGGACTGGATAACAAGTCAATTCACAAAAATTGCCACAAGATGGCAGCGTTGAGCGTTAGGCTGGAGCGAGGAGTGAGGAAACCCCCACAGTGGAACAGCAATCAGCTGTTGAAAATACAAAACCACTCTTAATAGAGGCATGGTGGCAGACAAAAATAAGCAAGGGTAATGAAGGAAAAAGAATTTGTGTACATACCCAATGCTTGACTAGCAGATGGAACGATCTTAGGCAGTGAAATGGTGTATAGGCCCCCTGGACGTCCGTCCTGGCTGGCATTCAACAAAGAGCAACTGCATGCACAGGCTCTTGTTGAATTTAAATACCCCGCGCGGATGACGTCACGCTAATTGACAATCATCCGACAGGCCAGAAAACAGTACACTGCGCATGCGCGTGCGCATGCGCACAGAGAGCCGCGATCAGGCTTTCTGAGTGGATGGAAAACAAGTGTATGCATATGGTGTTTCCCAGATGGAAAAAAGAAATGGGGAATTTTTAACACCATATTGAGAGTGCCATCACACATTCTAAAGTCTGGATGAATAACATCTGACCGGATAGTGTGATGGCTTACCTGGCCACTGGTTCATCTGCTCAACGGCGCATGGCACTGTGGTGACAGGTGGTAAGGCAGGCATAAGTCTGAACATATATAGACGCTGGATGAGCAAACAATAAGAAAAAATGATGAAACATTTATATAGAAAGACATGCAAAATACATGTATAACAGGATTGAATCCATCATAGAGTGGACATATACAACACAATAAATAATGATCATAGTACTGTTTCTACTTATTAATGACAAATCAATAAGGAAACTGCACAAAATTTGTCACAGAACACACTTTTAAAACCTGGACATTGGGAAGGGGAAATGGGGGTGGCCCAAACCGGGGCCACTTTGGCCACTAGGACAGACTAGCTTAATGCTATAGCTTGATCAGGTCACAAGAGATTTGAGGTATTAATTAACCGTATTGAGATTATTACATAGAGAGAAGTGAAGTCAAAACCATTTAGATATATAATGGTCAGACCTAAAATAATAAAATAATAAAACGAAAACCAAAACAAAAACTAAAATACAACAAAAGAAGAAATAATTATGAATATTATGCAGGTAGACAATCAGCGTTGGAAAACCACCGTTGGTTTGATGGATCGATCTCTAAGTATGGGAGCTGCCATACAGGTCCCTCAAAGGAAGGGCCTGTATGATAGTACCTCATTGATCCCCGGTAATTTAGTGGCGCCCAAGCGCTCTATCCACAGGGTCTGTCTTTCTGAAAGGGACAGGAATTGAGTTATTTGTATTTTGTGTTGTTTTTCTTTTTCTGATTATCAAATTGAGCAATTGTTCAGTGTTTTTTGTGCTAATGTACTGTTCAAATTAAAATTATTTATATTTTTTTAAAAAAATCTGGTGCCTACAAAGTCCATTTTCTCCTAGTCTCAGACTTCACAGTCTTTTTCTATTTATCTACATTATTCAGGATGTGGCACCTTATATTAAGGGGTGTTTGATTACCACCCCAGGGCAATCGTAATTCTAAATATAAATAGAGAAGAGAAGTGGTCCAAGAACAGAGCCTTGGGGGACCCCCACAGAAAGGTGCAATAGAGAGGAAGAGACAGAGTTGTAGGTAACACTGAAGGAGCACTGTGATAGATAGGCCATGATAGAGCAGAATCTTGGAGGCCAAAGGAATGTAGTTTATTGAGAAGGAGCGGGTGGTCCACGGTATCAAAACTGCAGAGAGGTCAAGTAGGAGTATGGAGTACTGGCTGTTGGTTTTAGCAGTTAATAAATGTGATGTTTGTGATAGATCACTGTAACCCTTGCCCTTTTTCTCCTGATGCATGATGGGGGGGGGAGCTGAACCAGGAAGTCGGGACGGTGTGTGTGTGTTGGCAGACTGGAAGCCGACACACGAGGCTGGAGAAGGGATTATATCTGTTAAGAACAGAAGCTGTTTGGATCAAGACTCCTCCATGTAAGAATGACATAATATTCTGAGTAATAAACCTCGCTCTGGTTAAGAAGTACAATCGGCCTGTGTGTGTGTAACTTGCTGAGCAGATTCTGGCAGCATTGCCAGCAACACCGGGGACACAGAGTGGCAAGGGGACATAACAGTGGCGACGAGGATTGTGGATGTTAGCACACATGGCCTTCATAGGGTTTATTCAACCATTTGATCCTGCAGCTGAGTCATGGAGCTCTTGGGTGGAGAGGTTGGAACAGTATATGGAAGCAAATAATGTGACTGTTGAAAAGAAAGTTGCAGTTTTTCTCACTGCATTGGGTCAAGCTGCATATGAAACTCTCAGAGACCTCGTTTCTCCAGACAAGCCGGCCTCTAAGCCCCTGCCTGAGTTAATTCAGACGTTGCATACACACTACAACCCAAAGCCATTAGAAATCGCAGAGCGGTTTAAATTCTACAGTAGGAAGCAGCGGGCCGGGGAGGATATAAAGACATATATCATCCCTTTACGTAAACTAGCTGCCACTTGTCAGTTTGGAGACTACCTGCAGATGGCTCTCCAGGACATGTTCGTCATGCGACCCAGCCATACAGAAACGTTTACTCACGGAACCCGATTTGACTCTGGCGAAAGCCACTGACCTTGCTACGATCATGGAGTTGGCAACTCGGGACGCCACCCTACTGAAGGCACCACCTGAACATCCTGCAAGCCAGGGTGAGGAAATATTCCACACTGCTATCACGCCTCACTCAAGACGGCCGTTCCCTGCCACTCAGCTTAAACCTCGTCTCCCTACTCCTTCGGTCTCTGGGACCCTGACTTGCTACCATTGTGGTAACACTGCTCACAGTGCGCCTGCTTGCAAGTTCAAGGATGTCGTTTGTTTTCGCTGTGGAAAGACTGGTCATATTGGGCGTGTTTGCTGCAGCTCTCGTTCCCCGAACACTACCGAAAAAGATAGACGTAAACAGACTTTCCGTGTAGATATGGACAATAACTGTTTCAGCTCTGATGAGGAGACCCGTGTCCAGCATGTTGGACTGTTTTAAGTAGCTGGGAGCACTCCTGCGATTACAGTGGATGTCGCACTCAATGGCTATCCTGCCTCCATGGATGTTGTTACGGGGGCAGCTGTGTCTGTCATTTCATGGACTGATTTAAAGGCATCGGGTCTGTCCCTGCCGCTCAGACCTACAAAGCTCACACTGCAAACCTACATCAAAGAACTACTACAACCCTTGGGTTATGTACAACCCCTTGTTACATTAGGCACCCGCAGTCAAAGGCTACACCTTTATGTTGTGAGTAAAGGGGGTCCTCCGCTATATGGAAGGGACTGGATCAAAGCCCTGGGCATGCCTCCTTTTGCCATTGCCCAATGTACATTGCTTTCTGAAGTAGACCTTTGGGTGGAATCCCTGAAGTCACGTTTTACAACAGTTTTTGAGGACTCTTTGGGCACAGTAAAAGGAAAGATGGCCCACCTCCTCTTGAAGCCAGGTGCTACACCTCATTTTTGTAAGGCAAGGTCAGTACCCTTTGCCTTGCGGAAGAAAGTGGAAGCAGAGCTGGAACACCTATTGGCTGAAAAGATCATAACGAAAGACATTAGGATTTGTGGTGATTTCAAGGTAGCCCTGAACAACCAACTTCTTGTGGATCAATACCCATTGCCTCGACTTTAGCTCACTGGCTGGGGGGGCAAAAGTTTACAAAAATAGACTTAAAGCAGGCTTACCTGCAACTACAACTGCAAGTACACCGAATTCACGTAATCTGTTGACCATTAACACTCATAAAGTTTTATTCCAGTATAACCGCATGGTTTTTAGCATAGCCCCAGCTCCAGCCATCTGGCAGCGGCTCATGGATGAGGTCCTGGCGGGAATACCTTTCACCCAATGTCTATTGGATGACATGCTCATCACTGGTCCCACTGATGAAGACCACAGAAAGAATGTTGAAGCGGTGCTAGAGAGACTCCAAAGGTATGGTTTACGTGTTACTCTTTCAAAATGCGAATTTCTCAAGCCTCAACTGGAATTTTGTGCCCACACGGTGGACCGACATGGGTTACACACTACTGAAGAAAAGGTTAAAGCCCTTACCCATGCCCCTACTCCCCAGAATGTCACCCAGCTCAGGTCATACCTGTAACGCCATCTGCGTTATTTCATGCAGAACGAGCGCAGCTGTCCCTGTTTCAAACAGCTGCGCTCCGTTCTGTAAGACGTCCGCGTCACTTCCAGTGCGCGGACATCTGCGTTCCACGCTGGATTGCGGAAGTGCGTCCCAGCGTGTCACGCTCGGCTCTCTTCACCGGGGCTATTTAAACCCCCCAGGATCGGCGGCAGGGTGTTCGGTTATTCTTGTTGGACCCTGCCGCCACCTGGAACCCGGAACCCGTGCTGTAGGATCTCTGAAGAACCTCTCCCCTCTGGACCCTGCTCCCTGCTTCCTGGACCCTGCTCCCTGGACCTCTCCTGTCTGGGCTCTCTTCCCCAGTGGACCTCAGCATAGCCCAACTGCAGGGTACAATACTATTGGGACTCACCCTCATCGCCCCTGCAAGACACAAAACCCCTACTGGATCAGCTGCCTGCATATCTTATATTGAATTCGGGAACACCACCATTAGCTCTCCGTTCGCAGACAACCAGCTACAGAGAAATCTCCTAACCGCAAGTATTCTCTATGACAAGATGTATTGCTTATAGTTAATGCTAAACCAATTCAGGACTGTGTTTATCTCCATACCAATTGCCTATTAGCTTAGCATATTTACTAAAGAACTTTGCCAGTTTCTTAAATACTCAAGCAAGATTGGAGTAACCTGCAGCAATACCATCACCTGCTTGTTCTGATAGTAGATCTCAATCTAAACATAACAGTTCTTTACTAATATAGAGACTGTTCATTTACGGCACTATACAACTAAGCTTATGACCTAATAAGCTATCAATTATATGTTTTGTTCTCACTGGAGGTTGTGATGACCTAACCCCAAACTCTCTATATAACTCTGAGGCCGGGTACTCACGACCAAACATGTATGGTGAAAGCGGTCCGTCGGACCGTTTTCACCATACATGTCTGCCAGAGGGCTTCTGTACGATGGTTGTACACACCATCGTACAGAAGTCCGCGCGTAAACAATACGCGGGGCGTGTCCGCGGTGTCGCCGCGTCGATGACGCGGTGTCGCCGCGACAATGACGCGGCGACTTGGGCGGCCCGCCTTTAAAATGCTTCCACGCATGCGTCGAAGTCATTCGACGCATGCGAGGGACGGCGGGCGCCTGGACATGTACGGTAGGTCTGTACTGACGACCGTACATGTCCGAGCGGGCAGGATTCCAGCGGACTGTTTTAAAACAAGTCCAGGAATATTTGTCCGCTGGGAAAAGGCCCGGCGGGCAAATGTTTGCTGGAATTCGGCCCGCTCGCGCCCACACACGACCAAACATGTCTGCTGAAACTGGCCTGCGGACCAGTTTCAGCAGACATGTTTGCTCGTGAGTATGGGGCCTGAGAGTGAACCGGTGGTTGAGACCTGAGAAGCCTCCTCAGCTGAGATCCAAACTTATAGTCTAGAAATCTGATTAATACAGAGTCCTAACATAATAACCGAACCAAAAAAACTTTTTTGACATGGATCCAGCGGAGCTTGCAAATCACTTAGTGGGACTTTCACAGAGGGTAGATACCCTTACCGCCTCCATGAATGAGTTGCGTTTAGAGAATGACGCCTTGCGTAATCAAAATTTTGCGCAACCCAGAGAGAGACCTGAACCCAAGATCTGTCCTCCAGAGATCTTCTCTGGAGATAGGAAACACTACCGCCAATTTATTAGCTCATGCCGACTGATGTATGAGTTGCGCCCCTGCACATATTATTCCGACAGGGTCAGAATCCTCACCCCAATTTCTTATCTTAAGGGCGAACCCAGAGTTTGGGCCGATACTTACGTTGAGGAACATGGGGACCTTCTTGGTGCTTTTGACACTTTTTTGGATGAGATGTCATTACTATATGAAGACCTTATTAAACAGCTGACTGCAGAGAATTCAATTAGGAACCTTAAACAGGGGAAAAGACATGTGGAAGACTACATCTCTGAATTTAAATGTTGGAGCAGAGAGACCCAATGGCCAGATATTGCTCTTAGAAACCAATTCCGTTTAGGCTTATCAGAAGCAATGAAGGATGAACTTGCCCGTGTTGAGCTTCCAACATCTTTAGAGGATCTTATGCACCTCTCCGTTGCCATTGATCGTCGTCTTCGGGAAAGGAAGGCCGAACGTGGTAACACATATCTTCCGACACCTTTCAAATGATCCAGATCTCCTCCCAAGGATGCTCCTATGGATATAGGTGCTATTAAAGGTCCTTTATCCCCAGCTGAGAAACAACGCCGCAGAGCCAATAACCTTTGTTTGTATTGCTCAGCTCCCGACCACATTGTATCCAGTTGTCCGCTTCTAAAGAGGAACTCTGAAGGTAAATTTTCCCACATTAGTAAACCTAATTCAAGTGGAACTACCTCTAACTGATATATTTTTATCGCTCTTACTTTACAGTGGGATCAAGAAAAGATTACCATTGAAGCGATGGTCGACAGCAGAGCCTGTGGCAATTTCATTGATTCAAAAATTGTAGAATCCAATAAAATCCCCTGTGTGTTTAAGCAAATTCCTGTGTCACTCACTTTTATTGACGGTTCTAGTTCCTCCTCAGGCCCAGTCTCTTCCCAAACTTCTCCCCTCTTGGTTACCTGTGGAACTGGTCATACTGAGACCCTTGTTTTCGATATTATTTCATCTCCTGTATTTCCTATAGTTCTCGGTTTACCATGGCTACTTCTTCATCAGCCTAGTTTCCAATGGTCTACAAATTCACTAACCTTACAGTCCACTTACTGTAAGGAAACTTGTTATCCTAGTTACATTTTCTCTTTTACAGATGCTAACCATCCTCCTCTGCCAGGTTATCTATACGATTTTGCGGATGTCTTCAGTAAGACCAACGCAGACATACTTCCTCCACATCAGATCTATGACTGTCCTATAGATCTTATTCCTGACAGTCCGATCCCTACAGATCGGATTTATCCGTTATCCCAACCAGAACTTATACATCTCAAGGATTACTTAGATGAGAACCTCAAGAATGGATTCATTAGACCTTCCACTTCTCCAGCAAGTGCAGCGATGTTTTTCGTCAAAAATAAGGATGGTTCACTCCGGCCAATAATTGACTATCGCTCTCTCAACAGCATCACTATAAAGAATAGATATCCTTTACCACTTATCCCAGAGCTTATTGAACGTCTCCAGACTTCAAAAATGTACACAAAACTAGACCTCAGGGGGTGCCTATAATTTGATAAGGATCCGTCCAGGTGATGAATGGAAGACTGCATTCAAAACTCGGTATGGTCTTTACGAGTATACTGTTATGCCTTCCGGGCTATGTAATGCACCTGCAACTTTCCAATGGTTCATTAATGACATTTTCCGCGATCTGCTTGACATTTGTGTTGTAATTTACTTGGATGACATTTTAATTTACTCAGACACCCCTGAAGAACACAACAAACCTGTGCGTTGGGTCTTGGGCAGACTTAGAACACATTCCTTATATGCTAAACTTGAGAAGTGTGTTTTTAGTCAATCTAGTATTTCTTTTCTTGGATATCAGATTACTCCCAACGGTATTCAGATGGATCACTCCAAGGTTGATTGCATCTTATCCTGGCCGACTCCCCATACTAGGAAGGCCCTCCAGCGTTTCCTTGGATTTTCAAATTACTACAGAAAGTTCATCAAGAACTTCTCATCAATTGTGAAACCACTAACTAGTTTAACTAGCACAAAAACACCTTTTTCTTGGTCTAATGAAGCACAAAAATCCTTCGATACGCTCAAGCTCAGTTACACCTCTGCCCCCATCCTCCAATTGCCTAATCCACTGTACCACTTTACACTAGAAGTTGATGCCTCACATTTCGCCTTGGGTGCTGTACTCTCCCAACGACCAACATTATCAGAACCCTTGCATCCAGTAGCCTTCTATTCAAGGACCTTATCGCCAGCTGAAAAGAATTATCCCATTGGGGAAAAGGAACTACTTGCAATAAAGGATGCTTTAGCCAATTGGAGACATTTATTGGAGGGTTCCACACACCCAATTACCATCCTTACTGACCATCGCAATTTGCAACATTTAAAAGCCTGTAAGACCCTGTCCGCTCGTCAAGTTAGGTGGAGTTTATTTTTTGATAGATTCGATTTCTTCATCTCCTACCTCCCGGGTTCACAAAATATTAAGGCCGATTCATTGTCCCGTATGCACGTAGACCAGACGTCGGAGATTCCTCCTCTCTCCATTATTCCATCCAACCGATTCATTGGGACTACTACCTCTTTCAAGCAGTTGCTTATTCAAACCCTTTCTAAAGAGGGTTCCCAATTACCTAAGGATCTGAAAAGACAATCTAATGGTGTGTATACCTTCAACAATAAGATTTACGTTCCACCAAAATTAAAACTCATACTTCTCAAACAACTCCACGATTCTCCTCTTGCGGGTCATCTTGGAGTCAGTAAAACCATCCACCTTCTTAAGAGAGACTACTGGTGGCCTCATTTAACAAGGACAGTTCAGGATTACGTCCGTTCCTGTGACATTTTTGCCACCAACAAACATTCAAGGAGGCCTCCCTATGGTCTTCTAACTTCCATCCCTATACCGAAAAGACCCTGGGATGTAATTTCCATGGATTTCATAGTTGATCTCCCTAGGTCACAAGGTGCTAATACCATCATGGTCACAGTTGATGTATTAACAAAGATGGCTCACTTCATTCCCTTAAAAGAATTGCCAACATCTCAACAAACAGCAAAAGCTTTCATCTCCAATGTTATTAAGCTTCATGGATTACCTTCCCAGATTATTTCAGACCGTGGCTCCCAGTTCATTTCTAGATTTTGGAAAGGCCTCTGTCAGACTTTACAAATTGATCACTGTATGTCCACTGCTTATCACCCTCAACAAATGGACAAACAGAACGTGTCACCAGACACTCGAACAGTATCTACGTTGTGACTGGTTCCATCTGCTTCCCCACACGAATTTGCATATAACAACGCCACCAGTTCATCTTCTCAGTTCTCACCATTCTACGCGAACTACGGATTCCACCCCAACAGTTTGCCGTCCTCTTTCCTCCCTAACAATGTTCCCGCTGTGGAACACTATCTTTCAACCATAAAGAAGACTCTGAGTATATTACGCTCCAACCTTGAAACTGCTCAGCAAAAACAAAAAAAATATTATGATACTCATAGAACAGTACCTCCCACTTACAAGGTTGGCGATTTAGTTTGGTTATCCACTCGGAACTTACACCTTAAGATACCTTCAAAAAAAACTTGGCCGTCAATTCACTGGACCTTTCCCAATTTCTCATGTGATCAACACCAACGCTGTTAGACTTCTCTTGCCTCCTGATTGGAAGATTCATCCGTCATTCCATGTTTCACTTATCAAACCATACATACCTAATCCATTCCCTAACACAGGGCTCAAAATGTCAAGTCCTGAGCCACTAGCCAGGCCTTAAGAGTTACTTACCACCAGTTGCCCCACCCAATACCTCCCCTGCCCTACCCCTAAGTCTGCCCCTAAACACGACCTTTTAAATGCTCTCATGAAATGACACTGTTAAATATTTTAAGCAGAATTACGTTCCAAAAATAAATATTAACAATAGTAACATAAAGCATAACAGTACCCATCTGTGCCCTTGAACGCCTTAGTGTGCCCCATCAATGCAGCCTTAGTGTGCCCCATAAGTTGCAGCCTTACAGTGCCCCATCAGTGCAGCATTGCTACTGGGGGGTATCAGGGGAGCATACACTGGGGGGGGGGGGGAATCAGGAAAGCTTACACGGGGGGGGGGATCAGGAGAGCATACACTGGGGGGGGGATCAGTAGAGTATACACTGGAAGGGAGGGATCAGGAGAGCAAACACTGGGGGGGGGGGGGTTTGGAGAGCATACACTGGGGGGGGGGTCAGGAGAGTATACACTGGGGGGGGTCAGGAGAGCATACACTGGGGGGGGAATCAGAAGAGTATACACTGGGGGGGGAGGGATCAGGATAGTATACACTGGGGGGGAGGGAAAAGGAGAGCATACACTGGGGGGGTCAGGAGAGCATACACTGGGGGGGGAGGGAACAGGAGAGCATACACTGGGGGGGGGGGTCAGGAGAGCATACACTGGGGGTGGGGATCAGGAAAGCATTCACTGGAAGGGAGGGATCAGGAGAGTATACACTGGAAGGGAGGGATCAGGAGAGCATACACTGGGGGGGGGGATCAGGAGAGTATACACTGGAAGGGAGGGAACAGGAGAGTATACACTGGAAGGGAGGGAACAGGAGAGTATACACTGAGGGGGGGGGGATCAGGAGAGTATACACGGAGGGGGGGGTCAGGAGAGTATACACTGAGGGGGGGGATCAGGAGAGTATACACTGGAAGGGAGGGAACAGGAGAGTATACACTGGAAGGGAGGGAACAGGAGAGTATACACTGGAAGGGAGGGATCAGGAAAGTATACACTGAGGGGAGGGGGGGTCAGGAGAGTATACACTGGAAGGGAGGGATCAGGAGAGTATACACTGAGGGGAGGGGGGGGGATCAGGAGAGTATACACTGGAAGGGAGGGAACAGGAGAGTATACACTGAGGGGGGTCAGGAGAGTATACACTGGAAGGGAGGGAACAGGAGAGTATACACTGAGGGGGGGGTCAGGAGAGTATACACTGGAAGGGAGGGATCAGGAGAGTATACACTGGAAGGGAGGGAACAGGAGAGTATACACTGGGGGGGCAGTCATAATCCTTAAAATGAGTTACATTTCTCACTTCTCATGAATGAAGATCTGTTTTGTCAGCTAACAGCACCTCTATGCTAGGTTGCAGTAACTCAGCAAAGTGGTGCCTGTAAACAAATCCACACTGTAGTGCAAGCAGCAGAGCTCACCTGCAGGAACTTTCACATGGCTTCCCTCTGCTCAGCTCAGCTGCAAAGTGCACGCATCTTGCATCTTCCTCTTCCAGACGAGCGTCTTCTCTGGGAAAAGGGCACATCCCCATCCCGCCCACTCAAGCAGCAGCCTGCAGGAGAGAGGCTGAAATGCTGCTGGGGGAGGTACAGGGGGCGGAGAGTGCAGACCCGAGGTTTCTGAGCAGTCATTCATGCTTAGAATGGCTGCGAGTTGTCCTGACTGCAGCTCTGGTTACCCGGGTGCCTCAGAGACTTTAATGTTTTCTCAGGCACAGACCCAGCTCCATGACAAACAGCGGAAGCGCTGTGTGTCTGTGATATGAGAGGAGGAGAAGGAGAGAGCTGCATCCACGGCTCAAAGCGGCGCCAGGGCAGTCCAGCCCTGCCGCTCGCTGTGTCATTCGGCTGACAGTTTCCTGGCTGATCGCTTCAGCCAGGAAACTGTCAGCCTGATTCACCCCCGCTCCTCACTCGCCCTGGACTAAATCCCACTCGCATTTTGCGAGCAAAGAGTGGAATTTTTGAGGGCTTCCCTAACAGACATCCTCAACCTCCTCCTCCAGTCGATGTCCTTGGTGAAACTGAATTTGAGGTAGAGAAGATTCTCAATTCAAGAAAGAAAGGTTCTTCTCTTCAGTATTTGATTCGTTGGAAGGGTTATAGTCATCTCGATGACTCCTGGGAGGATTCCACATACATTCATGCTCCTCGACTCTAACAGTTTCATCACAGGTATCCTGATCGGCCGTCTCTTTCTGGGTGACCTATAGGTGCCCCCTTGAGGAGGGGAGTATGTAACGCCATCTGCGTTATTTCATGCAGAACGAGCGCAGCTGTCCCTGTTTCAAACAGCTGCGCTCCGTTCTGTAAGACGTCCGCGTAACTTCCGGTGCGCGGACGTCTGCGTTCCACGCTGGAACGCGGAAGTGTGTCCCAGCGTGTCACGCTCGGCTCTCTTCACCCGGGCTATTTAAACCCCCCAGGATCGGCGGCAGGGTGTTCGGTTATTCTTGTTGGACCCTGCCGCCACCTGGAACCCGGAACCCGTGCTGTAGGATCTCTGAAGAACCTCTCCCCTCTGGACCCTGCTCCCTGCTTCCTGGACCCTGCTCCCTGGACCTCTCCTCTCTGGGCTCTCTTCCCCAGTGGACCTCAGCATAGCCCAACTGCAGGGTACAATACTATTGGGACTCACCCTCATAGCCCCTGCAAGACACAGAACCCCTACTGGATCAGCTGCCTGCATATCTTATATTGAATTCGGGAACACCACCATCAGCTCTCCGTTCACAGACAACCAGCTACAGAGAAATCTCCTAACCGCAAGTATTCTCTATGACAAGATGTATTGCTTATAGTTAATGCTAAACCAATTCAGGACTGTGTTTATCTCCATACCAATTGCCTATTAGCTTAGCATATTTACTAAAGAACTTTGCCAGTTTCTTAAATCCTCAAGCAAGATTGGAGTAACCTGCAGCAATACCATCACCTGCTTGTTCTGATGGTAGATCTCAATTTAAACATACCAGTTCTTTACTAATATAGAGACTGTTCATTTACGGCACTATACAACTAAGCTTATGACCTAATAAGCTATCAATTATATGTTTTGTTCGCACTGGAGGTTGTGATGACCTAACCCCAAACTCTCTATATAACTCTGAGAGTGAACCGGTGGTTGAGACCTGAGAAGCCTCCTCAGCGGAGATCCAAACTTATAGTCTAGAAATTTGATTAATACAGAGTCCTAACAATACCCTGGCCTCCTAAATTACTACCACCGTTTCTTGACGAACCTGGCACACCAGCTCTACCCATTACATCGCTTACTGGATATGCAAGAGCTAAATGGATATGGACGGAAAAATGTGAGGAATCTTTTCGTTTTTCTAAATACCTCATTCTGTCTTCAAGAGGTCTGGTCAACTATGATTTGAAGAAACCTGTTATCTTGGCTTGTGACGCCTCGCCTTATGGACTGGGTGCCGTGCATTCCCATGTCATGCCGGATGGCACGGAGCGCCCCATTTCTTTTGCCTCCAGGTCTTTAACCTCCCCAGAACAAAACTACTCCCAGATAGACAAGGAAGCTTTGGCCATTGTATGGTCCACAAAGAAATTTCACGCGTACATCTATGGTCGGGAGTTCACACTTATCACTGACCACAAACCTCTGTTGTCAATACTGAACCCTCAAAGGGATTTCTACAACAACGACTGCATCTCGCTTGCAAAGGTACGCTTTATTTTTAGGAGCTTATACTTATTCTATCAGATACCGCTCCCATGATACCCATGGCAATGCAGATGCATTTTCCAGATTGCCACTTGGAGGCCACCCACCAAGAGATATACGTGTAGTGGAAGTACACAGGCCACGATCTTGCATGTCCACCTCCCTAATTGCCAGACATACAGCCACAGATCTTTTCCTGTCTCAGATATTCTCTTATGTTCAGACTGGATGGCCAGAAAGAGTTCCAAGTGAATTTCGTCTGTACTTTGCCAGAAAATGTGAGCTTGTGACAAATGTTGGTTGCCTACAATGGGGCAATAGAGTGATTGTACCCCAGTATTTGCAATCAACCATGCTGCGGATGCTGCATGAAGGCCATCCTGGTGTGGTGCGCATGAAGCAGCGAGCTCGGAACTATGTTTGGTGGCCACAAATGGATACGGCAATTGAAGATTATGTTGCTCAATGCCCTGGGTGCTGTCAAGCCCAGCGACCCCAAAAGAGAGGAACCCTGCAACCTTGGCCATGGTCAAGACTCCATCTTGATTTTGCTGGCCCCATCCGGGATAAAATGTATTTTGATCTTGGTAGATGCGCATTCCAAATGGCCAGAAGTTTTTCAAATGACTTCAATTACCTCGGCTGCTACCATTCTAGTCTTAAAGAAGCTTTTTGCTCAATATGGCTTGCCGACAGCCATAGTCTCCGCTAATGGCACTCAATTTACATCGCATGAGTTTCAATCCTTCCTTGGTGGCTTGGGCGTCCACCACTACAAAACAGCTCCTTATCATCCAGCTTCGAATGAGCTGGCGGGAACAATTTGTGCAGATGTTTAAGAAGAACTTACTGTGCACTCTGGACCAGGTTGGACTGTCAGAAGAGAAGCTGCTGGAATTCTTGATCATGTACCGTAACACGAAACACGCTACTACTGGGCTGTCACCAGCATTTCTTATGTTTGGCAGGCATCTCCGCACCAAACTTGATTTAGTTCGTCCGCAGGAACCGTCAACAACACCTCCTTCGCCAGGCCGCCTGGGATTCCGTTCCGGTGATCTTGTGTGGTCTCTGAATTACAGGGTTTTGCCCCCTTGGCTCCCTGGCGTTATTGATGGAACTCTTGGAAGAAGAATGTACCTTGTTCACCTGGAGAAAGGCATTTCTGTTCGACGACACCTTTTGCAATTGAGGAAGCACATTTGCCGGCCGCTAGTGATGAACCCGACCCTCTTGCTAACCACCCACCAGAGTCTACTCTGAACTCTGCTGGTGACATATGGCATGGTGTCTGGCATGATCCCACAGGTTTACAACCAAACCCTGAAACAGTTGGTGACCATGGGCCAGATCCACAAAAGAGATACGCCGACTTAACTCGATTTTTCTAATTTTACACGGCGTGTATCTTTGCGCCCGATCCTCAAAACGAGAAGCGCCTGAAATTCCGGCTTTTCCGTCCTACCTAAAATAATTACACCGGCGCATTCTCGGGCGCAAATTACGCTAGGCACGCCGCTTTATTTGATAGGCAAAGATGCAAATGAGGGAGATAGGGCGATCCACAGAATTAAGTGTGTGCGCCGTAGATTACGCCCTGTGCGCACCTGTTAGTTTCCCGGTGGGAATTTACACTTTATAAAAGCAGCCCTAATTTTACACATGCCGTCTGAATGTCTGCTGAAGCAACACCATTGCTGAAGAGCTCAGCACACACACACTTTCAGGACTAAAATCTCTCTGCCAAAATGCCAGGACCATCAATGATCCTAGCTGCATTAGTGTCTATAGAGGCACAAAGAAGGAGGAGGGCACAGAGGAGGAGGAGGAGGGCACAGGAGAGGGTATACCGCCCACGCCAAGATTTGTTTGGCATGCCTGCTTCTGAAGTATTCCGCAACTACAGATTTACCCGTGAGGCCATCCTGGAATTAACAACAATACTTCAGGATGATCTTACCAGCCCAACACAACGCTCCCATGCACTGCAGCCACTCACCAAAGTACTGGCAACTTTGCATTTTCTTGCCACTGGCTCATTCCAACGCACAAGTGGAGGCGTGGCTGGGATGGCACAATCCTCCATCAGCAGGTGTGTGCACCAAGTGGTCCCTGCAATCCTGCGGCGCATGGGAAATTAGTTTCAAAAACCCACCCAGGAGGATCAGCGTTTAAAGACCATGACAGACTTCTATCACATTGCCAGATTTCCACGCACCATCGGGGCCATTGATTGTACCCATGTGGCACTACAACCACCCCATGATACTGAGCACATGTTCCGGAATCGTAAAGGCTGGCATTCCATAAATGTGCAAGTGATCGTAGATGCCCATGGCCTCATCTGGCATGTCTGTGCTAAATTTCCGGGATCCTGCCATGATAGTTATATTTACCGGCAGACCCAGATCTCCAGAGATTTGGACCAGAACATGTATGGAGACAGCTGGCTGATTGGTGAGTGACATGTGTGTCAGGTATGTCCCCCCCATGATGCTGACATCACAAGGGGCACATGCATGACTAATATCCTCCTGTCTTTTCCCTTACAGGTGACTCTGGATATGCCCTGGGACCTCACATGATGACCCCATTCAGGAACCCCCAAACCCCAGGAGAGCAACGCTACAACCAGGCGCACATACGTACCCGGGGCGTGGTTGAACGTACCTTTGGGCTTATGAAGTCCCGCTTCAGATGCCTGGATAAGTCTGGGGGTACACTGCTGTATTCCCCTGACTTTGTGTGCCAAATAATTGGGGCATGTTGTATACTCCACAACTTTGCCCTCAGAAGGGGACTGCATATTGACTTATGTGATGACCTGACCCCTGACCCAGGCAATACCCCCCCAACCAACTCTACCCGGGCTGCTAAGGGCACAGCAGCCAGGAGACGCCTTGCAGAAGGCATTTTTTCCCAGTAAACGTACATGATTAATGTCACAATAAGAATGTATCTTTTCCCTGTAAATGCACATGAATAAAGTCACAATGATAATGCATGAATGCACACCACTGTGGTTCCTAGCACAGACACATCACATGCACATCGAATTGGATTAGATCCAAGTCCCCCCCCCCCTTTGGGACTTGGGAGCAGTAACGCCACGCCACAGCTCCAATTATGTCACTGTGCATTCATACACCATTCAGGAACCTGGGATTGCACTTCTCCCTGGTCCTGGGGATCCCTACTCCACCAAAACTGAGGGTGACACCCTTAATTTCTCAGGAATGCCACCCCCCCACATTCACACATCATTCACACACATAAATCAAATCATAAGTACAGAAGACCAAATTAAATAATAAACAAAAAAAAATGCATAAACAAAAAAACAAAAGTATCCCAGCAAATTAATTAGCGGCGGCGATTGCTACGCCTTGGCTGGGCAGGGGCACGGGCAGGGGCACGGGCAGGGGCACGGCCACGGCCACGCCGTCGCGGAGGATGTCCATTGGGGGGGGGTCAGCTGGGGAAGGAGGAGCCTCCTGGGGGGGTGAGCTGGGGAAGGAGGAGCCTCCTGGGGGGGGTGAGCTGGGGAAGGAGGAGCCGCCCCTGCTGGCCTGCCCTCCATGGCCCCTGCAATGCGAGTGAGACAGGCAGTGAGGGCAGCCGCATTGGCCTGGCCAGACCTTGTATTGTCCTGCACAGCCTGGGTCAGGGCACTCAGCTCATGGGCCACGCGTGTTGTGGCGGTCTGTATGTCGTTCAAACATGTAATGACAGCCGTTGAGTTGGTGGCCACATCACCGAGTGCCTCCATCATTTCACCCTGGCTGTGCTCCATCTGCGTAATTTTTTGAAGTATTTTCCCAAGAGTGCGGGTCTGCCGGGCATTGTCCTTCACCACACTGGCCGACAGACGCTCGCCCACAGCCACGGTCTCCTGGGTTGGCCCCCTGGCTGCCGCTGAGTCTTGCGGGCCTGGAGGAGGGGAGAGAGTGACCCTGGTGACTGGAGGCCTGTTGGGGGAGAAGTGGGAGGGGCTACCCCTGATGGTGGCCTGACTGGTGCCAGCCTCAGGGGAAGACTCAAAGGTCATCATATCAGTGGCCAGGAGGACTTCCCGGCCAATCTGCATATTTTCCTCCTCCTCCCCCTCATCATCCTCCTCCCACTCATCCTCCTCCCCCTCAACCTCCTCCCCCTCAACCTCCTCATGAGTGGAGGTTTGGCCAATCCCCTCCCCTGGGGAATCCTGCCCTTCTTGGGACTCATCATCAGCCTGTCTTGGGGGTGGTGCAGCCTGGCCCGATGGGCCTGCAACCTCCTGGCCTGCAACCTCCTGGCCTGCAACCTCCTGGCCTGCAACCTCCTGGCCTGCAACCTCCTGGCCTGCAACCTCCTGGCCATCTGTGGAGGACACAAAACAATCACATGTTTGAGGAACCACACACTTGGCACATCTTCCCTTCCCCCACCCACACATGCTAATCAACAGAGAATAAACAAAAAAAACCTACCTGTCCTCCAAGGAACATCTGACGTATAGCCAGGCAGGCCCACCACCTGCTGTGGGTGGAAACACTGGGCCACTGCCCATTCCTCCTCCGTCAGTCTGACTGGGCAGGGTCCCCCTCCTCCAGTGCCCCTGGCATGGGCGTCGATCCTTGCCATCTTATTCCGGACGACGCTCCTCAGATCATTTATTTTTTTCTGTATGCCAGCGGGGGTCCTGGTCTCCCCCCCCCCCCCCGCCGCATTGATCTGGTCGGTGATTTTTTTTAGAAGCTGCCTCCTCCTGGCCGGGGTGGTGTTCTGGCTCTCAGGGCCATGCAGAAATCGCCCATATTTCACAATGCCCCGAGCAAGAATTTGCTTCTCTCCCAGGGTGAAATTAAGCTTCCTGCGTTTGGGGGGCATCACATACACCACCCAGCAACAACAAACACACCCGACAAACAATCTACAATACACACACAAAAACCAGACAAAAATATACACCACAAAAAACTAACCAAAATCTAACCACACAAGGACACAGCTAATAGTAATTCAAAAACAAACACGCACCAACAAACAAACAAAAAACAAGCACCAAAAAACAATCAGCAAAAACACTAACAAACAAATTAAATAAAGACACTTCGCAAAAACAAACAACAACTAGACTCTCCAACTCCTCAAACACTTTTCTCACAAACACAACTTACCAACACACAAACAAACAGAGCAGAAGCAAATTGCTCATGGAAGGGGAACAATGGGATATACTTTTGCAAGGGAAGTGTGTGTGTGTGGTGCTTTTTACACACAGGGCGATCCTCAAACTAAGTACACTTGGCCTTTTACCTATCTCACTGATTGCGCCGAGACCAGTTCTGCACATGCCCAGTGAGGTCCCGATTCGTGCGCGCATGCGCAGTACGGCCGGCGCCTCATTTGCATGGGGTCACGGCTCATTACAATGAAGCACGCCCACTTCCTTGCCACTTGCAAAAACCCCGCCTTACGCTTCTGAATTTAAGTTACGCTGGCGCAAATTTAGACGCAAATGCGCTGTGGATACGGCACTTACGACACCAACTTAGGGCAACGTAACTTAAATGACATAAGTTAGGACAAACTAAATTTGCACCGCTGGCTGAGGATCTGGCCCTATATTCCTGAGGAGCCCAGTCATGTGCCTGGGGTTACAGAGACTGATTCGTCTGTGGGACAGACACTGACATCTGCAGAACCTTTGACCGACTCTGTTACTCCCGGTGCTGTGCCACTTCATAAGTCTACCCGTCAAAGACGTCAAACGCCTCATTGGCAAAGTGCTGAAATTTTACGGGACAAATTGGAGATCGGGACACAGAGACACAGGGCTTGTGAAGTGCTGCGGGAATCACAGAACTGAGTTGCAGATGCTACTTGCTGAACTGATTTTGCTTGCCTCGTTATGTTATGTGTTCAACATTTTGTTCTCTTGTTATGTTTTTTTTTTCACTCTGGTTAAGAAGTACATCGGCCTGTGTGTGTGTAACTTGCTGAGCAGATTCTGGCTGCATTGCCAGCAACACCGGGGACACAGAGTGGCAAGGGGACATAACAATAAATCGTTGGTGAGTTTTAGTAAGGCAGTTTCCGTGGAGTGCTGCGAGCTTAAGCCAGACTGTAAGGGGTCAAGAAGGTTATTTTTCACTGAGGTAGGAGCCAAGACGGTTGTGGACTAGGTGTTCTAGAAGTTTAGAGGTGAATGGGAGCAATGAGATGGGCCTTAAGTTGTTCAGGTTGGTGGGGTCCAATGAGGGCTTTTTAAGTATGGGAGTGATCTGCGTATGTTTTAGAGGGGAGGGGAAGGTGCCACTAGAGAGGGAGAGATTGAAGATGTGAGTAAGGAAGCATAGGATGGAATCAATATATCCAGACTGGAAGGAAGTGGTATATGACGAAAGCACTCAAGCGGAGTGTGGGATATTTCGTTACAAGCTGGTTCTGGCCAGCTAAGTAGATTCCTTTGAAAAAAGGCCTGTTTTCTTTCCTAAATGTACATAATATAACTGGGCACTAGGGATGACTTTGTGTTTGAGTCAAACCCATGTTCAACTCGAACATTCGACCATTTGTCGAATAACCAACATTATGGGCCGTTCCCTCCAAATTCGAGTGGCGTGTTACGGCCCATAATTCACTGCGGCATCGCAGTGCATTGCTGGCTGATGATTGGCCAAGCATGCACTATGACCCGCATGCTTGGCCAATCAAAGCTTGCAAAAAAACGGAGAGCCATAATTGGCCAAAGCCAGGGTGGCTTTGGCAAATTATGGCTCAGGGGGTTTAGTACACGCTCCACATTATATAAGGCCGCCTCCCTGGCAGCCTTGTGTAGTGTTTTACGGTGGTTTACAGAGACGAGAGAGTGTCATTTTTTGCAGTTATACAAGGCAGGCAGGCTAGTTAGTTACAGTACATGTTGCCGAGAACGTGTTTCTAGCACGACAGCACCGCGTTGATTCTCAGCGACATGGTGCCGACATCTCGCACTCGCTGGAATAGACAAAGCACATTCCAGCGAGCGCGTCATAGAAGTGACGGGAGATCCGACTTGGATTCCCGCCAATTCTAGCTGCAGCATTTGGTATGCATCCTGAGAGGGAGAACTCCACGCCAAATTTTAAATAAAAAAACGACATGGGTTCCCCCCCCAGGAGCATACCAGGCCCTTAGGTTTGGTATGGGTTGTAAGGAGACCCCCCCACTACGCCGAAAAACCAACGTGGGGGGTCTCCCCACAATCCATACCAGACCCGTATCCAAAGCACGCTACCCGGCCGGCCAGGAAAGGAGTGGGGACGAGCGAGCGCCCCCCCACCTCCTGAGCCGTACCAGGCCACATGCCCTCAACATGGGGGGGTTGGGTGCTCTGGGGCAGGGGGGCGCACTGCAGGGCCCCCCCACCCCAGAGCACCCTGTCCCCATGTTCATAAGGACAGGGCCTCTTCTCGACAACCCTGGCCGTCTGCGGGCGGGGGGCTTATCGGAATCTGGGAGCCCCCTCAAATAAGGGGGCCCCCAGATACCGGCCCCCCACCCTAAGTGAATGAATATGGGGTACATCGTACCCCTACACACGACACAGGGTTTTTAAAATAATTTATTAGTCTGCCCTGGGGGGGCTTCTTCACCGCCGTCTGGTTCTCTTCCGCTCTCCGGGGGTCTTCTCCGCTCTCCGGGGGTCTTCTATCTTCTCCGCTCTCCGGTTCTTCTCCCGCTCGCTTTCCGGTGCCTTCTCCTTCAGGGCTGGCCGCCGCTATCTTCGTGTGTTAGCTCAATTACTAGCAGGTGGTCAGCCCGCTCTTCTGAGACGTCTTCTTCTCTTCTCTTCTTCTGCCTTCTTCCGATGTTGCCCCGACGCCTCTTCTCGCGGGTCTGGTATGGATTGTGGGGAGACCCCCCACATCGGTTTTTCGGCATAGGGGGGGTCTCCTTACAACCCATACCAGACCTAAGGGCCTGGTATGCTCCTGGGGGGGGAACCCATGTCGGTTTTTTATTTAAAATTTGGCGTGGAGTTCTCCCTCTCAGGATGCATACCAAATACCGCAGCTAGAATCGGCGGGAATCCAAGTCGGATCTCCCGTCGCTTCTATGACGGCTTTGTCTCCATCGCGGCAAGCCAGCTCGGCGCTGGCTCCCGCGCAGGGGCTCGTAGGTGGTCAATCTCGCCGAGAAAGGGAGCGAGATTGACACAATATCGTGGTCGCCTACTGTAGAGGATATATATGCATCCCAGGTGTTGTGTATATATATTTATTTATTTATTAAGTTTAGCTAGATCCACTCTTCCTAATATACTGACAGGCAGGTGATTGTGCTAGCTGCAGTATTTTCAAGTGGTGTACTGTCTGTGTCCTCTGTACAGTGTGCACCAAAAGCTACGTAAAGCTGGTGTTTCTCATATTAGAGGCAGAGATCTGCTCAAATTAATACCACAGGCGGGGATCAGCAGGTATTGTCAGTATTTGTGCAGCTACATCTCACTGCAGGCCATTAGTATGTCTGGAAGGACAACAAGGAGAGGCAGAGAGTCACAAGCCGATAAAAGAGGGCAAGCAGGCTCTGCGTCTAGAGGCAACAGTAAAGGTCGTGGACATGGTGCATTCTCGTCAGCACGTGGCCGTGATACACGCTCGTACTTTTTTCCGGCAGCTGGCCGTGTTGAGCCGCATCATGCCAAAGACTTGGTAGAGTGGATGACCAAGCCGTCCTCATCCTCCTCATCCTCTCTCACCCATGCTCAGGGTACTTTGTCTGGCAAAGCAGCTGACTCTTCCCTCTGCTCAATGGCATCAGTCACTCCTTCCCTAGCCCTACCATGTCCTCCTGAGGAGTACCCCGAACTGTTTGACCACAGTGTTGGGTACATGCTGCAGGAGGATTTAATAAAGGGAGTTAGAAGGATTGGGGGGGATTATCACGGTGCCAAGATAGAAACCAGACAGCTCATTTATAGCAAAAATAGAAAATATTTATTCAAATTTTACACAATAAAATCTAATTCAAAATACAATAAAGACAGGAGGATGCGCAGCGTTTTTGAAGGCTCCGATGATGGTACACAGCTAGAGGCCAGCTAAAGGGCAGCACACCGACTGCATCACAACGCAGAGCTCCGCATGTGCAGGGCGCTGCTGTCTCTCAGCGTTATTCCAAAAGTTCTTTGGTGTGGGCCTTTTTTGAGACGAGTGCATCAGATCGCACCGCTGCCATTTGCAACATATGTCTCAAGCGTATCTCACGTGGCCAAAACATCACCCGCTTGGGCACCACATGCTTGACCAGACATATGTCAACCTGCCATGCAGTTCGCTGGTAAGTGTACCTCAAAGACCCACACCAAAGAACAAAGCGGACCTCTGCTTGCTCCTCATCAGCTGGGATCTCCAACCCCACTATACCTTCAGTCCTCTCTGAAGCCTGCACTGATAGGACTGAAGGTGTAGAATTAGGTGTGTCAAAGCCAAGTACTTGCGGGCAATCTACTATCGGTACACCAACGTCAGATTGTAACAGGCAAATTTTCCTGCCCCAGCTGCTGCAGCGCCGAAATAAGTTTTCTCCCAGCCATCCACATGCCCAGTGGTTGAATGCTAGCTTAGCTAAATTGCTAGCACTTCAACTGCTGCCTTTTCAGTTGGTAGATTCTGCCCCCTTCCATGAGTTTGTGGAATGTGCAGTACCTCAGTGGCAAATTCCCAAACGCCACTTTTTCTCACGGAAGGCGATTCCGACTCTCTACCGGCATGTTAAAGGAAATGTCCATGCCTCGCTGGACAGGGCAGTCAGTGGTAAGGTGCATATTACCACTGACTCATGGTCCAGCAGGCATGGACAGGGACGTTACCTATCTTTCACAGCGCATTGGGTGACTCTGCTGGCAGCTGGGAAGGATGCAGGACAAGGTACAATAGTGTTGGAGGTTGTTCCACCACCACGCCTCCAAAATGCTACTACTTGTGTTTGTGACACGCCTCTCTCCTCCACCCCCTCCTCTTCTTCTTCCTATGTGGCCTCTTCCTGTGCTGATGTGTGCTCGGAACCAGCGGTGCTCTGTTGGCGTTCAAGGGGCTACGCAGGTAAAGAGATGCCATGCAGTGCTTGAGCTGGTGTGCTTCCGGGACAGGAGCCACACTGGGGCAGAGGTTCTGTCAGCTCTGCAGGGGCAGGCTCAGAGGTGGTTGACTCCACAACAGCTTAAGCCAGAAATGATGGTTTGCGACAATGGCACCAACCTCCTCTCCGCCCTGCGACAGGGACAACTGACCCATGTGCCCTGTTTTGCTCATGTCCTTAACTTGGTGGTGCAGCGGTTCTTGGGCAGGTACCCAGTCTTACAGGATGTCCTGAAGCAGGCCAAGAAACTCTGTGTGCATTTCCGACGGTCATATAATGCCAGTGCTCGGCTGGCAGACCTCCTAAAGGAATACAACCTGCCCAAGAACCGCCTAATCTGTGACATGCCCACCAGATGGAACTCTACATTGGCCATGCTGCAGCGGATGCACACACAGCAGAGGGCCATCAATGAGTATCTGTGTCAATATGGCAGCAGGACAGGGTCAGGGGAGCTTGTTTTTTTCCCAGTGGGCCATGATCAGGGATGCATGCACTATCCTGTCACCATTTGAGGAGGCCAAGAGGATGGTGAACAGTGACAGTGCATGCATCAGTGACACTGTCCCTTTTATCCACCTGTTGGAGCACACGCTGCATGGAATAATGGACAGGGCCTTTAAGGCAGAACAGAGGGAGGAAGAGGAGGTATTCCTTACTGATTATATATATATATATATATATATATATATATATATATATATATTGTGAGATTGGGGGATCAGACTCCAAGTGTAGATGCGTTTTTTCAGTGAGACGCCAATCCAATACGGAGTTTTTAAGGGCTGGTAGCCCACTTTTCTTTAAAAGTAAAGTTCAAAGAAAACGAAAGTAGCCCTCGCAGGGGGTTTTCATCATTCCTGTATCTTGGAAATACATCAATAATTCAGCCTCCCGGCTTTCACATTTGCCATCCGGCTGTTCAGGCCTTTAACTTAGGCCCCACGTTCTGCTCCTCAGAACTACCAGCTTCTTAGCCATAAGCACACGTCTAGCTTACGTCCTGCTGCAGCTAAGCACACACCTAGCTTATCTCTTGCTGCTCCAACAGTAATCACCTCTGCCTCCTGCAGACATGCACCCACTCGGTCTTCTCTCACAGAGCTTTTGGGAGTCACCTGACTCCTTAGCACAGACCTCCTGTCTGTGGGGTGGGGGCCCTGAATGCTGCTCAGATCAGCCTTTAAAAACCCAAAACACAGCTGACCAATTATCATGTGTTTCTTTACAGAATCTGGCATAAAATAGCCATTTCTCACCGAGCACAAGGTCCTATCCTCACATATCCTCCCCCCCCTGTTTCGAACCGGAGGGAGGAACACATAGACCTCCCACCACCAATGGGACACCTCCAGGCCAGCCATAGGCCCATGTTTTTCGGGTAAATTGCCACCAACACTTCACCGTGCCAACTATCAGCAGCAGGAGCCCTAACCTGCCTAACCTTTTCTCTAAAGGGGCACTCCACCCACATCTTCTTCCGGATGTGCTTCCACCAGCACTTCTTCCTGAACCGTAGGCTCCCACTAATCTCTCTACCCCTTCTATCTGCTGGCCTCAAGATCCTTCTTTTCCCTCCCACGGACCTACTCTCCTGGGACTGTTGGTGACCTACTTCCACAAGGTCTGTCAGGGACTGACCGCTCTCACTACCTGACTCAACATTAACCAACAACATTTGTTTCTCAGGTTCACTAACCCCTATGTGGTTACCTTTGGCAACCAAACCTTCTGAGATCAACACCACACCCTTCTGTGTAACCTCACTGGCACTGTTCCACAAAGGGTTACTCAACTCAACATTGTCATTGGGACCTCTTGTCCCCTTGTTTGCTTGGACAGTGTCTATGGAGGGACCACCTACAGGCAAGCAGCTAATCCATATGGGACAATCCCGCAGTTTCACATCGCCCCCTGTTGTCCAACACTCCCGATAGCAATTGTCCTACCAACGCACATTTTTCCTTACCACTCTCTTTAACCACTTCTGTGTCCATTGGTACCTCAACCAATAGCTCAGAATTGTCTGACAGTGCTCTACAGTGCTTCTCACACACGTTTTCATTACAGTTACCACTACTGTTATTTCCTGTCAATGTGTCTCCGGGTACCTCAAACTGCACCTCTTTGCGAGAGATGGACTGAATTCCCACTACTGCCACGTCCATTCCGAGCCCTTCCTTTACATGAGGTCTAGAGGGTAAGACAGTATGCGCCATGTACCAACCACTGCTCAGCCGTACCTCGGACCGCACCAGTAGGAATACATCCCATCACATCAGCACACGGAGAGACTTCCACTATGTCTATTATTTCTGATTTCTCTAACAATTCTCCTGAGCGCCTTCCGCACCCAACCGCCGCTGGAAGCACTCTCGAAGAGAACTGTGAGACAACTTTACACAAAATAAACCAACAGTACAGCAACCAAATTTTCATCAACACTGCCTAACCATGTCTGTACCACCTGTGTCCACCGATTGGTACTAGGCAGTACCATGTCACTCCTCTGCTGTGGATACACGCAGGTGTACATCGGAAAGGTTTTCACCAATTGCAATAATATTTCAGTTATTTCTAGACATGCCACATCTGAACACACAACTCTAGGAATTTTCCCTTTACCAACGATGTGTAGGGGCTCATTTGCTAAAGCGTGAGAGGCTGAGTCATTTAAAGAGACCTCTACCTCAGAGGCAACTGACAAAACTTGCGGCTTCCCTTGAGCACTGCAAATTGCATGTGCGACACTCATCCTCTCACTTCCAGCAACACTGAGCGATTCCAAATCGCTATCCATTACCCCATCATCCTGAAGCTCAACCTTCCTAATCTCTTTGGCTGTGGACAAAACCTCTGTTATGCACGCGCCCTTTTCAGATCCTTCCAACGGGAGAGGGTTAACTTCTGCAAAAGCCAACGCACTCGTGTCTACCGGCCCTGCAGTCTCTTCCTTTAGCATAGCAGAAATTGTTTCCACTTCACTGTTATCCACTGAGCCTTCTTTTAATATAGCCAAAAAACTTATGGCCCATCTGTCCCAGTCTACTTTCTCTATGTTCCCATCAGAGGCACTATGCAGTACAGCTCCAACTGCCAAAGGAGACACAGGACAGAGTGGCTCCACTGCACACACATTTTTAAACACAGCAGGCTGCAATAACATAACTTCACCACATTGCTCAGCTGGCGCTTCACTAAACTCATGAGAACTTTTCCTGCCATCAGCGACAGACCGTAGCAACCTATTATCACTACAAGTAATTTTAAACATTTGAGTTTTACCATTTTCCTCATCACCAAGGACAAGTACCCTCTTATCCATTAGAGCGGCACCACAGTTGTCCCCGGCAACCTCTGACTCCAACACACAGAGCTTCCTGGAGGTTTCTAAGGACACCTCTGCAGCCTTATCTACTGTTGCTAAGGTGAATCGCATATCCTGCTTAGCGATCACCCCTACCTTATTACTAGTGAACACACCACCATAAGTACATGTATCATTAACAACATCTTCAACATCAGCATCCATAAACATAGCAGTTTTATAATCTCTATCAGACTGACTTTTGTCAGAACGCATGGCAACCTGCATGCGACTCAGCACATCACCCTTCCTCTCCAAAGGAACCATTTTGCCCACTAGGGCGGCTTCACAGTTGTCCTGGGAAACCCCTTGCCTTACCAATAGCGGCAGCAGCTGTCTCTATCGCTAGGGAACATGACACACCAACTGTTTTGGTCACCCCTAACATATCTCTCTCAACATACTGCTGGAGAGCACATCGCCAATATTTTATTGGGTTATAAAGACCACAATGTTTCGCTTCATTTTAAGTTGTTCCATAACCAAGACCCGAGTGGTCTAATGTTCTGGGGTGTGGACCATTTGAAACCAACATGGAGAGGAAGCAATCTGGTCAGGGATTTATCGAAGAGAGAAACCCAGTGGATCTTTTCGGCCGATACTCTTGCCCCTAGGGGCTTAAATATCGAGCTAGACATTAATTGTTTTATTAGTGATTTCTGATATTATGTCTTAATTGGTCAATTCGAGTTTTGGGTGTTGACCCATTTTTTTCCCTTTTATGTTTTTATATTAAGTGGCTGAGTGTCATCTTTGCTTTATTATTTTCCTGCTCCTTTTTATTATGAGTATTAAGTTCGGCTCTCTCTTTCCTGTTTTAGTTGTGTTTTTCTTGAAAGATCACCGAATTTTTGATGCAGATTAAATAGCAAATTATGGTCACATTCCCCTGTCCTTTTAGTGTAAGGTTGATATTTATGCTATATATCTGCTCACCACAAGATGGTGCTATATTAGCTGTGGTCTATCTATCATTGCACAAAATGCTGTATATTACTTAAAATGGGACTATATTTTTTATTATATTTTTTTATTATTGAGTCATTTGTATTTTTAAATATATTTATGAAATGATCACAGTTATTAATGTATATTTTAATGTTATTAATGTATATGTTTTAATATGTAACATATAATTTATGTATATTCAGTTCAGTGAAGTTCTCACATTCTATGCGTTTATGACATCCGTTTTTGGTTGTTGATTATATATCATCAAATTACAGTATAGTGCTCTTAATAGTTTTATGAGTTTATTATTATGTTTAAATCATATGCATACGTCCGTGCGTTGTCCACCACCCCTATTTCCGGTGTCACCGCTAATTACGGCCCCTGTGTGTGACAGCACGAGATGGATGTTGTTTTTTGAGATATCTCTCACTCGCCCCCACACGCCGTGGTTCTATGAGTCAGGGGGCGGATTAAGCACCTTTGCCCGCCCTCGTCTCTACGGCGATTGGTGTGCCTTTGAGAGCTGCATGTATTTAGCTTGGTGGATAGCGTCGTGAGGCCACGCCCTCTGTCGAAGTCTTATGACGAAACACGTCAAGGCGTGGCTACTCACGACGCTCAGGAAGTGACGCTTGCGCTCCACCAGGGCCTCGGCTGGAACCAAAGTTTGCTAGTCTCTCTGAGACTGAAATAGGACCAGCACGACGCTTCACCTTGCATACAGGAGTTGGTGATTATGCGCTTGTTTATCTTTTATATTGTACATGTAATATTTGAAGGGTTGATCTCATCTGTGGGCTACTTTTATTTTTAACCCATTAAAAACGGAATTATGCTATGGCACTGTTTTTGTCTTTTTTTGGATTAACTGGGAGCCTCCATACAGATTTATTTTGATTACCCTGCTTGAAGGATTTATACCAGTCTGGAGTTATATTTACATCGCCATATATTACTTACTTTTTGGTAAGTGTGTACCCCAGAGGGGGCTGATTTTGTCCCACGCGGTGTCTTTTGAGGAGTTCGGGTGGAAGGTGCTTTGCTGTCTGTCCTTTCTTAAAGTGAACCACATCCTTCTATGGGACTTTACCTCTATTGACTTATTTTCTTCACGCAATTTTTTATATAGTGTATTAGTGGTGCTTTGAGCATTTACACCAGAACTATCACTATTAGCGCTGTTTGTGATTGTTTTAATTGTGCATTTATGCTCTTTTAATTGTGATCATTTTTTATCATGTCTTTATTGTTTTAAACGGCTGCTCCCATTATCGTAGTATACAGATTTTCTGTCATCTACGTTTTTTCAGTTATTAGCTTATTGCAATCAGCTTTTATCCTGGTTTGGCGCTGGGAGGTGTTCTATAGGCCTTCAGTACACTTTTTTCGTTTTATACTGCTGGACTACCTTAGGTGCACCCATAGTCCATATGTCCATTTCAGACCTTGACCTTGCTGCAAGCAGGGCTTTACCCGGTGTCTCCCCACTGATCTGGGTAGCACACTGCAGCAAGTCCATCTTTACAACTTCTGCCGATCTCCTCACCGGACACACTTCACTTGAAACAGAAACTGCAACAGTCTTACCATATTCTGAAGTCGACAAATCGATCTTCACTTGAGGGCGTTGTCTCTCAGCTGCATATTCACTGGTAAACTCCTCCTGGTGGCCACAGGATGAAATTACAGCAGGCATCTCCCACTGTTTAGCACCCCCTGCAGATACAACAGAAGACTTCTTGTTGCCAGGGGTGACTGCAATCATATCTGAAAAGGAAACTGGGCCCACCGACAAAGAGTTCTGCTCATCAACTTCACTTTTAACTGCATCCCAGAATCTAGGGCAAGAAAATATGCCGTGCCCCAGCTGACCACATTCCAGGCATGGCACTTGGTGACGTTCTCCTGTTGCTAAGGGAGATGACACTCTCCCAACAAGCAGAATTTCACTTGTATCTGACACATTTTCTCCAGTTGCTAACGGAAACGGTGCTCTCCCAGCTGCACATTGCTGGCTCTCCGACACACGTCACGTACACTCTCTCCATGAAGCGGCGTTGCTTTAAACTTGCCAGGACTCTCTGTAGGCAACATTTTTGTCTTGTGGTCCACTGACCTGACACCATAAGCGTTGCCATGGGCAACTGCACCCATCTGCTCACTCTTTACATTCAGCGCAGGCTTCTCATACCTTTGCTTTGTTGAAGCCTGGGACAAAGGGCATTTGGACACTTCATGCCCCCACTCACTGCATCGCAAACAGCACACCTGGCTTTCAAAACTTTTCACCTTGACAGCTGGCCGACCTACACCAGCGTTGCCAGGGGCAACAGCATGAACTTTGACTTTGGCTTGGTTCAGCGCAGCCAAGTGCTTTTTGCACGATTCTGGGGCTTGTTCTGTCGGCAACAAACCCTCCAGCCACAAAGTTCTGTCTCTCATTTCAGCAAATATTGCTTTCTGTTTGCGATTTGACCTTCCCATCGCTGCAAACAGGGCAATAGTTTATCACACAGTTCCTTCTTAATACAGGAAAAATGTTGGTGTACTTGCAAACTTGCAAACAGCACACTTTCACATGCAGACTTCACTCTCTGCGATTCCACTTGAACCATCCATTCACTGGGCCTTCCCAAATGGATATGTCTTCTCAGGCCATGTGCAACACAGTCCATTAATTGACCTTCTGTGCAATGCTGTTCTCCTGACTGCCACACACAGCTAGCAGCAGTTCAAAGCAAGAAAACTTTTAACTTTCAGTTCATATTGGCTGTTCATCATAGCATTGCTGCCAAAAACGCACGGTTGCTTTCTACTCACTGTTTGTTGGTATGCGTGGATCTGGAACTCTTCCAAACTGCCCGTAGCAATACCTCCACCATATGTGAGATTGGGGGATCAGACTCCAAGGGTAGATGTGTTTTTTCAGTGAGACGCCAATCCAATACTGAGTTTTTAAGGGCTGGTAGCCCACTTTTATTTAAAAGTAACGTTCAAAGAAAACGAAAGTAGCCCTCGCAGGGGGTTTTCATCATTCCTGTATCTTGGAAATACATCAATAATTCTCCCGGCTTTTACATTTGCCATCCGGCTGTTCAGGCCTTTAACTTAGGCCCCACGTTCTGCTCCTCAGAACTACCAGCTTCTTAGCCATAAGCACACGTCTAGCTTACGTCCTGCTGCAGCTAAGCACACACCTAGCTTATCTCTTGCTGCTCCAACAGTAATCACCTCTGCCTCCTGCAGAGATGCATCCACTCTGTCTTCTCTCACAGAGCTTTTGGGAGTCACCTGACTCCTTGGCACAGACCTCCTGTCTGTGGGGTGGGGGCCCTGAATGCTGCTCAGATCAGCCTTTAAAAACCCAAAACACAGCTGACCAATTATCATGTGTTTCTTTACAGAATCTGGCATAAAATAGCCATTTCTCACCCAGCACAAGGTCCTATCCTCACAATATATATATATATATATATATATATATATATATATATATATATATATATATATATATATATATATATATATATATATATATATATATATATATATATATATATATATATATATATATATATATAGTACATATATGAATTCTGCATGTATATATTATGTGCTAGATATTCTCCATGCCAATAAATATGCCTATACATTTTATGGTCTGTCATATGCTTCATCTAAAGTTCCAAACCTTTCCTTTTTGTAACTTTGTTTTTCATATCTCCCTCACCAAAATCTTAAATACGACCATCAATTTATTTCCTGACACCTTGGGATTGAATGTCGAATTGTTGCTTATCCTCAATATTACTAACCACATTATTACATTTTTCTGCATAATGCTTTTGTTTTTAGGTTTAGCTTTCTCAGAAAATGTGTACATTTCTGTCAATAGAAGTATCAAACTTCATGCCCAAAATCCAAAATTCTTATTCACTAAAATACTCAGATTAAAAACACCTTCTGTAAATTTCTCTCTTTTTATTATTCAACGGGAGGCAGAAATCCCCAATTTCTCCATTAGGTAGCATTATGGAGAATGATAAAAAATGGAAAATTGTACCAAACACTTACCGCAATTTTCCTTTCCTGATGCCAAGACATGGCAGCATACATATGATATAGTTCCGCCCAGTGCTTTAAGTGGGCCAAAAGAGGTGCCGGTACTCTATTAGGCGCCGGTGCTCCCCCCCCAATACTGAACATGAAAATATATATATTTTACAAACCCTTTCTTAGACGAAACCTAACATTTGATTTTGCTGCTAAAATTACATAAACCAGCTGATGATGTCAGAAACTAAAAAAAGAGAAGATAAAATGGGCACAAAGCATGACAAGGGACAGACACCACAGAAAATAGATAGGAGAAGTATAGAATATACATATCAGTCTGTGAGCAGCCATAGCAACAAAACATCACTCACCATTAGTACAGAATCTGTACTTCAGATCCAAAGCAAAGTCCGATGACTGATTTTTCACTTTGCTGCACCGTCCTAGGAGGGGCAGTCACCCGCTCACATCCACCACGCCGCACTGATCGCTCCTCACAGGCGCGCGGAAAGGAGTTGACGTCATCTAACGTGAGGTCAACTCCCTGCCTGCGCCTGCACGTACGGCTCAAGCCGTACTCTGCACACGGCCCGCCCCCCTCCACTAGCTGATGGCCGGCCCAGCCAATGACTATTATGGAGGAGACGGTGCGCGATGTAATTCGCCCAGCGGCCAGCCACTACAATGCTGTAGCTAGCTCTCCACCCGGGGGCCTGATTAAAAGGTCCGTCGGGCCGTATCATCATATTCCTGGCCTGGGGCTGCGTTCCGGTACGTGAAACCCACGTACTGGGCGCACGGAGAGGTGCTGGTACTCTCCAGGGCCATTTTTGGAAGTGGCGGTACCGGCCCAGTTAAAGCACTGGTTCCGCCCCTATATCCACCCACAGGACTAGTTTAACTCTCTATAAAAGTCTGACTGAGAGCAACCTCCCCCATTCTCCGTATAAAGCAAAAATATCAGAGGGAGGGTTCGTATGCTGCCATGTCTTGGCGTCAGGAAAGGAAAATTACGGTAAGTATTTGATACAATTTTCCATTTTCCTGACGCCAGACATGGCAGCATACATATGATAAATGTTGAGCTTTTGAGAGGGGGGGTTTAATGCTGTAAACGTAATCTTTATTCAACAAAAAGACATAGAAGCTTGGATAGACTTCCTCCCAAACTCTACTGTAGTAAGAGCTGCTGGATCCACCCTGTAGTGTTTTAAGAACATATAATGTTATGACCAGCTAGCCTCTTTGCAGACTGTCTCCAGAGACAACCCTGCCTGTACCGTCCAAGAAGATGACATCACCCTGGTTGAGTGATGAGCTCTAACCACCTCTGGAGGATCCTTCCCGGCTCTCCATGCCTGGTGAATATTTTTACTATTCAGGCCAAGATGGTTCTGTCCGAGGCCCCTTAATCTTTAAATCTTCATGATTCTGAATGTAGAAGTAGCCTGGAGATAGGCCTTGAGGACTTTTGGAATGTCCAAGTTATGCAGATCAGCATCTGATTCCGCTGGGAAGGCTGGAAGCACCCATTCACTGGAAAGATGAAATATGGATGCCACTCTTTGGAACAAAAACGATCCAATGGTCTCAGCTCAACCCTGTCTGGAACGAACATGGAATAAGGTTCCGCAGCCCCAAATTTTTGGAGTCTACACTTTCCCCTGAAATCATGGCTAATAGAAAAGCAGATTTTAGCCTAGGTTCACACTGCTGCGAATTCAAAATTGCGGTAAAATGCGCGATTTTACCGTGATTCCGCGGCTGCGATTTTGCCGCAATTTAATGTAAATCGCGGCCCGAAATTGCAAAAAGTAGTACAGGAACTACTTTTTGAAATCGCAGATGCGGCGTCGCACTGATTAGGACAGTGCCATTGCCGACAATTGCCGCCGATTTGAGATGCGGTTTGACATGTCAAATCGCATCTCAAATCGTTCCAAATCGTACCCAGTGTGAACCAGGGCTTAAGGAGATCTCATATAAAGAACAGTCTTCTGTCAGAGTACGATGAGGGTTTGCTAGAAAATTGAGGACTACTGCCAGGACCCATTGAGGGAACCTATTTCTCTTGGGAGGGCATAGTCCAAGTAGCTCTCTCATGAAGTGATCCATCAGCAGATTTGCTGCCCATTTCTTTTGGGTAAAAGCCAAGATGGCTGAAGTTTGCACCTTAAGCAAACTGAGCCCCAAATCCAATTCAGATTATAGAAAAGACAGAATTTAAGATACATTTGGGTCACTAGGGTCAAACTGACATCCAGCTGCAAAGCTTGTGAACCTAATCCATATTCTGGAGTAGAGGGCATTGATTGACCCATTCATAGAACTTTGTAAAGTTCTAATCTCCTCTGGAAAACATCCTAACTCTTGTAACCTCTGCCTTACAATTTCCAGGCCACTAAGGTTAGTCGTGATTGTTGCAGATGTAGTGTATCTCCCTCAGACAAGAGGAGATGATCGGTGTGCACACGCTGATACCCATTGCCAGAGAGACCCATGGTCTGTGAGGCCAGTAAGGAAAACCTGTGATGACTGTCAAAAATCTCCTCAGGGATTTTGGGATTAAAGAATTTGGAGGGAAGGTATAGGCTAGTTGCCCAACCCAAGGATTGGTAAAGGCATGTGTCCCCTCCACTAATGGATGAGGGTAGTGTGAGAGGAACCGGTTTCCCTTGTAGTAGGCTGATGAGGCAAAACAGATCCAGTTGCAGGTACCCCCACTCGTGGATGATCCTTTGGAACACTTCGGGGTGAAGGGACCATTCCTTGGGATCCTTGAATTGTCCGGATAGACAATCCGCTTCCAAATTCTGATAGCCTGGAATATATATGGCCCTCAAATCTGGGAGATATTGCTGGGCCAAAGTCATGATTGGTTCCACCTCTCTCAAGAGGGATCGGCTGTGTGTGTCACCTTGTCGCTGTATATAAGACACTGATGCCATGTGGTCCAGATGGAGTAGCAACTTAATGCGAAAATAATATAAATAAATAAATAAATAAATACATAAATGAATAAATAAAAAAATAAATAAATAAAGTGCTAGTGCAAAAAATAGCAAAAATGATGCCCAAACAGTTATGGAAAAACCTTTCGGAGTAAATACAACAATCTGCTATTTGGGACCAAGCGCTTAAAAAACTTTGTTAGTCCATTAGAATTGCATACTAATCAATTGTTAAACAGTCCCAAATGAGAGGGAAAATCAACAGCAGAACCCCAAAACATATGAATGTCCAAATAGATGGGCAAAAACAGTTGCAGAGTAATGAAATAATCCAAATATTGAACAGCCTCTGGTCTCTGGTCAGAAGAAACATATATTCCCACCGAGAGGTAAGTAAGGGTGTGCTCTTACCAGATCCACGATCATAAAAAGCGTGTCAATCCACTCAGGACATGGAGAAAGCTCGGTCACAGCTGACAGGCAGAATATCCTCTCCAATGTGTTTAACGGCTCCACATCCATCCGGAGAACCAGGGGAAGAAATAGGCTCAGAATGTGAAGTACCGTCAAATATTTATTAAAAATTGCGGTACATATAATTTAAAAATGGCCGGCTAAAACAAGCAAAGAGATACAAATAAAAAACGTACGCCCGTGCATCCGGGGTCACGTAAAACGCAATGACGTTCGATGCGTGGCTCCGCCCTGATCGATTTCGCCACAGATGGCGTTGTCAAAGGGCACGGGCGACGCACTGAACATCAGCCTTAAATGCCTACAGAGCAGGCAACCAAGCCTCTCTCTCAGCTAGCAGCCTCCAATCAGGAACGGCCGCGGGATCCATGAACCCAGAAGTGGGGAGGATCTGAACGACCCGGAACCTCCTACCAGTAAGACCGCCAGTGAGATAGATAAGACTATCCTATGTCAGCAGGGTAAGGTCCTACCTCATGAGGATATTCTCGATGGTCAACAGACATCCCACCATTCACTTCATATAAATATTTTAGTTAAAGGGTCACTGTCTGTCACATCGTATGTTCTTACTATACATCAACAGATAACACCATATTAACCTAAAAACGGGTAAATTCATGTCACCACTTAATAGCATCTGTTAGGAACGCCAGAAAGTTAGCAGCATGAACATTATACCCAAATTGATATCATATCAGCCAAAACAGGGATTTTAATATCTGAAAGAAAAATCACAGTTGGCTGACATCCTTATTCTCTTAATACATTAAAATCACAAAGGTCAGAAACATATTTTTTTTTTTAAATTAATAGATCTAACATATCACATTGAGAGCCCTCTAGTGGGTGATAAAGAAATTACATTACCATTTAACCAGCATTTGTGAGTATTACAGGTAGGTAAATCCCTATTGAAGACAAGAACAATTCCCAAAAGGATAACCTAATTTTAAATTATATGTACCGCTGTGTATATGTTGCACAATTTTTAATAAATATTTGACGGTACTTCACATTCTGAGCCTATTTCTTCCCCTGGTTCTCCGGATGGATGTGGAGCCGTTAAACACATTGGAGAGGATATTCTGCCTGTCAGCTGTGACCGAGCTTTCTCCATGACCTGAGTGGATTGACACGCTTTTTATGATCGTGGATCTGGTAAGAGCACACCCTTACTTACCTCTCGGTGGGAATATATGTTTCTTCTGACCAGAGACCAGAGGCTGTTCAACATTTGGATTATTTCATTACTCTGCAACTGTTTTTGCCCATCTATTTGGACATTCATATGTTTTGGGGTTCTGCTGTTGATTTCCCCTCTCATTTGGGACTGTTTAACAATTGATTAGTATGCAATTCTAATGGACTAACAAAGTTTTTTAAGCGCTTGGTCCCAAATAGCAGATTGTTGTATTTACTCCGAAAGGTTTTTCCATAACTGTTTGGGCATCATTTTTGCTATTTTTTGCACTAGCACTTTATTTATTTATTTATTCATTTATGTATTTATTTATTTATATTATTTTCGCATTAAGTTGCGACTCCTAGCGCAACTCATCTTTTTTCTTTTTACTTTTTGCGTGTATATCACATATTTAGCGTTGCTGCTGGAATTACTCACTATTTATTTATTTATTCATTTATTCATTTGAAATTCATTTATATTCATTCTCCTAGCGTGAGGAAACCCCCCCCCTCTTCCAGATGGAGTAGGACTGGCAGACCCTGTATGTGTGGCAGTAAAGTGTTCAATGTCATGAATGCTGGTAGGAGTTCCAGAATATTGGAAACTAGGCCCTGAGTGGGAAATTTCCACCTGCCCTGGATCTTGAGATGCTCGCAGGTGGTGCCCCACCCTGCTGTGCTGGCACCTGTGGCAACAATTATCCATGGCTGCAGCCCTAATAGACTAAGTCATTTAGCAGTTTTTTTATCACCAGAAACTCTGGTGCCTCCTGCTGGAGATCCTGATTGGCTGGGCTAGACAAACTCTTCCATTGAATCAGGAAGCCTTGTTGGAAAACTGAATTTCCAGTGAGCCCAGAGGATCATCGGAATACATGAAGCCATTGTCCCGAGAGGACTCATGCACTGGGATGCTGACATCACTGGTGCAGTCAACGCCTGTTCGAACGTCTCCCTGACTTTGGGGAGTTTGGGGTGGCAAAGAAACTGAGGCCACCTGAGTATTGAATTGGGCCCCTAGGTAGAGCATACTCTGCATAGGCTCCAGCTGGTTTTGGTAAAACCTACCCCTCAACTCGAAACTGAGGAACTGCTGGTATGACTGAAGGATCGGGACATGCTCATAGGCATATTGCAAGTCCATTGAAATCCTCCAGTAACATGGTTAAATTACCTGGATTTATGGTATGGAGAGACTCCATCTTGAGTCTATCCATATAAATTGATTCAGCCTCTTGAGGTAGTTCTGAAAGCTACTGTTTGAACAACCAATAATGGCCTTGCCATTGCTAATGATTAAGCACAAAATTAATGTGTGAAATGCATCTATGTAACCTTGTGTTGGTGTCTTTGGTGTTATCACTTTTAACAATAAAAGGCATTCGGAATTCCTGGATGTGCAGCCATTTCTTTTCTTACATGGCCTTTCGCCACTGTGGACTGAAACCACCATTTTCAGCAGTGGTTGTGCCGGACCTGGGTCACTTTGAGTCACCTGGCTCCAACTGCCTCCTGGGCAGGCCTGGTGTTAAAAGGTCTTCTGGGTATCTTGGGGAGCCGCAAGGGTCTTGGCTCTCTGCGATCTTACGAAGGTTGACTGTGTACCCCTCCAATGCCCTCTGAAGTTCTTGGATGGGCGAAAGCCTCCCAAATCCCAGTACCTGTTTGGCGCTCCCCTGGATGGTTGCCCCCTCTGGCTCTTCGAACTTGGGGCAGAAGAACTGATTTTCCTCCTGTAACCCTGGAGATGATAGTTTCCAGTTTCTTTCCCATCAAAGGGCAGTTTACAGCAATTCTGCTTTGAGGATGGGCCAGCCATCCAGGATTTTAGCCACAGTGCTCTTTTGGCTGTGACTGAGCCGAGCATGGCTCTGGATGACCATCGAATGATGTCTATAGCTGCCTCACCTGTAAAGCCCGCTGAGAGTTTTATCTCATCAAGAGCCTTGATGACTTTTCTCTTTGGCAGCTGGTTTTAATCGCATACTCCAAGTTCCTTGCCCACACTCGCATAGCACTTGCTACAGATGTTAAAACAATGGTGGGTTTACAAGCACCACCTGCCGTGATGTAAAACATTCTAAAGTACATGTCAATGCGTCAATTAAGGATATCGTGAAAGGAGGAAGAGTCTTCCATCAGAAGTGTCACATTCTTGGTCAGTCTGGTGACTGCCGCATCCACCGTTGGTGGGTTAGATAAAGGAGTCACATTCCTCCTCCGTTAGTGGATACAACTTCTGCAACCTATTAGTTGAGGAGGATTTCTCTTCCGTTCATGGACGGACACAGCAGCCTTTGACCTTAGGGTATATATCCTTCCTTCCAGGAGAGTTAGGCAGAAAAACAAGCTTTAATTTGTTTTGTTCCTGCTTTTTTTAATCCTGTGATTCTACTATCAACTGCCGACTGGGTGACAGGCTGGGTCTTGACTCTTGTAATCCCCCCATGTTCGGCCATCGAGTGTGTGCCGACCCTCAGCTCAGCTCTGGGTCGTCCATGACATGCCCCATTGCTCCAGGGGTGGCCGGGGAACTACGGTTCCAGGGCACACATATGACCAGTCTCTCTATGGCCTTGTCACAGTGTGTCTGGCCAACAGCCATGCTGTTTAACGGACATTGGTTCTGTCCGGAATGCCTCCAGCCGGTGGTCGCAGGATGGGTAAGTAGGTTCGGTGGCCATTTTCTTGTAGCCGCATGGTGTTTTTTACCTCAGATGGCGGCCATCTTGGAAAAGTCTTGGCATCTAGTGCCTGAAATAGCGCAGCAAAAGCCCGCGAATCACTTCCTGAGGGACAGTGCAGCCAGCACTTCAGCTCACACTGCAACCGGGTGGGGTGGTGAGTTCCCTGGGGGTCCCCTGCCTTCTTTTTTTGCAGCCGGGAGGTGACCGGTGTTTTTTTTTCTGCCTTGCAGTGTTAGGCATAGCGGTGGGGCAACATGGAGCCTGAACCAGGAGCTTCTGCCCCAGCAATGCCTGAGTTAACCCTTAATGCCCCTGCCGCCTCTGTAGAGGCTATGACGGCAGTCCTTGAGGCGTTTCTCGCCAGGATTGAAGCGACAAGTGGCCAGAAGGGGGGTAAAAAGCGCCCCCTCCCTGAGCCTGCTTCTGGGGATGTCTCTGACACAGAATCAGGCCCTGCTATTGCGTCTGGCTCTGGTTATTTCATGTCAGATGATGTGGGCTTAACCCACACGGACAGTGAGGAGGACTTTGTTGAAGCTCTTATCTCTGCGGGATACTCAGAAACTTAAAGGTTTGGCAGAGGCATCGGATGTGCCGGTCCCTTTTGGGTTCCGCAAGCCACCCCGCACCGCAAAAGTGTTTCCTTGTATTCCATATTTGGGCAAATTGTTGTACAAGGAATGGGATACGCCACAGAAAGCTTTTGCTGTTCCAAAATACTTTGCGACCCGTTATGCCTTTGAGGAGGACTTTTTGAAAAAGTGGGTCTCTCCTCCGTCAGTGGACCCTCCCGTGTCCAGATTGAGCAAAGCCACCACGTTGCCTGTGTAAGGGGCTCCTGCCTTTAAGGACCCCGCAGAAAGGAGAGTGGAGGCTGTGGCCCGCTCCATGTTCACAGTAGTGGGTTCGGCAGTAAGACCGGTTTTGGCCGGGGCTCTGGTGTCACAGACACTTACTGAACGGGCAAAGTTCTTGCTACAGGAGCTGGAAGCGCAAAATGCTTCAGAGACCTGTGTGGACCTGGCTGAACAATTGGTTCAGGGTCTGAAGTTTGTCTGTGAGTCGGCCCTGGATACGCCCCCCTTGCTCTCCAGGGCCTCTGCCTACGCGGTGGTACTATGTCGCCTTGTGTGGCTAAAGTGTTGGTCTGCGGAACAGTCCTCAAAGAAGGCCTTGGTTGATTTACCCTTTAAGGGTTAACGGCTTTTTGTGGCATCCCTAGATGACATCATAAAAGATGCCACAGTCTGGTAAGCAAGGGCCCTCTTTTACTACCCCAAGCGTTTTTTTTTGCCCGCCCAGTGCGGCAGGAAAAAGTTTTCAGGGTGCTAAGACCCCCGCTGCAGGGCAGAAGCGCACCTGGTACCGCAAGCCTAACAAGCCTGCAGACAAACCTGCTTCCGCATGAAGGTCCCTATCTCTCTTTTCCACCAAACAGATTTTTTCCCTCCAACCTCCAGCTTCCTCTGGATCGCCAGAAGGATCTGTCAGGGGCTGTCCAGGATCTTCTGGTCAGGGGAGTGATTGTGCGGTTCCCTCGATGGAACGGTTTCAGGGGTTTTACTCCAATCTGTTTGTAGTCCCCAAAAAGGAAGGGGTCCATCCAATCCTGGACCTCAAGGCCCTCAATTGTTTTGTCGAAGTGCAAAAATTCAGGATGGAGTCGATTCGCTCAGTAATAGCAGCGCTCCATCAGGGGGACTTTATGGCGTCCTTGAATATCATGGACGCATACCTACATCTTCCCATATGCACAAAGCACCAGAGATTTCTGCGCTTTGCAATCGGGGAGGACCACTTTCAATTTGTGGCTCTCCCGTTCGGCCTGGCCTCGGCACCACAGGTTTTCACCAAGGTGCTCGCCCCGATCCTTGCCCTGCTGAGGCAGCGCGGGATCGCTATCGTAGGATATCTGGACGACCTTCTCCTGAGAGCTTCCTCAAGCTCAGAGTTAGAAGAGGACGTGTCTATCACGTGTCAGACTCTCCAAGAGTTCGGCTGGCTTCTGAATATCCAGAAGTCAGTGTTGGTTCCGTCTCAGAGACTGGAATACCTGGGACTAGTCCTGGATTCCGCAAAGGCGAGAGTTTTTCTCCCACAGGAGAAATTTCAGACACTGCAATCTGCGGTGCAACAGTTGTCGACCCAGAAGTGGTCATCTCTTCGATTCTGCATGAGGGTTCTGGGTCTGATGGTGGCCTCTTTCGAGGCAGTTCCGTATGTCCAATTCCACACCCGGGTGCTACAGAAGGAAATTCTGTCACGTTGGGACAAGCTCCCTTCATCTCTGGATTACCAGATTCAGTTGAGTCAACTGGTCAAGTCCTCCCTGGTGTGGTGGCTGATGTCTCCGGTGCTTCGGACCGGGAAGTTGTTTCTGCCGTGCCATTGGACAGCAAGCTGACTACCTAAGTCGCCAAACACTAGACCAAGGAGAGTGGTCACTTCACCCGGAGGTGTTTCAGAGCCTGTGCCAAAAGTGGGCCACTCCAGACGTGGACCTTCTAGCGTCCCCTCTCAATCGGAAGGTGTCACGGTTCGTGGCCAGGTCAATGGACCCGTGGGCGGACGCATCAGACGCGTTGGTGGCACCTTGGGGTCACTATCACCTAATTTCCGCCTTCCCTCCTCTGAAGCTTCTTCCTCGCCTGCTGCACAGAATGGAAGCTGAAGGGATTCCAACAATCCTGATCGCCCCAGATTGGCTGCGCCGCTCCTGGTACGCGGACCTGGTGCGTCTGGTGGCAGACACCCCTTGGCGTCTACCCCTGAGAGAAGATCTTCTGTCGCAGGGTCCAATCTTCCACCCTGCTTTACAGTCACTGGCTTTAACAGCGTGGCTGTTGAAAGCCAGGTACTGAAGGACCGGGGCCTGTCAGGCTCGGTGGTTTCTACCATGCTGCGTGCACGGAAGTCTACTTCACGGAGGATTTACCATCGTATGTGGAGGGCTTACATCTCTATGTGTGAGGAGATGAGATGGCACCCCCGTACATACGTGGTGTCCCGGATTCTGCTGTTCTTACAGCAGGGAGTGGATCAGGCTCTCGCCTTGAGTATGGTCAAGAGTCAGATTTCGGCTCTAGCTGTTTACTTTCAGCGACCCTTGGCAGCGCACTCCTTGGTGCATACGTTTGTGCAGGGGGTCCGACATGTGGCCCCTCCTGTGCGTCCTCCACTGCCCCCATGGGACCTGAATTTAGTCCTCTCTGTGCTTCAAGAAGCTCCCTTTGAGGGCATTCGAAAGATCCCTTTGTTGACTCTGTCACAGAAGGTGGTTTTTCTGGTGGCAATTACCTCAGTCAGACGGGTGTCTGAACTGGCGGCCTTGTCCTGCAAGGCTCCTTACTTGGTCATCCATGAGGATAAGGTGGTGCTGCGGCCGCAGCCGTCTTTTCTCCCAAAGGTTGTTTCGGCTTTTCACATTAATGAGGACATTGTGCTACCATCCTTATGTCCTCGGCCGAAAAACCTGAAGGAGGCCTCTTTACATTCCCTGGATGTGGTTCAGCCCTACGTGTGTACTTATCTGCTCCGTTCCGGAAGTCGAACTCACTGTTCGTGTCGGTGAATGGTCCTAAAAAAGGTCTGGCGGTCTCGTCGACCACCATTTCTAGGTGGATCCAACAGGTTGTGCTTCAGGCCTATGCCCTGAAGGGGTGGGCGCCTCCCTTTCAGGTTACAGCCCATTCGACCAGGGCGATTGGTGCCTCTTGGGCTTTCCGTCATCAAGCGTCTGTGTTACAGGTGTGTAAGGCAGCGACCTGGTCGTCAATCCACACCTTCTCAAAATTTTACAAGGTGGATGTGAGTGCATTTTCGGATGCCTCCTTCGGCCGCAAGGTGTTACAGGCGGCAGTTTAAGGTTGGAGTTTCTCCGTTGGGAAACTCCGTTTTTTTGTTTGGGGTGTGGCTTGGTTTGCTGTGTTGTTTTCCCACCCCTCTAATTTTTTGACACTGCTTGGGGACGTCCCTAAGGTCAAAGGCTGCTGTGTCTGTCCATGAACGGAAGAGAAAATAGGATTTTTGTACTCACCGTAAAATCAATTTCTCTGAGTTCATGGACGGACACAGCACCCACCCCTCCTTTGTTTGTACTGCTTGTTACGAACTGGAGCTGTTGAGGCAGAGTGTGGGTTATACCCGGGGGACCATGCCCCCTGGGAGGAGCTGTACTGAGGAAAGTGTTGTTAACACTTAAAGTGCTGTTTTTCTGCCTAACTCTCCTGGAAGGAAGGATATATACAATAAGGTCAAAGGCTGCTGTGTCCGTCCATGAACTCGGAGAAATGGATTTTACGGTGAGTACAAAAATCCTATTTTTCTCTCTCCTTTTTCCCATTCCTCCTGAAACAGGCCTCTTATTTCTGTTATTTCTGTTTCTTTAGGTTCCTCCTATGGAACACACGATCGGATATCTGATGGAATCTAATTCGATGGATTTTTTCGTTGGATATACGATGAAGCTGACTTTCATCAGTCTTGCCTACACACCATCAGTCAAAAATCCGACCGTGTCCAACGCAGTGACGTAAAACACTACGACGTGCTGAGAAAAATGTTCAGTGCTTCCGAGCATGCGTCGACTTGATTCTGAGCATGCGTGGAATTTTCTCCGATAGAAAAAAAAACGATCGTCTGTGTGGAACTCTATCAGTTTTTTATCCATAGGAAAATGTTAAAACATGTTCTATTTTTTTTCATCGATGGAAAACAAACCGATGGGGCCCACACAAGATCGGTTTGCCTGATGTTTTTTATCCATAGTAAAATTTTAAAACATGTTCTATTTTTTTTCATCGATGGAAAACAAACCGATGGGGCCCACACAAGATCGGTTTGCCTGATGTTTTTTATCCATAGAAAATTTTTAAAACATGTTCTATTTTTTTTCATCGATGGAAAACAAACCGATGGGGCCCACACAAGATTGGTGTGACAAGGACAGAGAGGGACGCTGGGGACAGACAGAGGGACACAGTGTGATGAGGACAAAGAGGGACGCAGTGCCACGAGTACAGAGAGGGATGACAGGGATGGACGCAGTGTGACAAGGACCATGCCCCTCCTCCCAGGGGGCATGGTCCCCCGGGCATCAGACAAACCGATCGTGTGTACAGGGCTTTAGGCTTGTTCAAACTTGCAGCAGGATCTGCTATTGCACTGAAAAGCAATCTGTGCTTAGGTCACTTTTTTGATATTGTCACATAGAGGGGACCAGTGTTTCTGCTATGCAATTTTCAAAGAGCAATTTGTACACAATGTTGCAACTCGCATGGGGGTGGCCCATTCACTTGGTTGCCCTACGTGTGCAAAAAGAAGCCCCTGCTTCTATTTAAGGGCGACCAGCTTTGCACAATGTTTGAAAGCACTTTTTCCCACATGACTATCACAGCAAAATCGCATGGCATTTGGGGTTCCCTGAAAGGATAACGGCACCTAATGCATATTGTACAGCGATTGTCACACAATTTAAAATCAGATTGTATTGTGTGTGATAACAGGTTTTCTTCTTCTTTGGAGGAGGTTCTGGATCCCCCCATTCCAGTGCCACTTTACTGCCATAACGAATGGTGACATTAGCGTAAAAACAAAGCCTCAACCTTCAGGATCCTCAGCCAATATCATCTCCCTCTGCCTGAAAGGTTGGCTGTAATACTGGGTCTGGGGAACCAGCCTGCCTAATTTGCTGGGCTGGAGTCACCCCTGAAGTGCCTGGTACCCCTTCAGTTAGAGAGGGTTAAATGGTTTAGACCTGATGTAGTGCCCACACTATTGGTCCACTTCTGTCCCTGGTTGCCCGAGATGACCGGAACATTCTGCCAGGGATTTGGCGACTATTTTCTTGAACAAGGTTGACACCTGCTGACTCTTATACTCCTGGTCTCTGGCAAGCTGCCTGAAGCAGTTTCTGCAAAGTAGCTTTCCAGGCATAGGGTCGTCTCCACATGACCAACATTTGCCTTTCGGGCACTGAGCCCTCAGAGGAGAAGCTGTGTGCGTACGTCTTAAGCGTACATTTGCGCCCTTTGTACTGGGGTCTGCCAGGACTGGAGGAGACACTTTCTGCCCTGAAAAAAATCCTGATGATCCAGAGGGCATCTGAACCTCCTTGAGCGGGTGTGAGCGGCCGGGTTGCAATAGATAAGTAGGCACGCTCGTCAGGGCTCGATGCACTGTTTTCTCCCGCGTCTTCTTACTTACCAAAAGTTGGCCCTTTACCTGATAGTGCGGTGGTCTTGATTATGTGGCGGTAGGCTCATGCTTATGGAAGTTACGAGGACTGTCGTCTCTGATTAGAGAACACCTTGACCCCAGAAGACCACCAGAAGGGGTTCCCAACCTTGTCTGTGTGTTTAGCGTGCCTAAGATGTGGGACTTCGCACTGGGAGAGGCTTGAACCCAGACGGAACTTCGACATAGTCGGCAGGTAAGGGCTTATCCTGAGTTTAACGGTCTGTAGGTGTTGATCTTTTGAGGACAAAAAGGAGAATGGGGGAGGTTGCTCTCAGTCAGACTTTTATAGAGAGTTAAACGAGTCCTGTGGGTGGATATAGGGGTGGAACTATATCATATGTATGCTGCCATGTCTTGGTCTCAGGAAAGCACAACTGCTTCACTTGCCAATTTATATTTTTTTACAGATAAAAGATAAATAGTTACTGTATGCGCTTGAACAATTTATCAATTGTTCAAGCCAATATGTTGTATATTGTTTACAATGTCCCTGCAGTCTATTGTATGTGTGAAGAAACAAGCACACTTTACACAAGCGAGTGGGGGAGCACCGTAGGTTTATAGAAGATGGTTCTGTTGAACTAAGGCCGCGTACACACGATCGGTTCAAACCGATGAAAACGAACCGAAGTTCAGTTTCATCGGTCCAAACCGTCTGTGTGTACGCCCCATCGGTCTGTTGTCCTTCGGACAAAAGTTAGAGAACTTGCTTTAAAATCGAACCGATGGACCGCTGACCAAAACCGATGGTTAGTACACAAAAGCATCGGTTCAAAACCCGCGCATGCGCAGAATCAAGTCGACGCATGCTTGGAAGCATTGAACTTCATTTTTTTCAGCACGTTGTTGTGTTTTTCGTCACCGCGTTCTGACCCGATCGGATTTTGAACTGATGGTGTGTACGCACATCAGACTGCTTCAGCGGTGAAACGATGAAAACGGTCCGTCGGACCATTCTCATCAGATGGACCCGTCGTGTGTACGCGGCCATAGAGTTCCTCAACACTTTCTCCTCTGACATAACTAAAATATCAAAGAGCTGAGAGTTCATGGATTCACAGGTTAGACGCTAACTTTAAAAGCAGATTTGCAGACAATTCTTTAGTGATCTTCTCCTTTGTTTTCTCTTCAGAGTATTTTATCTGTATATTTTTATCTTTTTCTGCTCATGTTGGGTCATTTGATAGCGCTAATTAAATATCCTTTTCTTAATTTTTTTTACATACATGGATTTTTTGTGTGTATATGATATGGATGCATAGGTATTGTTTGGATAAACACTAATGGTCTATAAATTAGCTTTATTATACTTCACACTTTTTAAATTATAAAATAATATAAGAGTGTAAACCATTGTATACACATTTTTATCATCCGTTATATCTTATGTGACCTTTTGTTGATCCTTATTAAGGAATTGTGTGTTGTGTAGAATTGTATTTATTAAATTTTTCATCAATATGATTTTTTGGTTATTATACATATAATATAATTAATTTTATTTTTATACATATTATATTTTGATCAATTCTTGTATTCAACCAGTGGATGAACATTTAGTATTTTTAAAATGTCATGATTAATTTATGTAATTTGTATGGAGGTTGTTTGGATTTATGTTTTGCTGCGATAAGTCCTAATCTTGCCCCTACATTTTTGTTTTACTATATAAATCACTTTCACTCTATCCAATTCCCTCTCTCGCTACTTACAACATAGGAAGAAAAAAAGCAAACACTCTAAAATAAAGTACAGCTCAAATTGCATAATGACAATCACCAACATAATTTTTGAGGGCAAACAGGACCTTTGTCAAGGCATGTACACGTTACACAGGTGGGGCATGCAGCTTAGCACAATTGTTATTTGCACATTGTAAGAAATTTAACCCAGTGCTGAGTTGCTCACTGACAGATAAGAACTGTTTACTTGCCAGTCACAGCATTTTCTTTCAGTTAATTTACCCTTATGTCACCCTGTACCTCCTTATGTCAGTGTGTTTCCAAACCCTTCCCTTCTACTTTCATCACCTTTTCTATATCTTGGGCACTGTTCCCCGTCCTTGGAGGGTTTCCCCGTCTCAACCCCGGGGGAGACATCATGCCCGAACCCCCCCTTTTTCCTTGGCAGATACCGGACCAGGTCTTGAGGCTGTATAGTAAGTCTCCCAACTGTTTCCATCCTGTCCCTGTCCTCCCCTATTCATAAGGCATTATTATTTATCCTTGTTTATTTTTATTTCCAGTATACTACTTTATAACACTCCTGATGAATGGCTGAAATGACGGCAAACACGTAGAGTGCCACTAGATGCCAACAGTCACCTGTCTATATTTCATATGTTTTTTTAATTGATTGATTTTACCATGTATATCTGCTATGTCTGTTTTTTATTTTTGTATTGCATGCTATGAGCAGCATATTTAGAGTAAGCCTTGTGACTACCTATTTGATACAAAATATCTGACATGTATTTAAGATTGTAATAAATAAATCATGTACTGTAATTTAATCTTTATGTTATTATTCCCTTTGACGTAGCGCTCCCTCATTTAAAGTCCCACAAACCCCTCTTTTCTATATATCTTTTCTATTATAATTATGCTCCTACTCCTATCACCCTGCCCCACTCCTGTATCCTCCTCACCCAATTCAAAGCATCTCTGTCTCCAGAAATAATGACCCTCTGGAACGGGCATTGCTAGGTCTACAAAAGATCTGGGGCCCATAGCAACAAAACAAAGAAAGTCATAAGCTTTGGGCGGGCATACACATGTATATAATATACATGTGTGTGTGTATAATATTTTATATATATATATATATATATATATATATATATATATATATATATATATACACACATACACATATTGTTTATATATATATATATATATATATTATATAGTGCGTATTCCCCCTTACATCAGGGTCCCCAAAGAGCCCCCATTATATCAGGGTCCATATAAAGCCATCAGGATCCTAGGTACTTACATCAGGGTCCCCAGAGAGCCCCCCTTACATCAGGGTCCCCAGAAAGCCCCTTCCTTACATCAGGGTCCCCAGAGAGCCTCAGGGCTCAGGAGTGTGCTACATAAAGAATGCAGGGCCCAGCTGTGCTCATCTATGCAGCCTCACCTGTGCCCTGCACTGCACCCCCCACTGTAGTGTCCTCTGTCCCCTGCACCCCACTGTAATATTCTTTGTTCCCTGCACCCCCCACACGTCACTGTAGTATCCTCTGTCCCCTGCACCCCCACTGTAGTGTCCCCTGCACCCCCACCCCACTGTAGTATCCCCTGTCCTCTGCACCCCACCCCACTGTAGCATTCTCTGTCCCCTGCATTCCATCACTGTAGTGTCCCCTGCATCCCACTGTAGTATCCCCTGCACCCCCTACCCCACTGTAGTATCCTCTGTCCCCTGCACCCTCCACCCCACTGTAGTATCCTCCGTCCCCTGCACTCCCCACCATAGTGTTTTCTGTCCCCTGCACCCCCACCCCACTATAGTGTCTTCTGTCCCCTGCACCCCCCCACTGTAGTCTCTTCTGTCCTCTGCTCTGCACTTCCCACCCCACACTGTGGGGCAGATCCACAAAATAATTACGCCAGCGTATCTATTAATACGCCGCATAATTTTAAAGTTCCCGCGTCGTATCTTTGTTTTGTATCTACAAAACAAGATACGACAGCATCTGGGATCGATCCGACAGGCGTACGTCTTAGTACGCGGTCGGATCTTAGGTGCATTTTTTCCGCCGGCCGCTAGGTGGCGTTTCCGTAGAATTCCGCGTTGAGTATGCAAATTAGCTAGTTACAGCGATCCACAAACGTACGTCCGGCACATTTTTTTACGTCGTTTGCGTTCGGCTTTTTCCGGCGTATAGTTACCCCTGCTATTATGAGGCGTACTCAATGTTAAGTATGGCCGTCGTTCCCGCGTCAAATTTTGAATTTTTTACGTTGTTTGCGTAAGTCGTTCGCGAATAGGGATTTGCGTAGAATGACGTCACCCTCAGAAGCATTGGCTTGTTCCGGTTTAATTTCGAGCATGCGCACTGGGATACCCCCACGGACGGCGCATGCGCCGTTAAAAAAAAACGTTGTTTACGTCGGGTCACGACGTATTTACATAAAACACGCCCCCATCACAGCTATTTGAATTCTGCGCCCTTACGCCGCCAAAGATACACTACGCCGCCGTAACTTACGGTGCAAATTCTTTGAGGATTCGAAAAAAAAAAAAGTTACGGCGGCGTAGTGTATCTTAGATACGCTACGCCCGGCGGAGAGAAGTGCCGATCTATGTGGATCTGCCCCTGTGTAGGTACTTTCCTACCTTACACAGGTGTACAGAGAGCAGAGCATCAGAGATTGACATCACTGGTCTGGACGGGGTGGGAACTACTGAAGTTAAGTTTTCACATTAACAGGCTGGTTATTGGTTGCTAGGATCTTCTGGCAACCAATCACCTGCTGTTTAATATAAAAGTTTACTCCAGCAGTTCCCGCCCCCATCCAGCCCTGTGATACTGGCCGCTCGCCGCTGTCTAATGAAGAGGACAGTGGCAAAAATCTCCATGGGCCGGGTGCCCGTAATCAGCGGTGGCTGGCCCTGTGCCTGTATTCAGCGGTGGCGGGCTGGGTGCCCATATTCAGAGGTGGCGGGCCGGGTGCGACCTGCGGGTTGCCGACCCCTGCACTAGAGACTCAGGGCAGCAAAAAAAAAATTAAATATTGGATCCTGATAGTGTTATAATATATGTGACAAGAATAATATCGGTTAAGAAAATTTACTGATTATTGGGGCATTGCTCTTTCAGAAGCAGTTAAAAATCAGATGCTTATAACCAGCCACAATTAAAACATTGCATTACATTGAAACAGCTGCTTTTTCTCTTCAAAGGGATTGCACAGAAATGTACAGCTATCAAGTATCACTTCTCTCAGCCGTTTCGTCTGAGGAATATTCCATTCAATTTGACCAGAACTATTCAGCAAGATGAGTGGCACCTTCTACGTAAGTAGGATACTTCAAATGACACAAGAAAGCAGTTGTGGTTGCTTTAATACATGTGCGTCATAAATTGTTTTCATGGTAACTTCTAGGGTTATTACAGTTGTGCTTTTTTTCTTTTTGACTTTGTTTTCCCTTTTATGTATACTGACGCTGAACTATGTTATTTTATTGTAAACAACATACCTCAATAAAAAAATATTGTTTAAGAAAAAAAAAGAGCAGTTGTGCAGGTGAAGAGGATACACTTAATGAAACACAATTTCTAAATACATGTGTGTTTGTGTTTATGTATATGTATTTATGTGCGTTTCTGTGTTAGAGAGAAAACTTATTTTCAACCATTAAAACTTTTTTTTTTAATTGTTTGCAACAGATATTACTGATGCATTGAATCTGCAACACAAATACCGATTACCCGTACCGTTCATTCATAACTTAAGCATAATAAACGTTTACCATGTCCTCAGTTTATGAATGAACAGGAGGTCTCTGCACAGAATGTTTCCTGTTCATTCAGTGCAGCTGCATCTTCAGAGTAGGAGGAGATTGCAGATACTGGGGGTTATTTACGAAAGGCAAATCCACTTTGCACTACAAGTGCTAAGTGCTCTTGAAATTGCACTGAAAGTGCACTTGGAAGTGCAGTCGCTGTAGATCGGAGGGGGACATGCAAGGAAAATAAAAAACAGCATTTTAGCTTGCACATGATTGGATGATAAAATCAGCAGAGCTTCCCCTCGTTTCAGATCTACCCCTCAGATTTACAGCGATTTCACTTCCAAGTGCACTTTCAGTGCAATTTTAGATGCACTTTGCAATTGTAGTTTGCACTTGTAGTGCAAAGTGGCTTGGCCTTTAGTAAATAACCCCCAACGTCTTGGATCCCTTTCTACGAGATAAAATCAAAATGTAAGGCAGAAAAAAAATATAGTAAGACCTCATTCACACAAAGAGCCTATTTCTGCACTCAGGAGTTACAGGTGTTGCATCTGTCAGCCTGTCTTTGATTTTTGCAAGCTGACAGATGCCGCAGCTATATTTTTTTAAATGACATTCATTCAACTATATGGGGTTGATTTACTGAAGGGAAATCCACTCTGCACTACAAGTGCACTTGAAATTGCACTTGTAAGTGCAGTCGCTGTAGATCGCTTTAGATCTGAGGGAAAGCTCTGAAATTAGGGGAAGCTCTGCTGATTTCATTATCCAATCATGAGCAAGCAAAAATTCTGCTTTTTAAATTTTCCTTGCATGTCCCCCTCAGATCTACAGCGACTGCACTTTCAGGTGCACTTGCAGTGCACTTGTAGTGCAAAGTGGATTTGCCTTTCGTAAATAACCCCCTATGTGTGGTAGCACATTGTGACATGTTGCTTCAAATTGTAACACACTGCGTTGCATTAAAATGTATGCCTGCATTATTTTATTGCAATGCACACTTAAATAAATTGGGGGTTTTTGGATTCTCCTTACCTAAAATATATATACCTTTTCCGTTCTTGTAATGTGCTATTCTGTTAAAGCCATGCTAAAATTAATAGTGACAATATAAATAATAACAGCTATAATATTAAACATAATGCTCACAGAAGCAAAGGTCTTCTTTAAAAGTAAAACCCTAACATAGAAATCTAAAATAATATTATAGAGCATATAGAAATAAAAGAGCAGAGATGAAACGGTATGTAAGCTCTGTATAGTGGCTGGGCTCCAGGAAGATCAAAAGGGACTATAGGTGGCCTTGCATTTTATACCACTCACAAGCCACACTTATAATGACATCCTTGGCATAGTGATGGGCTTTGAATTCAAGTCGAACATAAGTTTGACTCGAACATCGGCTGTTCGATCGTTTGACAAAGATTGAACTTAATGGGCCGTTCGTGCCAAATTTGAGCGGTGCGTCACGGCCCATAATTCACTGCATCATCGCAGTGCATTGCTGGCTGATGATTGGCCAAGCATGCACTATGACCCGCATGCTTTGGACAATCACAGCGCCCTCAGCATAGAGAGCCATATATGGCCAAAGGCATGGTGCCTTTAGCCAATCATGGCTCAGGGTATTAGGTACACGCCCCATACTATATAACGCCGCCTGCGTGTCAGCCTTGTGTAGTGTGTTGCAGCATTCAGAGAGAGAGAGAGAGTCATTTTATTTCAGTTAGCTAGATTGAGCGGGCAGTAGATTCAATTAGATCAGTATAATTAGTATATATATGCATTCCACTACACAGCCCTCTGCACCCCTTTACATTACACAGCACCCTGCATCACTAGACCCCTTTACATTACACAGCCCCCTGCACCACTGGACCCCTTTACATCACATAGCCCCCTGCACCTCTGGACCCCTTTACATTACACAGCACTCTGCACCTCTGGACCTCTTTACATTACACAGCCCCCTGCATCACTGGACCCCTTTACATTACACAGCACCCTGCATCACTGCACCCCTTTTACATTACACAGCACCCTGCATCACTGCACCCCTTTTACATTACACAGCCACCTGCACCTCTGGACCCCTGCATGTTACGCAGACCCCCTTCAGTGCAGACACCCCCTCAGTGCAGACACCCCCCCCTTAGTGCAATCCCCCCCTCAGTGCAAACCCCCTCGGTGCAACCCCCCAGTGCAAACACCCCCAGTGCAAACCCCCCCTTAGTGCAAACCCCCCTTAGTGAAAAGAAAACCCCCTCAGTGCAAACACCCCCTTAGTACAACCCCCCCTCAGTGCAAACACCCTCCCTTCAGTGAAATGCCCCCAGGTGCAAACACCCCCCCTCCCCATTCAGTACCTCAGATCATCGCAGGCAGCGCCACGGCACATGGACAGAAGGTCCCCTCGGCCCGTCCCCCTCTGTACACATAAACAGAGAGGAGGGGGCTGTGCCTGTGTGACTACTGCCGAGCACCGCTAACAGCCCGTGGCTGTGAGAGGAGGGGATGGATGGTGCTGCGGTGTCACCCCGCAACCCCCCTCCTGTTGTACCGCGGCGCTCGGCGCTCCGATTCCGCGGCGCTCATTGCTGCAGTCGCGGGGGGGAGCCACCCCCCCACATGTCAGCTAAAAAAATATATATATATATTTTTTTAAATCGGGATGGTGTCACCCCTCTAGTGGGTGTCACCCGGGTGCGGACCGCACCCCCCGCACCCCCTAGCAACGCCTCTGTGGTCATGGCCCTCTGACCAAGAGATGTGGATCACATAAACACGCAACAAGACTTACAACATAAATGGACCTGAAGTGTGCCTTGGTGGTCTGGTCAGTATGCCAAGAAAAGGGGGCATACCCAAGGTAAGTAATGGGTAGTTAATTGAAGAAAGATATGCTAAGAAGTGCCCTGAAAAAGAGAAGGGCGGGAGGGTGTCGAAATGTGATTGAATGCACAGACTCACGGACATGAGGTGAGCTGGGAAGAGTCGGCCCAGTGACGTGTAGTACCGCACAATGAAACGACAAAGAGCATGTGTGAGTGGACTGCTTAAATACCCTCCGGGCTCCTCCCATAAACTCAGGCCACCATATTGGCCTTCTAATTTATGGTCGTGGCCCTCTGACCGAGAAACATGCGACAAGACTTACAACATAAATAGACCTGAAGTGTGCCTTGGTGGTCTGGTCAGTATGCCAAGAAAAGGGGGCAAAAGACTCAGATAGGGAAATAGCTTTTATTGATTTATTGTATTTATTAAGCCAGCTTGGTAAAGGCTTGTGCCATTTCTTCCTGAGGATTTGGGATGTATGTGCCAAAACAAGCAGACTTCCATCAGCCTAGTATCTTGATTACGTGGTCTTGTACTCCCTTTTGGGAGGCAGCTGAGGCTGCTCTAATTTGGAAGGAATGTCCAGAGAACTGACTGGGGTTTGATGCCCAAGTTGCTTAGGAGGATTCTGACATGCTTGACAAACTGGCTGCCACTCATGGAGCTGGTTTAGAAAGGGTAGCAACGAGCTACCATCAGAGTTGCTGGGTAGATGGAGCAGTAGTCGGTCGAGCACCGTCACTGGGCGTCAGGCTTTGTTAGTCTGAAACAGGTTGATGTCAACCCAGTGGCGGCTGGTGAAGTTTTAGGATGGGGGGGCGCAAGACCCCGCCCCTCTACATTTGGTCCCTCCCATTTCTCATAAGCCACACCCCTTATAGAATTCACCCACTCCGTCCCCTGTATTCCACTTGCTTCCACTCATAGTGTCAGGAGTATACAGCTCAGCATCACAGGGCAGAGTATACAGCCCCAGCATCACAAATCATGTTATATAGCGCAGCCTTAGGCCTCGTACACACGACGGGACATGTCCGATGAAAACGGTCCGCGGACCGTTTTCATCGGACATGTCCGCTAGCGGATTTTGGTCTGATGGCTGTACACACCATCAGACCAAATTTCCCGCGGACAGCGAACTCGGTGATGTGGCCGCGCCGTCGCAGTGACGTGCGCGACCCTGGAAGGTCAATGCTTCTACGCATGCGTCAAATCACTTTGACGCATGCGAGGGCTTTCGGCCGAGCGGACATGTCTGGTGAGTCGTACAGACGACCGAACATGTCCGACGGACTGGCTTCCAGCGGACATGTTTCTTAGCATGCCAAGAAACATTTGTCCGCTGGAAACCTGTCCGATCCGCCGGAAAATTGTCCAGTCGGCCGTACAGACGACCGAACATGTCCGGACCAGTTTCAGCAGACATGTTTGGTCGTGTGTACGAGGCCTCACAGATTGGCACAAACAAACTAAAAAATTACACTGTTAGTAATGAAGGACTCTAAATGGGCATGAGATTACCAGATACTGCGGACATACTGCACAAGGTTACCAGAGACTGCGGACATACTGCACAAGATTACCAGAGACTGCGGACATACTGCACGAGATGACCAGAGACTGCGGACATACTGCACAAGATGACCAGAGACTGCGGACATACTGCACAAGATGACCAGAGACTGCGGACATACTGCACGAGATGGCCAGAGACTGCGGACATACTGCACAAGATGACCAGAGACTGCGGACATACTGCACGAGATTTTCAGAGACTGCGGACATACTGCACGAGATTATTAGAGACTGCGGACATACTGCACAAGATTACCAGAGACTGCGGACATACTGCACGATATTACCAGAGACTGCAGACATACTGCACGAGATTATCAGAGACTGCAGACATACTGCATTGTCCTGCGACTTGGGACTTCAACGTTGCATGACAAGTCGTACCCCACGATTTCCAATGAGTACCGTTCATATCTGTGCAACTTCAAGTCACACTGACTTCAAAGTAGTCCCTGCACTACTTTGGTCCCACTTTGATGCAACTTGAGGTCCATAGACCTCCAGAACAAACAGGCATTGCTTTAAGTCGCATCAAAATTGCGTCAGAATTATGCAACTTTCAGACTGCGTTAGCCTGAAAGTTGCAAGATTCTGCCACAATTTTTTGCTGCGATTTTGCAGCAACTTGAAGCAATGCCTGTGTATTCTGGAGGTCTATGAACCTTAAGTCACATCAAAGTGGGACAAAAGTAGTGCAGGGACTACTGAGAAGTCGCTGTGACTTGAAGTTGCACAGATATGAACGGTTCTCATCGGGTCCGACTTATCCTGCAACTTTCCAGTCCCAAGTCGCAGGACAATTTGCAATTTTTTTTAATAAGCGGGGGGGAGTGGGGTTGGTGTTGAGGGCCGATATTTTCCCCGCACATTAAGTATAAAAAAAATGTAATAACTGGGGGGGTTGGTCTGGTGGGGTAGTGTTGACGGACGCTATTTGTGCTGTAATACATTTTTACATATAAAAGAAATGTTGTTAATAAGTGGGTAAGCGGGGGGGGGGTTATGTTGTTGACGGCCGCTATTTTCGTCGCAAATGAAGTATAAATAACGTTTTTTTTAATAAGGTGGGGGAATTGACGCTCGCTATTTGTGCAGTAATTCTTACGTAGTAAAGACGTTTTGTAATAAGCGGGGGGGTTTGTGCTTGCCGCTTATTTTGAATGAGCGGGGTGGAGGGGTTATGGGGGGGCCGTTCCGGACGCTATTTCCGCCCAATGTTAAATATTCCAGCCGATTAAATATAAAAAAAAAAGTGTTTGAACTAAGAGGGGGGGTGTGGCCGGATGCAGGAGGGAGTGAGAGTACTGGAGTGAGTGTGTGAGATCCTCCACCCCCCCCACCACACTGAGAGTCATGCCGAGATAATACATCCAAATCCGGATCTCTTACTCCCTCAAAGTTGAGATTTTGATGTTCTATAAGGAACCCCGGGGCAACAGTATGTTTTCTGTTATTTGGCGATCCAAGCTTATCCTATGAACTTTACGCAGGACTTACCTGGTGTACTTTGAGCCGCTGAGCCGTCTTGTGCTACTGCTGCTGCCGTTGAGCCTGAGCTTGGCTGGGTGGTATCCAGGAGCTCACAGGTATTGTGGATGCACTGAGATGCTTCACGGCACCTGTATTTTTCATTCAGCCTCTGGGCTTTGGACTGCTTGGTCGGACCAGGGAGCGAGGAGCGGCTTCAAGGCTGGAGGAGACCGGGGACGTCTGTAGCCGTGCGGAGGATCGTGGGGTGCACGGGGATACCCGAGGCTACGGAGCTGCTCGAGATCCCGCGAGATCTCGGATACACACGAGAGCGGGTCTCCCCGCTGCTGTGTCTCTGTCTCTCTGTGGTAGTGGCGTGTGGAGATCCCCGCAAGGAGAGAAGACGGCTGGTCTATACATGGGCATTGAGCACTGGATGGAGGTCCATGGGTGCCACACTTTAATGTGACCGTCAGAGTCTTTAAATAGTGTGGTGCTTTTGTGTCTCATACTTTTAGATAGAGGGACTTGCAGGCTAATAATTGTTCTCCCCCTTCTTTTTTTATGTCCCTCCTGATTTACCAGCAAATAGAAAACGGCACAGTGGTAAGAGGCACCTGTTGTAAGCTGCAAGCTATAAAGGACTGTTATATAGTACTCGCAATATGGCAAGGTGATGCAACAGGAGTAGGACACTATAGGAATATTAAAGTATAAGTTGGGGCAATAATATGTCCAAAAAGTCTGGGGAAGAGAAGCAACCAGTCCAGCATTGTCCAGAAGGAGCTCAAGCTCAAGGCACTCGCTCCACAAGGATTCAGGCAGCACAACCATCCCAGGAGGGGATAAAGAACACTCGATCTGCGAAAAGTCAGGCAGCAGCGGCGGCGGCCAAACTGGAATGCTCTGCCAGAAATACCTTATCGCCAGCAAACTAGCCCAAATAGGATTGGCAGCGGATCGGAAAAGCCAGGGCAGGGGCCAGGTATTGGCCAACACAGCCGCTGCTGCAAAGCTCAATCCAAAAACTGTGAGTACTAAAGGGGCAGGGGGAGGAAAAATCAACACTGTAACTGCTGAAATTTCTGTATTACCCCCTGTTAAGACAGCTCAGACCAACATGGAGGGAGCACCCACAGAAAGGGAGGAGGAGCCTACGTTGAGGGATTTGTTGCATGCCATTAATGCCTGTAGAGACTCAATAACTGGCCTGGATGCAGAGCTTAAAGGCATTAAGGGCGAGCTCCTCTCAATGGGGGATAGGGTGAGTAAGACTGTGGAAAAAATGACTGTGTTGGAGGAGAGACTCAGTACAGTGGAAGACAAGCTTTTTCCCCTTAAACAAGTAATTATTGATATGAGTAAACAGATGGATATACACGCCGCAAGAATCGACGATTTAGAAAACAGAAACCACAGAAACAACGTTAGGATAATAGGCATGCCTGAACAGAGCGAGGGACCCAATGCAATAGCATTTTTGGAGGGATGGTTTAGGGAGGTCTTTGGGGCTACATCCTTCTCACCATTTTTTGGTATTGAGAGAGCCCAACGTACCCCCTTCAAACCTCAACCGGCAAATAAATATCCCAGGCCACTACTTATTAAAATGTTTAATTACATTGATAAAGTGACTTTGCTTCGGAAGGCCAGAGAAAAGGGAGATATTTTTTTTAATGGGACGAGAATTTCATTCTATCAGGACTTTTCCCCAGACCTGCAGAGACGAGGAGGAGAATTTATCCCTGTCAAACGAATGCTTCAACAACATAAACTAGACTATGCGTTAATTTACCCTGCACGCCTGCGAGTAAAGGCGAAAGATGGTACCAAATTCTTTGACACTCCAAAAAGTGTGGAAAGGTGGCTCGAAGAAAACAAGAAAGAGTAGTACAGGACAGGACTTTTTTTGAATAATGCACGAAATGCACAAATTTGCGCAATCTAGCAGCAACATAAGAATACAGGGCCAAATCCTCAAAAGAGATACTCCGGCGTAAGCCGTCGTATCTCTGGTTCTAACTTTGGAACTGATCCTCAGAAGCAGTTTTCCTAAGTTAGGCAGAAGATCCGACATCTGTAAGGGACTTACACTGCCGGATCTTAGGATGCAGTACCGCATCCGCCACTGGGGGCATTTCGAGTCGAAATGCCTCTTCTGGTATGCAAATTAGCACTTAGGGCGATCCTCAAAGCTTTTGTGCTTAGTTTTTGCGCCGTAAGTGTTAGTTTGCCTGGTGTAAAACTAGGGCTGGTTTTACAAAGTGTAAAGTTAGTCACACCTTGTAAAGGCCCATTCGAGCGACGGCATTTGGTATGCATTCCCGAGGGAGAACTCCACGGCAATTTGAAAAATCCAAACCGGCATGGGTTCCCCCCCCAGGAGCATACCAGGCCCTTAGGTCTGTTATGGGTTGTAAGGAGACCCCCCCTCCGCCGAAAAATCGACGTAGGGGGTCCCCCTACAATCCATACCAGACCCGTATCCAAAGCACGCTACCCGGCCGGTCAGGAATGGGAGTGGGGACGAGCGAGCGTCCCCCCCCTCCTGAGCCGTGCCAGGCCGCATGCCCTCAACATGGGGGGGTTGGGTGCTCTGGGGCAGGGGGGCGCACTGCGGGCCCCCCCACCCCAGAGCACCCTGTCCCCATGTTGATGAGGACAGGACCTCTTCCCGACAACCCTTGCCGTTGGTTGTCGGGGTATGCGGGCGGGGGCTTATCGGAATCTGAGAGTCCCCTTTAATAAGGGGGCCCCCAGATACCGGCCCCCCACCCTAAGTGAATGGATATGGGGTACATCGTACCCCTATCCATTCACCTGTAGGCAAAAAGTAAAAGTTAATAAACACACAACACAAGGGTTTTTAAAATAATTTATTATTCTGCTCCGGATGCCCCCCCTGTCTTCGTTATTAGCTCAATTACCAGGGGGGGCTTCTTCTTCCACTCTCCGGGGGTCTTCTCCGCTCTCCGGGGGGGGGCTTCTCCGGACTCCGGGGGGCTTCTTCCATCTTCTCCCCTCTTCCGCTGTTGACTCGGCGAACCCCGGTTCTTCTGCAGCTCTCCGGTGCCTTCTTCTTCAGCGCTGGCTGCCTGCTATGTTTGTGTGTTAGCTCGATTTCAAACAGGCAGCCGGCGCGGTCTTCTGTGACGTCAGGGTCTTCTCTTCTGTTCTTCTCCCCTCTTCCGATGTTGACTCGTCGCCTGTTGTCGCTGTAATGATGGAAGCGCGCCTTGCATCCCATTTATATAGGCATCACCGTCCCATCATGCTCCGGTAGGTACCCACGTGGTGGGTGCACGTGGGTAGGCACCCACCACGTGGGTACCTGCCGGGCTATTCTGTCACTGGATGCTACTAAAGCGTTCGATAGTGTCGAGTGGCCCTACCTCGTGGAAATATTAACCAGGTTTGGATTGGGAGACAGATTTATAACATGGGTAAAGGTGCTTTACTCAAAACCTAGAGGCAGACTCCGAGTTAATAATAACCTCTCCCTCCCATTTGAGCTACAAAGAGGCACCCGGCCACCTGAAGGAGCAGAGCAGATTACTATAGCAAGTCGTTTTTGCTATCTGGGTGTGGTGGTTTCCCCGGATACGGCTGAATATCTTCAGCTGAACCTGGGTCCACTACTGGCAAAACAAAAACAGAAATGTGACAGCTGGTGCAAACTTCCCCTATCAGCGGTAGGGAGAGCTAACCTAATTAAAATGGTATGGGCTCCACAACTCCTATACATCTTCCATAACTCACCGATATGGATACCGAACAAATGGTTTAAAAGAATCGATACCCAGATGCGGGAGTTGATATGGAAGAAAAAGGTAGCCAGGATTAATTTAACTACTTTACAATATGGAAAGGGTAGGGGGGGATTGGCGGTACCTCACCCCAAAATGTACTTTTTAGCCTCTCAGATACAACAGCTGGCGGGATGGGGAAGGGAAGAAGGAGAGGATCCGAATAGAAATATGGTGACTGATACTGCTCCCTTATTAAAGGCAGCCTCCCATCTTGAGATGGGCTTGCCCAGTATGCCACAGTCAGCACCCACAGGAACCCTCCTCAGAAAGGTATGGGGGGAGCTACGGAAGACTCTGGGGACAGAGGGGGTGTTAACATTTACTCCAATATGGAATAATCTCAGATATACAGAGCTACAGGATCTAGCAGGCTTTACTTCATGGAAAAAGAGGGTAATTTGGTTCTTTTCACAGCTATATGAGGGTGAGGTATTAAAAACCTACGAGCAGCTGTGTAGGGAATACCAATTAGCCCCACGGGGCTTCTATCAGTATCTCCAGCTCCGGCATGCTTTACAGAAACAACAACAAACACAATTACTGGTGGTAACAGCACCGTCACCCTTGATGACGGCGGTTCTGCAAGCGGAAGCTCGGAGACGACTCATAACAAAAATATATGAGGGATTGTTAGCAACAATTCAGAGTCATGCCTCCCTTGGAAGCCGCAGGAAGTGGGGGGAAGACATTGGGGAGATAGACGGAGACCAGTGGGAGAGGGCGCTCGAATCTGTCCCGGTGGTATCCGTCTCTGCATCGCACAAACTGTCGCAACTCTTTATCCTACACAGGGCTTATAGAACAGCGCCACAACTACATAGATAGGGAAGAAGGGATACTCCTATGTGCCCAAAGTGTAAGGTTCAGCAGGGGGACTTCATACATTTGATTTGGAGATGTCCAAAGCTTCACAGGTACTGGGAGGAAGTATCTCAGTGTATCACTAGAGTGGCACAGGTACCAGTTCCATTGGATCCCCTAGTATATTTGTTGGAGAGTATACAAGGGGAAAGTATTGTATGGTAACAAGACTGCTGTACTTGGCAAGAAAACTCATTGCACGTTATTGGATGGCCCCCGGGGTCCCCACAGGGAAGCAATGGATTGCATATGTCAACTCCCTGTTGGGTAGATAACATCTGGCCTACAAACGAAGGAAAGCAGAGGGTAAATTTGAGGAGATTTGGTATTCCTGGTTGAGAGATGCGAGTGTCGCACCACCAAAACTGGTGATGGATAGATTTTCTATGTAGAGTGCAGAGAATAGGGGGGGCGGGTGGGGGGGAGGGGATGCGATATAAAAATATAGAGACGTACATTGGAATTCTATAGGAATGCAAAAATGTTGTATAATGTATGTCAACTGAATTGCAATGGATACCGAAAAGGCATATTTATGTATGAAATAAAAAATTAAAATAAAAATAAAGTGGATTATAAAAAAAAAAATATATATATATAAAAAAAAAACATTTGAATAAGCAGGGGGGGATGGTTGGCCCCTATTTCCGCCGATAAGATATAAAAAAAAACATTTGAATAAGCGGGAGGGGGGGGCGTTCCAGCCGCTATTTCTGCCGAATATTACGTGGTTTCAGCTCGCTATTTTCGGCGCATTGAGCTCGAGAGTCCCGACGTCACTTCCTGTTCTTCCAGTGACGTCGGGAACTAGCATAGAGACGAGCGGGTGCACACAGAAAGTGTGTGCACCCGCCCAGCCATAACAATACAGTCCATTGCGCCACAAAGGCTTTTTTTGGCTGCCAATGTAGTGCCATGTCTGCAATCCCGTGATTGCACAGACGTTGCGCTACCCATACTGCACTGTGCCTGGCGTCCCGGATACAGTGCACCTAAGGACCTTTTTTGGATTTTTTTCCCTTAAAGGGACATGTTTAAATAAAAATAAAAATAAACAATTATTGACTGGGGGAGGGGGGGGGCACTGTGTCAACCCCGGGGCTGGTTTGTTGCGTTTGCAGACTGTGGGAGTGTAGTGGTTAGAAAGCGAGTCGGGTGGCATCGGAGCAGTGTCTGACTGCCAGAGCCGCTGACTGTAAATTCACTAGGTCGTAGGGAACCGTAGAAGGCCTGGTAGATGGCTGTTTGGATGACTAGGCTGGGCAAAGCCCTAAACGGGGAACGAGTGAGGATTTCAGACTTGTCCCTAAAGAGGGCACTCTTGAAAGGTAGGCGCTTGCCACTGACTACAGGTTGGTGCTTGATAGTATAGCGTGATAGTATTGTGAGAAAGGGTCAGCTGTGTGTGGAAATACGATATGAAGGCTAGGACATGTCTAACGTCGCCTATTGCTGCTCCGGGGCAAGGGGCCAAATTTTTTTCGGCTAGTGTTCCAAGCAGTGCGATAGGCCTTCAGTGTGTTGCATGCCAAGGAGTGGTTAATAAGCTGGGTTGCGTTGCAGAGATGCGACTTCAGTCCATCGTCAGCAACAACCAGGGTGGGACAGGCATAGTTGCTGGAAAAAACAAAGTAAGGTTGGAACGGGACAGCGCATCAGCTGCGATTTTGCATTTGCCTGGAATATGTCTACAGAAGATATTAAACTGGTGACGGAGTGACAGCTGCGTGAGCCTGCGCAGGAAGGACGTGATGAGGAGTGACTTCGATCTACCTTAATGGGGTACAGTACGAGGAGTGATGAAGACTCGGTCAAGATTTGGCGAACCAGTGGCGGCTGAAAAATGGGTGCAAAGCCTGTGGTGGTTCGGCTGACACTGCCGGATGAACATTGAAATGCTGTTGTCCCACATAGCTAAGTCTGCTACTGATGCTTGGTCTAGTTTGAGAACTCGGACTGAATCTTGCATTGGTGTGAGAAAATCAAGACAATTCACAGGTGCTCAACAAGACGATATACGTGCACTCGCTGACCAACGTGCACTCGCTGACCAACGTGCACTCGCAGACCAACGTGCACTCGCAGACCAACGTGCACTCGCTGATGCTGGATGAAAACCTGAACTAACCTCAGGGAAAAAGACAGAGAAAAGATGAGTCGCCCACGTGCCACTGAAGATGAATGGCCAACTGGGTGCCGCTGCGTGTTTGTGTGGCTGATAGTTTGTCACTGAGGTGTGTTTGCAAGTTTAGTTTCTATTCGGGTTTGCACATAGGTGCGTGCAGCAAAGTGTTTTATACTACTGCAGACAATATTGTGTGGTTGCAAGGGTGTCAGTGAGTGTCAGGTTGCTGGGCCGATATTGCATGGTTGCAGGGGCCTCGTTGAGAATGAAGGTTTGTTTTGAGATGGCATTGCGTGGTTGCAAGGGTCTCAGTCTGGTTTGCTGAGACGATATTGCGTGGTTGCAAGGGTCTCAGTATGGTTTGCTGAGACGATATTGCGTGGTTGCAAAGGTCTCGATGGTTATGAGGTTTGTTTTGAGATGGCATTGTGTGGTTGCAAAGGTCTCGGTCAGGTTTGCTGAGACAATATTGCATGATTGCAAGGGTCTCGATGAGTATGAATTTTTTATTTTTTTTATGATAAAATTGCGTGGTTGCATGGGTCTCAACAAGTGAGGGGTTTCTGAGACGATATTGCGTTTGCAATGGTCTTAAATGAGTGTCAGGCTGCTGTGACAACTTTGTATGGCTGCAAGGGTCTGAACGGGTGTCAGGTTGCTGAGACGATATTGTCCGCAGACCAGTTTCAGCAGACATGTTCGGTCGTCTGTACGGCCGAGCGGACAGGTTTCCAGCGGGCATTTGTCCACCCGACCGTTTTCGAGCGGACACATGTTTCTTAGCATGCTAAGAAACACGTCCGCTGGAATCCTGTCCGTCGGACATGTTCGGTCGTCTGTACGGACTCACCGTACATGTCCGAGCGGCCGCCATCCCTCGCATGCGTCGAATCACTTCGACGCATGCGTGGAAGCATTGACCTTCCAGCGTCGCGCACGTCGCCGCGTCATCGTCGCGGCGACGGCGCGGACACGTCACCGCGCTGTCTGTCCGCGCGGATTTCTGTCTGATGGTGTGTACAACCATCAGACAGAAATCTCCGAGGGGACATGTCCACTGAAAACGGTCTGGCGGACCATTTTCAGCGGACTGTCCCCTCGTCTGTATGAGGCCTCAGACGAATTTGTATGGCTGCAAGCGTCTGAATGAGTGTCAGGTTGCTGAGATGAGATTGTGTGGTTGCAAAGGTCTAGACGAGTGTGAGGTAGCTGAGATCATATTACATTTTGCAAGAGTCTCAAATTAGTGTCAAGTTGCTGAGACAATATTCCCTGACTTTTTTTTATTTTTATGAAAACGACTGTGAACGAAACGGTGGTAAATGTGAGTTACCACATCTAGCATCGTTTACAAGCTGTTAGGCCGCGTACACACGGTCGATCCAAACCAATGAGAATGGTCCAACGGACCGTTTTCATCGGTTCACCGCTGAAGTGGCCTGACGGCCTGATATGCGTACACACCGTCAGTTCAAAATCCGATCGGGTCAGAACGCGGACACGTGACCCAGGTACGACGTCACTATAAAGGGGTAGGCCAAAGCCTTCGTTGCCGCCCTTGAGTCCGCTTTTGCTAATTCCGTGTAACCGCGTGTTAGTGAAAGGTTGGTGAGAGCCGATTCGTGCTTTTCAATCTCCGTGCTTTTTCAGATCGTATTCTCGGGTTCAGTGTGTGCTTGTGGGTTTGGATTTGTCATTCAGTGCTGGCTTTCGGGTCGTTTCTGCTTTGCAGTGCTGTCCTGTCCGCTCGCATTTAGGTGCAGTGCGTTCTTTACAGGTATTGATGGATTTAGGGGTGCTTTCTGACCAGCCGACCGGTTTCAAGCCATGATGGGCTGGCTTCTGCAGTTCATAGTTACTCAAGGACTTTGGCCAGGACCAGAGGGAGGAGGAGTTTCTGGGCCAAGAATTGGTTGCGCCAGCGTGACCAATTTTTTCATATGCCTCTGCTTAGGGAAATCCAGGAGAATAATCCTGATGACTTCAGGAACTTTCTCCGTATGACGGACCCCGTTTTCCACCATCTATTGGATCCTCTGTCCCCCTATATCACGAGGCAGGACACTGTGATGCGCCAAGCCATCACGGCCGAGCAGAGGCTTATTGCCACGTTGCGGTACCTGGCGACTGGGAGGAGCCTGCAGGACCTCAAGTTCTCGACAGGCATCTCTCCCAAGGCGCTTGGGATGATCATACCGGAGACGTGTTCTGCTATCGTTCAAGTCATGCAGGAGGAGTATATTAAAGGTAAGTTTCCTCCTTTAATCATCACAATCTCTGTTTTTTTTAATGTATGCTAATATCTCTTTATTTTTAGCAGATTTCCCTACTTCCCATGATTGTATTATGCTGTGAATGTTCCCTTTTGTCCCCATGCCTGTTTGAAGCTTTCCATGCTCTTTTTTTGTCCTACATGCATCTTTCCCTTTGCTAAACCTGTCCAGCATGCTATCCTAGGGCCAAACACACCTAGCCTAGTCTTTTTTCAACCTTATTTTTGTCTGCTCCATTGTAGTTCTGCCCCCCCTTTTGTTTTTTTTTGTTTTTTTATTTTTGTAATATTTTTAGGCATAGTGCTACCTGTATAGAATTTTTAGGGCCTACACTCAGCTTGCCCCCCTCTAAAAATGTTTAATGCCCCATCAGAGGGGTGAGGAGTCTGATTTAAGTGGGCCTATATCTTTGTAATACTCACTCCAATGCTAGTAAATGTTATAATGATGTGGCACAAGGATGTTTTTGAAATTGTGATTGCAATGGAATGGCAGATTGTGGCTTCCCAATTTGCCCAGCGGTGTGATTTTCCGAACTGCGGAGGGGCAATAGATGGGAAACACGTCCACATAGTGCCGCCACCCCGTTCGGAGTCGTACTATTTTAACTACAAAGGTTTTCATAGTATCGTGTTGATGGCGGTGGTGTCGGCACAGTATGAATTTTTGAATGTGGACGTGGGGAAGAACGGCCGGCTGTCTGATGGGGGAGTGTTCGCGCAGACGGAGTTTGCCAAGCGTCTACAATCTAGTGGTCTGGAAATGCCACGGGATGAAGACAATTTGGAGGGACTTCCGTTTGTTTTTCTCACGGATGAAGCTTTTGGGCTTGGACCTCACCTCATGCGGCCTTTTCCCCAGAGGACCCTCACCCCGGAGAGGAGGGTTTTCAATTTTCGGCTGGCCAGAGCTCGGAGGGTAGTCGAGAATGCCTTTGGGATACTCGCCAGCCAGTTCCGCCTGTTCCTGACAGCGAAACACCTGGCGGAATATAAATTGAACACCGTTGTTTATGCCTGTTGCATTTTGCACAATTTTTTACGCAGGCACTCCCAGTTGTACCTAGCCAACATTGGTGCTGAGGCAGGACTACCCTCAGATACCTTTCCTGGCATGGACACTGGTCGCGATGGCTTGGCCCCCCAATCTGCTTGTGAAGCACGCAACAAATATGTTGAGTATTTCATGGGTCGGGGGGCCATTGCTATGCCTGAAAATATTTCTTTCTAATTCGGCCCCCAAAAGAAAGAAATATTAATTACCTAATAAATAATTTGACCATTGGAATTTATACAGTTGTTTGTCATTCTTGCTTTGGTTAATTTTCTCTGTCTCCCTGGTTTTCCTTCTAGTGCACTTCTAGTGCCAAATGTAGTTCTCAGTTTTAGTAAATAAACACAATTGCACAGTAGTCACACATGTACATACTGGTATTGAGCATAGAAAGAAGAAGCCACTCCATTTGTATCTTTCGGGGGGTTTTTATTCTGTGCTCAACCTCCCTTTTTTTTATTCTGGTAACAAAATAGACAAGTGTTTGTTTCTGCACAAGGTTTATTTTATTTTATTTTATTTTTTATTATTTTTTTTTCTATTTTTTTTTTTTAAATATATGTTTACATGTTGTACAAAACCCATGCGTTTAAAAAAACAAAAACAAAACAAAGTTCAACCTTATTCCAAACACATGTGATGGGGTGATGTCACCCCACAACAAGCCAAAAATTTTAAGATGCACACATTTTGACTGGCAAAATGGGGATTTCTCTCCTGATACCATGCCAACATGTGCTATCTGCCATCATGGGTGATCAATGGATGTGTTTTGGGGGGCAAACCCTTCCTCTCACCTACTTGAGTAGCGAGGAAGGTCTTGAACCCACAAAGCAAAGCCAATCGATATCCTGTGATGGCAGATAGCACATGTTGACGCACTGTGTGCATCTTAAAATTTTGGTGTGTGGATTCTTCAATACAAATTCTTCAACACTGACCTGTTGTGCTGATAATCTCCATCTTCCACAACTCCTTCTTCCACCACTCCTTTGTAGTGATCTAATTTGTCCAATAAATGTAGTGATAATGTATAGTGTCCAGTACTCCGGTCAGATAATTAATATCTTAGATGTTAGTATGATGACCATAAATTACGTTGTTTCGCAGCGACACACCAGGCTCTCCAGAGAACGCAAAATTTAATGAACTTCCAATAACATACAAAGTCCAAATTCCACAGATGATACAAGAGTCCAACAAAGTAATGTAGTGTCAAAGTCTCATCTTAGAGAATACATGTTCTGATCCCTTCTAGATCTGTGCCTTCACATGTTCATGCAGAGAATACGTGGGGGTATCTTCTCTAACTGATAACCAGAAATTCCCAACATTATATATTGTTCCTTTGAATAGCTGAGCAATTGATTGGCTGTCTCTTAATTGAAAAACAGGAAATATTTACCTGCCACTCTAAAAGACAGGATGGGACTTCAGCCGAAGTCACTAATTAGTATGCATCCTTGCATACTAATAAGCCCCCCTCTAATAAGTAATTAGATTGATCATCTTTTTTTCTATATATATATATATATACATATATACAGATATATAAATATACACATATATATCCATATATTACAACATATACTACTACATCCTTCCTCGTCGATTTCTTCCACCACTCCTTCTTCCACCTGTCCATCTTCCATCACTCCTTCTTCCACCTCTCCTTCTTCCACCACTCCTTCTTCCACCACTCCAACATCCTCCTCCTCCACATGCTGTGGTTGATGGGGTTTCTTGGGTCTGGCCCTCCTTGCCTCCTCCGAACGGTGTCCTCTTCTTTCCTGGAACAACGGAAAACATCGGATTTGTGAGGAACGATGTGGAGGAACGACACTACTACGAACGGAAAAATAATACACTTTGCTAAAACAATCAAATTACTTTGCCATGTTCAAAAGTACTACCAGGCCAAAGAAGCACATGGAGAAAAACATGTTCACAAATTAGAAAGTCAATTGCAAATAAAACATTCAAATTACCTACTTTTATCAAGAATTCGCTTGATCCTCCTAAACTGCTCTGGCTCACGCAGTTTCAAGTCCGACCATCTCTTTCTCAGCTGCTCCTTGGACCTTGTGACCCCAAATATGGCATAAAGTCTCCTTGCCACTTTATCCATAATTTTGGCCTTCCTCCGATTAGGGGTGTTGTATGGGCCATAATCCCCATCATAGTCTTTCCTCCGCAGAATGTCCACCATCTCCACCATTTCTTCTTGCTTTGTAGTGCCTGGGCCTGGATCGTGACGTTTCCGCCTCCTGCCTTTCCTCGTCTGCAAAGGGTAACCCACGCTCCTGTGACCCCGCCATATTTTCGTAACATAATGTTTTAAAGGGCGTGGAAAAGAGGGAAGGGTCCGTCATGGGCGGGCGAAGCTTCACGCATGCGCGGGTATATAACAAGAACAACATGATTACGTGAGTTAACGCGGAGTCTGCTCGAGCAGAAGTTTGTCACAAAGGTATTTTTGAAACTAGAACCAGCAGAGGCCTAGAGACTTGAGTATAATGGGATGTGGGGTTTATATGTTGATTGCACCCTTGCAAGATAATTTAGCTTGGGGCTCACCATGCTTTTTTGCCCTCCTTTTGCTTGGAGACTGCTTCAAATATATATGTGAGATTTAAAAACATCATTATTTTAGTGTGTATCACATCAGGCAACGATTGTGATGTTGGACAGAGGTAATTAGCCAGTGTATCATCTCATCAATGCTGAGAGGGGCATGATATCTACACTGAATAGTGCTTTGATGAATGCTATCATTACTTTGTAATGTTATTATGCCACTTATTTAGTGAAATGAAAACACAGGGTTTGCAGGTAAAGTCAGCATTTTCACCAACAATGGGGCAGAGCTGGGCATCATTTTAGCAGCAGGAGACAGTGTGTGTTTGAGGCTCAAAAGATTGGGTGCAGATTCTGACAATGTCAAAGCTGAGCCAAGTGGTTCTAATTTTTGTTTTTGGTATTCTAGAAAAGCATGGATCAACTAAACGTGCACGAAAACCTAGCACGCCTCATCGAAAAATATCGGGAACAGCCCTGTCTTTGGGATTCAAGGAACCCTGCCTACCATAAGGCAAATGTGAGAACGGCAACACTCAACCAAATTGCAACATACATGCAGACTTGGATACCGGAGTGCACAGGCGCCATGATTAGGGAGAAAATAAACAACATCAGGGGCACATACAGAAAGGCCTACCGGATTCAACACAAATCACAGAGGTCAGGAGAAGCAGCACGTGCTGCAAAGGAGCCCAAGCTGTGGCACTACACGGAGCTCAGCTTTTTGGAGGATCAAATGGAGGGCCGGGCTTCAATTTCAAGTCTTCCTTCCACCCTTCCTTCCAGGCGTCGTTCCACCAGAACTTCCACGGTTCCCCCCACCCCTGCAGAGTGTGAGCAGGAGCTGGCTGACATCGAGGACGCAGATCTGTCAGGCTTCAGTGAGGTATAGTAGTTTACAACATATTTCTTGGCTGCAAAATCTTGTGGGTTTATGGAGATGAATTTGTTAGCAACAAGGAAAGCTTGTAAACACAAACAAAAGTTGGGGGCAGAAACAATTGTGTCAGGGATGCCAACTGCAGGGTTTCAGAATAAGAGTCTGTTCAATTTCTATTCGTAAAAAAAAACTGTCAAGAGCATGAAAATGTGTGTGATTGATTGTGCAAAATATTAAAACATGTCCCGTTTTACTACACAGGAGGAGACCAGCCAAGAGGCGGCAGATACCCAAGATGTCAGCCAGGCGGAAGGGGTGAGTGGCAGCCAGGAGGAGGCCGGGCCCAGTGGATGTCAGCCAGTCCCCAGGCTCAGCACCATCTCCCAAGTGCCTCCCCTCCAGATGCGCCGACCAGGCCAAAGGAGGTGCTTGAGGCAGATGGAGGAGAGCATGCAGGTCATGAGGGAGGCTGCAGAGATGATGAGGGCCCCCCTGAACCCCATGGAGAGCTTTAGCTCTTCTCTCTCAAATGACCTGCAGGAATTGGGAGAGGAGCAAAGAGGCCTGGCAAAAGACATGATGAATCAGGTCATGTGGTGGGCCCGAAGGGACTGGCTGACCAGGGACACTGAGCTGAGTGACCTGGCCCGGCCTGCTGCTCATCTTCTGACTCCTGCTGCCCCACCTTCACCACCTCTAAGGGGCTGTGGACAGGGGCGTGGAAGTTCTGCTGCAAGGCAGCCGGAAGGAAGGCTGTAAGGAAGACTAGAAAGTGAATCCCTGCCTTCCTGCTGATTTTTCAAAAACCTGAGCTTAGTGTAGTACCACAGCTTGGGGTCATTTCTGGCATTTGCTGGAGCTTTTGAGTTCTGTGATTTGTGTTGCACATTGTGACTCCTGATGTTGTTTATTTTGTCCTTAATCATGGGAGACTGTGCCTTTTGGTATCCATAAAGTCTGCATGTATGTTGTAAATTGGTTGAGTGTTGCCGTTCTTTTTATTATTTTATTTTTCCAGAATAAATGGAAATTTATTTTACATTACAACCTTGTCTATTGTGTTTTTCTGGTGAATAGCCATCAAACATTTCCAAAATACAATGTGTCATTTACAAAGGACACAACCTCCTTGATGGGGGGGGGGGGGGAACATTGGTGTGATAACTTGACAAAAAATAAATAAAAGCCTAAACTCCCAAAAAAAAATACATCTCACTCCAAAAAAAAAAACATTGGTGTGATAACTTGACAAAAAAAAAGCTTAAACTCCCCAAAAAAAAAAATCTCACCCAAAAAACAAACAAAAAAAAACATTGGTGTGATAACGTAACAAAAAAAAAAAAAGGCTAAACTCCAAAAAAAAATAAAAAAGAAACACCCCCAAAAAATAATAAAATAAAACATTGGTGTGAGTACAAATAAATATTTTGGAGATCTGGCTAGGGAAAAATTATAAAAAAAAAAAAGGAGATAGATCATAAGCAAAAAAGAAAATAATTCTGTATGGGAGAACACTGGCTAAATAGCGTCAGCTAAAAAACGTGTTCATTCTAGCAATAGAGCGAAGAAACAAATGCTCAGCAAGAAACGGAACACTACTTTTAAAAATGTAGAATGTGCCATCTCAAAAACGAATGCGAGGTTTACAAGAACGAGCGCTCCCGTCCCCTCATTTAGGTTTTTGAACAAATGCTTTTGTGTACTAACCATCGGTTTGGACCGATCGGGCAGCGGTCCATTGTTCGGTTTTGAAGCATGTTTTAAAATTTTGGACCAAAGGAAAACAGACCGATGGCCTATACACACGGTCGGTTTGGACCGATGAAACTGAACTTCGGTCCATTCTCATCGGTTTTGTCCGACCGTGTGTACGGGGCCTTACAGGCATTGTCGTTTCGAATGCCTCTGAACATCCACCTGAACCCATTTTTATTTATTTTTTCTGGAAAGGTTTCTAAACTCAACTGCCTAGAAATGACTATAAATGACCCTGTGTACATATACTGATAAGATAACATAGAGGAGAGATCGGGGCAGCTGAAAAACGCCCAACTGTTCCTATCGTCTGTTTACCAACAGCAGTGTACATGAGGCCTAAGACGATTTGTCTGGCTGCAAGGGTCTCAATAAATGTCAGGTTGCTGGGGCAAGACTGCGTGGTCACAAAGGTCTTTGACGAGTGGGAGGTTGCTCGAGACGGTATTGCGTGGTTGCAAGGGTCTCGATGAGTGTGCAGCTGCTAAGACTGTATTGTGTTTGCAAGGGTCTCAACAAGGGTGTCAGGCTGCTGAGACAATTTGCATGGTTGCAAGGGTCTCAACAGGTGTCCAGTTGCTAGACTGAGATTGCGTGGTGGCAAAGGTTTTTTTTTTGTGTTTTGCAAGGGTCATGTGTTGCGTTTGACAAGGGTCTAAACAAGGGTGTCAGGATACTGAGATGATTTTCATGGTTGCAAGGGTCTCAACAGGTGTCCGGTTGCTAGGCCAAGATTGCGTGGTGGCAAAGGGTTTTTTTTTCTTCTTTTTTTTTATTTTATTTATTTGTTCTTATTCTGCTTTTTTTATGCATTTTGCAAGGGTCATGTGTTGCAAGGGTCTTAACAAGGGTATCAGGCTGCTGAGATGATTTGCATGGTTGCAAGGTCCCAATTAATAAGAATTGGGTTACTGAGAAAGGATATAAACACCTGGTTTGTTTGCTGGTTTACCGTACCATTAAGCAAGCAGTATAAGGTATAAGGACAACGTCCGTTTGATTCGTAGGTTCTGTAGGGGCAACTACCAAACGATATGGGAAACAACGAATAGTAACGAATTTATAGGACATAAAGAATGTAATAACAAATCTTACTTGCGACAGCGGGCCATACGAGTGGGTTCGCGGCAGACTGTGGCTGGAGTGAAACACATCGAGAAGGCGTAGCGTGATGCCATGCATGAGGCAAAACGAGGTTTGGTGTAGAAAATAGAACGCGAGAAGTGCGTACGAATAATTTGTAAGCTCCACTGCGGGTACCGAACATATGGTACGGGTGAGACCACGAGTGGCCACGAATTTGACATGACAAACAAGATAACGAATCCTACCTGGGACAGTGAACGTGCGACTGGGTTTGCTTTGGACTGGAGCAGGTGTGCAACACATCCGAAGAGTGTGGTGTGGCGCCATGCATGACGCACAGACAATAACTTTGGTAAATAAATGAGAGAGATGAACCGTGTACAACCAATTTGTAAGTTCTGCTGCGGGAACTAAAACACATGGCATGGGGAAACAACGAATGGCAACGTTAGAAAGTATGCAATGCATCTGATACAAATCGGTTGTAAAATGCATGAAATGAAGCCGACACTGTCATGATCTTACCTCTCTGCAGGCTTCTCATCACTGACATGTGCTGGCAGCCATCTTGCTTCATGGGGTTCTTGTAACCTGCCTCACACTGCGGCTCCTCCTTCCCACTGGGAGGAGCTGGCTTCCCAGCATATATATATGACGAAATGAAAGAGATCGCGCTAAAATTATTGAACAGTGAATAATAAATAAGTGGAAAGTTCAAATTAAAAAATCAGTCCCGCCACACAGGCAAATTCATATGAACAATCTCCCAGGTGTAACACCGAATCCACAAAAGAAGAGTGCTTGACAGGAAAGATCCTCCACCAAGGTTATAAAAGCCTCTTACCGGATGGAAATGATCTCCAAATTATAAGAGATCAAATAAAGCGTGATAAGAGACAAGGATGGATGATATTCCATAGGAAGTCACAGCGCTGAAATCCTGATAGACTGTATCCTTACGTTAGATAGGTACTCCCGATAAACCATCCAGGGGTATATAAAAACAGAAGGGGATCACATAGTGTAAAACCTTCTTTAATTAATAAAATAAGTGGAAATACACTTACATAGTATCAGCAAACATGGAGCATGTAAAAAGCCGGCCAGCTTAACAAAAACGCCCGTATCCGGGTAGAAGATGCGCAGTAACGTCAGAACGCCGCCTCCCTACGTTTCGTCACGACAGGACTTGGTCACGGGATACGGGCGGCGCTCTGAATGACCGCGTATATACACAAACAAACGGATGCAGCCTCGATGTGGTGAACGACTGATCTCAACTCGGACATCTTGGCTGCTGGAAAACATTACTAGCTGCAACTACAAATGCTCTGCTAAGTAAGGGAAACCATAAAGGCACTAAAAACACTACTCAATCAGCGAACAAAGAGACTATCCAAACCAACACTGTCTATGAACGTCGGTAAATACCGATATATGCAAATTTAGAAATTAACCAAATGCTAAAAAAAGGCACGGACAGGTTGAAAGAAGGCCGCAAAGCGGCACACACAGCGGTATGACAAATAACATCAGACCCCATGTCTTCATTGGTTATTTGGATATTCCAAAAAATTATATTATTTAAAACAAAATCTTTTGTGCAGTAATGTATAAAAAATTACATGATATTACAAGATGTTGTGAAACCTGAAATTAAATAAAAGAGGTCCACACTGTTACCTACAAAAGTAAAAAGTAAAAAAAATTATTAAAAAACGTGTGACCCGAAAGGTGCTGCACCATAATGGTTGGGCATCGAATCCAATAAACCATTATCCAAGATTACCAAACGAATGATAAAAATTAGTAACAGATAAATCTATAGTTTGCTTGTCAAACACCACGTTGAGCTCACAACCATCTGCATATACAGATAATAATGTTTCCAGAAGATTGGGACTTAAAAAAAAAAAAAAACATATACCAACAAATTATACACATAAAAGCATGGAAGTGAGGAATAAACACTAATATGATAACCAATTATGAGTTGGCTATAAAACAATTGACGTCTACTTCTATATTTAAGCCGATGGGCGTATAGGACTTTAACCTGTAGACCCAAGACATCTCCAATTGAGAAATGGTTCTCACCAGATGGCTTCCTCTCCAGTGGGGACTAAATGTATCTATTCCCAGAAAAATGGTGTTCTTGGGGTTTCTGTTGTGTGCTGTTAAATAATGTTTGGACACAGAATGTTTGGTGTAACCTAATTGAATGTTGTTAATATGTTCGTTTAGGCAGACCTGCAGGGGTCGCTTGGTCCTGCCCACATATTGAAGCCCACATGGGCACTGGAGCATATAAACTACCCCTGTTGTGGAACACGTAATGAAAGGTTTAATGGCATAACTTTTAGATGAGCAAGTAGAAGTAAACGTGGTGGTTCTTCTAGAGTTGCAACCGTTCAGGGAACAAACCTGGCATTTGCCACATTTATAGTATCCTGTAAGGCCAGAAAAAAATTTAGATTCCATACTCGGGGGGGTTCAGGATGTTGGGAGCCAGTTTGTCCTTCAAGGAAGGTGCCCCTTTAAAGACCACCTGTGGCTTATCTGGTAATAAGCCCCCTAAAATCTTGTCATTTTTCAAAATATGCCAATGTTTGCCCACTAGATGCTTCACATTTGCATGTTGGCATGAATAGTTGGTAATAAAGGGGTTACGGAACTCATTGTCTTGGTCCTTAGTCCTAACGGTCAGCAGATCAGATCTGTCGACATCCTGGACTGAGGACAAAGTGTTGGATAAAAAATCTTTAGAATAACCTTTCTCCTAAAAACGTTGGGTGAGAACCTCGGCTTGTTCTGCAAAGGTAACATCCTCCGTACAATTACGCTTCAACCTCAGGTATTGGCTTTTAGGCACTGATCTAAGCCATGATGCATGGTGACAGCTACTTTTGGGAATAAAAGCATTCCTGTCAGTGGCCTTAAAGAATGTTGATGTAACAAAAGCACCATTGATGACAGAAATGGTCAAGTCCAGGAAGTTAACCCTATCTTGGCTCACCTCTTGACTCAAGTGGATACCTCTGTCGTTCACATTCAGAGAATCCAAAAATTGCATTAAGTCAGACCTAGTGCCATCCCAAAGGAGGAGGATGTCGTCTATGTACCTGGCCCACAGAACTATCTGAGGCCTAGCATCCACACAGACGACATCCTCCTCCCACTTGGCCATAAATAGGTTCGCTAAACTAGGGGAGTATTTGGCCCCCATGGCGACACCCCTATCTTGCCTGTAAAACTGGCCATTAAACCAAAAATAGTTATGGGATGCGGCATATTCCAACAACTCCATAATAAACAAAACCTGCTTGTTAGGCAACTCGGAGTCTCTTTTTAAGAAATGTAGAACTGCCTCCAAGCCTAGTTGATGCGGGATCACCGTATATAATGAAGTGACATCCGCCGTAACCATCCACAGGTTGGCAGGAGGTGTGAGGTCCTTCAGAAGATTAATGACATGTCTGGTGTCTTTGACAAAAGATGGCATATTGCGTACCAAAGGTTGTAAGTAGAAATCAATGTACTTGCCCACCCGGGAAGTAATGGAATCAATCCCACTGACTATGGGCCTTCCCGGGGGGCAAGTGGGATTTTTATGGACCTTCGGGAGGTAATATATAATTGGAGTCCGGGGAGACTCAGGGATCAAAAAAGCCTTTTCTTTTTTATTGAGGATTTTAAGACTGAAACCCTTAGAGACTAGCTTCTTTTTGTATTTTCCGCCCGGATCCAAAGGTAAAGGAGTGTAGGTAACAGTATCAGCCAAAATACGGCCCATCTCCTGCATGTAATCCTCTTTATTGAGGACCACAATACCCCCTCCCTTGTCCGCCGGGCGGATAACAACCTGTTTATTAGCACAAAGGGACTCAATGCCCAACTCGATATTCTGTTTATTCCTCACATTTTTGACCTGGATATCCTCTAATTCCTTTAAAGCGGAGCTCCACCCTAAAGTGGAACTCACTTTGCACCCACTTCCGGCCACACGCTACGGGCAAAAGACGGGTTTTTCTGACTTCCCGTCTGTCGCCCGTTGTGTGCTGGATATATTTATACACTGTATTGAGTTTAGCTACAGTAGATCCGCTCTTCCTAATATACTGACAGGCAGGCAGGTGATTGTGCTAGCTGCAGTGTTTTCACTTGGTGTACTGTGTCCTCTGCACAGTGTGCACCTAAAGCTACTGTCAGGGCACTGCCCTTTACGGTCACATTCCCCAGTTGGCTCTGGGTGGAATTGAACCTAGGACCTATCCATTACAAGTCCAGCTCTTTGCCTCTGAGCCACTGCTCAAGTGTTACTTTGCTTGCTGTCCGTTGGAGCCTGGTTCTGAACCTGTACTTCTGTGAACCAATCAGTGGCCAGTGCGGCCTATTTAAGCCAGCCCCTTCCCCTTTGCTAATTGCTGGTTCGTTGTCAGCTTTACCCTGTGAGAGAACCTTGAAACCTGAATACCCTGACCTGTTTGACCCGGATTGGACCTTGACTATTCTCTGCCGTCTCCTACACTTGACCCCTGCCTGCTTATCGGATTTGCTGTTGTCTCCTGCCCCTTGACCTTGGCTTGCTCTCACGGACTTCCTCTGATCTCTCCAACTCCTGACCCACGGCCTGTGACCCAGATTTGCCTTTGTTTCCTGTTGGTCCCTTCTGGACTTACCTGCCTGTTCCTGCCTGATCAACGACTGTCTCCAGTCCTCTGCACCTGCCCTGTTGTCGTCAGCTGCACCAAGTCTGCCTACCAGTTCCCGGCACCGGTGCCTCCTTGTGCCGTCCCTCCTCTGTTCTAACTCCAGGGAGTGGTCTGCACAGGGTCGCAAAGGTGAGCCGCCCTCAGCATCTCGGCCTCGGTGAGTACTTACCTTAATGGTCCTGACAGCTACGTTATTATATTTGCTGGTGTTCTTATATTAATACCACAAGCAGTGACTGATCAGCAATTATTTTCACTTGGTGTACCGTATCCTCTGCACAGTGTGCACCTAAAGCTATGTGAATACAATTGCTGGTGTTCTCATATTAATACCACAGGCAGTGATCAGCAAGTATTGTCAGTATTTGTGCAGCTACATCTCCCTGCAGGCCATTAGTATGTCTGGAAGAACAACAAGGAGAGGCAGAGAGTCATTAGCCGATAAGAGGGCAAGCAGGCTCTGCGTCTAGAGGCAACAGTGCTGGTCGTGGACATGGTACATCCTCATCAGCATGTGGTCGTCCTTTTTTTCGGCAGCTTGCCGTGTTGAGCCGCAACATGCCGAACACTTGGTAGAGTGGATGACCAAGCCGTCCTCATCCTCTCTCACCCAGGCTCGGGGTACTTTGTCTGGCAAAGCAGCTGCCAATGCGGCCTCTTCCCTCTGCTCAATGGCATCAGTCACTCCTTCCCTAGCCCCACCATGTCCTCCTGAGGAGTCCCCCGAACTGTTTGACCACAGTGTTGGGTACCTGCTGCAGGAGGATGCGCAGCGTTTTGAAGGCTCCGATGATGGTACCCAGCTAGAGGAAGGCAGTAAGGTGAGCCCAGAGAGAGGGGGTGCCCAAGAAGGACAGCAATCTGGCAGTCATGTTCCCCCAGCTGCAGCATACTGCCAGGTTTTCTACAGTGATGAGAAGGGAGGGGATGATGAGGTCACTGACTCCACGTGGGTGCCTGATAGGAGAGAGAAGGAGGAAGGAGGAGGCACATCTCCAATGTGGCAGGATGCCCTCCAGGGGCCAGCTTATGGTCAGCACACCGACTGCATCACAACGCAGAGCTCCGCATGTGCAGGGTGCTGCTGTCTCTCCGCATTATTCCAAAAGTTCTTTGGTGTGGGCCTTTGAGACGAGTGCATCAGATCGCATCGATGCTATTTGCAACATATGTCGCAAACGTATCTCGCGTGGCCAAAACATCACCTGCTTGGGCACCACATGCTTGACCAGACATATGTCGACCTACCATTGCAGTTTGTTGGCAAGCGTACCTCAACGACCCACACCAAAGAACAAAGCGGACCTCTCCTTGCTCCTTATCAGCTGGGATCTCCAACCCCACTATACCTTCAGTCCTCTCTGAAGCCTGCACTGATAGGACTGAAGGTGTAGAATTAGGTGTGTTACAGCCAAGTACTAGCGGGCAATCTACTATCGGTACACCAACGTCAAATTGTACCAGGCCATGCTGCAGCAGCTGCACACGCAGCAGAGGGCCATCAATGAGTATCTGTGCCAATATGGCAGCAGGACAGGGTCAGGGGAGCTTGTTTTTTTTCCCACGCCAGTGGGCCATGATCAGGGATGCATGCACTATCCTGTCACCATTTGAGGAGGCCACAAGGATGGTGAGCAGTGACAGTGCATGCATCAGTGACACTGTCCCTCTTATGCACCAGTTGGAGCACACGCTGCGTGGAATAATGGACAGGGCCCTTGAGGCAGAACAGAGGGAGGAAGAGGAGGACTTCCTTACCTCTCAAGGCCCCCTTTATCCAGACAGTGTTCCTGCTTGCCCGCCTATCACACAGGAAGAGGACGAGGAGGAGGATTGTGTCAGCATGGAGGTGGAGCCTAGCACTCAGCATCAGTCTTCAAGGGATCAATTACAGTGCCAAGAAACCCATGGACTTGTACGTGACTGCGGATCATGTCGTCCTCAGTGACCCAGAGGACTCTGCACCGAATTCCTCAGCAAACCTACGCTGTATGGCCTCCATGATCCTGCAAAGCCTGCAGAAGGATCCTCATATTCGTGCTATCAAAGAGAGGGATCATTACTGGCTGGCAACCCTGTCAGGGAAGGTTCCCCCCGCTGGTGTTACTGCCTGGTATTTGGCGTGCAGTACTGTGGCCCACCACCAGGTGTCTCCCGGCAGTCTTGGACTGCTGGGGGAGCTCTCCCCTGGTGGTATTATGCGATCCTTGGGCTGCAGTGCTGGCGTCCACCAGCGGGGGGTTCTTGGCAGTATGGAGCATACAGCCCTTCCTGCATTCAGGTGTGACCTGAATGCAATCAGCACGCCTCTATAAATACCCGGCGTGTGTAATCACTCTTCGCCCTGGTATCGTTCTACCTCCCGGACCTGAGCCTGTTATCTGACCCTGCTATCTGGACTCTGTTGCTGTTCCCCATCCTGGACCCGTCCTTCCTTTTGCCTGTTTACCTTGGTTCCTGTTGCCCCTTGGATTCCTGCCCCACAGCCTGTCCATCCATCCGCTCCGCGGTGTTCCCATCCTCACCTATCTGCTGACTTCCCCTGTGTATGACCTCGGCCTGGCTTTGTTTACGAATACGGTATTTCCCCTGATTGTATATGCTTATTTGTTGCGCACTGGTTGTCTTCACTTATTTGTTAATAGACACCTTTTAACTTCACCACATACATTGTTGGTCTCCTCTGTGCAGTCACACAGTACTGGTCTACTATATTCTCCTGACAGTATACCAGGGCCATCCCTGACCAGATGTGCCTGCATTGAGGAACCATCCTGTTGCGGTGCGTTTTTTGAAGATGGATTTCACTGAAATCACTTACCTTTCTCTGCTGGCAGAGGAGGATGAGGAGTATTGTCGCCAGGTTTTTGAGGGATGGACAAGTGACCAGCTGATGGAAGCCATCAGATCAGCCCATTCCATGGTGGATCAGGGTTATATGTCTTATGATGATATCCAGCCATTAATCCGGTTATGTGTTAAACCGGCCCTGTCGTTCATCCCAGATGGTAGTGATGATTTCTCTCCCCCCTTCAGTCGTGACCAAGTTGAATCCTTGATATGGTTAATAGAGGATGATCCAGTTTCTTTTGATGAACATTATTCCTCTTGTCCCCAGCAGAAGTTGTCTGAGTGCATTAGTTCAGTGCAGTCTCTAATTAGACAGGGTGTGTGTGAACCAGTGGCGGCTGGTGAAGTTTTAGGATGGGGGGCGCAAGACCCCTTCCCTCCACATTTGGTCCCTCCCACTTCTCATAAGTCACACCCGCTTATGGACGGGCCGCCACTGCGATAGCTCCCTTTACATCACAGAGCCCTCCCTTTACGCAACAGTCCCCCATTCGCATCACAGTTACTCCATATACATCACAGGGCTCCTCTTTACATTGTGGTACACCTTTACAATACAACCATAATATACAACACTGCCCCCTTTTACATGGCAGCCCCTTTACATTGCAGTCCCCCTGTTTACATTACAGCCCTCATTCTAAATTACAGCTTTCTTTACATCACAGCACCCCCTTTTACATCACACCCACCCCTTTAAATTACATTATAGCACCTTCCTTTACATTACAGTCCTGATTTGCATCACACTCCCTCCATATACATCACAGTACCCACAGTCCACCCCTTTACACAGTGCCACTCTTTTCAATGCATCCCCCACACCCTTTACATATCAAGTTGCCCCTTTACATGACAGCCATCCTTTACATTACAGTACCCCCCTTGATAAAGCAGTATCCCTTCATAGCACAGTGCCAAATTTTACATTACCGCTATTTCCATCAATTAAATAAATAAATAATAAAAAAAAACATTTGGATAAGGGGGGGGGGGGTGGAGTGCCGTTACGGCCGCTATTTTTGCCCGATGATACATATTAAACTATGAATAAGAGGGGGGGGGGGGTCCGTTTACGGGTGGGGAAATGAGCCGCTGACTGATGCCTCCGTATTAATAATACTGCTGCAGGCATGGATGGCATAGCTCAGCTTACCTGTTCCACCAGGCGCACTGAGCTCGAGAGTCCCGACGTCACTTCCTGTTCTTCCTGTGACGTCGGGACTAGCAGCACAGAGACGGGCGGGTGCACACAGAAAGTGTGAACCCGCCCAGCCATAATAACAGTACAGTCCATCGCGCCGGAAGCAAGTGGCACGATGGAGAACGCCACAAAGGCGTTTTTTTGTGCCAATGTAGCGCCTCGTCTGCAATCCCGTGATTGCACAGACGTGGCGCTACACCCACTGGACTGTGCCCGGCGCCCGGACACAGTGCAGCTAAGGACCTTTTTTGGAAAAAAAATTCCTTAAAGGGACATGTTTAAATAATTTTTTTTTTTTTTTTTAGATTTTTCTTTTTTTTTTACTGACTGGGGGAGGGGGGGCGGCGCCCTCTATGGACGGGCCGCCACTTATGTGAACCTGCTTTTGTTCAACCTGTACTGCAGGCATGGTCAGATCTCCTGATTTCAGCCAAACCACTACATTCCAGCCCTGCCACTAATCATCTGCCTTTCCAAGAATCTATCCGTCCATCACCAATAGCAACCCCAGCTACAACCCAGATAATTTCGCTCCCTACCAAATATTATTACCCAGTCTCTACCTGTTGTACCTACCCCGCTTTCAATCCACCTGCTTCTTCCCTTCCACCTGTAACAACTCCACAAAGATCTCCTCCAGTCACTGTTCCTGTGTCCCTGCCACATTCCAACCCTTCCTCCTACATAATCCGATCCTTTTCATACGTCCCTCCTGTTAACAAGTCTGCAGTGACTAAATCCAAAAAGAAGCGGAAGTACTTCCCGACCCACACCATAGTGCCATCTGTTCAGCCTGTTCTAGTGCCATCTGTTCAGCCTGTTCCAGTGCCATCTGCCCAGCCTGTTCCAGTGCCATCTGCCCAGCCTGTTCCAGTGCCATCTGCCCAGCCTGTTCCATTGCCATCTGTTCAGCCTGTTCCAGTGCCATCTGTTCAGCCTGTTCCAGTGCCCTCTGCCCAGCCTGTTCCAGTGCCCTCTGCCCAGCCTGTTCCAGTGCCCTCTGCCCAGCCTGTTCCAGTGCCATCTGCCCAGCCTGTTCCAGTGCCATCTGTTCAGCTTATTCCAGTGCCAGCTGCTCAGCCTGTTGTTCCAGTGCCAGCCGCCCAGCCTGTTGTTCCAGTGCCAGCCGCCCAGCCTGTTGTTCCCGTGCCAGCGGTCCAGCCTGTTGTTCCCGTGCCAGCGGTCCAGTGCCAGCGGTCCAGCCTGTTGTTCCAGTGCCAGTGGTCCAGCCTGTGCCAGTTACCCCGCCTGACGTTGCAGTGCCAACCGCCCAACTTCTTGAGCCACTGCCTGCTTCCCAGCCCGATGACCCGGAGCCTGCTGCCCAGCTCGACGACCCGGAGCCTGCTGCCCAGCTCGACGATCCAGAGCCTGCTGCCCAGCCTGACGACCCGGAGCCTCTGCCTGCTGCCCAGCCCGATGACCCGGAGCCTGCTGCCCAGCCCGATGACCCGGAGCCTGCTGCCCAACCCGACGACCCGGAGCATCTGTCTGCTGCCCAGCCTGACGACCCGGAGCCTGCTGCCCAGCCCGACGACCCGGAGCCTCTGTCTGCTGCCCAGCTCGACGACTCGGAGCCTCTGTCTGCTGCCCAGCTCGATGACCCGGAGCCTGCTGCCCAGCCCGACGACCCAGAGCCTCTGTCTGCTGCCCAGCCTGATGACCCGGAGCCTGCTGCCCAGCCCGACGACCCGGAGCATCTGTCTGCTGCCCAGCCCGATGACCCGGACCCTCTGTCTGCTGCCCAGCTCGATGACCCGGAGCCTCTGTCTGCTGCCCAGCCCGATGACCCGGAGCCTGCTGCCCAGCCCGATGACCCGGAGCCTGCTGCCCAGCCCGACGACCCGGAGCCTCTGTCTGCTGCCCAGCTTGATGACCCGATGCCTGCTGCCCAGTTTGATGACCCGGTGCCTGCTACCCAGCTCGATGACCCGGAGCCTGCTGCCCAGCCCGATGACCCGGAGTCTGCTGCCCAGCTTGATGTGCCCCTGTCTGCTTCCCAGCTTGATGTACTTTTTGCCCAACCTGAGATGTCCGTACCCGCTGCCCAGCTCGAGCTGCACTTTGCCCGGTTTAAAGTCTTGGACCTTCCTCCGGCCCAACCTGATGTGACTTTATCCGCTGCCCGGCTTGACACCACGGACTTTCCCCAGCAACAGCTAGTTGGAGCCTGTTCCAGTGCCATCTGCCCAGCCTGTTCCAGTGCCATCTGTTCAGCTTATTCCAGTGCCAGCTGCTCAGCCTGTTGTTCCAGTGCCAGCCGCCCAGCCTGTTGTTCCAGTGCCAGCCGCCCAGCCTGTTGTTCCCGTGCCAGCGGTCCAGCCTGTTGTTCCCGTGCCAGCGGTCCAGCCTGTTGTTCCCGTGCCAGCGGTCCAGCCTGTTGTTCCAGTGCCAGCGGTCCAGCCTGTTGTTCCAGTGCCAGCGGTCCAGCCTGTGCCAGTTACCCCGCCTGACGTTGCAGTGCCAACCGCCCAACTTCTTGAGCCACTGCCTGCTTCCCAGCCCGATGACCCGGAGCCTGCTGCCCAGCTCGACGACCCGGAGCCTGCTGCCCAGCTCGACGATCCAGAGCCTGCTGCCCAGCCTGACGACCCGGAGCCTCTGTCTGCTGCCCAGCCCGATGACCCGGAGCCTGCTACCCAGCCCGATGACCCGGAGCCTGCTGCCCAACCCGACGACCCGGAGCATCTGTCTGCTGCCCAGCCCGACGACCCGGAGCCTGCTGCCCAGCCCGACGACCCGGAGCCTCTGTCTGCTGCCCAGCTCGACGACCCGGAGCCTCTGTCTGCTGCCCAGCTCGATGACCCGGAGCCTGCTGCCCAGCCCGACGACCCAGAGCCTCTGTCTGCTGCCCAGCCTGATGACCCGGAGCCTGCTGCCCAGCCCGACGACCCGGAGCATCTGTCTGCTGCCCAGCCCGACGACCCGGACCCTCTGTCTGCTGCCCAGCTCGATGACCCGGAGCCTCTGTCTGCTGCCCAGCCCGATGACCCGGATCCTGCTGCCCAGCCCGATGACCCGGAGCCTGCTGCCCAGCCCGACGACCCGGAGCCTCTGTCTGCTGCCCAGCTTGATGACCCGATGCCTGCTGCCCAGTTTGATGACCCGGTGCCTGCTGCCCAGCTCGATGACCCGGAGCCTGCTGCCCAGCCCGATGACCCGGAGTCTGCTGCCCAGCTTGATTTGCCCCTGTCTGCTTCCCAGCTTGATGTACTTTTTGCCCAACCTGAGATGTCCGTACCCGCTGCCCAGCTCGAGCTGCACTTTGCCCGGTTTAAAGTCTTGGACCTTCCTCCGGCCCAACCTGATGTGACTTTATCCGCTGCCCGGCTTGACACCACGGACTTTCCCCAGCAACAGCTAGTTGGAGCGTTCGGAGGCCGCTCCTTTGAAACCCATGGACTTGTACGTGACTGCGGATCATGTCGTCCTCAGTGACCCAGAGGACTCTGCACCGAATGCCTCAGCAAACCTACGCTGTATGGCCTCCCTGATCCTGCAAAGCCTGCAGAAGGATCCTCGTATTCGTGCTATCAATGAGAGGGATCATTACTGGCTGGCAACCCTGTCAGGGAAGGTTCCCTCTGCTGGTGTTACTGCCTGGTATTTGGCGTGCAGTACTGTGGCCCACCACCAGGTGTCTCCCGGCAGTCTTGGACTGCCGGGGGAGCTCACCCCTGGTGGTATTATGTGATCCTTGGGCTGCAGTGCTGGCATCCACCAGCGGGGGGTTCTTGGCAGTATGGAGCATACAGCCCTTCCTGCGCTCAGGTGTGACCTGAATGCAATCAGCACGCCTCTATAAATACCCGGCGTGTGTAATCACTCCTCGCCCTGGTATTGTTCTACCTCCCGGACCTGAGCCTGTTATCTGACCCTGCTATCTGGCTGTTCCCCATCCTGGACCCGTCCTTCCTTTTGCCCGTTTACCTTGGTTCCTGTTCCCCCTTGGATTCCTGCCCCACAGCCTGTCCATCCATCCGCTCCCTGCTCTGCCGTGTTCCCATCCTCACTCATCTGCTGACTTCCCCTGTGTATGACCTCGGCCTGGCTTCGTTTACGAATACAGTATTTCCCCTGATTGTATATGCTTATTTGTTGCGCACTGGTTGTCTTCACTTATTTGTTAATAAACACCTTTTAACTTCACCGCATACATTGTTGGTCTCCTCTGTGCAGTCACACAGTACTGGTCTACTATATTTTCCTGACAAACCCTCCTTGATCCACGTTACAAGGGTAAGGTTGCGAACCTTATCTTGCCAGCACAGAGGGAGCAGAAGATGAAACATCTTCGGGAGGCCTTGCAGAAAGGTCTGTGCAACACGTTCCCAGAGACTGGGAGGTTACAAAATCCTGGTCCTGGACAACGTGTTGCTAAGGCTTCGGTCAGTCAAAGAAGGAGCAGTGGAGAAGGTGGCCATTTGACCGATGCGTTCAGACAATTTTTTAGTCCGCAGCCCCAAGGTATGACAGCAACTACCGCCAGCGTCTGTTTTACATGGTGCGGGATGCGCCTCTCCACCGACTCGGTCGATCGACTGACCTTAATAAAAATGAATCAGGCTTGGATCACCACCAGCTACCAAGCACCTGATGCTGATGTAACTGAATATTTTTTTTGGAAATGTCAGATCCCTTCAAGACTGCCTATGCTGATGCTGAGTGACTATACTGTCATGCTGAGTGACTATCCTGTTATGATGAGTGACTATCCTTTTCCTCCTCAATGATCATGCTGAAAGCTTGTAAGAAAATTTTGGGTTCTGGGCACCGCCACCAGTGGCTAAGGCCCAATTCTTCTGCCTCTGTTCAACAGGGGCATGTAATTACAATTCTTGATCTAATATTTAACAGCATGGCCCATTCCTGCACCCACCAAGAGTAACTGTGAGGGCTTACAGTGTTGTGGCACCAGCACCACCAAAGGCCCAATTTTTCTGCCCCTGTTCAACAGAGGCATGTAATTACAATTATTGATATAATAGTTCCCAGCAGGGCGTTCCAGCACCCACCAAGACTAACTGTGGGGGCTTATAGTGTTGTGGCAACACCAACACCTAGGGCCCACATTTCTGCAGAGTATATATGGCAGGCCCCTACTTTCAAACATCCAACTTACAAACGACTCCTACTTGCAAACGGAAGGAGACAACAGGAAGTGAGAGGAAATCTACCCATAGGAAGGGAAATTCTCTTCTGTAAGAGGTGTCTCCTGTCCACTGATGCTTTATCACCAATCCTTGTTTCACTAAAAAATTTTTTTTTCAAAAAGACATTTGTCATTGGGACAGAAAGTGAGGCGCAATCTTCTGAACAGATGCGCACAGACAGCAAAACAAAAGTTACAGGGGTGATAACCCTTCTCTATGTTTTCCAAAAAGCTTAAAAATAGATTTTTTGGCTGGAGCTACTGTGACAGAACCCACTGTCACTGTGTGTTTTGTTCCAGCATTAAGCTTTGGCTCATGTATGGTCTTTTATGGGAAGAAGGGAATGCTTGACGGGGATATTTTCTACTACCGTCACAACTGGTGGCAGCAGTGGGATGTCTCCTTCAGTCCAGGACATCCAAACCACCACCAGGATTCAAGATCTGGGCAGCTGCCGAGGAGCGATACGGGGACCAGCCAGCATGAGAGCGGAGTTCGGGAGGAGGCTGCAAGGCATGCGGAAAAATGTACGGAGACCCAGACTTTGGGAGCAATGAGGAGTGGAGGCTGGAAAACATCCTGGACTTCCGAGATGAGGTGCTGGACCTCCCCGAAGAGGCATGTGACCTGGAGGAATTGGAGTTCCTGGTTGAGCAGGAATGGGAGCTCGAGATTGCCTACAAGCGGCTGTTTGACGGTAATTAGCAGCCTGGCATGGCTCCCGTTGCCTGGGACTGTCCGAGAAATAGCAGACAGTCAAAAAGATGAGGAGCAAATGGGGCCAGGGTTGACCCTACGTTTTCCCATCCTAACCGTAATGGAAGAAGCAGCGATGATACAGAGGGCACTGCGAGTGCTAGAATGCTGGAACGCACCGGAGGTCCCCCAGGCAGCGAGAAGCATGAAGGTCTCAGAAAGAGGAGTTGAGACAGGAGCTGGAAGGCTGGGAAATGGTGATCAGCAGCAAGTCCAGAGTATCTCATCTGGTGCCCCAGCAGAAGCGCTGGCTACAGGGCAGAGTGCCCCTGGCATCTGCCCAGCATCAGAAAAAGAGTTGGATCCGGAGAGTCTGAGAGAGGATCTGTGTGAGCTGTTTCCCCAACAGCAGATATCCCCACCGGGAGTAGAGGAAGCAATTCTCCCTCCCCAGCAATTGGACACTACCCCAATGTTCACCCCCCCAGCAGAAGCGCTGGCTACGGGGCAGAGTGCCGCTCGCCTCAGTCCACCCTCAGAGTTAGATCCAGGGAGTCCGAGGGAGGACCTCAGTGAGCTGTTTCCCCAGCACTTGGACACTACCCCAGTGTTTATCCCCCCTACCAAAAGTAGGTATAAGAATATGTATCGGCCTAAACTGAGGAAAAAAATTTTTTTTATATATTTTTTGGGGATATTTATTATAGCAAAAAATAAAAATATAGATTTTTTTTCAAATTGTCGCTCTATTTTTGTTTATAGTGCAAAAAATAAAAAATGCCAATGTGATCAAATACCAATCAAAAGAAAGCTCTATTTGTGGGAAAAAAAGGACGCCAATTTTGTTTGGGAGCCACGTCGCACGACCGTGCAATTGTCAGTTAAAGCGACGCAGTGCCGAATCGCAAAAAGGGGCAAGGTCCTTAACCTGCATATTGGTCAGGGTCTTAAGTGGCACGAGGATGGTGAGCAGTGACAGTGCATACATCAGTGATACTGTCCCTCTACTCTACCTGTTGGAGCACTCTCTGCGTGGAATAATGGACAGGGCACTTGAGGCAGAACAGAGGGAGGAAGAGGAGGACTTCCTTACCTCTCAAGGCCCCCTTTTTCCAGACAGTGTTCCTGCGGGCCCGCCAATCACACAGGAAGATGACGAGGAGGATTGTGTCAGCATTAAGGTGTAGCCTAGCACTCAGCATCAGCAGCAGTCTTCAAGGTATCGTTTACAGTCCCCATGGACTTGTACATGATTGGGAGGTGGTCGCTGCGGATCATGTCGTCCTTAGTGACCCAGAGGACTCCGGACCGAATGCCTCAGCAAACTTACGCTGCATGGCCTCCCTGATCCTGCAAAGTCTGCGAAAAGATCCTCGGATTCGGAGGGATCATTACTGGCTGGCAACCCTCCTTGATCTACGTTACAAGGGTAAGGTTGTGGACCTTATCCAGCTGTCACAGAGGGAGCAGAGGATGAAAAATCTTTTGGGAGGCCTTGCAGAAAGGTTTGTGCAATGCGTTTCCAGAGCCTGAGGGGTTACAAATTCCTGGTCCTGGACAACATGTTGCTGAGGCTTCGGTCAGTCACAGAAGGAGCGGTGGAGAAGGTGGCAGTCTGACCGATGCGTTCAGACAATTTTTTAGTCTGCAGCCCCAAGATCTGATCGGTTTCAGCAGCTATCGCCAGCGTCTGATTTACATGGTGCAGGAATACCTAGGGGCATGATCAGACTTGGAGACCTTTCCAACCTAAATTCCTCTGGGTTACTGGGTCTTGAGGATGGATCACTGTCCAGGGCTTGCATAGTATGCAATTGAGCTACTGGCCTGTCCTGCATCTAGCGTTCTTTTGGAATGCACATTCAGTGCTACTGGAGGCTTTGTAAATGATCACAGGGTGCGCCTGTCTGGGTCGATCGTCTCACCTTCATAAAAAAAGAATCAGTCTTTGATCACCAGCTACCAAGCACCTGATGCTGATGTAACAAATAACTTTTTTATGAATGCGAGATCCCTTCAAGACTGCCTATTATGACTGTTATGCTGAGTGACTATCCTATTCCTCCTCAATGTTCATGTTGATAGCTTGTAAGAATATTTTTGGTTCTGGGCACCACCACCAGTGGCTAAGGCCCAACTTTTCTGCCCCTGTTTAACAGGAGCATGTTATTACAATTTTTGATCTAATATTTCACAGCAGGGCCCGTTCCTGCGCCCACCAAGTGTAACTGTGAGGGCTTACAGCGTTGTGGCAACACCACCACACCACCAAAGGCCCAATTTTTCTGACCCTTTACAACAGGGGCATGTCATTACAATTCTTGATCTAATATTTCACAGCAGGGCCCGTTCCAGTGCCCAACAAGAGTAACTGTGGGGGCCTACAGTGTTCTGGTACCACCAACACCTAAGGCCAAAAATTCTGCAGAGTTATCATGGGGAAAAAGGTGTCTCCTCTCCACTGATGTTTTATCACCAATCCTTGTTTCCCTAAAAACCCCAAATTTTCTCAATCCAATTGTCATTGGGACAGAAAGTAAGGTGAAATCTTCTGAACATAGGCACAGACAGCAAAACAACAGCGGTGATAACCTTTCCCTATGTTATCCAAAAAGCAATGATTTTCATCCATATTGCCGGGACCCGACATTACATTAACCACTTAAGCCCCGGACCAAAATGCTGCCTAAAGACCCAAGGGGTTTTTACAGTTCGGGACTGCGTCGCTTTAACAGACAATTGCGCGGTCGTGCGATGTGGCTCCCAAACAAAATTGGCGTCTTTTTTTCCCCACAAATAGAGCTTTCTTTTGGTGGTATTTGATCACCTCTGCGGTTTTTATTTTTTGCGCTATAAACAAAAATAGAGCGACAATTTTGAAAAAAATGCAATATTTTTTACTTTTTGCTGTAATAAATATCCCCCAAAAACATATATATATTTTTTTCCTCAGTTTAGGCCGATACGTATTCTTCTACCTATTTTGGTAAAAAAAAATCACAATAATCGTTTATCGGTTGGTTTGCGCAAAATTTATAGCGTTTACAAATAGGGGATAGTTTTTTTGCATTTTTATTTATTATTATTTTTTTACTACTAATGGCGGCGATCAGCGATTTTTTTCGTGACTGCGACATTATGGCGGACACTTCGGACAATTTTGACACATTTTTGGGACAATTGTCATTTTCACAGCAAAAAATGCATTTAAATTGCATTGTTTATTGTGAAAACGACAGTTGCAGTTTGGGAGTTAAACACAGGGGGCGCTGTAGGAGTTAGGGATCACTGTGTATGTGTTTACTAGTGTAGGGGTGTGTGGCTGTAGGAATGACGTCATTGATTGTGTCTCCCCTATAAAGGGGATGACGCAATTGATGCGCCGACACAGTGAAGCACGGGGAAGCCGTGTTTACACACGGCTCTCCCCGTTCTTCAGCTCCGGGGAGCGATCGCGACGGAGCGGCTATAAACAAATAGCCGCGCCGTCGTCCCGGATCGCTCCCCGAGCGGACCCGACCTCCGCATGTACCGGGGGGGTCCCGATCGGACCCCCCACCCACGTCTAGCAGAGGACGTACAGGTACGTGATTGTGCCTGTCCGTGCCATTCTGCCGACGTAAATGTACATGAGTAGGTCGGGAAGTGGTTAAAGCCGCAAGCTTTTTTTTTTTTCTTTTTTTACAATAGATCCGCAAGCAGTTTTAAATGACTTTTTTTCCTTTAGAAATTTTGACATTTTGTGCAGGGACTGTTCTAAACACGTGCCACTTTACAGGCTTTAAGCATCAATAAAATCACTGCTCCTGAAAAAACGTCAGTTTTTAAAACTTTTTTTTTCCATTGATACATGTCCCCTGGGGCAGGACCCGGGGTCCCCAAACCCTTTTTAGGACAATAACTTGCATATTAGCCTTTAAAATTTGCACTTTTGATTTCTCACATTTGAGTCCCATAGACTTTAACGGTGTTCGAAAGTTTGTGCAAACTTTTGGTCTGTTCGCATGTTCTGGATGCGAACCGAACCGGGGGGTGTTCAGCTCATCCCTACCACAGCATAGTCCTTTGTCCAATGAGCAAAAAAACGGTAAACTATCAGGACTTATGTTGCTATTCCGATATCCAGCAGATTGTGTTGTCACATTGCCGACAAAAGACTCGGCTCAGGTCAGCATTTTGGCACCAGGTTTGATCTTTTTTCTTTGATCTTATTAAAAAGAAAATATATTTTTTCTTTGATCTTGTTGAAAGAAAAGGCTATCAGGCATTCCAATCTTCACATCACCAGGAAGTCTGAGGCGATACTCATTTCATGATGATTTGCAGTAGTGTCCAGATGGCTTAGGTATAACCAGGCCTTCACAGTCCAGAAATGTCTGATATTAACCCCTTCCTTACTGGGCTCTTAAACCCCCCTCCTGCTCAGACCAATTTTCAGCTTTCAGCACTGACGCACTTTGAATGACAATTGCGCGGTCATGCAACGATGTACCCAAATAAAAATGTTATCATTTTTTTTTCACACAAATAGCTTTCTTTTGGTGGTATTTAATCACCGCTGTGTTTTTTATTTTTTGTTAAACAAAAAACATGGAAAATTTTGAAAAAAAAATCATGATTCATAGTTTGTTATAAAATTTAGCAAACAGCTAATTTTTCTCCTTCATTGATATGCGTTGATGAGGCAACACTGGTGGGCACTGATAGGCTGCACTGGTGAGCACTGATGGGCACAAATAAAACGGCACTGATAGGCACAAATAATATGATTTTTTAATACAGTTTACCTGTAAAATCATTTTCTTGGGAATACATCACAGAACACAGAGCCTTAATTACTTAATGGGTTATGTAGTCACCACAGGTGATTGGACACCGACAAACCCAATTAAAATTGAGTTCCTCCCCTATATAACCTGTAAACGGAACGTTCCACACTCCGCTTGAGTGCTTCCGTCATATACCGCTTCCTATCAGTCTGCATATAGATATCAAATATTCCAGCTGCTCTCAAGCACACAAACGAGACGAGATGAGACTTGTTTGTCTGCTGAACATGGAGTGTTTAATAGAACCAAGAATACAACCTTATATACAGTTTAAAGAGGAGGTAACCAGAACATAAATTAACATGAGCTAATTAACTAATCATTTACCCAGACTAGGCGACTCATAGATATGACCTTTCAGGGTAGACGTCACGTCTCCTCGCTCACCTGCTATACAATACACATCATAAGTGTAAACACAGGACATCTTCACACAATAGCAGGGTCAATTAGCACAGAGAACAGACAGATGGCTGGAGGGGATGGCATTAGCATCTCCTTACACTGTATGTCCCAACAGTATGAATCAGTCACTCTAATGGCATATACAGGGTCCCAGGCATACAGCTCACAAAGAGCACCGTTCCCCCAAATGCCAGGTTTCCTGATCGCAAGGCAAGAGGCTAGCATTCAGTCCCCTCCAAAAGCCCCTGTCTCAAGTGAGTCTGTCACATAACCCCTCCCAAATGGAGAGTACCTCAGTTTTGTAGCAAAGCAATAAGTGTTCCACGTTTAACTCCGAAGAGGGATGGGAGCTCCAAGATGTATTCCCAAGAAAGGGATTTTACAGGTAAGCTGTATTAAAAAATACTATTTTCTTGATCATACATCACGGGACACAGAGCCTTAATTACTTAATGGGATGTCCCATAGCAATGCTAAAATTTGAGGGGAATCAGAATAAGACCGCCATTGAACCAGAGGATCTATACTGCTACCTGCAGCACACTACGCCCGAAGGCGGCATCCTCGTAAACCTCTCATATCTACCTGGTAGAATTTAGTAAATGTATGGACTGAAGACCAAGTAGCAGCCTTACAGATCTGAGCCATGGAGGCCTGGTGATTCACTGCCCATGAAGCACCAATTGCTCTAGTCGAGTGCAATTTCACCTGAAAAGGAGGGATCTTCTTTTCTAAACCATAGGCCTGAATAATGACTTGTCGAATCCATCTTGCAATAGTGGATTTTGACTCTGCCTGGCCCTTCCTTGCCCTTGTGGCAGAATAAACAGACAATCAGTCTTCCTTATCTGAGCCGTAGCTTGCAGATAGACAGACTTAGAGAAACCTGGTGTAAAAGTTTAAAAGGTAGTTTCTGTAAAACAGATAATACCAAATTCAAATCCCATGGGCACACGGAAGACTTAACCGGTGGATTCAAATGCAGTGCACCCTGAATAAAAGGCCCTGACTAGGGAATGAGAGGCAAGCGGTTTTTGAAAAAATACCGACAAGGCTGAGATTTGGTCCTTGATAGTGCTCAAAGTCAACTTCATATTTAGGCCCAACTGAAGAAAGGCAAGAATCCTATTAATGGCATACTTCCTAGGATGCCATCTTCTGGGTTCACACCAGGTAACATATGCCTTCCAGATTCTGTAATAGAGAAAGATTTTCACCGCTCCAGGTGAGCCTTGTAGATGATCAGGGACGGTCGGATTACCAAGGTGCTGGCGATGCATGTAGCAATAGCAATGAGAAGAGGAAGATGGACAGTCGCACTCCGGAAAAACTTTTAAAAGAAAGTTGTCTTTATTTTCAAACTGGAACATGTAAAGTCACCGCAACCACAAAACAGGACAGCCGACGCGTTTCGCACTTAACTAGTGCTTAGTCATGGCTAAAGTATGGTTCAAATACAATAACATTTATACTAAACATCAAATCAAACATGTGATTTCTTTCAGCCTATGGCATCATGGAATTAATTAAAAGTGATACACACCCGAAATCAAAGCAATTATAGAAAACACATGTATGTAAAAACAAATCCATCTTTAACCCTACAAAATACAAGATGCATACATAGATTTCAAATAAAGAAAATAAATAAAAAAATGATAATAATGTATAATATAATGAAATAATAAAATATAATGATAAAGTATTCCCACAATGTCTACTGGAATGACACATATGCATGTAGGTTAAACAAACCTAGACACAAATTTATATATATATATATATATATATATATATATATATATATATATATATATATATATATATATATATATATATAAGACCAAAATTATAAGTGTAATGTGGTATAAATATAAATATATAAGCAAACCATATAAATATAGAGAAGAGTTTTTAAGAATGAGAAAAGTGAGATAATAGTGTACCCCGTGTATATGAGTATGCACATAACAGCGTATAAATATATATATAAAAATGTGCATAAGCTCACATCCGTCAATTATATTGTGATATAATGAAAATATAATATATAAAAAAGGAATTATATATATGTGTATATCAGTATTCGACAAATTCCGGGCGCCAGGTCGCCGTTGCGCCTAGAATTATCGACCTGGCGCCCATGGCAGCAGAGCTGGGGTATCCTGAGAGCGTCGCCGCGCATCCCCCACAACCGCGATCGGGTCGTGCCGCTAATTGAGGCCGCGGCTTTGCGGCCTATGCATCGAGCGGTATGGATAATGTAGCCGATGATACAAGCAGAGGTTGCGGGCACTCCGCCTCCGGCCGCCTCTCGCCCTGGGGATTGGGGAATTTCTCAGAGGGGGCGGTGCCACGGCGAGTCAATGCGTATCATGTAGCCGATGATACAAGCAGAGGCTGCGGGCGCTCCGCCTCCGGCCGCCTCTCGTCCCGGGGATTGGGGAATTTCTCAGAGGGGGCGGTGCCACGGCGAGTGAATGTGTATCATGTAGCCGATGATACAAGCAGAGGCTGCGGGCGCTCCGCCTCCGGCCGCCTCTCGCCCCGGGGATTGGGGAGTTTCTCTGAGGGGGCGGTGCCACGGGGAGTCACAGGAACGGAGCTGCCCATGCTGTTCGCGCTCTGTGAGAACAAGGTTAAAAGGTAAAAAAAAAAAAAAAAAGAAGACAATACTTTTAAAACCGGAACAGTTATTAGTGTTGCTAGTGTGAACTCAGTGTTGCTAGTGTGAACTCAGTGTTGCTAGTGTCAACCATAAGTGCAAAAATCCTATATAGTTATGGCATAACTATATAGGATTTTTGCACTTATGGTTCACACTAGCAAAGTTAGGGCACAGCACAGGCATGTTGATATTGCTCACTTTGCAGCCACTGTGCCCATCAATTGTCACTACTGTGCCATGCCATCAAACGTAGCCACTGTGCCATCAATTGTCACCACTGTGCCATGCCAAACGCAGCCACTGTGCCCATCAATTGTCACCACTGTGCCATGCCATCAAACGCAGCCACTGTGCCATGCCATCAAACGTAGCCACTGTGCCATCAATTGTCACCACTGTGCCATGCCAAACGCAGCCACTGTGCCCATCAATTGTCACCACTGTGCCATGCCATCAAACGTAGCCACTGTGCCATCAATTGTCACCACTGTGCCATGCCAAACGCAGCCACTGTGCCCATAAATTGTCACCACTGTACCATGCCATCAAACGCAGCCACTGTGCCATCAATTGTCACCACTGTGCCATGCCAAACACAGCCACTGTGCCCATCAATTGTCACCACTGTGCCATGCCATCAAACGCAGCCACTGTGCCATCAATTGTCACCACTGTGCCATGCCAAATGCAACCACTGTGCCCATCAATTGTCACCACTGTGCCATGCCAAACGCAGCCACTGTGCCATCAATTGTCACCACTGTGCCATGCCAAACGCAGCCACTGTGCCATCAATTGTCACCACTGTGCCATCAATTGTCACCACTGTGCCCATCAATTGTCGCCACTGTGCCAATTGTTGCCACTGTGCCCTTTAATTGTCGTGCTCACTGGTTCCCGCTGTGTTCTGGGAGCTGTGTGTTTCCCAGAACACAAGGGGGGGGGGGGGCTCTGACGTCCTGCTCGCAGTCTACCCGCAGACTGTGTGGCCGGAAGTGGGTGCAAAAAAACCTGGCTCCTAACTTTTTTAGCTGGCTCCTAGATTCCAAGCAAATTTGTCAAGCCCTGGTGTATATATATATATGGGGATAACACTGAAAGTGAAATAAAAAAGAAGAATGCGTGCTGAAGTGCTGTAAGATATATATTGGAATAAAAAATCTCGCGCCAGAAAATATATAAATAAAACAAGATAAGTGTAAATAAAATAGCTGCTCCCCAAAACAATTCAAATAAGAATAAATTCAAATAAGAATGGACATATAAAGGAAATTAATAAATAGGGGGCGCTGGCATTAATAGTAGGGGGCGCTGGCATTAATAAAAAAACAATAAGAAGTGGCAGTAAAGTGCCTGTGCAAAACAATACAAAGGGTTTTTTGAAAAACCTTTGAAAGTGTAAATTAATAATAAATATGGGTAAGAATACCTATAATAGGTGTGCCAAACAACAAGTGAATAAAGTGCGTGTGCAATTTATAAACTGATAAAAATGAGTGCATGAACCTTAAATGTAAACCACACAGAAAAAACTGCACATATGTTAAGTTTTTTCTGTGTGGTTTACATTTAAGGTTCATGCACTCATTTTTATCAGTTTATAAATTGCACACGCACTTTATTCACTTGTTGTTTGGCACACCTATTATAGGTATTCTTACCCATATTTATTATTAATTTACACTTTCAAAGGTTTTTCAAAAAACCCTTTGTATTGTTTTGCACAGGCACTTTACTGCCACTTCTTATTGTTTTTTTATTAATGCCAGCGCCCCCTATTTATTAATTTCCTTTGTAAGATATATATATATCAAACCGAGATTCTGAATATGAACATGTGAATTAAACAGAAAGTGTATATATATATATATATATATATATGAAGTGCAGACCAGTATTGGATACATCACATATGTGAGAAACTAGTGATATAAACATGAAATCTATTAGTATAGTGATGATATAGAAGTAAAAGGAGGGAAACATCCCTACGTAAACATAGGTTTCCAAAAATTATGGAAACCAGAGGCCATACATTATTTATTCTTTGGACGTTCATTGGCATGAGTTCATTAAACCTTACTATTTTATGGTTCTAGTTGTGTTTCGTTTCTAGAAACATATACTATTTGATATACTACATACTAATATATGAGGAAAAATATGTTTTTCCCCTTTTTATATTTACTTCAACTAAAATACCTCTTACTCTTATCCTCTTCCCTACTTTTTCTGCCATACACATGTAGATATATAATATTGCGATCCTTTGAGATCTTCTATATTGGATTAGACTTACAACTCATTCTATATATATATGTGCACATATACCTATATACTATTGTTCATGTGCATAACAGCATAGTTTCTGTTTGTTCTATAGCTTAGGGATGTAGCCAGTACAATGGGCTTAATGACATGGTGATCACCCCTCCTCTTCTTCTTTTACTAGACCTTGACCCTCTTCTCTGGGACATAGTCCTTACTGCAAAGCAAAGGTACTATCCACAAATATAAATGCAATCACTGTTGTGCTATAGTCTTACAATACACAAAAAATATCAGCTCACTGCACGACCTGAGCCCGTTCCGAACCACAGCTCCAGACGACATCTGTTTACAGGATCCACAGCATGACAGACTCCGCAGGCTCATCCATCCCTCGGGGCGCTAGTTATCCATAGCTTTTATGTAAGTGTGAAAAGACATGTTGCTGCTTTTATTAAATATTTGCACTCAGATGCGCTTTCTTGTCTGTTTCCATCAGAGCTGGCTTCGCTCTCCATTGAAAGCTTTCCCTTAGTGCTTATACACATCACCTCTTAGATGTGAAAACACATCAATTGCAAAAGACTGCTTCTCACATGGACATTCTTATCAATTAGTAATCAATGGACTAGTTTATTTTTTATTTTATTTTAGGGCCGAAACAATTAATCGACAACTAATCGATTATGAAATTAATCGATTACCATTTACATAATCGATTAATCGGGCAGTAACATAATGGGGTTAAAAAAAAAATTGTCCCTTTATAGTACAAAAAGAGCAAATCGCTACTGTAAATATTACTTTCACTGTCCAACAGTAAAAAATTAACCCCTTACAGTAGCAATTATTTGCTCTTTTTGTACTTATTTTAGTTTTTTTAACCACATTATGGGGCAGATCCACAATAGGATTACGTCGGCGTATCTATTGATACGCCTGCGTAATTTTTAAATTCCTGCGTCGTATCTTTGTTTTGTATCTACAAAACAAGATACGACGGCATCTCGGGTCGATCCGACAGGCGTACGTCTTAGTACGCCGTCGGATCTTAGGTGCATTTTTTCTGCCGGCCGATAGGTCGCGTTTCCGTCGAATTCCGCGTTGAGTATGCAAATTAGCTATTTACGGCGATCCACGAACGTACGTCCGGCCGGCGCAATGTTTTTACGTCGTTTGCGTTCAGCTTTTTCCGGCGTATAGTTAAAGCTACTGTTATGAGGCGTACTCAATGTTAAGTATGGCCATCGTTCCCGCCTTGCATTTTGAATTTTTTACGTTGTTTGCATAAGTCGTTTGCGAATAGGAATTTGCGTAGAATGACGTCACAGTCGTAAGCATTGGCTTGTTCCGGTTAAATTTCAAGCATGCGCACTGGGATAACCCCAGGGACGGCGCATGCGCAGTTAAAAAAAAACGTTGTGAGCTTTGACACCACACACATGATGATGGAGTGAGTGTGTGACGTGTGTGGGCGTGCTCCTCTGCTGTTGCGATGCTCCACGTGTGAACCACCAGCCTCTCTCCCTCCCCAGCAGCTTTCTATCTCCCGTCCTAGATACCGAGGGGACAACTGAGTGGAGCTGGATGCCCGGTCACTGTGGGTAGCAGAGCAGAGAAACAGTAGCTGGGCTTCGGTGTTTTCAGCCCCCCTTTGGCTGCATACTTCATACTTCCAGATCGGCAGGTCTGCTTACCGTTGGAAGTAATTTGACCCCCCTCCTGGATCCTCGGAGCACAGTACATCATTGTATCCTGCCTTCAGAACTGAGCACTGGCATCCCCAGCATCCCCACGGCTGTGCCTTCTCCTCCTCCTGCTGGCTTCCCTCGGCACTGAACATTCTCCTAGCAAGTGATAATACAAGTAGGTCTGATCTTTTACTCACTTGTACACACACTGAATGTCACTGCTTTACTGAGCGAAAATTAGGAGAGTGGGAGAGATGCTGAGTGGAAAAACAATAAGGACATTTATGTGAACTGCACTAAGGCATAAATTGCCTAAGAAAGAGGAGAATCTGTGAAAAGGTGGTGGGGGATAAATAAATAAAAATACAGTCTCTATTACACTGATAAAATCTAGAAATGGTTTAGACGGTGGAGTAGAGAGCAGCATACGCACGCATGTAGCGCCCCATACCCCACACTCTGCACCCCGCCGCTCACCGAGGGAGGCAAAATTTGAATCCCTGGAACCCAGCTGAAAAATAACCCCTGCGGTGGCCTAGGAATGGCAGCGTGAGAGACATGGAAGCCTGCAGCTTCAGGTTCTCTCCATGAGGATTTCAGCGATAGCGGTGTGCATCTTCTGCAGGGTTTGAAGCGGTATTTACGGCGGGAGCTGGAGTTGGCGCCCTATGGAGCGGTATGAACAAAGACCGCAAATACATAACACGGGCAGATACAAAGAAAGCGGCCGCTCTAACAGATAGCAAGCAAAGAGACATTCAGAGATATCTTACCTCGGCATCTCCAGTGTCCATAGCGGCGAGCGGTGCAATTAACAAAGGAGCCCGCGGTCGGAGCGATGAAAGTAGTGCAGCGGGGGAGAGGTCAGCAACGCAACGAAGAGCTTCCGGAGCAGGAGTTACCCAAACACAGACGCCGACTGCAGTGAGATCCGCCGCAATAGAGATGGAAATGGCAGAGATCAAAGCGATGCTTGCAGCTCTCCCGACACGCCAGGACATCGAGCGGCTCCCCACCCGGCAGGAGATTGAGGTAATGATACGCCATATGGAGGAGACTCAACGCCAGGACCTACAGGCGGTAAGACAAGATTTAAGTGCCCTGTCAGAAAAGGTGATGTTAAGAGAAAGCTCTATAGTCTCAATAGAGCAGAGAGTGGGGGCCATTGAGAGAGCCGTGGAGGAATTGGAGCGTAGTAGAATGGACATAGCAGCCGAATCCCTAATAGACCTGCAACTACAGTTGGAAGTTTTAGAAGACAGAAGTCGCAGGAATAATGTGCGACTTAGGGGTGTCCCGGAGGCAACAGATACTGAGGACTTGGACAGTAAAGTCAAGGCAGTCTTCGGGTTAGTACTAAAATTACCCCAGATGGAAATTGAGATAGAGAGGGTGCATAGAGCCCCAGGCCCTAAGTCACTTAATTTAGATAGGCCAAGGGACATCATCTGTAGATTATATAAATATCAGCAAAAAGAAGCGATTCTCCGGAAAGCATGGGACATAAAGGACATAGTATATGAGGGCGCGCCTATAAAAATTCTACCAGACCTGTCCCGGGCCACCCTTCAGCGCAGAGCATGCCTGCGGCCGTTATTGGACCTTGCTAGAGAAAAAGGGGCTACATACAGGTGGGGGTACCCACTTGCAGTGACATTTCGCAAGTCTGCAGCGTCATTTACGCTCAGAGCCCCAGCGGAGCTTCCAGAACTATTTATATTTCTTGAGACAACATCAATCCAGGTACCAAACTGGCTCCTACCAATAACATACACGGGTAATAGAGGAAGGCCTCAAATGAAATCGGGGCAAGGGAGGACCCCACAGAACATGCGGACACCAGGAAAGATGGGGTATCCCCTAAGAGACAAATAGTGGTCCCTGAAGGGAAGTAGTTGACCAGCAGGAAGAAATGTGATAAAAGAAGAAACTGAGACAGCCATGGCCAGAATAAAATGGAGAGAGACCAGCTTTGGGGAGCTTTTTTTTTCCTTTTTAACACCCCCCCCACCCTCCGATCATACAACCTTCCCCCCAAATATTTGTTTTTCTTTTTTTGGGGGGGGGGGGGTAGGGGGGCCTGTATGGGGGAAGGGGGGCCCTTTTTCTTTTTTTTTTTTTCACATCACATACACGGGGAGTGAGATACACCCCAACAAACAAACAACACCAATTACAATTAACGATCCCAGTATCAACGACAGGAACGACACTAGTGCACAACACATCGTATACACACATAGCGATTTAGATAATTGCCACATAACCATATAGACAACACAGACACTCACTAACGTATAGATACACCGATATATAGTCTCACGACAAAGGGGTAGGGGATTCCCCCCCCCCCCCCTTTTTTTTCTCTCTCTCTTTTTTTTTTTTTTCTCTCACACACACAACTCACAACACAACTACTGATGCACCCAGGTGCCAACGTAGTACGCTATCTGGGGAGCGCAATATGCACATGGCACAATAGAGGGGCCCCCCATTGTACAGAATACCCAGCAGACCCTGCCGAGATGCTGTGGAGTTAGGAAGGGGCAGGTCGACCCCCCCCCCGTCTTGGGGAATGCATTTAATGACAACACAAGAAATGGAATGATACGATTGGTGAATATCTATAGAGAGGAAGCAGAGAGCTGCGAGCTGGAAAGTTGAAAGAAAGTGGTCCCACTCTTTTCCTCTCTCGAACCCCCCTTTGATACCCAACAGTTGGGATATTACTGAATCTTCTCTTTCTTTTCTCCGTCTCCTTCCCCCTAGTGGAAAATGTAATTATAATTATATTTTTTGGATTGTACTTCACTCCCACCTCCATCTAGAGTTGGATAGTTGGAGAGTGGAGACCAATAAATGAGGGTGTGGTGAGGGATGGGGGGGGAATGGGGAGAAAGGGGCATAACAATAGAATAATAAAAGACAACCCTCTCGATATAAGGGGGGGGGGGTACAATATAAAGTAATGGTATGGGCCATGGCTGTAACCTTCTATGTATGTATATGTATGTGTATGTATATATATGTATGTATGTGTATGTATATATATGTATATATGTGTATATATATGTATATGTGAAATATGTTAAATGTTATGTGGTATAATTACTAGATAGTAGATATAGTAGGAATGTATGCTCACATTTCTGTAGGTCTTCTCCTTCCCTTACTCTTATGGAGAGGGGGAACTAGCAGAAGAGAAGGGAAAAGGACTTGGTGATAGGAGTCACACTTGGGCCCCCACAATTGACAGAATGAAGGAACGTGAGAAGCCAGGGGGGCAAAGGGAATTTTCTCTTTTCTTCAATTTTTTTTTATTTATTTTTTTTGGAGAATTGGAAGGAAAATATGGGAATCATGGGGAGACCCGGAGCTTAGAGCTCGTTTTTTTTTTTGTTTGTTTGTGCTCCCTGTATTTCTCTCTCTCTACCCTATTCTACTGAAGGTGTCCCTATAAGTGGGATACTCTCTCATATCTTTTTTGTGTAAGCATTACATTTAAAAAGAAAGGAGAAGGAAAGGGAGGAAAGAGACTGGCACATAGGAGCACAACGGAAGGCCACCTATGGAGCACGCCCCCCAAACATAGGTTGACGCTCAAATACCGTTAATACGGTGAGTGTTTCCACTCTTATTAGCAGGATAGCTAATATTAGGAAAGGAGAATATCTCCTTTTTTTTTTCCCTTTTTTTTTCTGTTTTGTTCTTTTCACCCACTTTTACCAATCCCCCCCCCCCCCCCCCTCGTTAATTGTCTGCCCTCTAGGTTTATGCTCTAAACTGATACAGGGAATATAGGAAGATAGATGGAGAAATTAAATGTACTATCAATAAATGCGAAGGGGTTGAACTTACCCGAAAAAAGGAGAATCCTCCTGCATGACCTACAACGATTAGGTATTGACGTTGCGTATATACAGGAAACACATTTTAGAGAAGACAAAACTCCGACATTAAAGAATAGGAAATACCCAATAGCATACCATGTGACAAATCAAGAGGCAAAGTCAAGGGGGGTGTCTATTCTGATAGCAGGGAGAATCCAATGGACATATGTAGACTCCATGAGAGATCCGAAAGGGAGATATTTATTCGTGAAGGGTAAAATAGGAGGGATAGGGGTAACATTCGCCACAGTATATGTCCCAAATGAACATCAAGGAACCTTCCTAGACAAAACAATTAAACGCCTATTAGAATTCACAGAAGGACATTTGATTATGGGAGGAGACTTGAATATTCCCTTAGATCCCAAAGAGGATACCTCATCGGGAAAGTCATCCACATCTTTCAGTGTGAGAAATCATATTATGCAAACTCTGTATAAAAGTCAACTGATTGATATATGGAGGCTGTTACACAATAAAGAAAGAGACTATACGTTCTACTCTGCTCCACATAAAATATACTCCCGGATAGATCTTTTCCTCATTCCACATGCCCAATTACACTCTGTACAGTCGACTAAAATTGGATCAATTACATGGTCGGACCATGCCCCGATCTTCCTGGTATATGAGTTAAAAGATTTAAGACAGTCCAGACCAAACCAGTCGAGACTAAATGAAAGCCTGTTGGAAGATAAGGAGGTCCTAGAAGATGTAATTAAAGAATTGAGGTTTTATTTCAATTCTAATGACACACCAGAGTGCGACCCTGGAATTATATGGGAAGCACACAAGGCGGTTATTAGAGGTGTGTTAATTAAACATGGATCTAGGATCAAAAGGAAACGTACTGAAAAGTTAAACAGGCTATTAAAGGAGCTAGCCATCTTGGAAGGCAAACATAAGCAAACATGGTCAACAAATGTAGAGAAAGAACTAGCTAGTAAAAGAACTGAAATCACAGATCTCCTGTACTATAAAGTAAAAGCGGCAATGCAGAGATGCAAAAAGGCTGAATACGAGTCAGGGAATAAGTGTGGAAAAAGACTGGCGAGGCTACTAAGAGAACAGAAGCTGAGTAACTATATTCCACATATTAACTCACCCAAGAAACAGAGGGTTACAAAACCAAATGATATAACGAAGGAGTTCCAGGAATACTATCACTCTCTTTACAATATACAGAGAAAGCCCCCGACTAGAGAACAAATTGATTTGTATCAAACAGAATCTGCAATACCAAGACTATCAGAAGAGGATAGACAGAAATTAGATGACGTTATAACCGAGGAGGAAATTAAAGTAGCAGTAAGCATAATGAAAAGGGGGAAAGCCCCGGGACCCGATGGTTTTACAGGTCAATATTATAAAATTCTGTTTCCCTCGATATCAGGATATATGGTTAAACTATTTAATGCCTTAGGGACATCGGCCAGTTTAGCCAAAGATACCCTGCTAGCGTATATTTCGGTGATACCAAAAGAGGGGAAAGACCCAGCCCTCTGTGGAAGCTACCGACCAATTTTGTTATTAAATTCGGATGTGAAGATTGTTGCCAAGGTCTTAGCAAACAGGATACAACAACATATCCCAGACTTAATAAACCTGGACCAGGTGGGATTTGTCCCTACCAGGGAAGCACGAGACAACACAATCAAGGCAATTAACCTGGTGCAGTTAGCCAACTCAACACAGACGCAATGCGTATTTCTCAATACGGACGCAGAGAAGGCCTTTGACAGGGTGAGGTGGAGTTACATGAGGGCAGTCCTAAAATACGGCGGCTTTGGGAACAAAATAATACAGTGGATATTCTCCATGTATTCAGGCTTAACAGCCCAGGTACGGGCCAACGGAATTCTGTCCGAGCCCCTCACAATCTCAAATGGGACAAGACAGGGCTGCCCTCTGTCTCCACTTCTATTTGCCCTGTCACTAGAGCCCTTTTTGTGTACGCTACGAGCAAACTCTAATATTTCAGGCATACAAATAGGGAAGAACCACTGTAAAATTACAGCCTATGCAGACGATATGTTGTTCAGTCTTACAAACCCGTTGATTACAATTCCAGAATTAATGAAGGAATTTGAGAGATACGGATCTTTATCGAACCTACGTATCAATTTTAATAAATCGGAACCGATGGGGGTAAACGTCCCACATATAGTGATAAACTAAAACAAAAATTTAAGTTTAAATGGACTGATAATGCTCTGACATACCTCGGTATACAACTAGCAGGGAAGGTGGAGAAGATCTTTGAGCTGAACTTCCCACCCCTCTTACAGAAAGTAAAGATCTTATTGGATAAGTGGAACCAGGGTTTTCATAGCTGACTAGGACGCTGCAATATTATTAAGATGAACAGACTCCCGAAATTCTTGTATTTATTACAAACATTACCAATACATATTCCATCAAAGTATTTTAAACAGTGTCAGAGAGTGATCTTTAAGTTCATATGGGCACATAAGAACCCCCGGATACATAGGAAACAACTAATGAGCACTAAGCAGCAGGGAGGACTGGGAGTCCCAGATATAAGGAAATATTATTACGCAACACATCTGAACAGGCTAATAGACTGGAATAGGCATTCAGATACGAAGCTATGGGTACAAATCGAACAGGCGCAATTCAAAACACCTCTAGAAAGAACACCGTGGTGGTTTGCCTTACTCCCTAAAGAAATGAATAAAAATCCAATAGTGGGTAACACGGTGAGGATCTGTGCAGCAGCACTACCTATGATGGGCATCGAGCCCAGGACCTCCCCACTATACCCAGTGATAGGTAACCCCCTCTTCCCATCGGGATACGAAGACGGAGCATTCCGGCAGTTGAGAAAAAGAGAGTGTACACAAGTAGCAAGGTATATCCACATGGGAAGATGGGTAACCATAGCGGAACTGATGAAAATAGGAAATGTATTCCGTTTGACATTCTGGAATGCACTTCAGATAGTTCACTTCCTGAACACTTTGCCAAATCCAGAGAGCTTTGAAAGACCACTCATGAAATTTGAGAAAATATGTAACTAACAAGGAACATTACTACATAGTCTTTCAATAAGCTATGAGTTATTAGTGCGATCAGGAGGTTGCCCTCTGAGGTGCGTTCAGGAATGGGTCTTCAGTCCTTCAGTTCGGAACAGCGACAATGCATATACAGGCGAACACACGAAACATCAATATGTGTGAGAATACAAGAGACAAACTATAAGATCTTCACAAGATGGTATAGGACACCAGAAAAGTTAAGCAAAATTTTTGCAGAGGTATCAGATAAATGCTGGAGGTGCCAGGGAAGCAAAGGAACGATGCTACATATATTCTGGAAGTGCCCAATTCTAAGGAGTTTTTGGGCAGAGATTAAAAGTGCTTTACAGTTTTGCTCAGATTATGAGATTCCGGAAGATCCGGAATTCTATCTTCTGCATTTAAACCAAATACCAGAAAAAGCCTATAGGGAAATGATTATATGCCATCTATTAGATGCCGCTAAGGCCTGTATAACGAAGAGGTGGAAGTCACCAGTTCCACCAACAGCGGAGATGTGGATATGTAAAGTTAGGGAAATAAGCAAATTAGAAGAGTTAGTCCTGACAACACAATATAAAAGGGAAAAATATTTAAGAACTTGGACTCCCTGGAAGTCCTATATGGACCACAGGGGGGAAGGCTGAATGGTATAGAAGGAGCCCAGGAACTTGGATTGGGTATATGTGGGATTTAATGAGAAACCACAGGAATATGGAGAAGGGTCGGAGGAGAGGGAAGTAGGGTGGGTTGTTGTGTTTTTTTTAATTTATTTATTTATTTATTTATTTTTCTCCCTTTCTTCTTCTTTCTCTCTCAGGGATGTTTGGGAAGGGGAGAGATATGTAAGAAGGAGATATATGTTTGATTTTGACAACAAGGTTAAAGGGGATGTATAATAATAAGATGGACTGTGACTGTTGTTTTGTAATAATGTTCTGTTATGTATTATTTTTTATATATATATATATGTGTTGTACTGATTTGTTTTAAAATAAAAAAAGAATTATAATCTAAAAAAAAAAAAAAAAAACGTTGTTTACGTCGGGTCACGACGTATTTACATAAAACACGCCCCCATTACATCCATTTGAATTCCGTGCCCTCACGCGCCAGAGATACACTACGCCGCCGTAACTTACGGGGCGAATCCTTTGTGGATTCGAAAAAAAAAGTTACGGCGGCGTAGTGTATCTTAGGTACGCTGCGCCCGGCGTACAGATGCGCCGCTGTACGAGGATCTGCCCCTATGTTAATAAACATCTCAGGCCTGGGTTCACACCTCTGTTTTTTAGTGCTTTTTGAGAAAAGGCCCTACAGTTCATTTACATGTTTTCCTATGGGACACATTCACATCCATGATTTTTTTTCAGCTGCTGCCTATTTGGAAAGGGCAAGGACTTTTTTTAATGCAAAACGGTACTATTTTGTTTTTTTGGTTCAATATACTTCAATGGAGAAGCTGCAGAAAAGCATGTAATGTGTTTTTTAATCTGCCCAACAACAAATTGCCCAAAAAAAATGCAAATCAAATCATCACATTTTTAACATTATTAACCGATTAATCGAAACAATAATCGGCCAACTAATCGATTATGAAAATAATCGTTAGTTGCAGCCCTATTTTATTTGTATTTCAGTTTTATCCTTGAATCTTAATTGGCATAATTTGTATATATGATGCCGAGTAGGAGTCTAGGTTTGCCTGGTTCAATCCACAGGGATGCTTACAGCCCACAGCTCTGTGTCCATGCCGCTTACAGAAGGCTCTGGCGTGCTGGGCTTTTCAAACCAGCCTCTTGGCGCCTGCACACAGGTGTTCCACGTTTGCGTACTTGCACTAGCAACCACGGCCCTCGCCCTATCCATGTCTCACTTAGACAGCTAAAAGCACGCTCCCGGCACGCGCCGCTGTCATGGCGGCACCGAGGAGAAACAAGCATGGGGGAGAGATTACTGGGGGCATCATTGTGGACCCCTGTATGCGTTATTGTGGCAGAACCTGCAGCGGAAGGAGGCGAGTGGTGTTTCCTGAATGGCTTACATAAGAATACACTAGGTTGCACTTACTCCCTCCAGTGGTAAAAAAACAGGAAAGACATCCTACTCGCAGAAGATAATATAAAATAAAATGATCCTCTTCTTACCTTATCCACGCCGCAGGAAAAGCTACCAAAAGTAGTTCCAGCTTTTACCCATCACGGCAGGCAAGTTGTGCCAACCTTTAGATTTATCAAGGTTTCCATTAGAGAAAACCTCATACCTGGACCTGTAGAAGACTTTTCATGCCACAGATGTATTAGTACACCAAAGTCTGGATCCCAGAGTCCAGACCTCCGCAGAGAGACATTACAGGCAAGCCTTGTTTCTTCTTACACAAAGCCTGGGTACCAACCATCTTAGGCCTTTGATATCAGCCCGAGGAATGGATCCGGTTATAGCTCCTAGGTCTCCGCAGCCAGACCATCAAAAGAGCATTTTTCTTCATAGCATATGTTGAACGTGACCAACCACCTTAAACACTGGCGAAAAAACTGAGGTACTCTCCATTTGGGAGGGGTTATATAGGGGAGGAACTCAATTTTTATTGGGTTTGCCAGTATCCAATCACCTGTGGTGACTACATAACCCATTAAGTAATTAAGGATCTGTGACCCGTGATGTATGATCAAGAAAGGCGGTACTGATGGGGACAGATAAGACGGCACTGATGGCCACTGATAAGATGGCACTAATGGGCGGGAACTGATGGGGGCACTGAAATGGGGTACTAATGGGCACTGGTAGATGACACTAATGGGCACTGGTAGGTGACACTGATGGGCATTGGTAGTTGACACTGATGGGTGAAACTGATTGGTGACACTGATAGGTAGCACCGTGGTCACTGATAGGTGGTGCTGGTGGGCACTGATAGGCGGCACTGCTGTACACTGGCAGGTGGCACAGATGAGCAGGAGGCTGCTCTCCCTGATCAGGAACGATGTCCCTCTGATAGCCGCCGGTGATCGGCTTTTTTTTCTCCTCGCTCTATCAGCACGAGGAGAAAAAATAGTCGATTACCAGCTCTGTTTACATCACATGATCAGCTGTCATTGGCTTACTCCGATCTGTGATCAGCAGAGTCTCATTGACTTGCTGATCACAGAGCGCACCACGCGCCTCCAGCAGGGGGCGCACAGGTCGCTCGACAACGGGAGGACGTCCCGGCAAATTAGGTCCACGCTGTAGCCGTCTTTCGGCTATAGGGCAGATCTGAAGTAGTTAAAAAACATGTTGCGCCTTTCAACACTCAATAATGCAGTGCACACATGGTGCTGCAATTGAGTATTACCACAATGCGTAAGTGTGAAGCCAAATTCCAGATTGCTTATTTTCAATTTTTCTTACCTTCAGTTCTCACTATTTTGTAAAAAAGCCACAATTAAAAACTTACAAATATTTGTTAATTATTAACCCAATACAGTTTTATTTTTTTTTTATTTTTTTTAACAATTTGTATTGAGTTTTCTCAAAAGGAAAACATACAGAGAAGTAAAAAACTAATTACGAGTGAATATTCAAGGTCGGGGGCGGCAGCGTGGCCGGAAGATGGTGGAGTAGAGACACACACGCTCCACAGCTCCTTCCTCTGCCCGTCTGAACGAGCGATATGAGAATCCAGCAATAGTTTGATTATAGCCTGCCCGGAGTCGCATTATTGGGCACCCCCTTGGAATGAAGAAAGAGGCGTTTAAATTACCTGGGGTGAATCTATCCAGAGCGCCGGTTCAGCCGGAGATTCAGCGGTTCTTCCCCCTTACAAGATCAGCTTCCACTAGAAACCGCAAGACAGCGTCACGTGGTATAGTGACGAGCAGGAAGCTAGACGAATCAGCAGTAATCTCCGTTACACCAGCGCTGTCAGTGTTGTCGACCCCCGGAGTGTTAGGAGGGATGAGCGAAGAGGAACAGCGGAACGGACATGTAGGGGGGAGAGCGCCACACACAGAGCCAGGCTCAGGAGAAACAGAGTCAGAGCTGAGTACTCTGAGAACCCTGCTGTAAGCCCTCCCCACACAGGCCGATATGGAATCTCTGGTCATGCGCTTGGAGGAATCCCACCGAAGGGATCTGAAAATCGTGCGGGAGGAGGTTCAACATCTGACAGATAAGTTGGGAAATGACGAATTGTTGTTGGCTAAATTGGATGAACGCATAACTGCTATAGAACAGACACAAATGTTGAAATTGAAGTCCCCTCAGGTTGACCCCATACAGCCAGGGCTGTCTTAATGAGAGGGCACACCTGGGCACTGCCCAGGGGCCCCCCTGCACTTTCCCCAAAGCAGCTGGTCCCTGAGCCCACGCTGCCCCAAAATTGAGGGGTCCCATGATGGCACTGAGAGTGATAGATACACAGGGGAGGCAGTATGCCTCCTACCTACATGATGTCTGTTTACCTGCACTGTTATCAGTGTAAGGGCCTCAGAGCATTACTTTGCCCAGGGGCCCATAATGCTATTAAGACGGCTCTGCATACAGCTTAGGTTGGAGAAAATGAAGGACTGTAACAGACGTAAGAACTTGTTCAGGGGGGTCCCCGAAACGGTAGAGAGGGAGGCTTTACAGTCAGCCATATTAGCAATATGCCATCAATTTACCACCCCACCCCCTATCCAGGTCTTTGTATTTAAAAGACTGCATAGATCATTGGGCCCCCGCTCAACAAATCTGAATAGACCCAGAGGTATAATCTGTTGTTTCCACCGTTACACACATAAAGAGTTGATCAGTCGGGAGGCATGGGAGGCGGGGGAAATTGTATTTGAAGGGTCCCAGATAAAAATCCTCCCAGACCTGTCTCGGGCTACTTTACAACAGAGAGCCATGTTGCGTCCATTATTGGATAAAATTAAGGGTCTGGGAGGGACATATCAGTGGGGGTACCCGATTTCCCTAACAATTAAGAAAGAGGCACGGACATTTATCCTACAGCAACCAACGGACCTTCCTGAGCTGTTTAAATTCTTAGGAATAGAAGCATTTGAGGTCCCGGACTGGTTACAACATTTACCAGGGCCAAGGAGAAGAGAAATGACCCAACAGGAATAAAAGAAGATGAAGTTTAGAGGAGAGGAGAGACTAAAGGGGGAGATTTGAGGCCTACTAGCAGAACAAGTGAAGGACTAAGAGGCTTATTGGATGGGCCTCTCTGGAGAGAGAAGAGAGAAAAATGGACTCCCCCCCCCCTTTTTTTTTTGTCCCCCCTCTCCTTTTTTACCCTCCTCTCCATGGCTTTTTTTTCCTGGAGGAGTTCCCCCCCTTTTTTTTCCTTCCTTTTATTGTCCCCCCCCTTTCCCGCCTCCTTCACCCAACAGGGCCTATGGACAGCACAATTGCACAATGAGATAGAATACTTTTTTGGGGGGGGGGGAAACCATTTTTTTTTATTTCCCCTTTTTTGTTTTTTTTTGTTTGTTTGTTTGGTTTTGTATTGGATAATTACATTATGAATTATAAACACTAGATGCGCCTGAGGTGGGATAGGCCACTTGGTTGTAAGGGGCCCTTGAAAGTTTAAAGATATGGGTTATTCAGATTTTTTTTTTCCTCCTCATGGATATTAAATAGGACACTGAATGAATGAAATTAGATTTGAATAGAGTTGAGAAGGAACTGAGATAGAGATACAAAATATTATTGAAACTACACTATGAAGTATTACACAATAGAGATATAAAGTATGAGAGATGAAGGGAGGAAGTGGATACATAAAATGTTCCCCCTTTTTTTTCTCCTCTCTCCTTTATTTTCTCCTTTATTTTGGTAAATTCACTGTGTACTCACTTCTTGTGGGTACTGTAGGCATTCACAATATCACTAGATAGGAAGAGAATAGGCTGAGAGCGGGGTGGGAATGGGGGAGAAGGTTGGTAAGATCCATTGAGAAAGGGAGGGGAAAATATGCCTACCGTAGTAGGATAGATGGTGAGGAATCTTAGGCAATGTGGATGGGAGGGTGAGGCGGGGGATGGGGGGAGGGGAAGAGGGGGTATGGCCCCTGGAGACGGAGGAGGAGAGGAAGATTGGACATAGAGAGGAACAAGAGTTTTTTTTCTCTCTCTCCCCCCGCTCACTATTTCTCTTTCTTTCACTAAAGATTTAAGAGACTCGGGCAGTAGTATGTGTATATGGAGTTTCGATAACTATAAGACAAATATGCAATACATAGTTAAGAGGTAGAGAACGATGATGTTGCCAAATAGAAAGTGGATGATGTAAAACTGAAAGTGCTGGAAGGGAAAAAAATTATGAAAAAAGTTTGGAAATTATAATAATTCAGTCGGGGGGAGGGCGGAGACTGAGAGGGAGTTACTTAGCTTATCTTAGTCACCCCCTCCAATTAGGTGTACACCCACGGAGGTTTCCCTTAGGGGCATAGAGGGGGAAGGTATTGATAAAGGGGAGGGTAAGGAGGGAGGGGAGAAGAATATATAGGGTTTTGTTTTTTTTGAGATGGAGGGATTAAAAATAACTTCCCTGAATGCTAAAGGACTTAATGTTCCAGAAAAATGAAGGATGATGTTGAATGATCTAAGGCATTGGGGGACTGATGTGGCCTATGTACAGGAGACACACTTCAGGGCAGGGGAACTTCCATTCTTCCAAAACAGATGTTTTTCCATGTGTATACCATGCGATGAACCAGGAGGCAAAGTCTAAAGGAGTATCAATTTTGATCTCCAATCGAATGACTTGGTCACTAGTAGATAAAAGCATGGATCCAAATGGTAGGTTTCTCTTTTTAAAGGGTTGTATCGGAGGATTTAAAGTGACACTGGCCACGGTGTATGCACCAAATATGCATCAAGATGTATTTATTAAAAAAGTCCTCACACAACTGGTGGAGTTCACAGAGGGTAAGTTGATTCTGGGGGGAGATTTTAATATCTCTCTGGACCCCAGAATGGATATGTCCTCTGGGACATCATCGACCCCAGGGAATATCAGACGAGGTATACTGCGGAAATTGCATGAAGTACAGTTGGTGGATGTTTGGAGGATTCTACATGCGGAGGAAAGGGATTACACCTTTTTCTCCAACCCACACCAAGTGTACTCCGGCATAGACCTCTTTCTGATTCCCCATTATCTGATCTCCTCAGTTCTAGAAGTAACAATTGGGAATATAACGTGGTCAGATCATGCCCCGATTAATATGTGTCTCTCACTATCCAGTGCGGTTCTCTCCCGGGATAGATGTTGGCGGCTAAACGAGATCTTGCTACAGAACCCTGAAGTTAGGGAAGATGTCGCTAAAGAAATTACAGTATATTTTGAAGTGAACGATACGCCCGGGAGAGACCCAGGAATGGTATGGGAGGCACACAAGACTGTGATTAGGGGGATCCTGATCAAACATGGATAAATCCTGAAGAAAAACGTGAGAAACAGATTAGGGATTTATTGGAAGATATTTAGGAATTGGAACTTCAGCATAAAAAGACACAACTACCCTCCTTTGGAAGGGAGTTAGGGCAATTGAGGAGACAGGTTACAGAGATTATGGGGATATACTAAAACATTTAATGTGAAAATGGCTTAATGTAGCTTAATGAGTAATAAAGTGCCTAAACCTCAATCAATTTCCCTGAAACTTTGCACAGCCTAAGATCTTAACTACCCAAACCAATCCAAGACGTTTTGTGCGATTCGGTGACCCACAAGGCAAACTAGGGACATTAAGCTTGTTTTTTGGGAAGCTTAATGTGGCTTAACGTACGAAAAAGACCTTGAGGCCTCGAACAGACGAGAGGATTTCCGCTGGAAACGGTCCACCGGACCGTTTCCAGCGGACATTCCTCCTCCGGATTTTGATCTGATGGCTTGTACACACCATCAGATCAAAATCCCAGCGGAAAACATAAGCGGTGACGTGCCGTGCCGTCACCGCGACGATGACCCGGTGACGTGCGCGACCCTGGAAGGTAAATACTTCCACGCATGCGTCGAATCACTTCGACGCATGCGAGGGATGGGGATCGGGCGGACTTATCCGGTAAGTCTGTACAGACGACCGGATAAGTCCGAAGGACAGATTAGCATGCTAAGAAATTTTTATCCGCTGAAAATCCGTCGGCCTACACACGACCGGATCTGTCTGCTGGAACTGATCCGCGGATCAATCCCAGCGCATAGATCCGGTCGTGTGTATGGGGCCTAAATGTTAACCAATTTCCACCAAACTTCACACAGTAGAAGACTCTATCCGTGCCAACATATTCTGAAAATGTCAGCTCATTTGGTTAATCACACCAAAAGTTATTCACATTAAGCCAATTTTACATTTAATGTGAAATTGGCATAATGTAGCTTAATGTAGCATAACGAGCAAAAAGGTGCCTAAACCTCAATCAATTGCCCTGAAACTTTGTACAGCCCAAGATCTCGACCTTCCAAACCTATCCTATAAGTTCAGCCTATCAGCTTATTTGGTTAATTACACCAAAAGTTATTCACATTAAGCTATATTTTACAATACTAAAACATTTCATGTGAAATTGGCTTAATGTAGCTTAACGAGCAATAAAGTGCCTAAACCTCAATCAATTGCCCTGAATCTTTGCACAACTAAAGATCTCAACATCCCAAACCTATCCTATGTGTTTCGTGCGATTAGGTGTTCCACAAGGCAAACTAGGGACATTAAGCTTGTTTTTTTGGGAGCTTAACGTACAGAAAAGACCTTAAATGTAAACCAATTTCCCCCAAACTTCACACAATAGAATGCTCTATCCATGCCAACATATTCTGAAAATTTCAGCTCATTTGGGTAATCACACCAAAAGTTATTCACATTAAGCTATATTTTACAATGCTAAAACATTTATAGCCAGATTCAGTTAGAGATACGCCGGCGTATCAGTAGATACGCCGTCGTAACTCCGAAACTGCGCCGTCGTATATTTAAGAGTATTCTCAAACTGAGATACGCTTAAATATTGCTAAGATACGACCACCAGCACCGTCGTATCTTAGCTGTCTATTTACGCTGGCCGCTAGGGGCGTGTACGCTGATTTACGCCTAGAATGCGTAAATCAGCGAGATTCGCCTATTCACGACTGTACGCTTGAAATCGACGGGTGATCAGCGGTCCGGTCCAGCGATGAGAAGATCCATCCGTCCATAGCGCAGCAGGCGAACTCCAATCTCCTCTGGACACAGCCCAGCGGAATGACGCGCTGGAGCTTTGACATTTCTTGTATAGGGGAAGCGGCCACCCGTCACGTGACCCCACCCCCATCGCTGGATAGAAGACAACGTTGGAGCAGGGAGCCGCATCGAGAGTGGATTACCACCGCTGCATTTTTTTTTTATTAATAAAGGAATTTTTTCTACGGTGTCTGTGTGTGATTTTTTTTAACTATTTACACTTCCTTCTTGAAATGTTAGAGGTACAGTGTACCCCATTACCAATTCACATGGGGGATTCTGATAAGCCCCCCGCCCGCAGACCCCCACAACCAATGGGCAAGGGTTGTGGGGATGAGGCCCTTGTCCCCATCAACATGGGGACATCCTCCCCATGTTGAGGGCATGTGGCCTGGTGCCTGGTGCCGCACTCTGTCCCCCCTCTTTTCTGTGGCCGGCCAGGTTAACGTGCTCGGATAAGGGTCTTGTGTGGATTTTTGGGGGAACTCCACACCATTTTTTTTTTTAAATTTGGGGTGGAGTTCCCCTTAAAATCCACACCAGACCTGAAGGGTCTGGTATGGATATTTGGGGGGAACCCCACGTCATTTTTTTTTAAATTGACGGTGGGGTTCCCTTTAATATCCATATCAGACCTGTTAATGGAATTTGGGGGGACCCCCACGCTTTTTTTTTTTATGAATGAATCATCTCTGAATTGCCAGAGCCGACAATTCATTAGAGCCGCAAAGCCGGTTTTAAATGCCTTTTTTTCTTTCAGAAATGACACTTTGTGCAGGGACAGTTCTATGTACGGGAAACATGCGCTTTTTCACATGCTGACTTTACACCCCCCCTAGGTACGAAATTTAAAGTAATATTACACTTTTATTGTTTCACTTTTAGCATTATTAAATTCACTGCTCCTGAAAAAACGGCCGTTTTTAAAACTTATTTTTGCATTGATACATGTTTCCTGGGACAGGACCCAGGTCCCCAAACACTTTTTAGGACAATAACTTGCATATTAGCCTTTAAAATCAAACACTTTAGATTTCTCCCATAGAGACTTTAACAGGGTGTTCCGCGGCTTTTCGAATTTGCCGCGAACACCCCTAATTGTTCGTTGTTCGCCGAACAGGCGAACAGGCAATGTTCGAGTAGAACATGAGTTCGACTTGAACTCGAAGCTCATCCCTAATACCAACATATTCTGAAAATTTCAGCTCATTTGGTTAATCACACCAAAAGTTATTCACATTAAGCTATATTTTACAATGCTAAAACATAGAGGCCCGGATTCACAAAGGATTTACAACGGCGTATCTCCAGATACGCCGTCGTAAGTCCGAATGTGAGGCATCGTATCTCTGCGCCTGATTCAAAGAATCAGATACGCATAGGTGTGCGCAGCCTATTGCATAAGGGTGTGCACCCCAAAGCTCTAACACATATGCATTTGACATATTTACCGGCCTCTTCCCCGCTCTCCATCCTGAAATAATAGGAGAAAGGAGGAGCAAGGGAGCACATGGGGGGCATATATTGGTACCCATCCCCTACATTTTCTTCCTGTGGCAGCTGAATGTTGACAAAAGGGAGAGGAAAAGCCAACTTTCAGCTGCTGCAGAAGGAAAATACAGATTGGTTCCACTAAATTCCACCCCACCACCTCTCCTGTCCAGGTTCCGAGGGTCAGCAAGGAAGGATTGTGGTTTACCTGTCACCTTCCCACCATTGACAGGTTGCTAACCCCAGAATAAGGGTGTGCCCAGGCACACCTGACACACCCCTTGCGCACGCCTATGCAGATACGCCTCACTGTTGCCAAGATACGAGCGGCGTAAGTCTCCTATGCCGTTGTATCTTGGGGTGCATATTTACGCTGGCCTCTAGGGGCGCTTCCGTATATTTCCGCATCTAATATGCAAATGAGAGGCTGTCCCTGCTGCTTGATAGGCTTTCCTAAGGTCTAAGTCTATTTTCCTGTCCATTAGGTCCTTGAAGGAGGATGAGTCCTCCATAGGTAGAGTCACATTTTTTGCCAAGCGGACAACTGCCGCATCGACCGTAGGTGGCGAGTCAAGTGAGATTCTCTCCATTTCCTGTAGAGGATATCATTTCTGCATACGGTTGAGGGAAAACCTTTTATCGTTTTTTTGCCACTCTTGCTTTAGGACTCCCTTGATTTCATCCATGAATGGAAAGTAGGATTGTCTTTTTTGTAGAAAAGGGTAATAGGATTTTGCCTTGTTTGGCACTTCCTCCTCTTCCCATGCGATCGCCTGCTTTATGACCAGAATGAGGGGTTCTACAAGGGAAAAACTGAACCCGAGTTGTTCTGGGTCCTCCTCTGATGAGGAGGAACTGTCCTTCTCTGCAGGCTGAGAAGACTGTAAGGCCACCCCACTGGGTATAGCCATACTGCTTGCTGAAGTCCCTGGTTGGTCTTCCAGTGGAACCTCTTATGTGGCTGGCTGGTCTGATGTAAACTCACACATGGAATCTCGTACTACTTTTTTTTAGCAATGACGAGACCTGCGCAATGTCCTGTTCCCTGTCCCCTGCAAACTCTTCAAGACAGTTTTTGCACACCAACTTGTTGGACAGGGGAACGGCGCCACAGGCCCAGCATGATTTCTTGTTGGGACGCCTGTATTGCTCTGGAGAAGAGGAGGAGCGACGCACTCTCTGATTTTTTCTTTGAGCAGGAGCGATTCCTAGAGCTATTTCCCTTTGAAGAGCGTCTGTCCTCTCTTGTTCTTGGACTCCTAGAGCGTGAGCGTGCGGGGCTGAAATGAATCAAAGCAAACCGCATTAGAGGGCACTCTTTTTAAGGGTCACCTGAAAACTTACCAACTAGGGGTCCCCCTACCTTAAGTATTGAGGGTCTTGCATAAGTGGTAACTGCCTCATGGCAATAGAGAATAAGGGACGGCTAGCGTACAAAAGAGACAGCTGAAAGAAAGACAGAAAAGTGGCGATTGCTAAAATTTGTCCCATTTTTTTTTTTTTACATGATACAAAAGCAAAAAAAGAATCTAACTATAATCAGGCAAACAGATCACAACCACAATAATACATTACTTTATATAAAATTATATAATATTCAACATTATATAAAAATTCCCTTTTTTTTAAACAGAAAACTTTCTTACCAGTAGATGGCGCCACAGAAGGTTGCTACTTCTGGATCCAGAAAGCACTTCAAAGTCAGGAGCCACAGACAAAAGGCTGTATGTTGGCCACTCTACAACAGCCTACTGATAAATTTAAACTATCCCGGGATTAACTGAACCCGCCCCCAGGCTCCTTCTTGCTGCTGTGGGCAAAATTAATTACTTTGCCCAAAACAAACATGGCGTCCTGAGCCTCCGTCGGCCAGTGCACATGTGTGAACCTGGCGCAGCCCAATGACATCATCAGGCCATCCTAGGCCGGTAAATACAGCGCTGGGCAGCCGCCCCACGCCTATAGGGAGACACTAAAACACCCACAGTACAGCGTGACCCGCTCTCCCCCCCCGAGAAGGAAATGTTTGAGAAAAGAAAGACAAAGGTAAGGTAAAGACACAGTCTGCTGACCACAGAGAGAAAATGACATGCTGGCCCCCCCAAAGCTCTGTAACCAAGTAATGCTAATAAATGGCAGATTTCGATCCTAAAGAGGAAACACTGCAGGGACCCCTTCAAGACCACACAGACGAGGGTTTCTCAGACTATTTAGCGCGATGTTAGCAGCCCAAGCTCTGAGACTTCGCACTGGGAGAGGCCTGAACCCAGACGGCTACTGCTCAGCGGCAGAGTGGGGGGACATAAAACTCCTTACTTCATCACTAGCGTGGAGGAAAAAAAGAAGAATGGGGTGGTGGCTAACCATGCCTTAATTTATGCTATTCACTGGTCCTGGAGGAGGGGTCAAGAGGCGGAGCTCTATCACTAGTATGCTGCCATGTTGGCGTCAGAAAAAGACCTTAACTGTTAACTATTTTCCCCCAAACTTCACACAGTAGAAGATTCTATCCATACCAACATATTCTGAAAATTTCAGCTCATTTGGTTAATCACACCAAAAGTTATTTACATTAAGCTATATTTTACAATACTAAAACATTTAATGTGAAATTGGCTTAATGTAGCTTAATGTGGCTTAACGAGCAAAAGAGTGCCTTAACCTCAATCAATTGCCCTGAAACTTTGCACAGCCTAAGATCTCGACCTTCCTATACAAGAAGTTACCAGTGATTTGGTGTCCCATAAGGCAAACTAGGGACATTAAGCTTGTTTTTTTGGGAGCTTAATGTGGCTTAACGTACGAAAAAGACCTTAAATGTTAACCATTTTCCCCCAAACTTCACACAGTAGAAGACTTTATTCATACCAACATATTCTGAACATTTCAGCTCATTTGGTTAACCACTTCCTGACCGCCGCATGTATATGTACGTCCACAGAATGGCACGTACAGGCAAATGGGCGTACAGGTACGTCCTTGCCTTCTAGCGGGTGGGGGGTCCGATCGGGACCCCTCCGCTACATGCGGCGGTCGGATTCCCGCAGGGAGCGATCCGGGACGACGGCGCGGCTATTCGTTTATAGCCGCTCCGTCGCGATCGCTCCCCGGAGCTGAAGAACGGGGAGAGCCGTATGTAAACACGGCTTCCCCGTGCTTCACTATGGCGCTGCATCGATCGAGTGATCCCTTATATAGTGAGACTCGATCGATGACGTCAGTCCTACAGCCACACCCCCCTACAGTTGTAAACACACACTAAGTGAACACTAACTCCTACAACGCCCCCTGTGGTTAACTCCCAAACTGCAACTGTCATTTTCACAATAAACAATGCAATTTAAATGTATTTTTTGCTGTGAAAATGACAATGGTCCCAAAAATGTGTCAAAATTGTCCGAAGTGTCCGCCATAATGTCGCAGTCACGAAAAAAATCGCTGATCGCCGCCATTAGTAGTAAAAAAAAAATAATTAATAAAAATGCAATAAAACTATCCCCTATTTTGTAAACGCTATAAATTTTGCGCAAACCAATCGATAAACGCCTATTGCGATTTTTTTTTTACCAGAAATAGGTAGAAGAATACGTATCGGCCTAAACCGAGGAATTTTTTTTTTAATATATATGTTTTTGGGGGATATTTATTATAGCAAAAAGTAAAAAATATTGAATGTTTTTCAAAATTGTCGCTCTATTTTTGTTTATAGCGCAAAAAATAAAAATCGCAGAGGTGATCAAATACCACCAAAAGAAGGCTCTAAAAAAGGACGCCAATTTTGTTTGGGAGCCACGTCGCACGACCGCGCAATTGTCTGTTAAAGCGACGCAGTGCCGAATTGCAAAACCTGGCCTGGGCATTTAGCTGCCTAAAGGTCCGGGGCTTAAGTGGTTAATCACACCAAAAGTTATTTACATTAAGCTATATTTTACAATACTAAAACATTTCGGGCCAGATCCACATACATTTCGATCGGCGCAGCGTATCAGAGATACACTACGCCGCCGTACCTTACCTGGCGTATATTCGAATCCTCAGCGAGTTTGCGCCTTAAGTTACAAGGGCGTAGTGTATTTCTGGCAGCGGATTTCAAATTGGGCGGGTTGGGGGCGGGTTTCATTTAAATGAAGCGCGTCCCCGTGCCGATTGAACTGCGCATGCTTCGTTTTGAAATTTCCCGCTGTGCTTTGCGTGAAATGACGTCGCAACAACGTCATTTTTTTAACTTAGACGTGAGTTACGTCCATCCCTATTCACGGACGACTTGCGCAAAAAAAAAAAAAATTCTAATTTCGACGCAGGAACGACGGCCATACTTAACATGGGAAGTCTATCTATACACCGAAAAATACCAGCTTTAACTATACGCCGAAAAAAAGCCGACTACAGACAACGTTAGAAAATGCGACGGACGCGCGTACGTTCGTGGATCGTCGTAAATCTCTAATTTGCATACTCGATGCGGAAAACGACGCAAACTCCACCCAGCGGGCGCCGAAGTATTGCATCTAAGATCCGAAGGCCTACAAAGCCGTACGCCAGTCGGATCTTACCCAGATGCTGTTGTATCTTAGTTTGAGGATTCAAACTAAAGATACGACGTGGGAAATTTGAAAGTACGCCGGCGTATCAGTAGATACGCCGGCGTACTTCGTCTGTGGATCTGGCCCAGCATGTGAAATTGGCTTAATGTAGCTTAACGAGCAAAAGAGTGCCTTAACCTCAATCAATTGCCCTGAAACTTTGCACAGCCTAAGATCTCAAATTTTCAAACCTATCCTATAAGTTTCAAGCGATTTGGTGTTCCACAAGGCAACTAGCGACATTAAGCATGGGCTCTGGGGAGCTTAATGTACTTAAAACGTACTTAATGTACTTAACGTACTTAAATGGTAACCAATTTCCCCCAAACTTTACACAATAGAAGGCTCTATCCACGCCAACATATTCAGAAATTTCAGCTCATTTGGTTAATCACACCAAAAGTCAGTCACATTTTACAACCCTAAAACATGTGGCTTAGTGTAAAAAGAGCATAATGCAGTGGCGTACTAAGTTGGGGGGGGGGGGCGTGCCGCACCAGGGGGAGTGCGAGCCGCACCCGAGTGATACCCATCCCGTCGGCAGACCCGGCCGCAAAGATCCCCTTCTCTCGTGGCCGTGCTGCGGCTCTGATAAGTCTCGGCTGTGACTGTCTCGCAGTCACACAGCCGAGCAGAGTAAAGCCGCGCCGCCTCCCCCTCCTCCCTGTAGTCTACAAGTGCTGTGTGTGCAGCACGCGGCGCGCTGATGATCTGACCTGAACGAGGTGCATTACGGGTCTGAAGGGGGGGTGTCTGCACTGTTGTAGGGGGCTCTGTATTGTAGGGGGGCTGTATTGTAGGGGGGCTCTGTATTGTAGGGGGGGTCTGCACTGTAGGGGGGTTGTTTTGTAGGGGGGAGGTCTGTTTTGTAGGGGGGGTCTGTATTGTAGGGGGTGTCAGAGAACCAACTATGAACTGAGACCTGGCAGACCTGTCTTGCACGGCCCAACAAGCACAATGCGCAGACGCCCTGGCTTGTCTCTCGGCTTATCCTTTGTCCTGCTCCTGTCTGCTGGTTCCTGTGTATGACCCTGGCTCGCCTCCTGACCTGTTCCCGTCTCTTCCTGCTTCATGTGCATGACTACCGGCTTGGCTCCTGACTCCGCCCCTGGGTCCTCGTGCCAGTCTACCTCATCTGGTACTTCTGAGGTACCCCTGCCTGACTACATATCCTGGCATACAGCTGATCTCCAACATCACTCAGCAAGTCGCAGCTGGCAACCCTTGCACCTCTGGGCCGAACACCCCCTGTGTTACCTCCAGGGGGCGTTCTGCACTTGGTCTTAAGGGAAGCCCTCTCAGCACTTCGGCCTCTGGTAAGGTACGTGACAGTATCATGCAGCCAGAAGTGTCAGAGGCCGACAGAGGTGCTTCCCCGCTTGAGACTTTGTGCCAGCAGGTCGCAGCCCTTCCGCAAGCTGTGACAAGCCTACAGTATTGCTACTCTCAGCAAGCTACCTTCCGAATCAGATGATGTTCCCTCCTCCAGAGCCCCGTGTACCCACTTCAGAACGCTTCTCAGGTGATCGAAAGAAGTTCAGAGCGTTCAAAGTCTCCTGTATCCTGTACCTGACCCTGCAGCCAAGAACTTTTTCCCTAGAAACTGTTAAAGTGGGGTTCGTTATCACTTTGCTGTCTGAGGGACCTCAATCCTGGACCCATCAGTTGTGGGAGCAAAAAAGCCCCGCCATCAACACTTTGGACTCCTTCTTCAAAGCTATGGCCACTTTATATGATGATCTTCTACGTCCAGCCACCGCAGAGGCAGCCCTCCATGCCCTACGACAAGGACCACGCCCTGTAGAGGACTATACGGTGGATTTTCGTAATTGGGCTGCAGACACAGGATGGAACGAGGCCGCCCTCAGGCACCAATTCCGCCTTGGCCTGTCTGAACCTATTAAGGACGAACTAGCACGAGTGGAGGCCCCTGCCACCTTGGAGGGGCTTATTCGACTGGCCATTCAACTTGACAGGCGCCTGCGGGAGCGACTGTCTGAACGTGCCTGCCGGCCTTCTCACTTACAGTCTATGACCCCAGCCGCTCACGTGTCCTCCTCTTCCGTCACGATCAATAGGTGGCCTATGCAGGTTGGTATGGTTCGCCCTGCCTTGACTCCCAATGAAAGACTTCATCGCCGACAGGCGAACCTCTGTTTCTACTGCAGAGCGGCCGGACATCTTCTTTCCAGTTGTCCAACCCGGCCCTGTAGGCCCTCTCCCCGCAACCTGTTGCATCTCCGTCTCCCGAGACCCTCCTCAACTCACCTGGTTCTCCATGTCATATTACAGTTGGCAAGAGGGGAGGTCAGATTCCCAGCAATAATCGACTCTGGAGCGTGTAGTTGCTTTTTGGACATTTCTGTTACTAAGGACTACCAGATCCCTTCTGCGGAACAAAGACTTGAGATTCATTTGGCCGATGGATCTGCACCTTGTTCAGGGCCTGTTACCCAAGAGACTTTACCTATTTTTACCTCAACTGATTCTGGACATCAAGAGTTCCTCTGTCTGGATGTTATTTGTTCACCGATGTTTCCTGTGATCCTGGGGCTCCCTTGGCTGAGGGCACACAGCCCACAGATAGACTGGAGCACAGGGAGTATCGCCTTCAAATCAAGTTACTGCCGTCAGCACTGCATAAGGCCCGAGACTTCAGCCTCTCCCAGTTGTCTCACCGTCCAGCCAGCCTCCACTTCCAACCCAAATGTTCCTTCAGTCTACCATGATTTCCTTGACGTCTTCGATAAAAAGAAAGCCAATACCTTACTACCACACCGTCCTTACGACTGCCCTATTGAGTTGTTGCCTGGTGCAGAAATCCCCTTTGGGCGAATATTCCAACTTTCAGAGACTGAGCTCGAGACCTTACGTCAATACGTTGATGAAAATCTGGAAAAGAAGTTCATCCGCCTATCTTCCTCTCCAGCCGGTGCTGGAATCTTCTTCGTAGAGAAGAAAGATCATTCCCTCAGGCCCTGCGTGGATTACAGAGAACTCAACAAGATCACCATTAAGAACAGATATCCTCTCCCTCTCATTCCCAAACTTTTTCAGAGATTCCGTACTGCACGAGTCTTTACCAAACTGGATCTACGAGGTGCTTACAACCTTGTGCGTATTCGGGAGGGGGATGAATGGAAGACCGCCTTTAGAACCCGTTTCGGTCACTTAGAATATCTCGTTATGTAACGCCCCGGCGACCTTTCAACATTTTGTGAATGACATCTTCAGAGAGTTCCTGGATTACTTTGTAATCGTTTATTTAGACGACATTCTCATTTTTTCTGCTACCCTGGAATTACATAGAACCCATGTCCGGAAAGTACTAACCACATTAAGGTTGCACGGGCTCTAAGCAAAAGCGGAAAAGTGCGAATTTGAAAACTCATCCATACAGTTCCTGGGTCTAATCATTTCCACATCTGGAATCTCCATGGATCCTCAGAAAGTATCCGCTATTTTGGAATGGTCAGCCCCTACTGATAAGAAAGGCATTCAGAGGTTCATCGGGTTCGCAAATTTTTACAGGAGGTTTATTAAAGACTTTTCCGGCATTATTGCCCCCATTACCCAGCAGACCCGCCAACATACCCGTTTTCAGTGGACCCAGGAGGCCCAGGAAGCCTTCGATAAAATAAAGGCTCTGTTTACTTAGGCCCCCGTTCTACAACACCCGGATCCAACCTTACCTTATGTCCTTGAGGTCGACACATCGGAAGTCGCCTTAGGGGCTGTCCTGTCTCAACGACAAGGTCCTAAAGCTTTGCTCCATCCAATAGCTTTTTTCTCCCGAAAATTGAGCCAGCCGGAAAGGAATTATGATGTGGGGGATCGGGAGTTACTGGCGATAAAAGCTGCTTTAGAGGAATGGCAGTATCTCCTTGAAGGTGCCGCTCACCCCATCATGGTATTCACGGATCATAAAAATCTTAAATAAATCAGATCCGCCAAACGACTGAGACCTCGGCAAGCCAGGTGGGCTTTATTCTTTTCAAGATTTAATTTTCATCTCACCTACCGCCCAGGGTCCAAAAATGGTAAAGCAGATGCCCTCTCACGCATGTTCCCAGAGACCCCAGAGACTGTCATTCCCAGCACGAACTTGTCCCCCCAGAACTTCCTGTTGATTCAGCCCAACCTAAAGTCAGCCCTGGAACAAGCCTCTGCTCAATGTCCTGAATCTGAGAGTTCTGCATTCAGAAAACAAGAAGGGCTCCTGTGGCACGGAATTAAGATTTTTGTTCCCGAGGGAGCCAGACTTCAGCTTCTCAAAACCCTTCATGAACATCAGCTTGCCGGCCATTTTGGGGTCCATAAGACTTCTGAGCTGATTCAGCGATCCTACTGGTGGCCTGACCTGAGAAAGGAGTGCAAGGACTTTGTAAGTTCCTGTACAGTTTGTGCCAGAAGAAAAGGAAGCCGCACACAAGCCTGGGGCCTGTTAAGACCATTACCTGTCCCTGACCATCCATGGAAAGCGATATCTATGGACTTCATAGTGGAATTACCCCCCTCTGAAGGGTTTACCACGATCCTGGTGGTGGTCGACCAGCTAACGAAGATGGCACATTTTTTGCCTTTATTAGGTACCCCCTCGGCCATGGATACGGCTCATACATTTATCAAGGAGATTGTGAGATTGCACGGCCTACCCAGTAGTATTGTATCTGATAGAGGGGTACAATTTACCTCAAGATTTTGGAAAGCTCTCTGTAAAGCCCTTAACATCGAAGTCTGCTTGTCATCCGCTTATCACCCACAAAGTAATGGCCAAACGGAGAGAACCAACCAGACGCTGGAGCAATATCTCCGCTGATTTTCCACCTCCTCTCAAGACAATTGGATAGTCCTACTTCCATGTGCCGAATTTGCATAAAATTAATTCGGTACACGCCACCACTAATCAGTCTCCGTTGTGGGCAAATTACGGATTTCATCCGTCCTTCTTGCCCAATACCGTTCCTGAAGCAACGGTGCCTGCTGTACAGAGACAGATTAACTTTTCTCCAAGAAAATTTACAGGTTCTTCAGGAAACTATGCAAAAATCCCAGGACTATAAGAAATACTATGACAGGAAGAAGAAGGAGAGTCCGACTCTGGAAGTAGGAGACAAGGTTTTGCTTTCTACCTTGAACCTCAAACTGTCCTGCCCGTCCCGGAAACTGGGCCCTAAGTTCATTGGTCCTTTTGAAATTAAGAGAAACATTAATCCTGTGGCCTTTGAATTGTCCCTGCAGCACTTTTATAAGATTCATCCAGTCTTTCACGTCTCACTTCTCAAACCAGCCATTGCCGGTTCCTTTCCTGGAAGAGAAGATCCACCTCCACCTCCAGTTACAGTGGGTGAGGACATGGAATTTGAGATGGAAGCCATTTTGGATTGTCGGAAGAGAGGTAGACAAATCCAATATCTAGTAAAATGGAAGGGCTACTCTCTCGAAGAAAGCTCTTGGGAACCTGTAAAAGATGTTCATGCCCCTAAACTGTTGTCTGAATTCTTCAGGAAGTACCCAGAGAAGCAAGTACGTTTGGGCATCCGGAGGCTGCCCCTGAGGGGGGGGCACTGTCAGAGAACCAACTATGAACTGAGACCTGGCAGACCTGTCTTGCACGGCCCAACAAGCACAATGCGCGCTCAGACGCGTGCATCGCACACACGCTCGCAGACGCGTGCAGAGGCGCACACACGAGCAACAACACTGTGAACTCATTGTTCTTTACTGCGCACGCGCGTGCGCCAGTACGCACGCAATGTGGGCGGGACTCCTGGCGTCAGTGCACTATTTAAAGCTTGCTGCAGCAGTGACTAACTGCTGCATGATCTTCAGCCCTGGATGTTATCCCGAGTTCCTGTACCTTGTGTTCCTGTTCCTTGAGTTCCTGTTGACGACCCGGCTTGCCTGACCAGACTTCTCCGTGCATGACCCCTGGCTTGTCTCTCGGCTTATCCTTTGTCCTGCTCCTGTCTGCTGGTTCCTGTGTATGACCCTGGCTCGCCTCCTGACCTGTTCCCGTCTCTTTCTGCTTCATGTGCATGACTACCGGCTTGGCTCCTAAATCCGCCCCTGGGTCTTCCTGCCAGTCTACCTCATCTGGTACTTCTGAGGTACCCCTGCCTGACTACGTATCCTGGCATACAGCTGATCGCCAATTTCACTAAGCAAGTCACAGCTGGCAACCCTTGCATCTCTGGGCCGAACACCCCCTGTGTCACCTCCAGGGGGCGTTCTGCACTTGGTCCTAAGGGAAGCCCTCTCAGCACTTCGGCCTCTGGTAAGGTACGTGACAGTGGGTCTGTATTGTAGGAGGGTCTAAAAAAAATTGGGCTAACTTTTACTGTTTTGTTATTTTTTAACTATTGCGCAAATACCGTGCGAGATAAAAAGTTGCAATGACTGCCACTTTATTCCCTAGGGTGTCTGCTAAAAATATATATATAATGTTTGGGGGTTCTGTGTAATTTTCTAGCAAAAAAAGGATGATTTTTACATAAAGGAGAGAAGTGCCAGAATAGGCCCGGTATGGAAGTGGTTAAGCTAAATGTCAATCATTTCCCTTGTGGGAAACCAAAATCCATAAACCTTTAGGATAGGGTTGGGAAGATTAAAACTTTGCTTGTGCAAAGTTTCAAAGCTATTGATTAACCACTTCAGCCCCGGAAGGATTTGCCCCCCTATTGGCCAGGCCATTTTTTGCGATACTAGACTGCGTCGATATAACTGACAACTGCATGGTCATGCGACGTTGTACCCAAACAAAATTGACGTCCTTTTTTCCCACAAATAGATCTTTCTTTTGGTGGTAATTGCTCATCACTGCGGTTTTAATTTTCTGCGCTATAAACAAAAAAAAGAGCGTCAATTTTGAAAAAAATAAACTTTTTTTACTTTTTGCTAAAATAAATATCCCCAAAAAATGTTTTATAAACAATTTCTTCATCAGTTTAGGTCAATATGTATTCTTATACATATTTTTGGTAAAAAAAAATAGCAATAAGCTTATATTGTTTGGTTTGGGCAAAAGTTATAGCATTTACAAAATAGGGAATAGATTTATGGCATTTTTATGGAATTTTTATTTATTTTTTACTAGTAATGTCAGTGAGCTGCGATTTTTTTTACCGGGACTGCAACATTATAGCAGACAGATTAGACACTTTTCTGGGACCATTGACATTTATAAAGTGATCAGTGCTATAAAAATGCTTTAATTACTGTGCAAATGTCACTGGCAGGGAAGGGGTTAACACTGGGGGGCGATCAAGGGGTTAAATGTGTCCTTAGTGTTTATATAGATATGGTCCAAAATGCATAGATTCACCCAAGAAAAAGGCACCTAATCCCAAATAGGTAGATAAAGTTTTTTCAAAAAAGAAAGAAAAGGGGGATAATTTGCGGTGTGTGTTTTTTGGACCCATGCGATTTCCTTTTCCAGTTGCATCTGCATTCCAACTGACTGATGCTCTCTGTTACCCACTGAATTAAATCAACAACTAGTTGTCCACTTCCTTTTAAACTAATTAAAGCGGGAGTTCACCCATTTAAAAAAAAAAATCTCCCCTTAGCTTCCTGCTCGTTCGGTCTAGGGGAATCGGCTATTTATATTAAAATATGTGCAGTACTTACCCGTTTTCGAGCTGCATCTTCTTCCGTCGCTTCCGGGTATGGGTCTTCGGGAGCGGGCGTTCCTTCTTGATTGACATTCTTCCGAGAGGCTTCCGACGGTCGCATCCATCGCGTCACTCGTAGCCGAAAGAAGCCGAACGTCGGTGCGGCTCTATACTGCGCCTGCGCACCGACGTTCGGCTTCTTTCGGAAAATCGTGACGCGATGGATGCGACCGTCGGAAGCCTCTCGGAAACCTGTCAATCAAGAAGGAACGCCCATTCCCGAAGCCCATACCCGGAAGCGACGGAGAGGATGCGTCTCGTAAACGGGTAAGTACTGCACATATTTTAAAATAAATAGCCGATTCCCCTAGTAATAATGAGCAGGAATCTAAGGGGGAAAAGTGCCCTCTAAGGGTGAACCCCCGCTTTAAGTGTATATTTTGTATTTCTATTTATGAATAAAGTATTTTTTGTAAATTTTGTAACAAAGAATTTGAGCTTTCTCATCACTATCATTTTACAAAAACACACACCGCAAATTATCCCCTTTTTCTTTCTTTTTTGAAAAAACTTTGTGTCCTTAGTGTGTTTCTAACTGTGAGGGGATGGGAATGACCAGAAGGGGAGCCAGATCTTTGTTCCTGCCAACTAGGGTTGCCAACTCATCCCTTTAAAACAGAACACATATTAATTACACAGGTTCTGAGGCTAATTTAATGCAAATGAGGCACCAAGTGAGTTTAATTACCTCCTTAATCAGCCACAGAACCTGTGTAATTAATATGTGTTCTGTTTTAAAGGGATGAGTTGGCAACCCTACTGCCAACTGCCCCCACAGCAAGCAGCTAGCTATAGGGCACTCGAGCCGAGCCGCAGCTTTGTGTGTCCATTTTAACACAGAGCCATGGTTTGGCCCCGCCCCCTCTTTCTCCTCCATCTGTCACTTGGCTCTCGGGTGGAGGCGCCACCATCTTCGGTAAGGGAATCAGGAAGTGAAGCCTTGCGGCTATCTATGCCCAGGAGTGGGAGCAAAATACCTGTATTAGACAGGTATCAGCTTCCCCCTCCCCTTGAAAGGTGTCAAATGTGACACAGAGTGGGGGAGGATTCCGAAAAATGGAAGTTCCATTTTTATGTGCAACTCCGCTTTAAGATAACACCGTAATACATAGAATTTTTATTTAACTACTTGCCGACCAGCCGCCGTCATTCTACGGCGGCAGGTCGGCTCTCCTGGGCGAGAGCCCGTAGCTATGCGGCGGCTCTTTGAGCGGCCACTAGGGGCGCGTGCGCGCCGCCGGAGGTGCGCGCGCACACCCCCCGCTCGTCCGTGACTCCCGTGCGGGTGCCCGGCGGACCCGATCGCGGCCGGGCACCCGCGATTGCTCGTTACAGAGCGGGGACCGGGAGCTGTGTGTGTAAACACACAGCTCTCGGTCCTGTCAGGGGGGGGAAATGCTGATCTTCTGTTCATACAATGTATGAACAGAGGATCAGTGTTTCCCCTAGTGAGGCCACCCCCCCCCCACAGTAAGAACACACCCAGGGACATACTTAACCCCTTCCCCGCCCCCTAGTGTTAACCCCTTCACTGCCAGTGGCATTTTTATAGTAATCCAATGCATTTTTATAGCACTGATCGCTATAAAAATGCCAATGGTCCCAAAAATGTGTCCGAAGTGTCCGCCATAATGTCGCAGTACCGAAAAAAATCGCTGATCGCAGCCATTACTAGTAAAAAAAATATATTAATAAAAATGCCATAAAAATACCCCCTATTTTGTAAACGCTATAACTTTTGCGCAAACCAATCAATAAACGCTTATTGCGACTTTTTTTTACGAAAAATATGTAGAAAAATACGTATCGTCCTAAACTGAGGAAAATTTTTTTTTTTATATATTTTTGGGGGATATTTATTACAGCAAAAAGTAAAAAATATTATTTTTTTTCAAAATTGTCGCTTTATTTTTGTTTATAGCGCAAAAAATAAAAACAGCAGAGGTGATCAAATACCACCAAAAGAAAGCTCTATTTGTGGGAAAAAAAGGACGCCAATTTTGTTTGGGAGCCACATCGCACGACCGCGCAATTGTCAGTTAAAGCGGCGCAGTCCCGAATCGCAAAAAGTGCTCTGGTCTTTGGGCAGCAATATGGTCCGGGGGTTAAGTGGTTAAGGTCAAACAAGGCTTTCTTTCTGTGAATATTGTCCTACAACAAAATTATTATTTTTATTTTTTTTGCAATCCTAAGACAATTTAATGTAATAAAACTAAACAAAAGGCATTTTTTTCCCAGCAGTAAATATATGTAAAAAGTTGTAAAAAATATTAATAAGCAAAGCAAACAAAACCAAAAAAATAGTTTAACTATTACCGAGGTTCACCATCCCTGTATTAGATAAATAAAATAGAAAAGAAAAAAAAATCACCAAGAAAATTACACTTGAAGAGAGAAGGAGAATATAGAGTTAATCAGTGCTGATTAGAGAAAATTAAAGGGTTAAAAAGGGGTTCAACAGAGGAACGTTTAATTAGAAAAAAAAAAAGAAAAATTTTTTTTTTTGCCTTGTCATGGTTGCTTTAACTCTCTTCACCTGCAAATCAAAGTTCAATCAAAGTTCATCCCTATACAGATTCAGAACACAGAACATTACAATTGATACAGTGTTTCAATGTAAATTTCTGTGAAGTGTTTGTTGATAAACTTTGCCAGCCTGCTTCTTTTTTTTATTTATTTTGACAACTACTATATTGTAAAATATAGCTTAAAGGGGTATTCCAGCCAATTTTTATGTTTATAAAAAGTCAGCAGCTACAAAAAGTGTAGCTGCTGGCTTTTAATAAACATACACTTACCTGCTCCAGCGTTCCAGCGACACGCGGCCGGGGTTCCGCTCCTCTCCCCCCTCCCCAGCCGGCTTCTTCATTTCAACTGTGGGCACCCGGCCGTGACAGCTTTTGGCTTCACGGCCAGGCACCCACTGCGCATGCGCGCGGCGCTGCGCCGTCTGATTGGACAGGAGATCGCCTAGGACCTGTGAAGTGCAGGGCCGGATTTGCTCTCCCTGCCGCCCCAAGGCCAGGTTCCAAAATGCACCCCCTCCCCACCAACCGAACCCCCCCCAAATCAACGGAGAATGTGCGGCACGGTTAGTTCAAATATGTTTTGTTTGTTTTTTTACTTTTTTATCACTTTTTTTTATTTTTATTTATTTGTAGCTTGTCGCTTACTTTTTTTAATTTTTGTATAATTTTCTTCCCCGTGCTTCACTGTGGCGGCTGCATTGATCAAGTGATCCCTTTTATAGGGAGACTCGATCGATGACGTCAGTCCTACAGCCACACACCCCATCAGTTGTAAACACACACTAGGTGAACCCTAACTCTTACAGCGCCCCCTGTGGTTAACTCCCAAACTGCAACTGTCATTTTCACAATAAACAATGCAATTTAAATGCATTTTTTGCTGTGAAAATTACATTGGTCCCAAAAATGTGTCAAAATTGTCCGGAGTGTCCGCCATAATGTCGCAGTCATGAAAAAAATTGCTGATCGCCGCCATTAGTAGTAAAAAAAAAAAAAATTAATAAAAATGAAATAAAACTATCCCCTATTTTGTAAACGCTATAAATTTTGCGCAAACCAATCGATAAGCGCTTATTGCGATTTTTTTTACCAAAAATATGTAGAAGAATACGTATCGGCCTAAACTGAGGAAAAATAATTTTTTTATATGTTTTTGGGGGATATTTATTATAGCAAAAAGTAAAAAATATTTTTTTCAAAATTGTTGCTCTATTTTTGTTTATAGCGCAAAAAAAAAAGAAAACGCAGAGGTGATCAAATACCACCAAAATAAAGCTCTATTTGTGGGAAAAAAAGGACGCCAATTTTGTTTGGGAGCCACGTCGCAGTGCCGAATCGCAAAAAGGGTCTGGTCCTTTACCTGCATTTTGGTCCGGGTCTTAAGTGGTTAAGCTACATTAAGCCAATTTCACATTAAATGTTTTTAGCATTGTAAAATATAGCTTAAAGCGGGGGTTCACCCGAAAAACACATTTTTAACATTAGATTGAGGCTAATTACGGGAAGCACAATCGGATGTTTTTTTTAAAATCAATGCAGTACTTACCGTTTTAGAGATAGATGCTCTCCGCCGCTTCCGGGTATGGTCTGCGGGACTGGGCGTTCCTATTTGATTGACAGCCTTCCGACTGTTGCATATAGCGCGTCACGAGTTGCCGAAAGTAGCCGAACGTCGGTGTGCAGGCGCCATATAGAGCCGCACCGACGTTCGGCTTCTTTCGGCAACTCGTGACGCGCTGTATGCGACGGTCGGAAGGCTGTCAATCAATTAGGAACGCCCAGTCCCGAAGACCATACCCGGAAGCGGCGGAGAACATCTATCTCTAAAACGGTAAGTACTGCATTGATTTAAAAAAAAAAACACCAGATTGTGCTTCCCGTAATTAGCCTCAATCTAATGTTAAAAACATTTTTTCGGGTGAACCCCCGCTTTAATGTGAATAACTTTTGGTGTGATTAACCAAATGAGCAACATGAATATGTTGGCATGGATAGAGCCTTCTATGGTGTGAAGTTTGGGGGAAATTGGTTAACATTTAAGGTATTTTTTGTACGTTAAGCCACATTAAGCTCCCCAAAAAAACAAGCTTAATGTCCCTAGTTTGCCTTGTGGAACACCAAATTGCACGAAACTTATAGGATAGGTTTGGAAGGTTGAGATCTTGGGCTGTGCAAAGTTTCAGGGCAATTGATTTGCTCGTTAAGCTACATTAAGGCAATTTCACATTAATAGGTGGATTCAGAAAGAGTTAGGCCGGCGTATCTACAGATACGCGGCGTAAGTGTAAATATGCGCCGGCGCATTTATGTTCTGTACCCACAGAACAAGATACGCCTGAAAATAGGCTTCCTCCGACCGACGCAACTTTCCTACGCCGGTGTATCGTGGGCGCATATTTACGCTCGACGCATCTTGCGCTCACATTGATTTCCTATTCAAATATGCAAATGAGGGAGATACGCCGATTCACGCATGTAAGTGCGCCCGACGCAGGCTACGCCCGGTGCGCGCAAGTCGTACGTCAGGCCTAAAGTTATTCCATCAAAAAGCTGGAATATCTTTGCACCAGGCGTGCACAGGTCAGCTGGAGAGTAGCTACAGCAGCAGCGTTACGGACGAGCTGAGCAAGCTGAGCATCCACACTTGCAGGACAACACATCTGTGTGCCAACATGACAGGGGCAGGCGTGGTCCTAGCACTACTAATGGGTCCACCGACTCGTAGGAGGGCACGGGAGAGGATATACCGCACTCGCATGAACGTCTTTGGCATGGGTGATTCGAAGGTGTATCGCATCTACAGATTCAGCCTTGATGCCATCCTAGATTTAGCCACAACCCTGCATGATGACATCACCAGCAAGACACATCGCGCACATGCAGTGCAGCCACTGGTCAAGGTACTGGCAACACTGCATTTTCTTGCAAGTGGATCTTTTCAGCGTACAAGAGGAGTTGTGTCTGGGATGTCACAATCCACCATAAGCAGATGTGTGCACCAGGTTGTCCCCGCAATCCTCACACGCATGTCCCACCACTTCATCAGACCCACCTAGGAGCATCTGCAGCAGAAGGCAATGGAGGATTTCTACAGAATTGCCAGATTCCCACACACCGTGGGGGCCATTGATTGCATACATGTGGCACTACGCCCCCCCCCCCGTGATACAGAGCACATATACTGCAATCGGAAGCACTGGCATTCCATCAACATACAGGTGATAGCTGATGCCCAATGCCTCATATGGCATGTCCGTGCCAAACAGCCAGGGTCCAGCCACGACAGCTACATATACCATCAAAGCAACATCCCAACAGATTTTGAACAGAACGTGTATGGGGACAGCTGGCTGGTTGGTGAGTGACATGGGAGTCAGGCATGACTGTCCAAACCCATGATGCAGACATCACTAGGGGCACATGCACGACTAACATCCTCCTGTCTTTTCCCTTCCAGGTGACTCTGCATATGCACTTGGACCCCATCTCATGACTCCATTCCAGACTCCCCAAACCACAGGAGAGCAAAACTACAATGCTGCACACATACGTACCCGTGCAGCAATGGCGTCCCTAGGGGGGGCAGAGGGGGCCCTGACCCCCCAACATTATGCTGTGCCCCACCATGTGCCCCCCAAAAAAAAATTGTATTTTGCTCGGGCTGCTGCTGGAGTAACAGTCCCCAGTAAGCTCTGCGGGGGATTCCTCCCCCCTCCCTCTGCTCGCCGACACTGCATAATGCGATCGCTCACACAACCACAGCCGCCCAATCTGCTCCTTCCCCTGCATCCTCATTGGCACAGAGAATGGAGAAGAGCGAGTTGCAGAAAGGACTCCATGAGCACTGTGGGGGGGGGGGGGGGGGGGGGGGGGGGGGGCCCAAGCCTTTATCTCAGTTACTGAAAAAACAGACTGATTTCTCCCGTCCTTCGGAAAGGAGAACCAGCCTGTAAATTCCGAGAGTGGTGACTGCAAGCTGAGCCGAGTGTCAGTCTATGACACTCTTTCACAGCCCGGCGAGTCCAGCCACCCCCCCTCACTCTCCTCATATACGAGCAGGGAGAAATACAGCTCCTCCTCCTCCTTTCAGTCCCACCCACACTATCCCGGTGTGCTGTATCTGAAGAGAGGTGATGTGTGGGCAGGAAATATCAGCAGCATTCCTGACTGTGTGTGAATGATGCCTGAGATTCTAACCTGCACTGTGGGTAAGTGTGTGCACTGCAGACTGCAGTACACTGTAATCACTGAACTGCATTATCTCCATCCCTTCTCTCCCTCATCTGTCTTCCTCCCCCTCTCCTGTTCTTTCAAGACATTCACAATTTACTTCCACTTTCAGTTAGGCAGGTAATATACGGTTCAAATTTCTTTCCTGCATCCACAGATTGCAGGAAAGAAACTTGCATGATTCCCCCATCAACACAGACAGTGGTGACAGGGGAATATCCCTCCTGCCCAGCAATTGTATTCTCCCGACAAACAGTGATTATTACTAGTGGCTATACAGCAACCACTAGTGATAATCATAAGAGAATCTGCTCATTAATGGTTCAAATCTCAGCCAGTTCCTGCTGAACCAGCTGAGATTTAAACTGTCTATGGCTGGTCTTAGGGCCAGATTCACGTGCAGCGGGCGCAAGTTTACATAACCGGTTTACGTTACACCGCCGCAATTTTTCCGATTTAGTGCCCGATCCACAAAGCACTTACCTGGAAATTTGCGGCGGTGTTTCGTAAACAGGTCCGGCGCAAGGCGGTCCAATTCAAATGGGGCGGGTACCATTTAAATTGGGCTCGCTCCTGCGCCGGACGTACTGCGCATGCTCCCGTCGCAAATTTCCCGACGTGCTTTGCGCAAAATTACGACGCGCCGACGTTTTGTGAATCGCGACGTGAAAAAAGATTTACGCCGGGAAAAATAAAAGATTTAAAAAAAATTCAAAAGCGACGCGGGAAAGACAGGCATACTTTAACATGGTGGAGTACTTTTACACCATGTTAAAGGTGCCCTATCTTTGCGACGGAAATCTAACACTCGCGACGACGTAACGACGGGAAAAATCTTCGTGGATCGCCGTAACTCCTAATTTCCATACCCGACGCTGGTTTACGACGCAAACTCCCCCCAGCGGCGGCCGCGGTACTGCATCCTAAGATCCGACAGTGTAAGTCCATTACACCTGTCGGATCTTCTGCCTATCTATGCGTAACTGATTCTATGAATCAGTCGCATAGTTAGAAACAGAGATACAACGGCGTATCAGGAGATACGCCGTCGTATCTCTTTTGTGAATCTGGCCCTTAGCTCTTAGGCAGCCCATACATTGATCACTTTTTTCATTCAACTATTAGGTTGAATGAAAAAAAAAGAAATGATCCAATTCCCCCATCCAGACATTATAGGTGGATGGGGGAATCCTCCCAGTGTGGACCAGTGGTGGAATAACCAGAGTTGCTGTCCTATCCCGGCTATTCACAGCGCTGGTCTCTGTCTCCATGGCAGCAGCGGCAGCACATTGGAACCCAGAGCTGGTTACTTTATGGGGCTGATTCATCTGACATTTTCAATGGGGGTGTTGAAAACATCAGATGATGACGAAACGCGTCTGGGAAGGACAGGCAGTATCGTCACCACGTTGAGGAGGAAGGGCTCCGTTTAACTTGCCGGCCGGCTTGTTCTGTTTTTAAATTTACGCTGTTTTACTGCAATGTTTGTAAGTACCTTCTGACCGTACTTTATTAAATACCTTTTATTACTGAATTACGCTATGGTGCATCTTTCTTCTATTTCCAAACTCTGCATATGGGAGAGTGTCATCTAGCGGGTTCCTGAGTGCTGCTTCCCCCATTGTGATCTGGTGGATTGAAGGCCGCGGCTGGGTTATAGCCAAATGCACAATTGGCTTACCCTCTGGTAAGCAGCCCCTTTTTACTGGTGAAGGGATTACTTCAGTCAAGGTTTTCTCACTTAGCGGTGGTCTGTCAAGGATTATTTGCATGAGTGTGTCTGCTGGAGGATTCGTTTTTAACCATTTCCTTGCTGTCTAAACATTCACTGTGGACTGCTGAACTTATTTTACATGAACTGTTTTCACTGTTCTTGGAGCCATTCCTTATGATCTAATTTTTTGGCACAGCTTTATTTGTTTTTTTTGTTGTATTGTGTATCACACGTCTGTCTGCAGCCTTAGCATTTTCTGATTAGCGCAGTTTTTTTGTTTCCATTTCACAGCCTATGATATGACTGGCATAAGAGCCTTATGCTAGTCATATCTTAGGCTGCAGTCAGCGTAACGAGGTTCCTGAATCAGGAGCATTCGAAACGCCGGCGCAAGTAAGCAATTGCGCTGCGTAACTATGGTTACTCAGACGCAATTGCTACCTGAATCTGGGCCACTGTGTTTATTAGATCTGAATGGGAGCATCACCTGGATCACATCCAGCATGTCAACAGAGAAGGTTATACAGCATTACTGCTGCCAGGTGACCACCTGGGGGCTCGTCTCTCTATAACCAATAGTGCCAGCCTTCTCCTGTATGCACCCATAATGTGACCAGCACTAGGTCCCAATAGACTGCCGTCACTGCCAAGGAGACAGATGCCAGACCAGCGCTGTCAATAGCAGGGACAGGACAGCTGGGGATCCCCACAGTGGCAGAACACCAGGGCCCGGTGGCAAGACAACCTTTGCAACCCTGATAGTTCTCCCACTGCTTTGGACCCCTATATTTTCTTGGTGTGCTGGTGACATATATCTCTTGTTTTCTGCCACCCTGGGGGGCCCCAATATAGTAGGAAGGGAGCTCACTAAAGAACATGTTAAAGCGGAGCTCCACCCTAAAGTGGAACTCCCGCTGATCGAAACCTCCCCCCTCCGGTGTCACATTTGACACCTTTCAGGGGAGAGGGGGTGCAGATATCTAAAGACAGGTATTTGCACCCACTTCCGGCCACACAGTCTGGGGTAAACTGCGGGCATGACGTCACCTCCCGTCCCCCCCCCGTTGTGTTCTGGAAACACTCCGCTCCCAGAACACAGAGGGAGACAATCAGCAGGCGTAGAGCGACTTACGCATGCGCCGTAGGGAACCGGGCAGTAAAGCCGGAGCGCTTCACTTCCTGGTTCCCTCACCGAGGATTGCGAGGGGGCAGCAGAGTGACGAGCGATCGCTCGTCCTCTGCTGCGGACGGCGTTGGACTCCAGGACAGGTAAGTGTGCTAATATTAAAAGTCAGCAGCTGCAGTATTTGTAGCTGCTGGCTTTTAAAAAAAAAATTTCAGCGGACATCTGCTTTAAAGGGCCCGTTGTGGGTGGTGGAACGCACCTTTGGCCTCCTGAAGTCCCGTTTCCGATGCCTGGATAAGTCCGGGGGGACCCTGTTGTATCCCCCAAACTTTGTGTGCCAGATCATCGGTGCATGTTGCATTCTACACAACTACACCATGAGAAAGGGCCTGGAGATTGACCTACGTGATGACCTGACCCCCGAACCACACAATCCCCCCCTAACCGAGGGTAGTCCGTCTGCTGAGGGAGCAGCAGTCAGAAGACGCCTCACAGAAGACATGTTTGCACGTTAAACACACACATTCATTATGGCACAAGGAGAATGCACGCATGCACACCACTGTGGTCCCTAGCACACACCCACATCCACATCACATTGGATTAGCCCAAGTCCACCAAGCAGGACTTAGGAGCAGCAACGCCACAGCAAGGCTCCAATTATGTTGCTGTACATTCATACCACATTCACACGGGTCGTGGCGATAAGTTCCCCCCAACGACCGAGGGTGACACCCCTTACTGGCAGGAGTGTCACCCCCCCACATTCACACACCAGTCACACTGTAGCCAGCACTCCTCACCGTGTGCTTTAAAAATAAAAAATAAAACTCATGACCTGAGCATATAAAAAAATAAAAAATAAAGGCACTTATTTTGCCTGACGGGGGCTGTGCCTGGTGGCAGCTTTCTGGCTCCTCAGCTGCCTGGGGTGGGGCATCTGGAGGTGGCTCATCCCCGGGTGGGCCACTCCTGGCAGGTGATGGCTGCCTGCCCTCCAAGGCCACGGCAATTCGGCTCAGAAAGATATTTGTCTGGGCCTGCATCCTCAGCTGGCGGGTGAGGTTATGCCGCTGATTGCGTTGCCTCTGTCTCCCCTCCTCCTGGATGGCAGCCGTGTTGGCGTTTATGGCCTCAATAAGGCTATCAACCTTGTCCACCAGGTTCACAGTGGTGGCCTGCAGGTCCGCCACACAGGTGACCACTGCAGAACTGTTGCAATTGCCATCCAGCACTGCATCATGGATTTGGCCAGCCTTATGTGCCATCTGCTGCAGGTGCCCAGCTATATCCCCCATATGCCGGGTCTGCTGGCCTTGGTCCAGGGCTATTTGGTCCTGTACACTTACAGGTACACCCCTCGTCTTCCGTGTCGCCTTTCTTGGGGCAGAAGACGCTATCGAGTGGGTGTATGGGGAGCCCCTTGAGGTGGTTCCCCTGCTGGTGGGAGACGCAGAGGGGCTTCCCCTCATGGGGGTGGAGGTGTGAGAGGGCCCAGCCATAAAACTGGACTCCTCTATAATGAGGCCGATCTGGCCAAGGTCCACTGACTCCTCCACCACCTCTTCGAGAGGAGAGGTGTGGACAGTCCCCTCCACCGCAGGATCTTGGGGGTCTTGCTGAGGCTGCTCCGGGGACTTTGTGGTGGGACGGCCACCACCAGCAGATGGGCCTGCTCCCTCCTGCACATCTGTGGATGACATAAAGCAGTCACATGTTGGGGGACCCACACACTTGTCACATGTTCCCTTCCACCCCCTCACATGCTACACACCGGATAGGGGATATAAAACACTTACCTGTCCTCGATGCATCATCCTGGGAATCTAAGCCCTCCACGCCCTCCAAATGCTCCCTCTGCATACACTGGGTGACCTTCTCCTCATCCGGGGTCAATACAATAGTGCAGGGTGGTCCACCCCCGTGCCACTCTGGTGCTTACGAATGGCGGTAAGCTTCTCCCGCACACGGAGCCTCAGGTCGTTGATTTTTTTGTTTATGTCCTTGCCGCTGCGGGTGGCATTGCCAAGGGCACTAACCTGAGTGGCAATTGTGTCCAGGATAGGCTGGCGTATACCAGGAAGTTAGGCCGGCGCAGTTGTGAGCATGCGCACAAGGAAGTGATCATACTTCGACATCACTGCGCATGCTCCGTTGAAGATACGCTAGTCGTAATCCACTGCTCCACGCTCAGGCCATCATTTGCATAAGTTCACACCCACTTACACTTACACCGGCTTACGCCTTCAATTTTAGTTTACGCCGGCGCAACTTGGAGAGCAAGTGCTTTGTGAATCATGTACTTTCCTCTCTGACTTATGCCAGCGTAGCGCATATACGTTGCGTTACGCCGGCACAAAGATGCGCCTATCTACCTGAATCTAGCTATAAATGTAAAATTGGCTTAATGTGAATAACTTTTGTTGTGATTAACCAAATTAGCTAAAATTTTCAGAATATGTTGGCATATATAGAGCCTTCTATAGGGTAAAGTTTTGGGGAAATTGGTTAACATTTAAGGTCTTTTTTTTACGTTAAGCTCTCAAAAAAACAAGCTTAATGACCCTAGTTTGCCTTGTGGAACACCAAATCTCACGAAACGCATAGGATAGGTTTGGAATGTTGAGATCTTATCATGTGCAAAGTTTCATGGCAATTGATTGAGGTTTAGGCACTTTTTTGCTCGTTAAGCTACATTAAGCCAATTTCACATTAAGGGCCAGATCCACGTACATCGGCGCATATATAGGCCGGCGTAGCGCATCTCATTTCCGCTACGCCGGCTCAACTTAGAGAGGCAAGTACCGTATCCTCAGAGTATTTCCGTCCAACGTTGTGCCGGCGCGACGTAAATTCCTAGGCGTAAGCCGGCGTAATTCAAAGTAGGAAGAAAGTGGGTGTGTTCCATTGAAATGAACCGTGACCCCATGCAAATGAAGGGCCGAATGAACGGCGCATGCGCCGTAACGCTGACTATGTCCCGGGCCTCTCTGCGCATGCTCAGAACTAGGCCCGGCGTAATCCCTGAGATACGCCCAGGGCATAAATACGCCCAGACATGCGCCCGTCGAGTGCAAAAGTATATCCGCTTGTTTCCCCACCCTGAATCAAGGTACTTTTGCTGGTTGGTTTGGTGCTGGTTTTTTTGAGCCATGTCTGCTCCAGCTGCTGAGAAGAGGAGGAAGTTAAACTATTCCCCACAGGAGAAGTAGGTGATTATCAGGGCCATGGCCCAGTTTGATGTCTTCCTCCATGGGGCAGAGAGTGCCAACACCACCAAGGCCAGGAGGACGGAGATCCTGTCGCAGATTGCGGCTGATGTGAATGCGTTGGGCTACGAGGTCAGGACTACCAATGACATTCAAAAAAAAATTATTAATGATCTGCGTCGCCTGGTCAAAGGTAAGATGGCAAGGATGAGGGCTCATGCCAGGGGCACTGGAGGAGGACCAGCAACTACCTTGACGCTCACTCCTGAGGAGCAGGTGGTTGCCCAGTGCCTCCACAGGCATCAAGTGGAGGGAGTTGAGGGCTTTGACTTCGTTGAGGATGCCTTGAGGACAGGTAAGTGTGTTTTATCTCATATCTGGTGTGTAGCATGTGTGGGGGTGGAAGGGAACATGTGACAAGTGTGTGGATCCTCCAAATGTGAATGTTTTGTGTCATCCACAGATGTGCAGGAGGGTGCTGGGCCATCTGCTGCCGGTGGCTCTTCAACACCATCCCCCGGACATCAGTCCGAGTCAGACCCCCTGTCAAGCCAGGAGTCATCAGTGGAGGGGAGTGGCAACACCTCTCCTCAGGAGGTGGTTGAGGAGGAGGTGACCAGTGGAAACGAGGTCAGCCACTATTTAGAGGAGTCTCCGTCTCCCCCTTTGGCTGGGACCATTTAGTCAGCCCTCCATCAGGGGTAGCCCCACCGGGTCCTCCCCCAACAGGGCTTCCCCCTCAAGGGTCTCCTTCTCCACGGCTCCAAGCCTCTTCTGGCCACAGGAAGGTGTCCAGGAAGACTAGGGGGTGTCTGATGTTCTCCCGGAACACCTCAAGAGGGACCAGGCCCGCCATCTGGGTGAGGTTGCCATGCAGATGGAGCGCATGGCAGACAGCATGGCCTCCTATGCCACCATGACGGAAGCTGTCCAGGACGTTGGCGCAAATTCTGCTGCTGTGGTCACCTGCTTGGGTGATCTGCAGGCCACCACAGCAGGCCTTGTGGGTGAGGTCCACGCCCTGGCAGAGGCTGTCAGGGAAAATACAGCTGCCATCCAGGCGGAGGGGAGGCAGTCAAGGCTGCTGCAGGCCGACACAAATGCGGTCCTCACCCGCATCGCCCTGGCGTTGGAGGGCAGGCCGCCAGCCGTGGAGAGACCAGGGGATGCTCCCCCTCCTCCTGATTCAACCCCCCCCATGAGTCTCCCACGAGGAGCCGGGCCGTGGCAGGCGTGGGCCACGTCAGCGTTGCTGATGTTTTTTTTTGTGTTTATTTTTTTATACTCAGGTTATGAGTTTTTTGTTTATTTTTTTATACTCAGGTTATGTAGCCCAAGCACACGGTCAGTAGTGCAGGCTACAGTGTGACTGGTGTTTTAATGTGGGGGTGACATTCCTGCCGGAAAAGGGGTGTCACCCTCGGTCGTCGGGGAGAAGTGATCCCCAGGACCGTGTGAATGCGGTATGAATGGACAGCAACATAATTGGAGCCTTGACGGGGCGTTGCTGCTCCCAAGTCCTGCATTGTGGACTTGGGCTAATCCAATGTGATGAGGATGTGGGGTGTGTGTGCTAGGGACCACAGTGGTGTGTAAGCGTGCATTCTGCTTGTGCCATGATGAATGTGTGTGTTTAACGTGCAAAGATGCCTACTGTGAGGCATCTCCTGACTGCTCTTCCCTCAGCAGATGGGGTAGCCTCGGTTAGGGGGGGAAATGTCTGGTTCGGGGGTCAGGTCATTACGTATGTCAATCTCCAGGCCCTTTCTCACGGGGAAGTTGTGCAGCATGCAACATGCACCGATGATCTGGCACACAAAGTTTGGGGAATACAACAGGGTACCCCCCCGACTTATCCAGGCATCGGAAACAGGACTTCAGGAGGCCAAAGGTGCGTTCCACCACTGCACGGGTACGTGTGTGTGCATCATTGTATCTTCTCTCTATTGGGGTTTCAGGATTCCGGAATGGAGTCATGAGATGGGGCCCAAGTGCATATGCCGCGTCACCTGGAAGGGAAAAGACAGGAGGATGTTAGTCGTGCATGTGCCCCTCGTGATGTCTGCATCATGGGGTCGGACAGTCATGCCTGACTCCCATGTCACTCACCAACCAGCCAGCTGTTCCCATACACGTTCTGTTCAAATTCTGTTGGGATGGTGCTTTGACGGTAAATGTAGCTGTCGTGGCTGGACCCTGGGTGTTTGGCACAGACGTGCCATATGAGGCATTGGGTATCGGCTATCACCTGTACGTTGATGGAATGCCAATGCTTACGATTGCGGTATATGTGCTCTGTGTCTCACGGGGGGGGTCGTAGTGCCACATGTGTGCAATCAATCAATATTTGAATAGCAAATCAATGGTGCGTCCAGCGTATACATGCGCCCACGATGCGCCGGCGCAGAAAAGTTACGTCGGTCGGAAAAAGCCGATTTTCAGGCGTATCTAGTTTTGTGGATACGGCGCATAGTTACATCGGCGTATTTATACACTTACGCCGCGCATCTCGAGATACGCCGGCGTAAGTGCTTTGTGGATCTGGCCCTAAATGTTTTAGCATTGTAAAATATAGCTTAATGTGAATAACTTTTAGTGTGATTAACCAAATAAGCTGACATTTTCAGAATATGTTGGCATGGATAGAGTCTTCTATTGTGTGAAGTTTGGGGGAGATAAGTTAACGTTTAAGGTCTTTTATGTACGTTAAGCCACATTAAGCTCCCAAAAAACAAGCTTAATGTCCCTAGTTTGCCTTCTGGGACACCAAATCACTTGAAACTTCTTGGATAGATTTGGGAAGTTGAGAACTTAGGCTGTGCAATGTTTCAAGAAAATTGATTGAGGTTAAGGTACATTATGGTACGTTAAGCTCTTTACATTAAATGTTTTAGCATTGTAAAAATAGCTTAACGTGAATAACTTTTGGTGTGATTAACTAAATGAGCTGAAATTTTCTAAATATGTTGGCATAGATACAGCCTTCTATTATCTTAAGTTTGGGGAAAATTGGTTAACATTTAAGGTATTTTTTGTACGTTAAGCTCTCAAAAAAACAAGTTTAATGTCCCTAGTTTCCTTTGTGGAACACCAAATCGCACAAAACGCATAAGATAGGTTTGGAATGTTGAGATCTTAAGCTGTGCAAACTTTCAGGGCAATTGATTGAGGTTTAGGCACTTTATTGCTCGTTAAGCTACATTAAGCCAATTTCACAATGTTTTATTATTGTAAAATATAGCTTAATGTGAATAACTTTTGGTGTGATAAACCAATTGAGCTGAATTTTCAGAATATGTTGGCATGGATAGAGTCTTCTATTGTGTGAAGTTTTGGGGAAATTGGTTAACATTTAAGGTCTTTTTTTGTACGTTAAGCCACATTAAGCTCCCAAAAAACAAGCTTAATGTCCCTAGTTTGCCTTGTGGAACACCAAATCGCAAAAAAACTTATAGGATATGTTTGGAAGGTCGAGATCTTGGGCTGTGCAAAGTTTCAGGGCAATTGATTGAGGTTCAGGCACTTTTTTGCTCGTTAAGCTACATTAAGCCATTTTCACATTAAATGTTTTAGTATGTCCCAGATTATGCGCTTTAAAGCTAAAGCAACAATACAAAAAGGTAAGAAGGTAAATTATGAGTTGGGAGATAAATGTAGTAAACTACTAGCATGGAACCTTTAAGAAAAAAAAAATTGCTCAACATATATACCGCAAATCAAAGGGAAAGAGGGACAACTAGTACGGAAACCAAGGGATATAGCGCAGACATTTGGAGAATATTATTCTTCTTTATATAATCTGTTACATACAGGGTCTCCACAGTCAGTTATGGAAGAATATCTATCCTCAGCAGGCTTATCTAGATTGCCATCACCAGCTTGAAATAGTCTTGAGATCCCTATTTCCATTGAGGAAGTAGATGCAATCTTAAAAAAGGTTAAGTCTGGGAAGGCCCCAAGCCTGGACGGATTTACCATAAGGTACTACAAAGAGTTTTCTACCCTCTTAAACGGACAGATGACAAATGTCTTTAATGCACTTGGCGGAACTTCGGCACTACCCCCGGATGCACTCCTGGCACATATTACGGTAAATCCAAAGGAGGGGAAGGTACCGGTGGAGTGCGGCAGTTATAGGCCAATTTCGTTATTAAAGGTAGACCTAAAACTTTTCACGAAAGTATTGGCGTCCCGGCTTCAACCTTGGTTATCACAGTTAGTTGATCTAGACCAGGTAGGGTTTGTCCCTGGAAGGAAAGCTAGGGATAATACAATTAAAACCCTTAATTTGGTCCATTATGCTAAAGTGAAAAATATTCCCTGCATATTCCTGAATACCAACGCTGAGAAAGCGTTTGATAGAGTGAACTGGCAGTTTCTTTTGGAAGTGCTGAGACATGTGGGATTGGGGGAGCACATGATTAGGTGGATCATGAGTGTCTACACGATCCCACGTGCCTCAGTAAGGCCTCGTACAGACGACCGGACAGTCCACTGAAAACGGTCCGCCGGACCGTTTTTAAGCGGACATGTCCGGTCGGAGATTTCGGTCTGATTTCTGTCTGATCAGACAGAAATCCGCGTGTAAACAATACACGGGGACGTGGCCGCGCCGATGACGCGGCGACGTGGGTGGCCCTGGAAGTTCAAAGCTTACACGCATGCGTCGAATCAGTACGACGCATGCGAGGGATGGCGGTCGGTCGGACATGTCCGGTAAGTCTGTACAGACGACCGAACATGTCCGACGGACATGGTTCCAGCGGACAGGTTTCTTAGCATGCTAAGAAACATTTGTCCGCTGGAAACTGTCCGATCCGCCGGACAATTGTCCGGTTGGGCCTACACACGACCGAACATGTCTGCTGAAACTGGTCCGTCGGACCAGTTTCAGCGGACAGATCCGGTCGTGTGTACGGGGCCTTAGAGTAAATGGAGTGCTCTCACTACCTTTTAAGATTACAAATGGTACTGTAACGCCACTGGCGTTATTCAGTACAAGACGAGCTCAGCCTTACCTCATTCCATCGGCTGCGCTCCTCTCTCTGCACTGGCCGCGTCACTTCCGCCGCGCCGCAGCGCGCTCTGCTGTTTCCCGCGCCCCGTCGGCTATTTAAATCGCCAGAAATGACGGCAGGGTGTTCCGCTATTTCGTTGGACCCCTGCCTTCACCCGGGACCCGCTCTAAAGACCCCTGAAGGACTACTTGAACTGAGGCCCTGATTCCTCGTCCTGGTCTGCGACCAGCAACCCCTTCAGGCATCACTTCACCATTTCCAGGCTCCAGCTCACCCTCTCCAGCTTTCAGCATTCCAGACATTCCTTCACACCACTCCAGCTTACAGCTATTTCTCGTGGAAGACCAGCAGTACCGCAAGTATCTGAATCTATGATTTAACTGTTAGCAGGCTATAGTAACTTCGTATATGCATGTTACCCATCCTGCTTATTTAAGACCTGCCAAGATACATCTGTATGAGCTGTGATTTGCCTACTATTTGATTCACTAGTGCTGTCTTTAAACCAGAGACTTTAGTCATAATTACTACAACCCTCAATATATAATTTTCGTGCTCCAGCACATCCGTATACTGCAAAATATTAGCTTATGAATTAATAAGCTCTTTGATTGTGTTGGTACTCCATCTGAGGTTGTGATGATATAAACCATTAACTCTTAGCATATATTAGAGTGACTAATTGGTTTACACCTGAGAAACCTCCGCAGCTGAGATCCAATTAATCAAATCACATATATCAAGACAGGAGCGTCACAGGTACACGACAGGGATGCCCCCTTTCGCCTCAGGGAATACAGATAGGAGAGCAGATACACAAGGTGGCAGCATATGCGGATGACTTGCTTTTTTCCCATGTCCAATCCACACGTTTCACTCCCTAACCTTGTGGGAGAAATTGAGATCTATGGAAGGCTGTGAAATTTGAAAATAAACCACGCTAAATCGGAAGCAATGAGTGTGGCAATGCCCACTCCGATGAGTAAAACCATACAACGTAATTTTGGTTTTAAATGGGGGACGGCACTAAAGTACTTGGGTACACATATTCCATCAAATATAAAGAATATCTTTGAGATAAATTTCCCACCACTGTATAACTCAATAAGAATACTCTTAGAGAAATGGCAACATGGATTGCATTCATGGTTCGGCCGGAGCAATATAGTAAAGATGACTATTTTACCAAAAAATCTGTATTTGTTCCAGGCATTGCCAATTACTCTTCCAGCAGCCTTCCTCCGCCAAGTAGGTACCTTGTTTATGAAATTTATATGGGCGGGGAAACTGCCAAAGATCAAGAGAAATCTGATGAGTTTACCCAAGTGCTCGGGTGGGATGGCAGTCCCAGACATAGTAAAATATTATCGAGCAGTACACTTGACAAGGTTAGTAGACTGGTGTAGACATGTGGAGTCTAAACGTTGGGTGGACATGGAACAACGGGTTAGTCCGGTACCTCTGTCTAGAGCACCTTGGTGCTATGTAGCACTACCTAGCTATCTTAAGAAGCATCCTACAAAAGGACCAACGCTACAAATTACAGCAAGGATATGCCGGGATCTGAAATTTTCATCAGCTCAATTACCATTGGTACCCGTACTAGGAAACCCTAATTTCTTACCAGGCTTGGAAATAGGAAGATTTGATAATCTTAGAGTGAAAGGCCTTTATCCGGCATCACATTTCTTATGCCGCATACACACCATCACTTTATGTGATGAAAAAAAACGACACTTTCTGTGAAGTAAAAAATGACGTTTTTGAAACTTCATTTTTCTAAGACGAAGTTGCCTACACACCATCGTTTTCTCACAATGATCTTGCAAAGTGAGGTTACGTTCCACCACGTTTTTCCATTGAAGCTAGCTTCTGGGCATGCGTGGATGAAAAAACGTCTTAGAAAACGACGTTTTTTGCTACACACGGTCAATTTCTGTGAAGTAAAAAGTGCACTTTTGAAAAACGACACATAAAATTGAAGCATGCTTCAATTTTTTTCTGTCGTTTTTTACAAGACATAAAACGACGTTTTCCCCCACACACGGTCAATTAAAGTGACGTTTTTAAAAACGTCATTTTTTTTCATCACATAAAGTGATGGTGTGTACGCGGCATTACAGTCAGGATCCTGGCCGTCCATTCAAGATCTTACAAGATCAGGGGGCCGTTTTGAATTAAAACTTTGGCAGGCGCTCCAAGTAAGTCATTTTCTGAGATCTTTGGGGCCAGCTATATAATTCTCACAAGGGGTATCTAAGATGTATGGGCTGTTGAATACACCCTCGGAAGATTTTGTGATGTCAGGTATTAGTAAATGGGAAAGGGACCTAGGGAGGACTTTCACTCCAATTCAACGTAAACAAATAATTTTTCTGACATTGAATTCCTTGGTCTGTACAAGGACCCAGGAATCCAATTATAAACTTCTCACACAATGGTACCACACCCCAGTAAGGCTTCATAAATTCGCTAGGGAAACCCTGGATTGTTGCTGGAGATGTGGGGTGGACCGAAGAACTCTACTGCATATATTTTGGTCCTGTGAAAAAATGAAGCATTACTGGCTGGAGGTCCGGAGAATATCTCCAAAATTTACAGAATATCTGTTACCAGATGACCCTGCCTTTTTTTTTTACTTCATTACTCACAGATTCCGACTCAGAATTATAAAAAATCAGTAGTGTGCCACTTAATCAATGCGGAAAAAGCGGGAGTCACCCTACGGTGGAGGGATTCTAAATCTCCCTCCATCGTGGGATGGCTTAACAGGGTTCGGGAGATAGGAGCAATGGAGGATTTGGTCTCTTCAGCACAAAACAGAAGAGAACAATATAAGGAAACCTGGACAGGATGGAATTTATGTATCAGTTCAGAGGAAGGGAAGAGAATGCTAGAAGAGTGATAAGAGGAGTAATATAAGCCCATTTGGAGTTGCATACCTGTATATGGGATTATATGGTATTGGTATCCCTACATCTCGGGGGGGGGGGGGGGTGTTTAAGGGGTAAGAGTTTAATGTAAGAAGGAGAGAAAGATGCAAAATGGAATCCTAGGAGATATAAAAGTATAGATATGGTGACTGACAATGTTGATTGGATGGATTGTATTTAGGAGAATAGGTACAATTGTATTTATACATGTTTATACACTTGAAGTTGATGTATGGTGCTTTTTTTTTTAAGGATTTTTTGTTTTGCTATGTATGTCTTTCTTATTTTTGATAAAATAAAATAAAAGATAAGTAAAAAAAAAACTAATTACAAGTACAAACAACGGTCGACACTTGACTGAAAAAGAAGAATATAATATGCTAAAGTTCTACAGATCAATTGCATCCGAGAACATAAGTAATTCAGAGATAAACCTATTGAAATTGCACAAATAAAATTTCCTCGCTTAGAGTTGCTGGCTACAGCACCTCGAATGTTCACAAAAAATACTGCCCCCGGCCCTAGCAAGGCTAAGGGCACGAGGCATAGCAGTAACAGCCTACCTGGACGATCTGTCAATCATAGATCGGTCCGCCGCACGCTTGGGCCACAATGTGCACAGCACAGTGGAATATTTTAAGTACCTAGGCTGGGTCCTTAAACTGAAGAAATCTTCCTTGCAGCCTAAAAAAAGGCTAGAGAACTTGGGCATGATTATAGACACGTCCCTAAGCAAGGTATTCCTTCCCAAGCCGAAGGCAAAAGCCATAGGAGACTTGGTCCGAGTGGTAAAGGCGAAAAGAAGGCCTTCCATCCGTCTATGCATGAGATTGTTGGGAAACATGGTAGCCTCCTTCGAGGCTGTCCCTTAGGCCCAGTTTCACGCAAGATCGTTACGGGGCGGAATTCTGTTAGCTTGGAACAAAGATGTTCAGGCCCTGGATCTTCCTATGATCTTATCTCCAGGGGTTCGCCAGAGCCTCAATTGGTGGTTGCTCCCCCAAAATCTGTCAGAAGGAAAATCCTTTACTCCAGTTACCTGGAAAGTGGTGACCACAGACCCTTCTGGGCTGGGGGGCAGTGCTGGAAGAAGCATCTGCCCAGGGGAAGTGGTCCGGGGCTGAAAAGCTCCTACCCATCAACATTCTGGAGATTCGGGCAAATTATTTGGCCCTCAAAGTTTGGTCTTTCAGACTGCAGGGCTGGCCTGTTCAGTCCGACAATGCTACGGCCGTAGCCTATATCAATCACCAAGGAGGCACCAGAAGTCTGGATCCCCAAAAAGAGGTGAATCACATCTTGGGCAGAAAGGCATATTCCTTGCCTATCTGCGGTCTTCATTCCAGGGGTAGAAAATTGGCAGGTGGATATTTTAAGCCGCCAGCAACTGAGTCCAGGAGAATGGTCTCTACAACCCGACATGTTTCAAATCATATGTCAGAAATGGGGAACCCCAGATGTGGACCTGTTGGCTTCCAGGTTCAACACAAAACTGGACAGTTTTGTGTCAAGAACAAGAGATCCCTGTGCTCAAGGCTCAGATGCCCTAAAAATCTCATGGGATCGGTATTCCCTGACTCATAGGTTCCCTCCAGTACTGCTCCTCCCACGATTCCTTCAGAGAGTCAAGAAGGAAGGAAAGTCAGTGATTTTGCCCCCCCCCCCCCCGGCTTGGCCCAGGAGACCCTGGTACGCAGAAGTCGTAAGGATGGCAGTAGGAAGACCTTGGGTTCTTCCACTACGCCCAGACCTACTATCGCAGGGTCCAATATTCCATCCTGCCTTACAAAGTCAAAATTTGACGGTTTGGCTGTTGAGACCCACATTCTGAGGAAACGTGGGCTCTCAGGGCCACTCCTATCCACCCTGGTTAATGCTAGGAAGCCGGCCTCCAGGCTAATCTACTACAGAATCTGGAAGGCATATGTTTCCTGGTGTGAACCCAGAAAGTGGCATCCTAGGAAGTTTGCCATTAATAAGATTCTTGCCTTTCTTCAGTTGGGCTTAAGTATGAAGTTGGCCTTGAGCACTATCAAGGGCCAGTTGGATGTTGTAAGAGCAGTAAAGGTTTATCTGCAAGCTACGGCTCAGATAAGGAAGACTAATTGTCTATTCATTCTGCCACAAGGCCCAAAGAAGGGCCAGGCAGCGTCAAAATCCACTATCACAAGGTGGATTTGACAAGTCATTATTTAGGCCTATGGTTTGGAAAAGAAGATCCTTCCTTTTCAGGTGAAAGCACCCTTGACTAGAGCAGTTGGTGCTTCATGTGCAGTGCATCACCAGGCCTCCATGGCTCAGATCTGTAAGGCTGCTACTTGGTCTTCGGTCCATACATTTACTAAATCCTTCCAGGTAGGTGTGAGAGGTTACAAGGATGCCGCCTTCGGGCGTAGTGTGCAGCAGGCAGCAGTATAGATCCTCTGGCTCAATAGCGGTCTTATTCTGATCTGTGTCTCCCTCCCTCTAATTTTAGCATTGCTAGGGGACATCCCATTAAGTAATTAAGGCTCTGTGTCCCGTGATGTATGATCAAGAAAATAGGATTTTTTAATACAGCTTACCTGTAAAATCCTTTTCTTGGGAATACATCACGGGACACAGAGCTCCCACCCCTCTTCGGAGTTAACGTGGAACACTTATTGCTTTGCTACAAAACTGAGGTACTCTCCATTTGAGAGGTGTTATATAGGGGAGGAACTCAATTTTAATTGCGTTTGCCAGTGTCCAATCACCTGTGGTGACTACATAACCCATTAAGTAATTAAGGCTCTGTGTCCTGTGATGTCTTCACAAGAAAAGGATTTTGCAGGTAAGCTGTATTAAAAAATCCTATTATTTACATGTCAACCTTTTAGGTGATTCTGAAGGTGTATATAAAGTCAAAACCATTTTAGATAGTTAGGTAGGGTAAAACTACAGTTATTCTATTTATTCTACCTCTGTCCAGCTTATTTTAAAGACAGAAGTGAAAATGAGAGGAAATCACTCCAAATGTATGAAATTCCCATCTTAGAGAACTGTCAAAAGAACAGGTATCCCAATTGGAGGATATTCCCTCACCTCTTGCTCTGGGGAGGGCTCAAAGAGTTTCCCTCATATTCTGTTACCATGGCAATGGTATCTAGGACAAATAGAGGGATGAATCTCCCTTGTGAGGATATAGATAGCTATAAAATATTTGACAAAGTCCAAACCTTTGCCCACTGTATCAAAAACTAAAAAAAATAATTTACATACATATATCTTTCCTCACACTGATTAAAAAACAAATAAATACATATGGTGGTGTTTGAACCCCTAATTTAAAAAAAAGTCATCAGTTTTTATTTGATTACATTTTTGACAAATGTAAAATAAGTTTCTGATCTACAATGTTTATTTTTACCTTTATAGGTTTACGTTTCCTCATGTATATCATTATCATGTCCTCATGCTGTAGTAATACTTGTAAGATCTAGACATGCAGAATGGAAAACCAGAGTTAGACTTACCGGTAACTCTGTTTCTAGGAGTCTTCCAGGACAGCCCACGAGACATAGCATCTACTCCTTCAGGAACAGGAAACGCATCACCAAGTACACTTTAAAGGATGTCCCTTAAAACAAGAACCGAAGGACGAAACCTAAACAAAACATCATAAGACAAGGGAGGGAATCCGGCTGTCCTGGAAGACTCCTGGAATCAGAGTTACCGGTAAGTTTAACTCTGGTTTTCCCAATTCGTCTTCCAGGACAGCCCATGAGACAATAAGCAAGAACTTACTAGATTAGGGAGGGTCAAAAAAAGCCTTTACTACCCCCGGGATTACCATAAATATCATAGATATGGTGGATCCAGATCTCAATAGAGAGAAAAACCATGGTAGGGGACCTGGTTGCATCGGACTGATTCCAAAAAAATCTATATCTGTAATAAAAGAGCTAGCTCTAGTGAGCATCTCCTCTGGCCGGAGGAAACACAAATACTGACCAGTTCAGCAGAGGGACTTCCTTTAAAGTGTACTTGGTGATCTGTTTCCTGTTCCTGAAGGAGGAGGTGCTATGTCTCAGGGGCTGTCCTGGAAGATGAATTGGGAAAAATGTGTTTTGTTTTGGATAGATTAGTTATGTTGATAATTTCGTTTTGGAATATATTTAGTTTCATTTAGAATTATAAATTTTCTAACGAATTCCAAATCTTTAATTCATATTGGGACCGATTGAAAAATAATCAACCAATCAGAATTCTGTGTAAAGAATAGCTGGTTGTTAAAGCGGAGTTCCACCCTATTTTACAACTTTTTTGCATTGTATTTAACACTGCCCCTTTAAATCTAATTGGCATGTTTTTTTTTAAACTCACAGTTTAATTCTTTGGCGTTCATTTCCCCGTTGCGGTGGAATGGCCTCCCCGCCGCATCCAGCGCTGCTATGCCTCCTGGGAGATGTGTGTCATCAATCCCAGGAGGCTGGGCTGAATGATCGCCGCCGTAGTTGAAAATCTCGGGGGCGGGAGGGAGGGAGGGCAGTGCCGCCCATAGAGGTGGTGTTCCTCTTCTCCCTCTCCAACTCCTCCCTGCTAGCACCGCCCCCGTCCTCCCGCCTCCTCCACCCGCCCACCATCTGTCTTCAGTGCGCGGAGAGTTAGATCATCACGATCTAACAAAGCGCATCTCGGTCTGATAGATTTGTATGTGTGAACACCGCTCTTAGTACAGCCTTGCCTCCCTGTACATTGAAACATCGCTCTGTCACAATTCTGGTGCAGGGAGGTGAGTCTGTACTAAGAGCGCTGTTCACACATACAGACATACACAGACCGAGATGCGCTCTGTCATCCTGATGATCTGTAACTCTCCCCACTCTGCACTGATGTCACAGAGTTAGTGGGAGAGCAGAGCTTGCCAGCATATACCCCTCCACTGTGCCATCAAACACAATCACACATTTGGGCCATCAAATGCATCCACTATCCCCAACGCTGCCTCACTGTGCCCGTAAAACGCATCCATGTGCTGGGGGCTATGCGATTTGGCGGGGGACCGATGCGTTGTGCAGGGACCGATGCGATGTGCCGGAGGCTGATGCGGGTTGCTGTGTCGGGGGCCGATGCGGGGTGCCGGGGGCCAATGCGGGTTGCTGTGTCGGGGGCCGGTGCCGGAGCCGATGCGGGGTGCCGGGGGCCGATGCGTGGTGCTGGGGCCGATGCGGGTTGCTGTGTCGGGGGGCGATGCGGGGTGCCGGGGCCGATGCGGGGTGCCGGGGGCCGATGCGGGGTGCCGGGGCCGATGCGGGGTGCTGTGCCAGGGCCAATGCTGGGTGCCGATGCGTGGTGCTGGGGCCGATAAGGGGTGCCGATGCGGGGTGGTGGGGCCGATGCAGTGTGATGTGCCAGGGCCGATGCGGGGTGCCCGGGCCGATGCAGTGTGCTGTGCCAGGGCTGATGCGGGGTGCCGCGGCCGATGCGGGTTGTTGTGTCGGGGGCCGATGCAGGGTGCCAGGGCCGATGCGGGGTGCCGGGGGCCGATGCCGGGGGCCGATGCAGTGTGCTGTGCCAAGGCCGATGCCGGGTGCTGGGACCGATGCAGGTTGCTGTGTCGGGGGCCGATGCGGGGTGCCGGAGCCGCAGCGGGGTGCGGGGGGGGGCGATGCGTGGTGCTGGGCCCGATGCGGGGTGCTGGGGCTGATGCGGGGTGCTGGGGCCGATGCGGGGTGTCGGGGCCGATGCAGCACAGCACACGGATGGTGGGAACCCCTCATAATGAGCACAGCAGGAGTACAGCAACGGGAAGTCAGTGCAGGGATGGTGGGAACCCCTCATGAAGGGTTCCTACCATCCCTGTTCTGTGCTGACATCCTGTGGCTGTACTCCTGCTGTGCTCATTATGAGCGTACGAATCCGAAGTGAGTTTCAGGCACAAAATACGAAATAACGGCTAATGCGAAACAGAACTAAAAAAATGAATTTATTGACAGTGCACATGTCTAGTATATGTATACACACCACATATATAACAAGATATATATATAATATTGTTATGTAGATATATCTGCACAGGAACAAATTATTTAGTATATTTACTGGTTCCTGGAAGGAGGAGGGGAGGAGGTTTGCATAGATAAGGGGCGGCAACTTTCTCTGACACTCCCGTTGCTATTGAAACCTGATCTGAAACCTATTACACTGCTTGTGCACCACTGAGCATGTGCAGGATCTGCAAGGCTGAAATCAAGGAAGTCATACAGTCTGGCTTCATGATGCCCACACTTAAGATGGCCCCAGTCAATTTCTATTTTATAAAGTGTCTAAATGCTGTAACAACCTAACAAAACGGACCTTAGTTTACAGACTAACTTTACTAGACTACATTAAGCTTGTGTAGTACAGGGGTATTTATATTTAAAAAGTGAAATTGTGGCCGGAACTCCGCTTTAAGGAGTGGGCCAGGTAGCTCTGGGAAATTCTGAAAAAAAAACAGCATGGGGGTCCCCCCCAATCCATATCAGGTCCTTCGGTTTTGGTTGGACCCCTCGCCATTTTCAAAAAAAATGGTACGAGCACGCAGGTACAAGCTCAGGTCTGCAGAAGTCCGGCATGGCAGATTAGTGATCTGCTGATCACTGCTGCAATGCTTTACAGGCTCTTATAACAAAAAATAAATGCACATTTTTTACCTGAACAAAATGTGCACTATTTTTTGTCAAATGGTAAACTAATCCTTTAATTTTCATTTATGTAGGGAATTTAAATGTAATAGAAGATCTGAACTCTTACCAAACCCAATGCACTATTCTACCAAAGAGAAAATACTAATCCTTTTTTTTTTTTCACTTTCTGGTACAGATTTAAGAAGAATTACTGCTGGATTCTTGGGCATGGCTGCAGCGGTACTCTTGTGTGGATGCATAGTTGCTGCAGTCAGCTTCTTCTGGGAAGAAAGTCTTACACAACATGTGGCTGGACTGCTTTTTCTAATGACAGGTACTTATTATTTTCACTAATAGGCCAATCCTAATAAAAACAGCCTGCTTTCCATGTGGTTATCAAAACACAACTCTATTCAGCAAGTTAAAGCACACAAACTGCACATCCTATAGATACAATGGGACTTTGATGAAGTTAGAAGTTCTGCTCATTTTACCTTTAAACTAGGATTTGCATAACCCCATAATGAAAGATACGGCATGTTTCTCCAACACCTTCTGCGTAGGACTGCAGATTTTTGCCACACAGTTATGCTCTGCCCAACTATCCTGTCATGCTAGTGTGTACTGGGTAGAGAGGCTGCATTTTGCTCAAATACAGTAATGTTCTTAGGACCGTGGAACCCACTAGGCCAGGGGTCTCCAAACTGTGGCCCGAGGGCCAGATGTGGCCCTTTGCTAGCTTCTGTCTGGCCCTTGGGGCACTATTCCTTCCACTGATATGAGGCACTATTCCTCCAACTGACAGCAACAATGGGGCACTCTTCCACTGATATCAATGATGGGATACTATTTCTCCTATTAACCACTTAAGCCCCGGACCAATACGCTGTCTAAAGACCCAAGGTGTTTTTACAATTTGGCAATGCGCTGCTTTAACTGGTAATTGCGCGGTCATGCAATGTTGTACCGAAACGAAACTTGCGTCCTTTTCTTCCCACAAATAGAGCTTTCTTTTGATGGTATTTGATTGCCTCTGCGATTTTTATTTTTTGCGATATAAACGCAAAAAGACCGTAAATTTTGAAAAAAAATGATTTTTCTTATAACAAAAAGTAAAAAATATCGAATAAACTAAATTTTAGTCAAACATTTAGGCCAAAATGTATTCAGCCACATGTCTTTAGTAAAGAAAATTGCAATAAGCATATATTTATTGGTTTTCGCAAAAGTTATAGCGTCTACAAACTAGGGTACATTTTCTGGAATTTACACAGCCTATCTCCCTGACTGCCTATCTCATTTCTTGAGGTGCTAAAATGGCAGGGCAGTACTAAACCCCCCCAAATGACCCCATTTTGGAAAGTAGACACCCCAAGGAAACTGCTGAGAGGCATGTTGAGTCCATTGAATATTTTTTTTTTTGTCCCAAGTGATTGAATAATGACGAAAAAAAAAAAAAAATGTTTACAAAAAGTTGTCACTAAATGATATATTGCTCACACATGCCATGGTTATATGTGGAATTGCACCCCAAAATACATTCTGCTGCTTCTCCTGAGTACGGGGATACCACATGTGTGGGACTTTTTGGGAGCCCCGAAAACAAAGCACCGCCTTCAAGATTTCTAAGGGCATACATTTTTGATTTCACTCCTCACTACCTATCACAGTTTCGAAGGCCATAAAATGCCAAAACAGCACAAAACCCCCTCAAATGACCCCATTTTGGAAAGTAGACACCCCAAGCTATTTGCTGAGAGGGATGTTGAGTCCATGGAATATTTAATTTTTTTGCCCCAAGTCACTGAATAATGACCAAAAAAAAAAAATTACAAAACGTTGTCACTAAATGATATATTTCTCACACATGCCACGGTTATATGTGGAATTGCACCCCAAAATACATTCTGCTGCTTCTCCTGAGTACGGGGATACCACATGTGTGGGACTTTTTGGGAGCCTAGCCGCGTACGGGGCCCCCGAAAACCAAGCACTGCCTTCAAGATTTGTGTGAGTGAAATCAAAAAATTATGTCCTTTTAGGCCAAAATGTATTCAGCCACATGTCTTTAGTAAAAAAAATTGCAATAAGCATATATTTATTGGTTTTCGCAAAAGTTATAGCGTCTACAAACTAGGGTACATTTTCTGGAATTTACACAGCCTATCTCCCTGACTGCCTATCTCATTTCTTGAGGTGCTAAAATGGCAGGGCAGTACTAAACCCCCCCAAATGACCCCATTTTGGAAAGTAGACACCCCAAGGAAACTGCTGAGAGGCATGTTGAGTCCATTGAATATTTTTTTTTTGTCCCAAGTGATTGAATAATGACGAAAAAAAAAAAAAAAATGTTTACAAAAAGTTGTCACTAAATGATATATTGCTCACACATGCCATGGTTATATGTGGAATTGCACCCCAAAATACATTCTGCTGCTTCTCCTGAGTACGGGGATACCACATGTGTGGGACTTTTTGGGAGCCCCGAAAACAAAGCACCGCCTTCAAGATTTCTAAGGGCATACATTTTTGATTTCACTCCTCACTACCTATCACAGTTTCGAAGGCCATAAAATGCCAAAACAGCACAAAACCCCCTCAAATGACCCCATTTTGGAAAGTAGACACCCCAAGCTATTTGCTGAGAGGGATGTTGAGTCCATGGAATATTTAATTTTTTTGCCCCAAGTCACTGAATAATGACCAAAAAAAAAAAATTACAAAACGTTGTCACTAAATGATATATTTCTCACACATGCCACGGTTATATGTGGAATTGCACCCCAAAATACATTCTGCTGCTTCTCCTGAGTACGGGGATACCACATGTGTGGGACTTTTTGGGAGCCTAGCCGCGTACGGGGCCCCCGAAAACCAAGCACTGCCTTCAAGATTTGTGTGAGTGAAATCAAAAAATTATGTCCTTAGAAATCTTGAAGGCGGTGCTTGGTTTTCGGGGTCTCATACGCGGCTAGGCTCCCAAAAAGTCCCACACATGTGGTATCCCCGTACTCAGGAGAAGCAGCAGAATGTATTTTGGGGTGCATTTCCACATATAACCTTGGCATGTGTGAGAAATATATAATTTAGTGACAATGTTTTGTACATTTTTTTATTTTTATTTTTTTTGGTCATGATTCAATCACTTGGGGCAAAAAAATGTAATATTCCATGGACTCAACATACCTCTCAGCAAATAGCTTGGGGTGTCTACTTTACAAAATGGGGTCATTTGGGGGGGTTTTGTGCTATTTTGGCATTTTATGGCCTTCGAAACTGTCATAGGTAGTGAGGAGTGAAATCAAAAATTTGCGCCCTTAGAAATGCTGAAGGCGGTGCTTGGTTTTCGGGGTCCCGTACGCGGCTAGGCTCCCAAAAAGTCCCAAACATGTGGTATCCCCGTACTCAGGAGAAGCAGCAGAATGTATTTTAGGGTGCAACTCCACATATAACCATGGCATGTGTGAGCAATATATCATTTAGTGACAAATTTTTTTTTTTTTTTTTGTCATTATTCAATCACTTTGGACAAAAAAAAAAAAATCAATGGACTCAACATGCCTCTCAGCAGTTTCCTTGGGGTGTCTTCTTTCCAAAATGGGGTCATTTGGGGTTTTTTTGTGCTATTTTGGCATTTTATGGCCTTCGAAACTGTGATAGGTAGTGAGGAGTGAAATCAAAAATTTACACCCTTAGAAAGCCTGAAGGCGGTGATTGGTTTTTGGGGTCCCGTACGCGGCTAGGCTCCCAAAAAGTCTCACACATGTGGAATCCCCGTACTCAGGAAAAGCAGCAGAATGTATTTTGGGGTGTAATTCCACATATGCCCATGGCATGTTTGAGCAATATATCATTTAGTGACAACTTTGCGCAAAAAAAAAATATATATATATATATATATATATATATATATATATATATATATATATATATATATATATATATATATATATATATATATATATATATATATATATATATATATATATATATATATTAATATTTCCCGCAACTTGGGTCAAAATCTAAAATATTCCATGGACTTGAGATGCCTCTCAGCAAATAGCTTGGGGTGTCTACTTTCCAAAATGGGGTCATTTGGGGGGGTTTTGAATTGTCCTGGCATTTTATGCACAACAATTAGAAGCTTATTATATATATAGTATATTGCGCTGAATATTAACTAAGATAATGTGAAAACCAAAATACAAGTGATTCAAAATCCAAAATGTATATAAACAGATCCAAAAACAATTAGTCCAATTGCATGGATACACCAGTGCTTCTTCTGTGAACAACACCCTGTGTAATGATTGAAAGATGTGGAATGTAATCACACTCTGTAGACGTCTGTTTCATATATATGCAGCGCTTCCTCCACACTGATACAGCTCATAGAAATCAAACAAGAGAAAGAAATCTCATAGCGCAAATAGCATGAACAAACCAAATGGGGTAAATGATTTCTGACAAGGTCACACTCACGAATCCACCGAGTTTAAAGCAGCATTTAGGACAACAAAGCACCAATCCTCCAATTAAAGCCGCTCAGCGTGTCTGATGCACTCTCCTCATTCGGATCTGCGATCCGTCCCGCTCGTAACTCCTCCCCCACGCGTTACGTCACTAGACACGTGACTTAGTCATGGGTAACTGCTTGCCAGGTCTCAGCTGATGTTATTTATAGTCAGCGAGAGACTCAGGCAAAAAACGGGATTTGCAGTAAGGGAGTATTTCATCTTACATCATCGCAGGCTGATAAGGATTGGTAACATATTCATGTATACAATTTATAATTTTAATACAGAAACAATTTTTAAAATTATTATTAAAACAATCATTTATATTTGACAACTGGGGATATGTATATAAACATAGCAGCCTCCAGTGGTCACAAGTGGTACAACACTGTAACCTCTAACACATCATCAATTTATAATGGACAACTGTGGATATGCATATACGCATAACAGCCTCCAGTGGTCATACGTGGTACAACACTTAAAAAAAGATGAAGAAATGAACTCCAGCAACTTATCAATAACCATATCTGCCGGACATGATAAAAAATTGATATAAAATTGATAAAAAATTGAATATACATAAATACATATAAAGTCACCTATTTGAATACCTGTTATAAATTACCTATTTAAAAAATACCTATTTAAAAATCCAGAGAGGAATATATTTAAACATTGAACACATAGGTATAAAAATGTGAAAATGTATAAAATATATAAAAAATCAGTAATCAGAGATGAAACAATTGAGGTCAAATTCAATATTTAACCCATTTGGTGATAATGATCTCATTTCATGTATCCATCTTGATTCAGTCTGACTTAATTGCCGTACCATATGACTCCCCCTCCAATGTGGGTTATACTTGGCAATAGCCCAAAATTTGAGATCTTTGGGGTTATTTTGGTGACACATGGAAAAATGGCGTGACACATTATGGTCAGGGAAGCCCTTTTCGATATTTTGAACATGCTCCCTAAGGCGTTTCCACAGAGGCCTTTTGGTACGGCCAATGTACTGAAGGGAGCATGGACATTGTAAGGCATAGACTACTCCCTCAGTTCTGCACGTTATTAAATCTTTAATTTGATATTCCTTTTGTGTAACGTTAGATACAAAACTGGAGCATTTTTGTCCATTGAAATTAGTCTTTCTGCAGGCAAAACATCTCTTACAAGGGAAAAAGCCTTTTCCTTGAAAGAAGGTTAGTCTGTTAGATTTAGTAGGGGGATCAGGTACATTCTTTGCCACTAAATCCCTTAAAGTGGGTGCACGTCTATAGATTATTCTTGGCATACTTGGCAATATACATTGTAATTGTTTATCCGCCTGTAATATAGCCCAGTGCCTTTTAAAGATAGTCTCCAATTGTTTGTGTTGGACGTTATAATTCAAAATAATCGGTACTTGATCATCCAAAGCTGTTCTTTTGATCCTATCTTCTATTAGTGTCTCTCTAGGTATTTCCAACACTTTTTGGATCTGTGTCTGTATAAAACCAGTGTCATATCCTTTGTTCACAAACTTTTCGCCAATCATATTAGCCTGGTCCAAGAATGTTTGTGGATCAGTGCAGTTCCTACGAATCCTGACCAGTTGCCCCTTCGGGATATTTATTAACCAGGGGTCATGGTGGCAGCTATCCACCGGTATATAGCTATTCCGCTCAACCGGTTTAAAATGAGTTTTAGTGGTAATTCGTTGAGCTTCAAGTGTGATTTCTAGGTCCAGGAATTGTATAGTTTTTTCATTAATCATGTGGGTGAGTATAATGTTTTTCTGGTTCATATTGAGTTTTTCAAAAAATTGGATCAAAGATCCTTCATCACCTCTCCATATGAGAATACAATCATCAATGAACCTTTTGTAGAGAACTAATTGCTCAGGTGGGTCTTCATATATAGCAGTTTCCTCCCACTCAGCCATAAACACATTGGCAACACTTGGTGCATATTTTGCCCCCATGCCTATGCCATTCAATTGGCGATAGTATTTCTGTCTGTGCCAAAAATAATTGTGTTGTAGGCCGAATGCCAGACATCTCAACACAAACCTATTTTGTTTAGACACAAGTGACCCAAATTTATTCAGTGCCCATTTTGATGCCTGAATCGCCTCTATATGGTTGATAACCGTATAGAGCGAGGACACATCGGCAGTGGCTAATAGATAATTCTCTGATCTATCGATCCTCACTGTATCCAAAATCTGAATCAGATGTTTTGTGTCCCTTAGATAGGCCCTTGTTTGTGGGACTAATGGTTGAATAAACTTATCTACATACTGTCCAAGTCTTGAGTTTATAGACTGAATTCCATTAATAATGGGTCTACCTGGAGGTCTGAGTGGGTCCTTATGAATCTTCGGTATTGTATAGATTATAGGCACCCTGCAATTATCTGGGACCAAATATTTTTTTTGTTCTCTTTTATGAAGTACTCCTTTGTCCCTCCCTCTTTGAATCAAATCAATTAGTTCTTCCTTATATTCACACGTAGGGTTTCCCCTGAGCTTAATATATGTATTTTGATCTTCCAGTTGACTTTCCAATTCTTCAAAATAATATTCTTTAGATAATACCACTATAGCTCCTCCTTTGTCCGCAGGTCTAATGATGACTTGTTTGTTGTCCTCCAGTTCCTTAATTCCTTTGTGTATACTTTTAGGATCCGGGACTTTTTTAGTTTTTAATTTCTCTAGGTCTCTCAGTACCATTTTGTTAAAAACTTGAACATGTTCATTATTGTGAACCTGAGGATTGAATAACGACTTATTCCTTAATTGACTATGCTGAACTCTCCCCAAAAGAGTTTGATCCAGTGCTCCTTTTATGGGTTGATTCATCATATATTTCTTAATATTTAATTTCCTGAGAAATTAAAAACTAAAAAAGTCCCGGATCCTAAAAGTATACACAAAGGAAATAAGGAACTGGAGGACAACAAACAAGTCATCATTAGACCTGCGGACAAAGGAGGAGCTATAGTGGTATTATCTAAAGAATATTATTTTGAAGAATTGGAAAGTCAACTGGAAGATCAAAATACATATATTAAGCTCAGGGGAAACCCTACGTGTGAATATAAGGAAGAACTAATTGATTTGATTCAAAGAGGGAGGGACAAAGGAGTACTTCATAAAAGAGAACAAAAAAAATATTTGGTCCCAGATAATTGCAGGGTGCCTATAATCTATACAATACCGAAGATTCATAAGGACCCACTCAGACCTCCAGGTAGACCCATTATTAATGGAATTCAGTCTATAAACTCAAGACTTGGACAGTATGTAGATAAGTTTATTCAACCATTAGTCCCACAAACAAGGGCCTATCTAAGGGACACAAAACATCTGATTCAGATTTTGGATACAGTGAGGATCGATAGATCAGAGAATTATCTATTAGCCACTGCCGATGTGTCCTCGCTCTATACGGTTATCAACCATATAGAGGCGATTCAGGCATCAAAATGGGCACTGAATAAATTTGGGTCACTTGTGTCTAAACAAAATAGGTTTGTGTTGAGATGTCTGGCATTCGGCCTACAACACAATTATTTTTGGCACAGACAGAAATACTATCGCCAATTGAATGGCATAGGCATGGGGGCAAAATATGCACCAAGTGTTGCCAATGTGTTTATGGCTGAGTGGGAGGAAACTGCTATCTATGAAGACCCACCTGAGCAATTAGTTCTCTACAAAAGGTTCATTGATGATTGTATTCTCATATGGAGAGGTGATGAAGGATCTTTGATCCAATTTTTTGAAAAACTCAATATGAACCAGAAAAACATTATACTCACCCACATGATTAATGAAAAAACTATACAATTCCTGGACCTAGAAATCACACTTGAAGCTCAACGAATTACCACTAAAACTTATTTTAAACCGGTTGAGCGGAATAGCTATATACCGGTGGATAGCTGCCACCATGACCCCTGGTTAATAAATATCCCGAAGGGGCAACTGGTCAGGATTCGTAGGAAATGCACTGATCCACAAACATTCTTGGACCAGGCTAATATGATTGGCGAAAAGTTTGTGAACAAAGGATATGACACTGGTTTTATACAGACACAGATCCAAAAAGTGTTGGAAATACCTAGAGAGACACTAATAGAAGATAGGATCAAAAGAACAGCTTTGGATGATCAAGTACCGATTATTTTGAATTATAACGTCCAACACAAACAATTGGAGACTATCTTTAAAAGGCACTGGGCTATATTACAGGCGGATAAACAATTACAATGTATATTGCCAAGTATGCCAAGAATAATCTATAGACGTGCACCCACTTTAAGGGATTTAGTGGCAAAGAATGTACCTGATCCCCCTACTAAATCTAACAGACTAACCTTCTTTCAAGGAAAAGGCTTTTTCCCTTGTAAGAGATGTTTTGCCTGCAGAAAGACTAATTTCAATGGACAAAAATGCTCCAGTTTTGTATCTAACGTTACACAAAAGGAATATCAAATTAAAGATTTAATAACGTGCAGAACTGAGGGAGTAGTCTATGCCTTACAATGTCCATGCTCCCTTCAGTACATTGGCCGTATCAAAAGGCCTCTGTGGAAACGCCTTAGGGAGCATGTTCAAAATATCGAAAAGGGCTTCCCTGACCATAATGTGTCACGCCATTTTTCCATGTGTCACCAAAATAACCCCAAAGATCTCAAATTTTGGGCTATTACCAAGTATAACCCACATTGGAGGGGGAGTCATATGGTACGGCAATTAAGTCAGACTGAATCAAGATGGATACATGAAATGAGATCATTATCACCAAATGGGTTAAATATTGAATTTGACCTCAATTGTTTCATCTCTGATTACTGATTTTTTATATATTTTATACATTTTCACATTTTTATACCTATGTGTTCAATGTTTAAATATATTCCTCTCTGGATTTTTAAATAGGTATTTTTTAAATAGGTAATTTATAACAGGTATTCAAATAGGTGACTTTATATGTATTTATGTATATTCAATTTTTTATCAATTTTATATCAATTTTTTATCATGTCCGGCAGATATGGTTATTGATAAGTTGCTGGAGTTCATTTCTTCATCTTTTTTTAAGTGTTGTACCACGTATGACCACTGGAGGCTGTTATGCGTATATGCATATCCACAGTTGTCCATTATAAATTGATGATGTGTTGGAGGTTACAGTGTTGTACCACTTGTGACCACTGGAGGCTGCTATGTTTATATACATATCCCCAGTTGTCAAATATAAATGATTGTTTTAATAATAATTTTAAAAATTGTTTCTGTATTAAAATTATAAATTGTATACATGAATATGTTACCAATCCTTATCAGCCTGCGATGATGTAAGATGAAATACTCCCTTACTGCAAATCCCGTTTTTTGCCTGAGTCTCTCGCTGACTATAAATAACATCAGCTGAGACCTGGCAAGCAGTTACCCATGACTAAGTCACGTGTCTAGTGACGTAACGCGTGGGGGAGGAGTTACGAGCGGGACGGATCGCAGATCCGAATGAGGAGAGTGCATCAGACACGCTGAGCGGCTTTAATTGGAGGATTGGTGCTTTGTTGTCCTAAATGCTGTTTTAAACTTGGTGGATTCGTGAGTGTGACCTTGTCAGAAATCATTTATCCCATTTGGTTTGTTCATGCTATTTGCGCTATGAGATTTCTTTCTCTTGTTTGATTTCTATGAGCTGTATCAGTGTGGAGGAAGCGCTGCATATATATGAAACAGACGTCTACAGAGTGTGATTACATTCCACATCTTTCAATCATTACACAGGGTGTTGTTCACAGAAGAAGCACTGGTGTATCCATGCAATTGGACTAATTGTTTTTGGATCTGTTTATATACATTTTGGATTTTGAATCACTTGTATTTTGGTTTTCACATTATCTTAGTTAATATTCAGCGCAATATACTATATATATAATTTTGCACTATTCGTTTGGCATACATCACTTAGGCCCCATTCACACCTAAGCGACAAAACGCCCGACGCGGGACGCTTCTGTCGCTTGAGGGGAGAATTCCCATTGCCGTCTATGGAGATGGTTCACATCTCATAGACGCGCAACGCCTGTCGCCTGAAAAAAAGTCCCGGACCCTTTTTTTCACGCGACAGGCGCGTTTTCCCATAGACAGCAATGGGAATACTTTAGAAAAAAAAAAAAAAAAAGAAACATTTGTAATCGCGGCAAATCTGCCGCTACACGCGTACGCGGCTGTCGCTTAGGTGTGAATGCAGCCTTATTGCTGCGTTTATTATTTGGTAATTTTGTTAATGTCATAATTTCTAAATATTTAATTAGCGCTGTAGTACTATTTTTATAATTAGAAGCTTATGTCACACATCACCCACTCTTCTAACCACTTGAAGAAAAAGCCCTTTCTGACACTGTTTGTTTACATAAAAACATATTATTTTTTTGCAAGAAAGTTAAGTTGAACCCCCAAACATTATATATTTTTTTAAAGCAAAGGCCCTACAGATTAAAATGGTGAGTGTTGCAAATTTTTTTTCCACACAGTATTTGCGCAGCGTTTTTTCAAACGCATTTTTTGGGGAAAAAATACACTTTTTTTTATTTTAAAGCACTAAAACACACTATATTGCCCAAATTATTGATGAAATAAAAATTATGATCTTAGGCCAAGTACATGGATACCAAACACGACATACTTTAAAATTGCGCACAAACGCGCAGTGGCGACAAACTACATACATTTTTAAAAGCCTTTAAAAGCCTTTACAGGTTACCACATTAGATTTACAGAGTAGGTCTACTGCTAAAATTACTGCCCTCGATCTGCCCTTCGCGGTGATACCTCACATGCATGGTGCAATTGCTGTTTACATATGACTCCAGACTGACGCTTGCGTTCGCCTTTGCGCAAGAGCAGGGGGGGACAGGGATGCTTTTTTTTTTTTTTTATATATATTTATTTCGCTTTTTTTATTTTATTTGTTAACTGTTCCTTCCATTTTTTTTTTTTTTTACCATTTTTATTGTTATCTCAGGGAATGTAAATATTTTTTTTAAATGGGGTCTATTAGACCCTAGATCTTTCCTCTGCCCTCAAAGCATCTGACCACACCAAGATCGGTGTGATAAAATGCTTTCCCATATTCTTAATGGCGCTGTTTATATCCGGGGGGGGGAACATTCCCTCCCACTGAATGTAAAAGCAGTCTAGAGGCTAATTAGCCGCTAGGACTGCTTTTACATGAAAGCCGACCGCTGGCTGAAAAGAATGATACCAAGATGATGCCTAAACCCGCAGGCATCATTCTGGTATAACCATTCAAATTCCAGCAACATACCAGTATGTTGATGGTTCTTGTTGGACATGTATTGTAATCTTTTTTTTTCATGCAGCCTGTTGGCTGAATGAAAAAAAGATTGATCGGTGGGTATGCCCACCATTAGAATACCTCCCTTCATCCACCCACTTCTAATGATGGGCATACATGCACCATTTATATATGCCGAAGCATGGGGGCATCCTCCCGCAAAAAAGTTATGCCGCGTACGGTCGGACTTTTCTATGCCGCGTACACACGGTCGGACTTTTCTATGCCGTGTACACATGGTCAGACTTTTCCACGGGAAAGCCTCCGTAGGAATGTCAACCATATGTACACGGCATTAGGAGCAAAATCACTCCTCCGCCCCTAATGCCCCCATGCTTCGGCATATATGCTCTTTTTTGAACTGTGGTGGTGAAATCACCTCCTACAGCATTGGAGTCGCGGCTTTATATATATCGTGGGAGCAAACGCTGTTGCTGTCACGCTAAATAAATCCGCACTGCAACTGAATGGCGTACCTGCTAAGCAAATGATGGTTAACATTAAAACAAAGTAACATTCCAGTATAACAGTAAGATCATACCATACCTGCAAAGCAAATACCTATAAAAAAAACATAGTAAAAAATAAAACATTTTTTAACGCAACCTGTGCCCAAAATATATATATGCCGAAGCATGGGGGCATCCTCCCGCAAAAAAGTTATGCCGCGTACGGTCGGACTTTTCTATGCCGCGTACACACGGTCGGACTTTTCTATGCCGTGTACACATGGTCAGACTTTTCCACGGGAAAGCCTCCGTAGGAATGTCAACCGTATGTATGCGGCATTAGGAGCAAAATCGCTCCTCCGCCCCTGCTGCCCCCATGCTTCGGCATATATGCTCTTTTTTTTAACTGTGGTGGTGAAATCACCTCCTACAGCACTGGAGTCGCGGCTTTATATATCGTGGGAGCAAACGCTGTTGCTGTCAAGATAAATAAGTCCGCGCAACAGCTGAATGGCGTACCTGAAAACAGTAAAGTAAATTACATACCTGAAAAGCAAGCATGAAAAAACATAACAACAATAAAACTTTGCAGAATAGAATACAGTAAAAAAGAGAAGAACAATAGAGAGGGAGAGAACAATAAAACGACAACTATTTTTTTTTTTTTTTTAACACTTTTTTTTTGTAACTGTTCAACTTTTCGGTTCCAGGTTTCAGGTTTGGGTCTCTCAAAATGCAATGGCATCTTGGGAGACCCTGTGTAAGTGAGCCTAGCCTGTGAAATGTTTCACCCTACACTAAAAATTAACTCGTGTGTGGAAGCGTTCAAATCATTCCCCAATACAAAGACCAGGATTGTCAAGACAGCGGGGACAAAAATAACGGGTGTCACGCCTAAATCCGCGCTTGGTACAGACACGACATCTTCTTTGGGGGGCTCGTTGGGTAGGGGTACTCTCGAGGACATAAGAAAAAAGCCTCTCATGCAGTCGGCTTACTGCATTTGGTAGGGGATGGTGAGGTACAGTACCGCCTGGATACAGGAGTTCTGTGATGATATCCCTCTGGAATTGAAGGAAGGATCCATTCCGTCCTGAAGCTCTGTATAAGACATGAGCATTCAGTAGAGCCAATTGAAATAAATGTAGAGACACTTTTTTGTACCAGCGTCTCGTCTTGCGGGCAATATGATACGGCGCCATCAACTGGTCGTTGAGGTCCACCCCTCCCATGTTTTGATTATATTCGTGGTCACAGAGGGGTTTCTCGACAACACCAGTCGCCGTACGAATTTGTACTGTCGTGTCTGCGTGAAGGGTGGTAAGAACGAAAACATTCCGCCACTTCACAGCGAGCAAATTTTTACTCTTGCAGCAGGCTCTCGCCCCCAGGCTAAGACGGGCATCTACAAGCCTCTGGGGAAAGCCCCAGCGATTAGGTCGCACGGTGCCACATGCTCCAATCTGATGATCAAACAAGTGGCTAAAAAGTGGCACGCTGCTGTAAAAATTGTCCACATACAAGTGGTACCCCTTTCCGAATATGGGTGACACCAAGTCCCACACGATCTTGCCAGCGCTCCCCATGTAATCTGGGCATCCTTCCGGCTTTAACCAGGGACTCGTCAACGCATACAATCTGCTGGGGATTAAACAAGGCTGCAAAACGTTCGTTGAAATGGTTTACGAGGGGCCGAATTTTGTAGAGCCGGTCAAATTCAGGGTCTCCACGTGGACGACAAAGTGCATTGTCACTGAAATGCAGGAACTGCAGGATCGCCTCGTATCGTTTCCTGGCCATGTGAGCAGAGAACACGGGCATATGGTCGATGGGATGTGTGGACCAATACATCCGCAACTCCGGAAATGTGTGTATGCCCATGTTGAGGGTAAGGCCCAGAAAGATCTTAAATTCGGAAACCTCAATAGGTTTCCATTCTTTGGCAAGGAGAGACTGGGGGTTAGCGGCGATGTAGGTACCAGCATATAAATTAGTCTGGTCCACAATAGATCTATAGAGATCTTCCGTGAAATACAGCGAATAGAAATCAAGTGATGTAAAATTCGCTGTATCCACCTGAATACCGGGTTGGCCAGTGAATGGGGGAAGTACAGGTTCTGCAGAAGTGGTGGGGACCCAATCAGGATAGGCGAATTCTGCAGGAAGGGCACTATGGGCACGACGGGCCTGTCTTTGTCTTCTTCTTGGTGGCAGCGGGACACTATAGGTGCTTGCCACCTCGCCAGCTTGAACTGCACTTATGGGACTCGCCACGTCACCACGTCTTACTGCAGTGCTGGATGAACGACCAGGGTGTACTAGGCCGCTGGTGTTTGCCAATCCACCAGAAGGAATAGCGGCGCTAGTACTGGCTCTCTGCTCCATACGAGGGACCTGCGGTTCTTGCTGCTCAACAACATCAGAATGGGGTCGGGTACGCCTGGCCTTAGCAGGGACCACAACTCCGTCGTCCGAGCTATCTGACATGGAGCCGCTGTCGTAAATAGGATCGTATTCTGAGCCAGATTCTGTCAGATGCGTGACCTCCTCTTCTTCACTATCTGACATGCACAGAATCCTGACGGCCTCTTCACCAGTGTACATTCGCTTTGCCATTTTGGGCTCTAAATTTAGTGGTACACTGGTGATGATTCACAGGTAAAAAAAGCACCTGACTATAGAAAGGAAAATGTAGAAAACGCTTCCAAAAAAACTGTTAGCGATCGCAGGGATCAACCTGTTTCTGCGAACGCTGCAGTTGTGTGTTGTGTTTTTGAAGTGACAGTGATCGATCGATACTGCACTTGGGTGGGTTGGGCTGGGCAGAGGGGGAAAACGCAGGTGCTAGCGGGTATCTGGGCTGATTCCGCTAACAATGCGTTTTTGGGTACCCTAAACTGCTGGGTACGCTAGTAACGATCTGATCAGATCAGGTATCGATCCGTTCAGATACTATACCACTAAGGAGGGTGTATGCTTTGCGAGTGGGTGTAAGCGGTACTGGCACTAACCTAACACTGCCTGGGGCGACGCAGACCCTGACTGACGCTAAAATTTAATTTATATCACCCGCCGGGCGATCAGGGGGTTAAACCTTTATTGGGTTATATACGGCGGGTGCCCTGATGCTATAAACAGCAAACTAACTAACCAGCGTCAACCGTAACACTTATACGGTGATCACTGGTGAAAGGGTTAACTAGGGGGCAATCAAGGGTTAAAAACTTTATTTATGGGGGTACCTTACGCTATAGAACCTGGCGGCGAACCTAAAAAAACTAACTGCCTAGCGGCAACAGTGACACTAATACAGCGATCAGAAAATCGATCGCTTAGTGACACTGGCAATAGGGGGTGAAAGGGTTAACTAGGGCGGTGATCAAGGGGTTAAACCTTTATTAGGGGGGGTAGGGGGCTACCCTGGACCTAAAGGGGGCTAAAACTAACTGCCCTAACACTTTTTTCTGTAACACTGACACTAAATGCAGAAATCAGAAAATAAATGATCCCTGCATTCAGTGACACTGTTACAGGACACTGGGGGGGGGGGGGTGATCGGCGGTGACTTGGGGGGGTTAAATGTGTCAGTGTGCTGTTTAGGTGCAACTTACTTGTGTGATGTCTTCTCTCCGCAGCGGTGGTCGATATGACCACCACGAGGAGAGATCACACAGTTCCTGCTTCCTGTGTTTACACTAAACACAGGAAGAGGAGGGGGGAAGCGCTGGCATTGGCTGAGAGCGATCGCAGAGGGGGAGCTGAAAACGAACAGCCGCCCCCTCATCTCGGATCGCTTCTACAGCTTACCGACCCGCGCCATGTACCGGGGGGGTCCCGATCGGACCCCCCACCGCCGTCAAGCAGAGGACGTACAGGTACGTACATGTGCCTGTCCGTGCCATTCTGCTGACGTATATGTACATGAGCAGGTCGGCAAGTGGTTAATAGGGGCACTACCCCTCCTATTGACCACCAATCCTGAGACCATATTTATTCTCAATGATGCCAACATTTTTGCCCCTGCCAGCCACAATCCGGCCCTCCTAAAGTCTAAAGGACAATAAACTGGCCCTTTGTTTAAAAAGTTTGGAGACCCCAGCACTAGGCTAAAATTTTGTGGGCTCAGAGATAGGAGTATTTAACATTTATATGTTAAATACTCCTAACTCTGAGCCCACAAAATTTAAGCCCAGTGGGTTCCATGGTCCTAAGAACATTACTATACCAGCACATATTAGGTCTTATCAAGTGGGGCACCATGTAAAGAATGCAAGGTTTAAGAATAAAGTGATTCAGCAGCGAGAAAATAAAATGCAATACATATATGTTTGACTGATATGTACCTATAGCAACAAGTTTACATTAAGAATGTCATGTTCTGAGTGGGATAAGCAGAGTTAGACTTACCGGTAACTCCTTTTCTGAGAGTCTTCCAGGACAGCCCATGAGACCTAGGGCTCCTCCTACCAGGACGGGCAAACCTTTATCCCCACAAGATAGAAGGGCGGTCCTCCAGGCCCCATGTCAGTCTTTTCGAAAACCGTATGACATCCCTGAAAAACATATGCATAATACACATAACTTCTGGCTGTCCTGGAAGACTCTCAGCAAAGGATTCTAACTCAGCCGATGAGACAGAACTTAATCAGTCTAGGGAGGGACAAATGCCTGAAGCACCTTACGACCAAACGCCTGCCCCTGAGCAGATAGGAGATCTATGCGATAATGTTTAATGAAGGCTGAATAACTGGACCGTGTACAGCCCTGCAAATTTGTTCCGGTGAGGCACCAGCCCTCTTAGCCCAAGACGCAGACAAGGCTCTTGTAGAATGCGCAGTGACAAAAGGCGGAGGAACTCTAATTTTGTAAGCTTCAGAGATAGCTTGCTTTATCCATATAGCCAATGTGGCTTTAGATGCACTCTTACCCCTGTGCTTCCTGAAAAAAGGACAAACAAGGCATCTGTTTTCCTAAAGGTCTTGGTGACCTCAAGATAGACCTGTGGCAAACTACAAAAGGTTGGCAGTATGATGTCATGAGATCTGTGGAATGTACTGGCCACCTTAGGCAAAAAAGTGGATCGGTTCTCAAAACAACACGATCCTCAAAAATCATGAGGAAAGGCTCCCTCACTGATAAGGCCTGTAACTCGCTTACCCTATGAGCTGAAGTAATTGCTACCAAAAAAATAGTTTTTAATGTAAGTAACTTAACCAAAATATCCTCTAGGGGCTCAAAAGGAAATTCTGCCAGAGTTCAAAGCACCAAATGCTGTGAAACACGTCATTCTATTGGCCCAATTTCTCCCTACGTCACTTCCGGTTCACGCTGCGCTCCACTCCAAGGCACACTATTAGTTCCTGTCCTGGTCTTCCGGAGGTAGCTGCTTTTCAGGCCACGGGACTCCCCTGCAGACGCTTCATCACTGTCAGATCTTCTGGGACACAGCCATCCATCCATTTTACGGACCTCAGAGTGACTACGGACCATTTCCTGCTTATATGCCTGTTTATGTCTTCGCCCTGTGAGTAGCCATTTGGCTGTTTGTACTGTCATTCTAAATTAAACTCTAATACTGCACTTAGACTGGCGCTCCTTGCTTTTCTCTATTGGACACCTTCTTACCACTACTGGCCTGTTCCTACAAATTGATTTTAAAAATGTAGCTGTAGTGGGATTTTCCAGGAGAGAAAATGGAGGAAAACACTGATTAGCTGCCACCTGTACCTTTAAGGTACTAACTGAAATACCTTTGTCGACATCCTCTTGAAAAAATTCCAAAATTGAAGGAACATCATAAGTTAGTCTTTGATTTTCAACCATGAGTTAAACTTTTTCCAAACCTTGGAATATATGGCTCTAGTGACTGGTTTTCTGCAATTTACCAGGGTCTTGACTACCTTGTCAGAGAACCCCTGGGCGCTTAGTATCTTTTCTTCAGATACCAAGCCGTCAAGTTTAAGGAAACCATCTGTGGGTGCGACACTGGACCCTGTGATATTAAGTCCTCTCTCTTCGGAAGCCTCAGAGGGTCTGTAGCAGGGAAAACCATGGCCTCTTGGGCCAGAAAGGGGCAATCGGGATAAGGTCTGTTTCTTCTAGAAGAAACTTCCGGAAAAAGTCTGATCAGCGGGAAGGCGTAACAATGATCGATCTGCTGGGTTCAGAGAAAAGAACTCCTCTGTTTTGCAGTTGTCCTGATTTGCGAACAGGTCCGCTTCGAGACAACCCCATTTGTCAGTGAGATCCGTAAAGACTTCGAGATGAAGGGACCAGTTTTCCCCAATTTACCCTGTAGCGGCTGAGATAGTCTGCCAGACAGTTTTGTGTCCCCTTCAGGCCTCGTACACACGACCGAGAAACTCGACAGAATCCATCAAGAAACTTGGTGGAAGAGCTTTTTTGCCGAGGAAAACGGTCGTGTGTACGTTTTTCATCGAGGAAACTGTGTGTATGCTAAGAAACCCGCGCTTGCTCAGAATAAAGTATGTGTAAGGATACTGCCTTATGAATACTAATTAGTACTATTGGATCTCAGCTGCAGAGGCTTCTCAGGTCTAACCACCAGTTCACTCTCTATATAGCCAGAAAGTTTTGGGGTTAATTCATCACAGCCTCAATCTGTACCAACATAAAGTAGCTTATTGCTGCATAGTATGAAATCATATAAGGAAAGTAGTTTAAAGTCTCTTGTATAAAAAAGGAAAGCTTACTGTGTACCTTGCTTGACAGTATTATGTTACACCTGACTTATGAAGGAGTAATTATTATCTGGCGTTTATATTGTTACTTCACAATATTTCTGCTTAGTACTGAAACAAGCATAGTCCATAAGAGTATTAAATCAGGTAAGCATTAGCAGAGGTATATGTAATAACGTTTCCTCAAACTTGCAAGTAATTGGTTTCACATCACAATGCAGCAGGTAATTATATGAACATGATACTTGCGGTTCCGCTGGGTCTTGTAGTACACTGCTGCAGAATGTGCATAGGAGAGTCCTAGGTTAATGGATGTTGAAGAGTCTGTGCAGGGCTGAGGAAGAGTGCAGTGGGCTGAAGGCTCACTGCTTGCTTAGACCAGGAGACAGAGATCTGTGGTCAGGGAGCTGACAGGTGAGAAGGTCTGCAATGGCTCCTGGGCTTTAGGGTGTGGGATGGTTGTTTCACAGGTGACGGCAGGCATCCAAGAGAATAACCGAACACCCTGCCGTCATCTGTGGGGGATTTAAATAGCCCCGATTTCGCGGGGAAAACGGGAAGGACGCTGAGTCGCACTTCCGCGTTCCAGCTTGGAACGCAGACGTCCGCGCACCGGAAGTGACGCGGACGTCTTTGCAGAATGGAGCGCAGCTGCTGGGAGAAGGCACAGCTGCGCTCGTTCTGCGAACAGTAACATCAGAGATGTTACAGTATGAGATGGGAGTAAAAGTAGCATTTGTAATGGAGATAACACATTTTTCAAGCTGTAACAGACTGTAAAGTGCAAATCGTCTCTTACCAAACTTTTACTTAACACGCAAACACATGAGATTAGCAAAAGCAGCCCCAAAAGTTGTGCAAGTGTAATCGAACTTCCCCTGCCATTGTATTTGTTGTACGTCACCGCGTTTGAGAACGAGGAGATTTTGTCTTGACCATGTGTACACAAAGCAAGCTTGTGGAGTTCCTCGACAAGCCTAACAAGAAACTCGTTGAGGAAAACAATGTGTCTCGCCCGACGAGTTACTCGGTCGAGTGTACGAGGCCTCAGGTGCACTGCTGTAATTGAGGCTAGATTCCCTTCTGCCCATGATAAAATCTCCTGGGCGATGGATTGAAGTATCCGACTCCTCATACCTCCCTGTTTGTTGAGGTACGCAACCTTTGCGATATTGTCAGTTAGAATCTGGAGATTGTGACCCCTGATTTCTGTCTGAAAAAACCTGCAATGCTCTCTGAACCACTAAAAGCTCTCTCTGGTTCGATGAAGCTCTTGCTTCCCTCAAGGACCATTCCCCCTGTACCACGTTGTTGCTGAGGTGGGCTCCCCACCCCCTGTTGGAAAAGGTTTTTTTATGTGTATTGTGTGACTATTTGTAGGAATCTAAAATGGATTCCAGTTTTCTGTAATGGCTTCTAAAGACACGTTGCTTTAACTAGCCTAATTCTATTGTTTGTTTTACTTCCTTAAATCAAACTTTGCTAAGAGTTGTAAAGAGACACTGGATTGGCAAATAAAGCTGTTTGCGTCATGAGCCACCGGTGGTCTTTTAGCCAATAGTATACTTCCTGTTGACCATATAAGAAGGTCACACACCTTGTGTCTGTATGGGACTTTTTGCTTTTTCACTTAGCATGTAGATCTCATCCAGTTATACCGGTGCAACTGAAATAAAATTATCTTGCTTCTGGAACACTTGAAGTTTGACTGATCACAGGGGAAGAATTATCCTATCACCCCCAGGAACTCGCATCCGTAGTGATCCTCTGGGATATAGGAATGGACCATGGTAGACCCTTTTGTTAGGTGAATTTTTGTCCTCCACCACCACAAGCTTCTTTTTACCCTGGCGGGTAACAAGACCCTTAACTCCAGAAACCTTGCGTCTTTGTCCCAGGTCCTCAGAAGAAACATCTGTACCGGTCTGTAATGGAATCTTGCCCATGGTACTGTGAGAAAGCACAAGGTCATCAGACCTACTGCTCTTGAAACCTCTCTCAGCGAGACCGACTGATTGGTCTGTAAGGCTGACACTGTTTGCACCATTTTCGAGACCTTCTCCTGTGGGAGAAAAACTTTTTGGTCTACTGAGCAAAAGTCGTACCTCAGATACGTCACCTTCTGGTCCGGAATTAAGGAAGACTTCTCTTTGTTTTTTTGTTTTTTTTAATTTTTTATTTATACAAAATAGAAGACCGGCCCACAAGGACCACAGCAAGTAAACAGTACAACAGTTGTCATATGAAGGCACTCATATGAGACATGGCAGTTACATAAGAAAAGTTTTGCGAGAACTCTAAAACTGTCTGTGGAGACACCTCTCCCGGCTGGGTGCGGCAGCGTACGGCACGAAAGGCTATGTGCCACCCGCCCCGCATCGCCGCCCCCAGTTCAAAAGCCGGCACCTCATCCCCTTCCGTGTTCTTGTGGTATCTTTCTGCGGCCGGGAACTATGGAACCGTGTGCCAGTCCTCTACCATTTCCATTTTCTAAGTGTAGTAAAGTATAGGAAAACAGAAATAGAAATCTGGGTGCTGCTCGGTGAGCAGTCCAGAGACAAAGAGGGGAGAGATAGAAAAATAAAAGAGTAGAGGGAGAAGAGTGGTATAAGGGTAGGTATTTAAGTGGAGGATAAGGGAGTGAGAGGGGGGGGGGGGAGGTTCGCGAGCATGGACCAGCATCTCTGTCCGTCGGTTCCTTTTACCGTGGCGGCCTTTGCCGTCAGGGTTGCATGTCCAGGTGTGGGGGCAGGCTCTGATCAGGGGGTGACAGCAGTTCTCCTCTAAGGGCCTGGCCCTCTTCGGAGTACTTAAATATAGCCCATAATTGCCAGGTCTGGGAGTAGAGTTCACCCCTATCTTGCTTTGACAGGACTAGATCCTCCATCCGCCCGATCTCATCCACCTTCCGTAACCACATGGCCACTGTCGGTGGGTTGGAGGATTTCCAGCACAGGGGGACACAGGCCTTGGCTGCGTCTAGCAGGTGGCGCACCACCGACTTTTTGTATACACGCGCTGGGGTAGAGGTTGCATGGAGCAGGAAGTACGCTGGGTCATCTGGGACCTCGCGCTCCGTGAATCTTTGTGTAATTCGCCTTACTCCCTCCCAGAACGGTCTGAGGAGTGGGCAAGACCAAAGGATATGCAATAGTGTCCCCCTGTCTGATCGGCACCTCCAGCAGAGGTCTGATGTGTCCGGGAACAGTTTGTGCAATAGGTCTGGGGTTCTGTACCACCTTGTCAGCAGTTTGTAATTGGTCTCCTGGACCTTGGTGCAAATTGATGATTTATGTGTAAATGTGAGTATCTGCTGTCTCTTAGCGGGTGTTAGCTGATAGCCCAAGTCTTGTTCCCATCTGTCAAGGCTAGGAATCTGATACCCTTCTACGGGGGTCACCAGCAGCGTATGTAGTAAGGACAGGGCGTGGGGTAACGCCCCTGACTCCTCGCACATCTCCTCCAAAGTCGTAAGAGTCTGTCCGGCGGGTGGTGGGGGGATGGTTCTGAGGAAGTGGTCCAGCCGGCTGGCTCTCATAAAGTCCAGCTGATATTGACCAAACTGGTCCATCAGCTGGGTTGATGACTTCCACCGACCCATCTCACTGAAGTGTGAGGCTTGAAAAGTCCCCGAATCGCGGAGCGCAACAAATTTGGCGTCTCTAAGTCCCGGTGTAAAGTTTGGGCTGCCCAGAATTGGGCGTAGCGGTGAGGTCTCCGTTGCCAGGCGGTACTGCTCTAACAGCCTCGCGCACACCTTGGTAGTATTCCCTATCAGTGGATGGTGTTGTACGTCTGTTTGTTGTAGGGCACGGCACCACGGAGCACGTCGTAGCATAATGCTACTTTGTGCCTGCTCTAATTGTGGCCACAGTTTGAGCGAGCTGTGTCGATTCCAGTCTATGAGACGGTTTAACTGCGCTGCATGATAATACGTTCGTATGTTTGGCATGGCTAGGCCACCACATAATTTAGGTAATGAGAGGACGGCTTTATTTACTCGGGAGCGCTTCCCTGCCCACAAGAAAGTCCCGAACGCGGCCTGTGTTTGCTTAAAAAACTCTGAGGGGACATGCACAGGGAGGACTTGCAACAAGTACACAAATTTGGGCAGAATGGACATCTTCAGAATGTTGCACCTACCGAACCAGGAATGTAATCCCACGGTCCAGTGGTTCAACAGTTGTTGGACTGTCTTAAGTAATGGAGGGAAATTAAGTTGGAATATATTAGACAGTCGTGGTGGGATCCGTGTTCCCAAATACGTTAGTGCTGTGTCCGTCCATTTTAGGTGAAAGCTTTGTTTAAGTCGGGTCAGTAGTGGTTGAGAAATTCCCACCCCCATCGCCTCTGACTTTGACAGGTTAATTTTTAGGTTCGACAGCTTGCCATAGGAGTCAAATTCACGCATCAAATTTGGAAGGGACGTCGACGGGTTAGTCAGAGAGAACAGCATGTCATCAGCATAGGCTGAGACTTTGTATTGGTTGTTTCCAACCTCTATTCCCGTAATATTTGGGTTCCGCCGTATTTGCCGTAGGAAGGGTTCCAGCGTCAGGGCGAATAGGAGGGGTGACAACGGGCATCCCTGTCTGGTCCCATTCGCGATCGGAAACGGGTCTGACTGCGTTCCATTTGCTCTTACTCTGGCCGTTGGTTTCGTGTAGGCCGCTGTAATCCATCTCATCATTTTCTGACCTATCCCTACGTGACTCAAGGTGGCGAACAAGAAACTCCAGCTCACCCGGTCGAATGCCTTTTCGGCGTCTGTCCCTACAAAGACACAGGGGACCTTTGTTTTATTAGCTACGTGGAGCAGGTTCAATACCTTGGTCGTATTGTCCCTGGCCTCCCTGGTTGGGACAAATCCCACTTGATCCAGGTGAACAAGACCAGGGAGATACTTCTGAATTCTCGTGGCGATCACTTTTGTGAATAGCTTTATGTCAGTGTTCAGCAGTGAAATGGGTCGATAACTGCCGCATTGACCCGGGTCTTTACCCTCTTTATGGATCACTGCTATTTGCGCCTGCAGAGTGGAAATATGGAACGCGCTCTCTGTCCCCAAGGCATTGAACAGGCTCACCAAATGGTTCCCCAGAGATGGCAGCAGGGTCTTGTAGTATGTGGCCGTAAGGCCGTCTGGGCCCGGGGCCTTCCCTGGTTTGGAGGATTTTAGTGCCATCTGTATCTCTGGTAGGGTAATTGGCTCCTCTAGCTCTTCCCTCATTTCTGTTGTTAAGGTCATCATGCTGGAGGAAGTCAGATACTCCTTCGTCTGGTTCGGGTCAAGTTCTGGGATTGGGCCTGGGAGGTTATATAGGTTTGTATAAAAAATTTTAAATTCCTGGGTAATCTGTTGAGGGGTGGAGACCTTCCGTCCTTCGCGTGTGACTATGTGCGGTATGTATGATGCTGCGTTTTGTGTACGGAGTGCTCGCGCCAGCATTCTCCCGCATTTATCGCCCGATTCGTAACCATGTCGCCTACATATCTGTATCGCCGCTTTGGCCTTGAAATGTAACAGATCCGTGATCTGTGTGCGAGTGGTGTTTAGTTCCGAGTTCGCTTGGGGCGTCTGGGACTGTTTATGTTGGGTCTCTAGTAGCTGTAACTTATCGAGCAGTTTGTTGAGTTGGTCTGTTCTCTGTCTCTTCAGTCTGGCCCCATGCTTGATTAGAATCCCCCTTATGACCGCCTTGTGGGCTTCCCAGATTACTCCCGCATCGCTGTCTTGTGTGGTGTTAGAGTCAAAGTAATGTCTCATCTCCTCCACCACCTCTGTCATGGTATCAGCGTCCTGCAGCAGGCTCTCATTAAGTCGCCAGGGACGTGTCTGGGCCGTCTGTGCGTCTGTCAGGGCATACACTAGCGTGACCGGTGCGTGATCGGACCAAGTTATTGACCCTATCGACACATCCTCCACTGCCGAAAGATGTCTGTGAGGTATCAGGAAGTAGTCAATCCTGGAATAGGATGTATGGGGTTTGGAGTAGAAGGTGTAGTCCTTCTCTCCAGGGTGAAGAAGGCGCCAGGCGTCCACCAGCTGTGCCGAGTGTAGCGTCGTGTGTATGCGTTTACGGGAGTCCCTGGAGGCAGAGGAGAGTCCTGTCGAGGTGTCCTCTTCAGGAATTAAAGGAATGTTAAGGTCGCCTCCTATAATTAGTTGTCCCTCCGCGAATCGCATTAACTGTTTTAGTTGTCTGGATATAAAAGAATCTTGGCGCTCGTTTGGGGCGTAGAGGTTCGCTATAGTAACCTGAACCTGTCCAATTCTGCCCTTCAGGAACAGGAATCGTCCCTCCGTGTCTAATTTAGCATCCTCACACGACCAGGGAACTCTAGCTGAGAGTAGTATGGAAACTCCCCTGGATTTTGCTGCCGCATATTTTGAGTGGTATACAGTGGGATAGTGCCTACTTTTTAGCATAGGTATGTTCCCTTCCCTAAAATGCGTCTCCTGTAGCAACACCACGTCCGCGCCTAAGCGACGCATATCACTTAGGAGCATTCTCCTCTTTTCTGGGATGTTCAGGCCTTTGGCGTTCAATGACACCACTGTCAGCCTGTCCATGCTCGCGAACTCGGGGAGGGTGTGTCCCCCTGGGTCAGCGGGGGGTAGGAAGATGTGGGGTGGGGGGTGAGTCCTCTCTGGTATAGGGGGGTAGGGTGGATAAGGAGTATAGGGAGGGTGGGGGGAATAGGGGAAAGGGAAGATTCAAGTTAGGAGGCCACCAACAGAGTGTGTGGCCAAAGAGAAAGAGTCTAAGTTAGCCTAAACAGCTAAAGGCGCTCTCCAGTTAAAAAAAAACTGGGAACCGAGCGCAGGCCTAAGTGGGTAGGTGGGTAGGACAGGGTCTGCAAAGGCGAGCCCCCGAGTCCACGCCCCCCCCCCCCACCATAGTTGTTGTTGGGGCCCAAGTTGACAGTGCAATCTAAGTCATCAAACATTCCAGGTGCAATATAACATCAGATTATTCATAATATATTATAACCAAGCATAACAGAACAATACAGCATCACATGGTTCATAGCAACTCAAAGTTAACAGGGCATTGTAATTCTATCCTCAGCACGAAGTGTCATTAATCCCCTTGTGAGGGGGGCCCCTCTGTTGTGCTCTATGCATATGGTGCTGTTTCTAACTAGAACTGGCATAGTGGTGGTGAGCCATGTCATCTCCCCCCTCCTTCATCTTAAATAATACTACCGCTCCTTCCCTCCACGTCCCGGCCAATAAGGCACAGGGAGACCACCGAGGTATTCTCCCCAAGTGAGAGATCCCCCCTCCACCCCGAGCAGCCGCTCAGCATTCCCTCCCCCAGCGTCCAAGCGTTCCCTAGTGCAATGGTGTCCCCCCCTCACCCCTCAGGTCCCCTCAGCTCACCCCCGCATGGCCATCGTCCAGGCCCCCAGAGGGCTCAGTTACGCCTCTGCGTACCCGTTGGTCCGGAGGTGGGGAACCTTCATCTCCCTCCCTTCCTACTGGGAAGCGGCTTCAAGTGTCACTGAAGGGAGGCCGTTGTGTGATGCCCGCATGTCCCGTTACCAACATGGGCGAATCATGTCACGACCCCCTGTGGGGTGGAAGTTCGAGGAAGTACCTGTCTGCCCGACGGGGACATAAGGGCGAGAGGACCCGTCTCCTCAGCAGGGGAGTGCCAATTTCCAACCGGCTAAGGGGCCTCCGCATACTGGGCATGTACATGTGGCCTACAGGGGCTGGTTGCCGTCCCCCACCCCCCGCTTAACATCAAAGATCGGGCGTGGGTTCAAGATAGGACCATCTCCAGGCCCAAGCAGAGTCCATGTGCACTCCCCCCCCCCCCGGACCAACATGGCGCGGGTGGAGGAAAGAGAACCCGACGGCGGCCCGACCATGGCAGCTCGAGCTCAGGCCCAGGGAGAAGGGGGTCATGTGTCGAAACGTCATTCAGGGCCCGCTTACAACCAACGTGCCCATTAGTGGGGCGGGAGATTGGGGGACACCCCGCTTGTCAGGTGGGGATAGGAGGGCGAGTGTTCTCATCACCTCGGCAGGGGATCATCAGCTTCAGGTCAGGCAAGGGGTCTCTGCAGCCCGGGCATGTTTATGTGGCCTACAGGGGTTAGTTGCCATCCCCCACCCTCCACTTAACATTTAACAACCTTAGTGGGATCTGAGTGGTTGAATGGCCGGGCCAGAGCAATGTCTATGGCCGTTCCTTCTTTGCCCAGGGCCGACAACGTGGGTGGGAAGAAAAGTATGCCTGATGACAGGCTGAACATGGCAGTTAACATTCAGTTTCATGGAGAGGGGGGGTCAAACAGTGGGTCATCATGCAGGGTCTACTCACGCTATCCCTGCGGCTCGTTTCCCGATGGTGCTCTTTGCCGTCGTCTGTTCTGTCTACGCTGTCTCGGCTGTGCGGCTGCTCTGTAGTTGGAAGGCCCCGATCTCCCGATCGTACGCGGCAGGATCTGCAACCAGTCTGGCACCGATACAGGTTCAGCTCCCAAGAACCGGAACAGTCCCGGCAGGTCCACCGGAGTCATCAGGGTGTAGGCCATACCTTCTTTCCGAAAGGTGACAGACAGTGGGTAACCCCACCGGTAGGTAAAGCCGAGCTGCTTCGCCAGATCCAGTACCGGTCTGAGCATTGCCCTGCGTCTAAGTGTTGCCCTGGATAGGTCCGGCAAGATCGTGATCCGTGCTCCCTCCACCGTCACCTCCTCGTGTTCCCAGGCGCCTCGCACTATGCGCTCCTTCTGGGCATATCTGAGAAGTCTGCAGATCCCGTCTCGCGGCCTGTCCTGTTCCGCCATCCTGGGGCCTAGAGCGCGGTGCGCCCTGTCGATCTCGATCTCCTCCAGCGGCTCCCCCAGTACCTCCCGGAACAGCTCCTGGAGTTTCCCCTCTAGTGTCTCCGCATCCACCGTCTCGGGTAGCCCCCGTAGCCGCAGATTGTTGCGGCGGCTTCGGTCTTCCACATCCTCCAGGTGGAGCTGTAGGGCAACCGCCGTGTCCCTATGTTGGTCTCTCGCTCTCTCCAGGCCCGCCACCCGCTGTTCCAGGGCCGTGAATGATGCTTCGCCCGTCGTCACTCTCTCCGCCAGGGATGATACGTCCGCCTTTACCTCCTGGAAGTCCCGACGGTGGGTCTCCTCTAGTTTGAGGATCAGCGCCTCTATGTCTGACCGCGTGGGGAGGGCCTCAAGCAGGGCCCGAATTTCTCTCTCCACCGGGGAGCCCCCCGGGGAGGAGGACGGGGATTCCATTCCAAGGTCAGCGAGGCTCAGTGGTGCTCGAGAGCCTGAAGGTAAGTCCGGTGTCGCTGGGGCTAGGGTCCACTCACCGCGCTCCAGGGTTTCTGTGCGGGCTGCAGGCGCCGCACCGCGTGGCGCCGTCGCTCTGGCTCCCGGGGATATCCGCTGTTGGTGCTGGAAGTACCGGTGCAAATCTCCGGACGGATCGCTGGATCTGGTCACCCGGGTAGTAGCTTTAATGCTACGCTTTTTGGCCGATTGCATGCCGAATATAGTGGTGTTTTGGCCGGTATAGGGGAGGACAAGGCCGGGAGCTCGATGAAGAAGCAGCTTCACTCAGCCATGTCCAGGCCACGACTTCTCTTTGTTTATCAACCAACCTAGGGATTGAAGGAAATCTTGTACAGTCTGGAGATCCGCTAATAACTCTTGGTAAGACTCTGCCACTACTAGGAGGTCGTCCAGGTAAGGGATAATAGTTATCACCTTTAACCTTAGCAGAGCCAGTGCCTCCCCCAACACTTTTGTGAAAATGTGTGGGGCTGAGGACAGACCGAAGGGGGGAGCTTGAAATTGAAAGTGCCAAATCTCTGTTCCCATGTTGACTGCTATTCTCAAGAATCCTTGGAAGGCTGGATGGATATGGATGTGCAGATAATCATCCCTCAAATCCAAAGTGGCCATAAAGTAGTTTGGGTAAAGCAGGTTTTTGATAGTGAACACCATCTCCATACGAAAGTGCTTGTATCTGATGGAACGGTTTAGAGACCGAAGGTTCAGAATAAGTCCATACTTTCCTGACGGCTTTCTGATGACAAATATATGGGTATAAATCCCCTTGCCCTGATCTGACCGGGGAACAGGGATCAGAACCTTTTGATCTAACAAGTCTCCAATTTGGAGACCCAAAGACCTCGCTTTTTCCCACGATCCTGGGGAGGTAAGGTGACCAATGATCGCTCTGGTGGTTGGCAAGAAAATTCCAGCCTGTACCCATTGGTCACTAGGTCCAGAATGAATGGACTTGAAGTGACAGCTGCCCTCAATATTCCTCCCACTAGGAGACACGAGTCACTGTGGCTTGGCGGGCTGTTAAGAATGGTTTAAAAAGACGCCCCCCTCTACCCCTGCCCCTGTGCCTGGTCCAATGTTTCTTGGGCCTATTGTCTTTTTCTCTATGACCTTGCTGCCTACTATGGCCACGAAAAAACTTTCTGGCTGTCGGCTTTTTCTTATTTTCTGGAAAGGCCTTTTTTTCTATTGGCCATACGTTCCAGTGCCTCCTGCAGACCTGGGCAAAACAGATGATACCCTGTTAAAGGAAGCCCACATAGGCGCAACTTAGAGGCTGCATCACCTGACCAGGTTTTAAGCCACAGGCTTCTTCTGGCCGAATTCACGGCTGTCATTTTACCGACTCTGCGGATGAATCAGCTAAAAACTCTACAGCCTTAAAAAGGAGAGGGAAAGATTTCAGAATCTGCTCTCTAGATGTACCTGCCAACAAATGAGTTTGTATCTGTGACAACCATACTTCCAAATTTCTGGCTACACAAGTGGAGGCCAGACCCAGTTTAAGATTCCCAACAGCTAAATCCCAGTCTCTGTGAAGGATATCTCATCTTTTGTCCATCGGGTCCTTAAGCACACCCATATTGTCAAACGCCAAGTTCAAATTTTTTGATAACCTTAACAAAAATAAACAGCTAACAAAACTACAAGTCAATAGTGTTACATTTTATATCACAGTTCCCCCCCTTAGAGTTCCCAGAGAGCCCTACATCGGAATCCACAGAGTTTCCCTTCACACTGGGAAATATAATCTAAAGAATGCTGTGGACTCTGGTGTCATCTTTATATACATTGTAAAGGGGGGGGACGCTGACACAAAGGGGACCTCTGCGGACTGAGATGTAGGGGGGCCTCTGATGTGAGGGGGTCTCTGGTTATTACAGAGCCCAGAGATGCCACTTACATCAGCGTTCCCCTTTACCCCAGAGTCTGTAGAGTTCCCCCTTAAAGCAATGTATAAGTATTTCTAGACAGAGGTCAGGTTAGCCATGGCAGCCCTGTAACAGCACAGAGTATATGACCAGCCCTCCCCAGTATGTGTGAGCATTTCCCCACCACCATTTCTCTGCTAAGGGATATTTTTTGCTGTGAAAAGCGCTTTATGGCCACAGCATATATTATCCACCCTCGACTGATTTGCAAAATAAAGGGAAGTGGTTGGGGACAGTAAAAAGACACACATGATATTTTTACTACCGTCCCAAACACAAGTGTGAGGGCACATTCACACAGGGCACAGGCACCCATGTCTCATGCATAGACTTTTACTGGCACAATGTTGTGTGCATCCTCATACCGATGTTCCATTTTTAATAGGACATGCACCCTCCAGACATATTGGGACATGGTGTCTGTGTCCATGCAGCCATGGGACACTGGCATTAGAATGCAAGCAACACTGTGCCAGTAAAAGTCTCTGCATGGGAGATGGATGTCTGTGCCTTGTGTGAATGAGCCCTAAACGAGTGCCAAGGATACATTTCACTGTCCCATCATCATTATCATGATAATTACACACTCAGTACAGGTGATGTGGCTTAAAGCACCTGTACTATGAGGCTATCATGATAATAATGATTGAAATATCTGGACAAGTTATATCATAAACACAATCAATCCCCCTCCAGTGATATATTAAAACAAAACAAATCCAAGATACAGCCCTAGATACTTTACTAACCTCAGATACAGAAAAAGCCCTTAGATGGTCAAAAGCAAGATTCTTATTACATAGTAATTCTACATCCACTATTTTTGCCAGAAAACTGAACCAATCCACGAAACCTCCCCACACCTATAAACTAAGAAACTCTGCAGGCCACTTAATCTCCCACCCTAAAGGAGTCATTTTATAAAAAACTTCTATTATCTCCACAATCCACGCCGAAGCAATCCTCGACGCAATGGCTAGATGAAATACCACTTCCCACTCTATCAACCCAAAAAAACGAGGCACTGAATGCACCTTGCACAGAAACAGAAATAATTAAGATTATAGGTTCACTAAAGACCTCCACAGCCCCAGGCCCCGATTGCTTTTCTTCATCATACTACAAAAAGTTTGCATCAGTATTAATTCCCCATCTTGTGAAACTATTCAACCACATTCTACAAGGCAATCAATTCCCTTCTGAAATGCTCCTAGCTAATATGTCTCTTCTACCCAAACCAAACAAAGACCACTCATCCCCACAGAACCTCCGCCCGATCTCAGTTATAGACAATGACCTCAGTTATAGACAATGACCTAACAATTTTTGGTAAAATATTAGCAGACATATTGGCCTCAGTCATTTCACCCCTTATCCACCCAGATCAATCAGGTTTTATTCCGGACAGGCAAATTACAGACAATATGGCCCAGATTCTCGTAGATGGGCGTAAAACTGCGGCGGCGTAATGTATGTCATTTACGTTACGCCGCCGCAAGTTTTACAGGCAAGTGCTTTATTCACAAAGAACTTGCCTGTAAAGTTGCAAGGCGTAGCGTAAATCCCCCGGCGCAAGCCCGCGCCGAACGTAATGCGCATGCGCCGTCCCTAAAATTTCCAGACGTGCATTGCGCTAAATGACGTCGCAAGAACGTCATTGGTTTCGACGTGAACGTAAATGGCGTCCAGCCCCATTCAGGGACGACTTACGAAAACGACGTAAATTTTTTAATTTCGACGTGGGAACGACGGCCATACTTAACATTGGTTGCCCCTCATATAGCAGGGGCAACTTTACGCGTCGCAAATCTAACGTAAACGTCGTAACTTCACTGCGTCGACCGCGCGTACGTTCGGGAATTCGCGTATTTTGCTAATTTGCATACTCAACGGGGAAAACGACGGAGGCGTCACCTAGCGGCGAAAAAAATAAATGCATTTAAGATCCGACAGCGTAAGAGCCTTACGCCTGTCGGATCTAATGTATATCTATGCGTAACTGATTCTAAGAATCAGTCGCATAGATACGACGGCCCAGATTAGGACTTACGACGGCGTACATTGCGTTGCGCCGTCGTAAGCCCTTTGAGAATCTGGGCCTATAAGATTAGCAACAAACATCATCCAAGACTCCAACCTTCATGCAAGATCCACACTACTACTTAGTTTAGATATTCATAAAGCCTTTGATAGCATCAGCTGGTCCTACTTAGACTCGCTACTCTCTAGATATGGTATAGGTGATGAATTTCTACACGGATTTAAAGCCTTATACCATGATCCACATACCCGTATCAAGCTCCCCGGCCATAATTCAGAATTTTTCCCATTAAGCAAAGGCACAAGACAGGGCTGCCCCTTATCCCCTCACACTCACCACTGTGCCCCATGATGCCACTGTGCCCATTGTCACCTCTGTGCCCTTTGTCACCACTGTGCCCCATGATGCCACTGTGCCAATTGTCACCTCTGTGCCCCATGATGTCACTGTGCCCCTTTCCCTGTAAAAAGCACTTACCTGAGGATTCCATGTGCTCCCTCGATGTCTTCTGCCGCTGTGGTGAAGCTTCAGCCAATCAGGTTCCTGATAACCAGAATCTGGGAACCTGATTGGCTGAAACGGCCGTTTGTCTTATACAATGAGCGCAGATTGCCTGCGCTCAGAGTATAGACAGCTGAGAGCCGGAGAAAAGCCTATCAGAGCCGCTGGCTTTGATAGGCAGTTCCCCTCAGCCAACCAGCTGCCGCTATTCGGGTAACCGGCGTCCCGCATCTGGTTATCTGAATAGACCAGGTAGCGCTGGCAACCAACAATAACATACATTTGTGCATTTATGCACGAATGTGTGTTATTTGCGAGAGGGGGTGGCACTGCAGCGCCCTCTATAGACGGCCGCCAGAACTGCGGCTAAAATGTCAAAATGACATTTTAGCCTAATAAAAGTTCTTAAAGGGCCCGTTTTTTTTTTTTATTGTGACTGTGGGAGGGGGGGCGGCGCCCGTGCGTCCCTATGGATGGGCCGCCACTGCTGAAAAGTGTACACACGACCGAGTTTCTCGCCAGAATCCAGCTCCGACCGAGTTTCTGGCTGAATTCCTGTCGTGTGTACGGGGCCTGACAGAATTAATTAATTCTACCTCTCCCCTATGTTTTAGAGGTTGCCCAGTACAGGGTTCCCTTATACACGCCTTCTGGGATTGTACACACCTCAAAAATACATGGCAACAAGTCAGTATCAAAATAGAACAGATAACAGGTAGAAGAATAGAACTGACACCTAAAATGTGTCTCCTTTTTTATCCTATCCCTGACATTCCTATAGCCCACACCAGGCTAATACACACCTTGCTCACATCAATACACTGGGCGATAGCTCTCAACTGGCGTTCCTCTACTGTGCCATGGTCCCAAATTATGGATCGTATGTTGTCCATCAAACTAGCAGAACGCATTCATCACACCTTATACGATACTATGAACATATACGATCAAAAATGGAGGCCGTGGGACCTATCTCTGTTGATTCATTGAATTAAGATATGAGTCTGTTATCTCCCCTTTTTTTTTTCTCTGCCATTAAGCTAATTCATTAGGTTCTTACATCACTGTATTATGTTACCAAATAGCCTTTTATACAAACCTTGACCTATTTTTCTGCCTCTCGAATAACTCCTATGCATATTTTTCACAGATGTTCACTGCTCATATATATATTTTTGTACTTCTTGCCAATGTTCGTTTAAACTGTATTGAGACTTATTTTTCAATAAACCGTTTGTAAACAAGAAATATATAGCAGCCAAATGTGATCAACATGATCAATAAAGATGACATTTAGCTGTGTATAATTCAGTCATGGGCAACAAGCCAGGGCATGGCATGGTTGAAGGGGGCTTGTGTGCACTGAGTCTTCACTGTTGACTGTACCTTTTGAGAGTAAAAGAATCCTCTGCAGTCTGATGTTCCCACTTCAGTTCCCTCACTCAGTAGAAACAGTGTGCTGTGCTGTAACTTTCTGTGTTCACACAGACACAGCACCGATGATGATGATCAGTGCTGGGACAAGGCCATTTGGTGCCCAGGGCGAAGATGGAAAACTACGCCCCCCCCCCCCTCGTTTTTAAGCAAGAATCAATGTCGTTGCAACAAGAATATACGTAAAACAATACAAATTCAGTTTATAGCGTAAAAAATAAAAAACGCAGAGGTGATCAAATAGCACCAAAAGAAAGCTCTATATGTGGGGAAAAAAAAGGACATAAATTGTATCTGGGTACAGCATCACATGACCGCGCACTTGTCAGTTAAAGCAGCGTGGCATTGCAAAAAATGGCCTGATAATTAAAGGGGTAAAACCTTCTGGAGCTAAAGTGGTTAACACATACAAAGCAAAACCCTCTCTTACTAATAATAACTGGTGTGATGTGGGAAACCCAGCGATTTCTGTACGTGTTCCTGCATTGCACCTAAATTGCCAGCAGTTCACTCTGACATCTGCAAACTGCTGCGGTGAAGTTAAGGACCCCCCAGATTGGTTTGCATATCGCAGTGTGTACTGTGAAATGGTGCAGGAATCGGATGGCATGGGTGTGAACACCTATGCCAACCGATTCCAGTGTGGACCAAAAAAAAGGGTCCTGCACCATTTTGGGCCAAATGTGATGCAAATTCAGCCATACAAACTGTATACAAACTGTATGGCTGAATTTGCATCACAAAGACATTGCATGTGATCTGCATAGCAATGCGGTGCAATTCACATGTGATGGCTATCATCGCAATAGTGTGAACCCAGCCTAAGGCCGGGTTGACACTATACTACACGACTTTCATCCTTCTTTGCTCTGCGACAATGCTCCTACACTGATACTACATTGGTCCTACATTTATCCTACATTGGTCCTACATCCATCCGACTTTCATGAACAGAATACTACTTTGATCCGACTTTGCCCTGGACTTGAAGTCCGACTTTCAATGAGCAGGGATCCGACTTGGATCCCTGCCAATATCAGGCACTGTGTTTGATATGAATCTTGAGGGGGAACTCCACACCAAATTTTAACAAAAAAACAGGCATGGGTTCCCCTCCAAGAGCATACCAGGCCCATGGGGGGTGCACGGAGCATGATGGGACTGTGACGTCATAAGAGACCTATAAAAGTCGGGGCGAGCCACCGCACACGGCATTACAGCGTGAGGAAGCGACGTGTCAACAGCGAAGAAGAAGGCAGAAGGAGAAGGCAGAAGACGACAGAAGCCCGGGCACCAACCAGCCCCCCCGCCCGCCGAAGACATCGGAGGAAGACCGGGAGGGGGCCGCTGTAAAAGAGCTAAAGAAGAAAGCGGCCCCCACCCGGCGGAAGAGAACCAGACGGCGGTGAAGACTGGGACCCCCCCCAGAAGACGTCGGAAGAAGCAAGCCCCCCCCCCGTGAAAGAGCTAAAGAAGAGAGGGGGGGCCCCGGAGCTGACTAATAAAATATTTTAAAAACCTGTGTAGCGTGTTTATTTATTTTTAACACTTTACTTCCAGGTGAATGGGTAGGGGTACGATGTACCCCATACTCATTCACCTAGGGTGGGGGGCCGGTATCTGGGGGCCCCCTTGTTATAGGGGGCTCCCAGATTCCGATAAGCCCCCCGCCCACAGACCCCGACAACCAACGGCCAGGGTTGTCGGGAAAAGGGCCCTGTCCTCATCAACCTGTAGGCACGGTGCTGTGGGGTAGGGGAGCCGCAGTGCGCCCCCCTGCCCCATAGCACCTACCTCCCCATGTTAAGGGCATGCGGCCTGGCACGGTTAAGGAGGGGGGGCGCTCACTCGTCCCCACCCCCTTTCCTGACCGGCCGGGCTGCTGCTCGGGTACGGGTCTGGTATGGATTTTGGGGGGACCCCCCACCGTTTTTTTTGCGTAGGGGGGTTCCCCTTTAAATCCGCACCAGACACATGGGCCTGGTATGCTCTTGGAGGGGAACCCATGCCGTTTTTTTTGTTAAAATTTGGTGTGGAGTTCCCCCTCAAGATCAGTAAAATACATGTCGCATGCCAAAGTCGGAGCGTGCAAGACTGCGTTCCGACTTTGATCCTACTTCAATGATGTTCAATGGAGTGAAGTAGGATCAAAGTCGGACCAAAGTAGTACATGGAGCATCTTCAAAGTCGTGTCGGACTAGTTAAGACGGCTCCCATAGGGAAACATTGCTTTTCACATGTCATGCGACATGAGCTCCCAATGTCGGAGCGTATGTCGGACTAGTGTGAACCCGGCCTAAAACAGGTAGAGAAGAGGTGACATAATGCATAAAGCACCTGCAATAAGGCATATTACACTTTACTTCTATCACCCCCACCCCTTAGAAGAGTCCTGTGAATTTGTGTGTTTGGGAAAAGAAGGACAGTAAGCCAACCTCTTACTGAGAATTCTAGTCAGTTGATGTTATGCTGACCCACCATCTTTAATACATTCTGGCCTAAAGCATGTATGTCAGGAAAATCTGTCAAAATTCACATGCCCCAATCCAGGGTTTGACAAATTTGCTTGGAATCTAGGAGCCAGCTATAAAAGTTAGGAGCCAGAAAACGCGCCCCGTCCCGACGAGCTTGCACGCAGAAGCGAACACATACGTGAGTAGGGCCCACATATGTAAACGGTATTCAAACCACACATGTGAGGTATTGTCGCGATCGTTAGAGCGAGAGCAATAATTCTAGCTCTAGACCTCCTCTGTAACGCAAAACATGCAACCTGTAGAATTTTTTAAACGTCACCTATGGAGATTTTAAAGGGTACGTTTGTCGGCATTTTACGAGCGGACGCAATTTTGAAGCGTGACATGTTGGGTATCAAAATTGGGATAAAATTGGGATAACTTTACTATTTTTTAATTTAAAAAAAAGTGTATTTTCCCCGCAAAAAAGTGCGCTTGTAAGACCGCTGACAGACGGCGTGACAGAAAGTATTGCAACGATCGCCATTTTATTCTCTAGGGTGTTAGAATAAAAAATATATATAATATTTGGGGGTTCTAATTAGAGGGAAGGAGATGGCAGTGAAAAATTACACATTAGAACTGGTTTTACTTGTAATGCCAACGGCCACCACCAGATGGCACCAGGTCACAGAAGGAAGTTTGGGACTTCACAAGGCCGCAAAGCCGCGGCCTTAATTACCGGCCGTCGCGGGTCCGCCACGATCGCGAGGTGGAGGCGCAAGGAGACACAGGATTCTGTGCCTCCGTGCGCCCCCACCTCCCCCATCGTGCAATCGCGGCGGGCCCGCAACGGCCAGTAAGGCCGCAAAGCCGTGGCCTCAATTGTTGAGATGAAGAATCTCTCCATGAAGTGTAACACATAACTGTCAGACCCCCCTCCATGCATTTCACCCCCCTTTCCACAATAAATATCAGTGTTTTTGAAGCAAGCTCTCCTCTGCTACAATACCATCCCCCACATAATATTTAGCTGTAGGACGTTGAAGCTCTTTTCTCCCTCCTTTTAGTAACAGCAATAGAGAGCAGTGGCTCAGCTCAGGTCCTCCATGCAGCTGTCCACTTCTAGGAATGCTGCCATTCGGTTCTTTGCAGCTTTGTCCCTCCATAGGACACACATAGGCTGACTGCAGAGGTGAGGAGGAGCCTAACATGCAGGGAAGAAATGGGGGCAGTGATTGCACACACATACGTTTTTTTTCTCTTGTCATTAGCAAAAACCTGAATTTCTCTGCTCTGCGGAAACAAACTGAAGGACGCTTTACCCTCACTCCCCAGCGCTCTATACACAGAAGGAGATGTTCTTCTCCGTGGCTGTCCTCCTCTCTTCCGCTCACAGGCTGCTATTGGAGGGAAGAGAGAGCAGTCTCCTCCCTTTAGCAGCTATCGAGATCCCTGCTCTGCCTGATAGTAATGAGTTGACACTCCGTCACTTCTGTAATTGAGGGAACTTCAGATCATCTGCTCCAGTGCGCCCCTCCCCCTTCATGTAATACTCCGCCCAGGGCACACGTCCCTTCTGCCCAACCCTTGTACTGGCCCTGATGATGATGATTTTCCCTCCGTCCGAGCCCGCCTTCTTCTCAAACTATTTGCTGGAGGAGTCAGGCAATGAAGTGCCATTTTGATATCACTCCACCCGGTTGGAACTTTATTGCCATTAACTGCATACAAGTGGGGAGGAGTTGATATTCCAGCAAGCCGAATTAGAAAAAATAATTCCTCCATTTTAGAGCCTCCTGGGCCCCTGTGATTGATCTCATGGGGCCCCAAAAATATGATTTAGACTACAAAGGAGCCATGGCCTGCAGTGCAGGGAGAGGGGAATGTAATGAAAAATTTGCCTGCAGCTTAAAGCGGATCTCCACTCTAAAGTGGAGTCCCGCTGATCGGAACCCTCCCCCCCTCCGGTGTCACATTTGACACCTTTCAGGGGGGAGGGGGGTGCAGATACCTGTCTACAGACAGGTGTCTGCACCCACTTCCGGCCCTACGATACGGGCAAAGGACGGGTTTTTTCCTTCCTTCCCGTCCGTCCCCCCGTTGTATGCTGGGAACACTCGGCTCCCAGCACACAGCGGGAGTCAATCGGCGGGCGCAGCGCGACTCGCGCATGCGCCGTAGGGAACCGGGCAGTGAAGCCGGAGCGCTTCACTTCCTGGTTCCCTCACCGAGGATGGAGGGGGGAGCAGCAGGGTGACGAGCGATCGGCTCGTCATCTGCTGCGATCACCGCTGGACTCCAGGACAGGTAAGTGTCCTTATATTAAAAGTCAGCAGCTGCAGTATTTGTAGCTGCTGGCTTTTAATATATTTTTCCCGTGGCACATCCGCTTTAATCAAGACGATCAGTCTTAACATAAGGCACTGGCAGTCATGGGCATCCGCTGAAATTTTTTCAAGGGGGGGTGCTTCGGCAGCGACAATACACAGTCACATTTAACCCTGTCTTTGACCACTAGCTGGGGTTTAAACCCCCCCCCCCTCCCTAGCAGCCGAATAGTGGTGTCAGGGCAGTGGGCGGTGTTAGAAGGGCAGTGGACGGTGTCAGTCGTTTTTCTATTTATTTTTTTACAAATGTATTTATTTTTACATTTTTTAACAGTCTTGTTGGGGGGCTTTGGTGAAATATCAGGGGACTAAACAGACCCCTGATAGCTCACTTTCGAAAAATAGAAAGGAACTGAGTGTGAATTCTCCAGTTCCTTTCTCTGAGGCATAATAAACATAGTAAATTGTAACAAAATATACTCTCTGTGTACCGAACTTTTGCTGATTCCCTCAATCTCTGTGACTGGTCCCCTGCAGCTTCTGTGAAAGTTGTGACAGGCTGTGGTGGCACTCCATCATCCTCATTGTACCATACAGGGTTAATGTTCCTGTATGGTATGCAATGATGCTGAGGCTTTGGGTTGAGGAGGAGAGCAGTGCGGCTGACTGGAGCATGAAAACTTAGAAGTAAAAGTGGTAATTTCCCCCCAGCAGTGCAAGGGTGGAATTTTCCCTTTCCTGGAGGTGGGCTGTATTCTGTATGTCTCTTTATACTCATGACAATGTCAGGAATATACTGGGACTTTTCAGGTTCTACATAGAAAGTATTCCACATTATTAAAAATAATAATTTTTAATAAGATATGGTGTGTGTGTGTGTAATGCATCCATGTGGAGCCTGAAAAGTGCAGTCCACTCTGACTTCCAGGGGGGGGGGGGGAATTGACCCCCCTTGCCCTATGGAGCGGACGCCCATGCTGGCAGTACAGCTGTCCCTCCTGCTGGGCAGATAGCTGGGCTCTGCTTTTGCACTGATAGGACCCTGAGCCAGAAGATCTGCAGAGACATCTCCTGACTGAGTCCACAGTCCTGTCAAAAATTACACCAACCCCGATGCCACTGCTATAGTCCTGGCTATAGCATCCCTGACAGCAGGCGGCGGAGTAATATTCAGCTGCTGTAGCCGGAACTATAGAGGTAAAATGGGCCACCTGCTTACTTTGTGACCAGTGACTGCAGTCACAGGAGTATGAAATTAGAAATAGTCCCACTCGCAGCGCTGCCATTGTCCATTAGCAAAGGTGCTGAAAAGGAGATCCAGCCTTTGCTCGGGAGCCTTAAAGGGAAGAAGAGACCATCAGACCCTGGTAAGTGTCTTGCTGCCCTGCCACTCACCACTTCATATGGCGTCCATGGCACGTGCCATGGCTGCCATACCCTAGATATGACACTGCTCACCAGGATAGCAAGAGGGTGACACATAAAACACTCCAGGCTTTCCTGAGAGGTGCTGGTTTTGGAGACCGCATCCACTGCCTGTGCAGGTACTGCAGAAGAATCCATCTGCCCCTCTGGTAGTCCACAGCCTTTGCTGCTTCTTTACCATTCAAAACACAAGCAGCTAGCGTCCCCTGTTCACGCCGTTTATGGAGACCGGAACCAGCATCTCTGGCGCCTGATGATGACGTCATACATAGGCGTGCGCAGCCTATTACATTAGGGTGTGCACCCCAAAGCGAAAACACCTGAAGTTGGCACCTGGGTAAAGTTCCCTACTGCGCATGCGTGAGTCGCGCTGCATGTCCTCACTGGTCCCTGCTGTCTTCTGGGACCTGTGTGTCTCCCAGAGGACAGCGGGGGGGACAGAGGAGGGACCAGACATGGCGTAGATCGCTGGGGAATCTGCAGCGATCTATCACCGGAAGTGGGAGCAAATACCTCTATTAGACAGGTATCTGCTCCCCCCTTCCCCCTGAAAGGTGCCAAATGTGACACCGAAGGGGGGGAGGAATCCAAAAAGCGGAAGTTCCATTTTTGGGTTGAGCTCCGCTTTAATAAACACTTATCAAAGTAAAAAAATATATATATTTTTTTTCAGGGCTGTTACTGATCTAAATTTTTGTGTTCAATCAATCGATTTTTTTTTAATCGATTACTCGACTAATTTCGATTAATTATAACGCACATACAGATCCAACTACTTTTAGCTGATCTCCTTGCAGGCTGATTCCCAATGCAGCCACCAACCACTGGAAAAATGGATAGCAGGATACAAACACACACACAAAGGCAGCACTCGATGGGAGTAGCATTAAAATGATTATAGTCTTCAAGTAGGTAACAAAATAAATATTGCACTGGAGATAAAATCGATGTAGCTACATAAACTGTAAAAATGGTGCGAGTAATACCAAACGGTAACAAAAGCAGTCATAAAAACATGTAGCCAAGTTTGAAACTGGTATAAAAATGTGTACAACGATGCCACTGCTGAATACAAATGAGGAAAAGTTAACATCAGTCCGTCGGCATGTAGATGTCCCGTGAAGGGAACTATCACAACTCCCAGTGGATGGTTGTAGAATCCCAGGTTGATAGAGGGAAGTGTAACAGCCCTTGCGTGTGGCAGATAGTAAGGTCCCGCCGACATGCAGATATGAAGGCACAGCAAAGGAGCCCTTTAGATGGACACGGCAAGCCACGCCGGTGGCCGTGACGTCACCGGATCTCCGACGGAACTCCCTGAAGCCGGCGGAGAGGTGAGTACAAATCAAAATAATTTTGTTCGATCAAAAAAATTAAAGATTAATCGATTAATTAAAAGTTAATTTCCACAGCTCTAATTTTTTTTTAAAATGTATTAAAACATTTAATTGTTCACACTAGTGGTTGAGGTGCAGTAAAACCCTGCTGTTGAGCTGTGCTTTTACTGCCCCTTAACCACTACAATTTCTTTAGCTTTAGAGGCAGCAGCTGGGCATGTTCACATGCCGCGGTTGCAATTATACCCCCTGTTGCTTTCAGCAGGTGTAACACCCACTGACAGTGACCCATTCCAGTGAAAGGCGGCACTCTGCAAGCAGCCCACAACTGCGTGCAGCATGGAGTTCAAGGGGTTAAAGCAGGTTGGGTGGAGCCGATACAACGTCTTCTCACCACCTCTCAAATGCTCTCTGCATGAGTGGGAGTGACGTCATTGTGCTCCAGCCACTCATACAGCCAGAGCCCGCAAACTTGGAAGGAATGTCAGGGGAGGAGGAAAGTCCTGTTAGAGGGCCTGCTTCTAAGGCAAGCATTTCATAATGTGCTAGTATGCGATGCATACTAGGACATTGTGCAATTGTCTTCCAGGGGAATTTTTATTTTATTTTTAACTGCTGTGGTTTACAACCGCTTTAAGTTGGTACATGTGCACAGGTTTTTTTTATTCAGTTTGCTAGCTGACAGGTTCTTGCATCTACACAAGCGATGTTGATGCAAAGACTGACAGCGGAGACTCTCCACCGTTAGAGCCGGTTCACACACAGGCGGCACGACTTTGGGGGTGACTCGGCAAGGCGATCTCAAGGCGACTTGAGAGGCAACTTGCAAAATGACTTCTGTATTGAAGTCAATGCAAGTCGTACAGGAACCTTTTTCTAAGTCGGAGCGACTTGTGTCGCTCCTATTAGAACGGTTCCATTGACTACTGCGGACCGCGACTTGTCAGGCGGCTGAGTCGCCTGACAGGTCGCCCCTGTGTGAACCGGCTCTTAGTATACACTGATTAGTGCTACAGCTGATTTGTTGCAAAATGCTGATTGAAAAATGTTTCAAAGCCCCTTTCACACTGAGGCGGTTTTGAGGCATTTTAGCACTGGAAATAGCATCTATAAAGTGCCTGAAAACCGCCTTTCATTCATTTCAGTGTGACTTTTCACACTGGGGCGGTGCTCTTGTGGGACGTTAGGAAAAGTCCTGCAAGCAGCATCTTAGAGGCTGTTTGGGAGTGCTGCTGTATACACCACTCCCAAAACGCCCTGCCCATTGAAATGAATGGGCAGCGCTTCGGAAGCATTTTTTAATAAGCATTTTTCAGGCCCATTTCAATACACCGTTTTGGGAGCGGTGTATCAGCAGCACTCCCAAACAGCCTCTAAGATGCTGCTTGCAGGACTTTTTCTTACACAGGGGTATTTTCTACTTCCTAGGCCGCTAGCGGGGGTGTTGTTTGCCCCCCCCCCAAAAAAAAAACACCAGCTGCAATTGTTGGGCTGTATTATAAAATCAGATTCCTTGCAACGGCGGATCCAGGGGGGGGGGGCAACAGGGAAATTGCCCCCCCCCCCCAGAGACAATCATGTCACATTGGCTTTAAAAATATATATATTTTGTTTATAATTTTTTTTTAAAACTGCTTTGCAGTGCCTGAGTGCAGAGTCTCTTACTCTCTCTCTGTCATCACCAGGGCCGATCTGGCGCAGCCTGGTAGGCTGCCTGTCCTGAGGCTGCTTTGAGCTGTAGCTGACTGCAGCGCTCCCCCTCTCTCCTGCGTGTATGACACCGGGCATCTCTCGCTGTGTGTGAGAGCTGGGTCTGTTTCGGCTGTGCTGCCTGTGCTAGACCTGCTCATGTGATAGTAGATGGAGATGGAACACTGATTGAATCAGTGTTTTGTCTATCACACAAGCCCGTCTAGGGGGGGACCTTGCTAGAGCACACTGCCCTGCCAAACACAGACCTACAGCTCCTGTTTGTTCCATGACACACGTCGGGAGAGGAGATACATGCTGTGTGTGTGATCAAGGCAATGCCATGGTGAGTGCCATGCACAGTGAGGCTTCATTCATATACAAAAGTGGGGCTGCATTAATATACAAAGTGGGGCTGCATTAATATACAAAGTGGGGCTGCATTCATATACAAAGTGGGGCTGCATTAATATACAAAAGTGGGACTGCATTCATAGACAAAGTGGGACTGCATTCATAGACAAAAGTGGGACTGCATTCATAGACAAAAGTGGGGCTGCATTAATATACAAAGTGGGGCTGCATTAATATACAAAGTGGGGCTGCATTCATATACAAAAGTGGGGCTGCATTCATATACAAAAGTGGGGCTGCATTCATATACAAAAGTGGGGCTGCATTCATATACAAAAGTGGGACTGAATTTATATACAAAAGTGGGACTGCATTTATATACAAAAGTGGGACTGCATTTATATACAAAAGTGGGACTGCATTTATATACAAAAGTGGGACTGCATTTATATACAAAAGTGGGGCTGCATTTATATACAAAAGTGGGACTGCATTAATATACAAAGTGGGGCTGCATTAATATACAAAGTGGGGCTGCATTCATATACAAAGTGGGGCTGCATTAATATACAAAAGTGGGACTGCATTCATAGACAAAGTGGGACTGCATTCATAGACAAAAGTGGGACTGCATTCATAGACAAAAGTGGGGCTGCATTAATATACAAAGTGGGGCTGCATTAATATACAAAGTGGGGCTGCATTAATATACAAAAGTGGGGCTGCATTCATATACAAAAGTGGGACTGCATTTATATACAAAAGTGGGACTGCATTTATATACAAAAGTGGGGCTGCATTCATATACACAAGTGGGACTGAATTTATATACAAAAGTGGGACTGCATTAATATACAAAAGTGGGACTGAATTTATATATACAGTGTGACTGAATTTATATACAAAAGTGGGGCTGCATTTATATACAAAAGTGGGACTGCATTTATATACAAAAGTGGGACTGAATTTATATACAAAATTGGGACTGCATTTATATACAAAAGTGGGGCTGCATTCATATAAAAAAGTGGGACTGAATTTATATACAAAAGTGGGACTGCATTTATATACAAAAGTGGGACTGCATTTATATACAAAAGTGGGGCTGCATTTATATACAAAAGTGGGACTGCATTAATATACAAAAGTGGGGCTGCGTTCATATGTACAGTGAGGCTGCATTGATGGGCACTGATGAGGCTGCATTGATCTCTTGTACCATGTCCATCCAGTCTCTGACCATCCCTTGTACCATGACCATCCCTTGTACCACGTCTGCAGTCTCTGACCATCCCTTGTACCATGTCTGCAGTCTCTGACGATCCCTTGTACCATGTCTGCAGTCTCTGACCATCTCTTGTACCATGTCTGCAGTCTCTGACCATCTCTTGTACCGTGTCTGCAGTCTCTGACCATCCCTTGTACCGTGTCTGCAGTCTCTGACCATCCCTTGTACCATGTCTGCAGTCTCTGACCATCTCTTGTACCATGTCTGCAGTCTCTGACCATCTCTTGTACCATGTCTCCAGTCTCTGACCATCTCTTGTACCATGTCTGCAGTCTCTGACCATCCCTTGTACCACGTCTGCAGTCTCTGACCATCTCCTGTATCATGTCTGCATTCTCTGACCATCTCTTGTACGACGTCTGCTGTCTCTGACCATCTCTTGTACCACGTCTGCAGTCTCTGACCATCTCTTGTACCATGTCTGCAGTCTCTGACCATCCCTTGTACCACGTCTGCAGTCTCTGACCATCTCCTGTATCATGTCTGCATTCTCTGACCATCTCTTGTACGACGTTTGCTGTCTCTGACCATCTCTTGTACCACGTCTGCAGTCTCTGACCATCTCTTGTACCATGTCTGCAGTCCCTGACAATCGTCTACATTTATATTTAAATATTTTTTACTAGTACCAGTACCTAGCACGTGGGTAGACATGCCTACCCACGTGCACCCACCACGTGGGTACCTGCCGGAGCATGATGGGGCGGTGATGCCTATATAAATGGGATGCAAGGCGCGCTTCCATCATTACAGCGACAACAGGCGACGAGTCAACATCGGAAGAGGGGAGAAGAACAGAAGACCCTGACGTCACAGAAGACCGCGCCGGCTGCCTGTTACTAATTGAGCTAACACACAAACATAGCAGGCAGCCAGCGCTGAAGAAGAAGGCACCGGACAGCTGGAGAAGAACCGGGGTTCGCCGAGTCAACAGCGGAAGAGGGGAGAAGATGGAAGAAGCCCCCCGGAGAACGGAGAAGCCCCCCCCGGAGAGCGGAAGAAGAAACCCCCCCCGGAGAGTGGAAGAAGACCCCCGGAGAGTGGAAGACCCCCGAAGAGCGGAAGAAGAAGCCCCCCTGGAAATAGAGCTAATAAAGAAGACAGGGGGGGCATCCGGAGCAGAATAATAAATTATTTTAAAAAGCCTTGTGTTGTGTGTTTACTAACTTACTTTTTGCCTCCAGGTGAATGTATAGGGGTACGATGTACCCCATATCCATTCACTTAGGGTGGGGGGCCGGTATCTGGGGGCCCCCTTATTTGAGGGGACTCCCAGATTCCGATAAGCACCCCGCCCGCAGACCCCGACAACCAACGGCAAGGGTTGTCGGGAAGAGGTCCTGTCCTCATCAACATGGGGACAGGGTGCTCTGGGGTGGGGGGGCCCGCAGTGCGCCCCCCTGCCCCAGAGCACCCAACCCCCCCATGTTGAGGGCATGTGGCCTGGCACGGCTCAGGAGGGGGCGCTCGCTCGTCCCCACTCCCTTCCTGGCCGGCCGGGTAGCGTGCTTTGGATACGGGTCTGGTATGGATTGTAGGGGGACCCCCTACGTCAATTTTTCGGCGTGGGGGGGTCTCCTTACAACCCATACCAGACCTAAGGGCCTGGTATGCTCCTGGGGGGGAACCCATGCCGGTTTTGAATTTTAAAATTGCCGTGAAGTTCTCCCTCGGGAATGCATACCAAATGCCGTCGCTGGAATGGGCCTTTACAATGTGTGACTAACTTTCCACATTATAAAACCAGCCCTAGTTTTGCGCAGGCAAATTCGGAACTTAGGCAGAAATTACAGTGATGAAATGCTTTGAAAATCTGCTTAAGTCCTCATTTGCATACGCAAAGCTGCATTTCAATGAGAAATGCCCCCAGTGGCGGATGCGGTACTGCATCCTAAAATCTGACCGTGTAAGTGTCTTACACATGTCAGATTTTCTGCCTAACTTTGGAAAAAGCCTTTTGAGAATCGTTTCCAAAGTTAGGCACAGGGATACGCAGGCTGAACAGCAGTTAAGTCTGCGTATCTCTTTTGAGAATCAGGCCCGGAGTTCCTGCACTTTTTTCACAGCAGGAACGCAGTTCCCTTTGCAGGACTAAAGCAGCCGAGCCGCATGAGCCAATCCTTCACTAAGCGGCGATACCCAGCTTGAGTCACTGTCAGGGGCAGGCGAACCTTAGTAATCCTTTGTTACAGGCCGCTTCCTGTATATGGATTCATCAGGTAGTGTGCGGATATTCCGTCACTTCCTCGATGCCGCAATGTCTCCTGGGAGCTTTTGTCATTGTTCCCAGGAGACATTGCGGAGGTCTGCCGCGAGTTATCACAGGATTTAGAAAGAACTTGCAGTTTAGTAGTTATGCATATGAGTGTATCATTTTTTTTTTGGTGGGGGAGTGGATCTTGGGTGGGAGTTCCCACACTTTTTTCCCTAGGACTTGACCCCTGGTCGGGACTCACATTTGGAGAAGATTCAGGCTGCCACCATTCCTCTGAGGTCTTCACTCTGCCCCAGTGAGAGCTGTGCTGGGCAGGAAGCAGTGGACAAGCTGAACTGTGATGATCTCTTCCTGCTCCACCCACCTGTGTTGCAGCTGTAAAAGCCCCGACTTGTCCAGAAAAAACAGCACTGAGGAGAGACAATCTTCAAGCTTTGTGTAGTAAAACACAGCATAGGATGGTGGGTTCTGGTAACCACTCGCTCCTGTAAAGACTGCAATCACCAGCTGTGGAGCAAGCAGACAGGAGTTATCTGATGCTGCCTCTGTATGTCCTGGCTACTCCATCTCTGATAGCAGGCGGAGTGATATTCAGCTGTCAGTGATTCTGTAACCGGAACTACAGAGACAGTATCGGAAAATGCGGCTTCCTGACTGCTTACTCCGCAGCCAGTGTCTGCAGTTCTCCCAGGAATTTGGCATCCATCTGAAAGATAGTCCCACTGGCACCACTGCAAGTTAATAGGGGTGCCGAAAGGGAGTTATCACAAACATATTCTGACCCTGGGGTGTGCCCAGGCACACCCGGCACACCCTGTGCGCACATCTATGACGTCATATGATCCGGAAGTGACCCTCGCCAGATACTTCCTGTGGGCCAGCTTGGACCGCAGAAGCTCCGCCCTCTCAAACCCTGCAGCTCCCTCAGGGAAAGGATGCCACCATGCCGCCTGCGACCTCACGCTATGGGGCCCAATATCACCACGGTCCTGGCCCTCCCCAGACACAGAGAACAGGGAGCAGCAGATACAACCAACTTCCCCAGTGAAGGTACTGCTTCTGGCGAGGAGAAAGGACAGTTAACACACCCCACACAGCCATTAGAGCCCCTGCTCATGAGACCTAGGGGACCAGGTTCCAGGAACATGTTACCCTTCATCCGGAGGAAACACTAATACTGACCTTTTATCTGGTGGGGACATACCTCCCAACTTTTTGAGATGGGAATGAGGGACACCTATTAGCAAAAGTATGCAGGCATAGGACACACCCCTTGCCACGCCCCCTTAAAGGAGAATTGTACAAAAAAACAAGATTGGTTAAACCCACAAGTGCTTTTTTTTTTTACCACTACTATTCCTTTATATTTTATTGGCTTTTGGGATTTACAAATGCAGCAATTTAGAAATCAGATGAAAGATTTAGCACTGGAAAATACTTTTTGATAGATAAAAAGTGCATTTTATTTACATTTATATAGATCAGACCAAAATGAGGGACAAATGAGGAGGAATGAGGGACTGAGGGACATTGCTCCAAATCAGGGACAGTTGGGAGCTATGTGGGGGTACATATTTCCTGTCCTGGTAGGAGGAGCCCTAGGTCTCATGGGCTGTCCTGGAAGACGCTTAGAGAAAAGCAGTTTCAGTGTTGTAATATGAACAAAAAAATTATTAGAATAACAGTAGGCCCCCCACATGAGCAGGAAATCACAGTTCTGTACACCAGCAGTGTACAAAATGCCCTTACAGAAGAAACCATTGTAGTAGCATGTTCTTTTTTAGCATATGAGCAGTGCAGCACAACAGTGTGACTCCTTGTGTTGTTTTTTCCTCTTCCATTCTGAGTTCTGCTGTACAGTGAATTGTAAAAGGCTGCTTTTACAATTCACTTTTTCACCACTTCACCATAATTTATTGTCTTTTTGACAATTTAAACTGAGTCAGTAGACTATATTAGGGCACAGAAAGGGACATTGAGTTAGCTTTAACACACATAAAACTGACTCTCAAAGGGTGCAGCTGCAAATATGATGATCACACCTCACCAAAACGTCTCCTCCTGACTCACAGTGACAGTTACTTTCCATGCTAGGTGGTCCCTTTAGTCAACTCAAGTCCAAGCAGCACAGACAGTCCGGCTCCCGGCTTGATTTGCTCCATTCCCGCAGACCCTTACACGAGGCACTGGCCGCTCCTCTGAGCTCCCTTGCACCATGACATAACATGGCATCGCCTTTGCTAAACCCGCCCCCTCCTCCTCAATACAGAAGCGAGAATAATTTTAGGCAGGCCATAATTTATACAAATTTTCCTTCCTTCAAAGGAAAGAAAATGCCTCTATTCCCCCATCAACAGAGTCAGTGTTGATGGGGGAATCCCTCCCATATTGTGCTATTGTGTTTTGCTGTAGGGGAACTAGGGAGCCTTCCTCACAATGATCCCTGCTTCTGGCAGTGATTGGGTAAAAAAAAAAACAGGCTGGTTGTACTAAAGTCGATCAACAGATCAACTTCAGTACAACCACCCTGCCCATAGCTGGATTGAAAATTGTCTGGTTCCTGTTGAACTGGTCAAATTTTGATCTGTCTATGACCGGCTTTAATGAAGTGAATCTAACGCAATATAGAAGATCCAGGTAAATTATGTTATATGCATGTGAGCAATGCAATTTAGTGTGTAAATTGATCAGGGTACCCCTTCTGACAATACCTTCATCTTTATTCAAGCATCAAAATTTCAGGGTCAGAATTTATCTTTGATTTGGATGCTGGTCCACTGTAGCAGAATTATGTATATCCAAATGCTTGTGAAGAAACCTTTATTTTAGTGGCTGTTTGTTTACAGGCATATCCTGCTTTTAAGTACACAATAGGGTTTATTTACTAATGCTGGAAATCACAATATCAGGCTCACTTCTGGGTAGAATCCAATGAGCTTCTAACTCCAGCTTGTTTAATTAAGCCTGGTAATAAAACCTGGAAGCTCATTGGATTCTGTGCAGAAGTGAGCCTTATTTTGCGTTTTCTAGCTTTTTTTTTTTTAAAGGTTAACTTTTTTTTTATTGTTTTTATAAACATACCAAATAATGGTTACGCAGGTGTATAATCATAGCGAACATCGCTTCAGTCAAAGTGCAATACAATAATCAGGTATAAAGGTAAACATTGTGAAATAGCATATAGAAAAGTAATCATGTAGCACAATCTACTCTAATCAGGGCCTAGACACTGGCCGTTTTGGAACCATAATATGCCCATTAAAAGCTGTACCCTAGGGGGCAGGTGGTATGGTACTCTCTGAGTTAACCCAGGAGTTACATATTTTGGAGAACTTTTGGGGGCATCCTCTAGCTTCGTATGGATAGTGGTATCGCTTGGTTGACAATGGTAAGCCAAAACGTTATATTTGGTGTGGACTGAGATTTTCAGTGCATGGTAAACGGTTTTTTTTGCGTAAAACAGCATGGATTGTACAGGAAGGATTGTACATTTTTGGATAAAGCTTCATCATCAATGTATCCCAGCAGACATCTATGAGGATTGCAAATATTAGGAATCTCAGCTACAGAGCTGATGAAAGCAGTAACATCCGATCAGAACTTCCTTTTCGGAGCACATTCCCACATCAGATGGAAGAATGTGCCATCGGCCATTCCACATCGAGTGCATAAAGGAGAGGATAATCTCTTTAATCTATATAACAAATATGGTGTAAAATAGGATCTATACAATAGTTTGGTCTGGATCACCTTGTCCCTTGAGGAAATGACGGAGGGCACTTGCAGGGGAAAGAATCTCTCCCCAGATCTCCTCCGTTAGCTCAGGTATGTCTGTGCTCCATCTCTGTTCAATGGTGGTAAGCCTAGTGGTCGTGGAGTGGAGTAGAGACTTATAGTAAGATGAAACTATTTTGGTGTGGGAGGGGTTAGTCAGTAAGTTTTCAAGTGGGGAAGTTTGCATCTCTATATTTCGTAGTCCAAACTGTGCAGCAGCGGTATGCCGAATCTGTAGATATTGAAAGTAGGCCGTGCGTGGGAATCCAAAGTCTCTCTGGAATTCCCCAAAGGAGCGGAACATAGTATCTGTAAATAAGTGTGATATTGTTTTTACCCCCTTTTTTAACCAGTATCCCCCGTCAGTTCTCTGATGAAATTCTGGTAGGCATGGGTTTCCCCATAGCGGGGCGTTGGGAGAATATATAGCTGGGGTACTGGGTGGTAACAGTTTAGAAACTCTAAAGATCTGCAGAGTCATGGCCAGAACAGTAACCCCTTCCCTCCCCCTAAGCGACAGACGGTGTATTAGGTTCTGGAGAGATTCATATGAGGTGAGGATGGCTGCCTCTAGGGCAGCAGCTGCATTGTTGGCCTCAGGATGAAACCACCAGTGGGCATGCGCCAGTTGCGAGGCAATATAGTATGTTTGGAGACAGGGGAGTGCCAGTCCCCCCTCCAAAGTAGGTAGCTGTAAAGTTTGCTTAGCAATCCTCACCACACCACCCCTCCAAACAAAATTGGTGATTATGGAGTCTTTGGCCCAGATTCACAGAGAGCAGGGCGCACATTACGCCGCCGTAGAGCACACACTATACGCTACGCCAACTCAGCGCAGAGAGGCAAGCATTGAATTCAGCGCGCCAGTGCTCCCAACGCTGCGCCAGTGTGGCATGGGTTTCGAAGGCGCACGCCGGCGTAGGTGGAAGTGGGCGTGAACCCATGCAAATGAGGTGTGACCCCATGCAAATGATGGGCCGAGCGCCAGACAGGTACATATCACGAACTGGGCATGCGCTGTGATGTGGACGTACCCCTATGCGTCTGCTCACAACCACGCCGGCAAAACTGCCTAAGCTACGCCGGATCACTGCGTGAACATAACTAACCCCCAGCCAGACACACGTCCAACGCACAATACGCTGGCTTGTGTTCCCTGGTGCAGACCTGAGCATGTCTGTTTCTGGGTTGCACCTCCTTTATGGAGAAAAACTTTACGCAGGACGTACAACTTACACGCATCTCGCATAGCATGCGCCGGGCACACGCACTTTCGTGAATCGCCGTATTTCCCTAATTTGCATGTTTAAATGGCTAATTAATGGGAGCGGCACCATGCTCCAAGCCTAAATGTGCTCCCACTCTACACCGGCGTAAGCAAGATACGTCCGCGGGTGTATAGGCGCAACATAACACTGCAACCCCTCCCAATATCTGTAATTGGAGCGCAACAAGGAGCCACGTGCAAAGTATTGCATCAAAAATTGTTATTAGGTGCCCCTGTTACACAGGGGCATAAAAATGTGTCCGTAGGCGCAACATAACACTGCAACCCCTCCCAATATCTGTAATTGGAGCGCAACAAGGAGCCACGTGCAAAGTATTGCATCAAAAATTGTTATTAGGTGCCCCTGTTACACAGGGGCATAAAAATGTGTCCATAGGCGCAACATAACACTGCAACCCCTCCCAATATCTGTAATTGGAGCGCAACAAGGAGCCACGTGCAAAGTATTGCATCAAAAATTGTTATTAGACACCCCTGTTACACAGGGGCAGAAAAATTAGGCCTTAGGCCACGTGCAAAGTATTGCATCAAAAATTGTTATTAGACGCCCCTGTTACACAGGGGCACAAAAATTAGGCCTTAGGCCACGTGCAAAGTATTGCATCAAAAATTGTTATTAGACGCCCCTGTTACACAGGGGCACAAAAATTAGGCCTTAGGCCACGTGCAAAGTATTGCATCAAAAATTGTTATTAGACGCCCCTGTTACACAGGGGCACAAAAATTAGGCCTTAGGCCACGTGCAAAGTATTGCATCAAAAATTGTTATTAGACGCCCCTGTTACACAGGGGCACAAAAATTAGGCCTTAGGCCACGTGCAAAGTATTGCATCAAAAATTGTTATTAGACGCCCCTGTTACACAGGGGCACAAAAATTAGGCCTTAGGCCACGTGCAAAGTATTGCATCAAAAATTGTTATTGGACGCCCCTGTTACACAGGGGCACAAAAATTAGGCCTTAGGCCACGTGCAAAGTATTGCATCAAAAATTGTTATTAGGCGCCCCTGTTAAACAGGGGCAGAAAAATTAGGCCTTAGGCACTGGTGGCGGAGCACAGAAAAACAAAATTTCTTACTAGCTAACAGCATGAAAAGTGAGGAGGAGAAGGATATTCCATCAGCAGCACAACAGGACAGTCACTCAGCATCAGCAGTCTCAAAGGGATCTGATATTTCAACACAAAATTCTTATTCAGTAACATCAGCATCAGGTGCTTGGTAGCCGGTGTTGATCCAAGCCTGATTCATTTTGATGAAGGTCAGTCGATCAACAGAGTCGGTGGAGAGGCGTACCCTGTGATCGGTCACAAAGCCTCCAGCAGCACTGAATGTACGTTCTGAAAGAACACTGGATGCAGGGCAAGCCAGTAGCTCAATTGCGTACTGTGCAAGCTCTGGCCAGTGATCCATCCTCAAGACCCAGTAAGCCAGAGGATTTTCCGTGGGGAAGGTGTCCAAGTCGGATCTTGCCGCTAGGCGATGGTTGCTGGAACCGGTCAGACCTTGGGGCTGCAGATTAAAAAATTGTCTGAACGCATCGGTCAGACGGCCACCTTCTCCACCGCTCCTTCTCTGACTCACCGAAGCCTCAGCAAGACGTTGTCCAGGGCCAGGTTTTGGTAATCCCCCCGGTTCTGGGAACGCATTGCACAGACCCTTCTGCAAGGCCTCCCGCAGTAGTTTCATCTTCTGCTCCCTCTGCGATGGCAACATAAGATCCGTTACCTTACTCTTGTAACGTGGATCAAGGAGAGTTGCCAGCCAGTAATGATCCCTCTCCTTGATAGCACGTACACGAGGATCCTTACGCAGGCTTTGCAGAATCAGGGAGGCCATGCAGCGTAGGTTTGCAGAGGCATTCGGGGCACAGTCCTCTGGGTCACTGAGGACGACAGGATCCTCAGCCACCTCATCCCAGCCACGTAAAAGTCCACGTGTTCCTTGGGACTGTAAATGATCCCTTGAAGACTGCTGCTGTTGATGCTGAGTGCTAGGCTCCACCTCCATGCTGCTGATACAATCCTCCTCCTCCTCCTCTTCCTCATCCTCCTCCTCCTCTTCCTGTGTTCCAGGTGGGCAAGCAGGAACAGTGTCTGGATAAAGGGGGCCTTGAGAGGTAAGGAAGTCCTCCTCTTCCTCCCTCTGTTCTGCCTCAAGGGCCCTGTCCATTATTCCACGTAGGGTGTGCTCCAACATGTGAATAAGCGGGACAGTCTCACTGATGCATGCACTGTCACTGCTCACCATCCTCGTGGCCTCCTCAAATGGTGACAGGACAGTGCATGCATCCCTGATCAAGGCCCACTGGCGTGGTGAAAAAAACCCAAGCTCCCCTGAGCCAGTTCTGCTGCCATATTGGCACAGGTACTCATTGATGGCCCTCTGCTGCGTGTGCAGCCGCTGCAGCATGGCCAACGTAGAGTTCCATCTGGTGGGCATGTCACAGATTAGGCGGTTCTTGGGCAGGTTGTATTCCCTCTGGAGGTCTGTCAGCCGAGCAGTGGCATTATATGACCTCCGGAAATGCACACAGACTTTCCTGGCCTGCCTCAGGACATCCTGTAAGCCAGGGTACCTGCCCAAGAACCGCTGCACCACCAAATTGAGAACATGCGCAAAACAGGGCACATGGGTGAGTTTTCCACGTCGCAGGGCAGAGAGGAGGTTGGTGCCATTATCGCTGACCACCATTCCAGGCTTCAGCTGGCGTGGCGTCAACCACCTCTGAGCCTGCCCCTGCAGAGCTGAAAGAACCTCTTCCCCAGTGTGGCTCCTGTCTCCCAAGCACACCAGCTCTAGGACCGCATGGCATCTCTTGGCCTGCATTCCTGCGTAGCCCGTCGTACGCCTACGGAGCACGGCTGGTTCTGAGCCAACATCACCACAGGAAGAGGCCACAGAGGAAGAAGAAGAGGAGGGGGTGGAGGAGAGAGGTGTGTCACAAGCAGTTGTAGTGTTTTGGAGGCGTGGTGGTGGAACAACCTCCAAAACTACTGTGCCTTGACCTGCGCCCTTCCCAGCTGCCAGCAGAGTCACCCAATGGGCCGTAAAAGACAGGTAACGTCCCTGTCCATGCCTGCTGGACCATGAGTCAGCGGTAAGATGCACCTTACCACTGACCGCCCTGTCCAGCGAGGTATGGACATTGCCTTCCACATGCCGGTAGAGAGCCGGAATCGCCTTCCGTGAAAAAAAGTGGCGTTTGGGTACTTGCCACTGAGGTACTGCACATTCCACAAACTCACGGAAGGGGGCAGAATCTACCAACTGAAAAGGTAGCAGTTGAAGTGCTAGCAATTTTGCTAAGCTAGCATTCAACCGCTGGGCATGTGGATGGCTGGGAGCGTACTTCTTTCGGCGCTGCAGCAGCTGGGGCAGGGAAATTTGTCTGGTAATATCAGTAGATTGGCCGGATGTACTACCACTACTACGTTGTGACACACCTATTTCTACACCTTCGGTGCAGGCTGCAGAGAGGACTAGGGGTCTAGTGGGGTTTGAGGTCACAGAAGGGCAAGGGGAGGACCGCTTTGGTCTTTGGTGTGGGTCTTTCTGGTATGCCTGCCAACGAGCTGCATGGCAGGTCGACATATGTCTGGACAAGCATGTGGTGCCCAAGCGGGTGATGTTTTGGCCACGCGAGATACGCTTGAGACATATGTTGCAAACAGCAAAGGTAGCATCTGATGGACAGGTTTCAAAAAAGGCCCACACCAAAGAACTTTTGCTGTACCGTTGAGACACAGCAGCGCCACGTAATGCAGTTGGTGTACTGCCCTTAAGCTGACCCCTGGAGGGCTTCCTGCCTCTTTGAAGATGTGCCTGTGCCTCGTCCTCTTCCTCCTCCTCCTCTCTCCTACCAGGCACCCAGGTAGAGTCAATGACCTCATCATCCCCTCCCTCCTCATCATCACTGGCGACAACCTGGCAGTATGCTCCAGCTGGGGGAACATCACTCCCAGATTGTTGTCCCTCTCGGCCACCCCCTCTCCCTGGGCTCACATCAATGCCTTCCTCTATCAGTGTTCCGTCATCGGAGTCTTCAAAACGCTGTGCATCTTCAGCTAGCATGTACCCAACACTGTGTTGAAACAGTTCGGGGGACTCCTCAGGAGGACACGGTGGGACTAGGGAAGGATTGTGTGATCCCATTGTGCAGAGGGTAGAGGACGCCTTGGCAGCTGCTTTGCCAGACAAACTATAATCAGTCTGTGTGAGAGAGGATGAGGAGGATGAGGACGGCTTGGTCATCCACTCAACTAATTTCTCAGCATGTTGAGGCTCAACACGGCCAGCTCCCGAAAAGAAGGACGAGCGGCCACGGCCACGTGCTGAAGAGGATGCACCACATCCATCACCAGCGTTACCTCTAGATGCAGAGCCTGCTTGCCCTCGTGACTCTCTGCCTCTCTTTGTCCTTCCAGCCATAGTTATGCGTTCAGGTGTTATGTAACAAAATAGTCGCTGTCACACCGACTGCGTTCAGATGGTATTAAACAGCAACCACACAGTAAGAGCGACTTGGCTCAAGTGTAAAGTAACAAAGTAGTCGCTGTCACACCGACTGCGTTCAGATGGTATTAAACAGCAATCACACAGTAAGAGCGACTTGGTTCAAGTGTAAAGTAACAAAATAGTCGCTGTCACACCAACTGCGTTCAGATGGTATTAAACAGCAACCACACAGTAAGAGCGACTTGGCTCAAGTGTAAAGTAACAAAATAGTCGCTGTCACACCAACTGCGTTCAGATGGTATTAAACAGCAACCACACAGTAAGAGCGACTTGGCTCAAGTGTAAAGTAACAAAATAGTCGCTGTCACACCGACTGCGTTCAGATGGTATTAAACAGCAATCACACAGTAAGAGCGACTTGGTTCAAGTGTAAAGTAACAAAATAGTCGCTGTCACACCAACTGCTTTCAGATGGTATTAAACAGCAACCACACAGTAAGAGCGACTTGGCTCAAGTGTAAAGTAACAAAATAGCCGCAGTGACACCAACTGCCTTTAGTTGCTATTAAACAGCACGCACGCAGTAATAGCGACTGCGTTCAAATGTGATTTAACAGCACGCACGCAGTGACACCAACTGCCTTTAGTTGCTATTAAACAGCACGCACGCAGTAATAGCGACTGCGGTCAAATGCGATTTAACAGCACGCACGCAGTGACACCAACTGCCTTTAGTTGCTATTAAACAGCACGCACGCAGTAATAGCGACTGCGGTCAAATGCGATTTAACAGCACGCACGCAGTGACACCAACTGCCTTTAGTTGCTATTAAACAGCACGCACGCAGTAATAGCGACTGCGGTCAAATGCGATTTAACAGCACGCACGCAGTGACACCAACTGCCTTTAGTTGCTATTAAACAGCACGCACGCAGTAATAGCGACTGCGGTCAAATGCGATTTAACAGCACGCACGCAGTGACACCAACTGCCTTTAGTTGCTATTAAACAGCACGCACGCAGTAATAGCGACTGCGGTCAAATGCGATTTAACAGCACGCACGCAGTGACACCAACTGCCTTTAGTTGCTATTAAACAGCACGCACGCAGTAATAGCGACTGCGGTCAAATGCGATTTAACAGCACGCACGCAGTGACACCAACTGCCTTTAGTTGCTATTAAACAGCACGCACGCAGTAATAGCGACTGCGGTCAAATGCGATTTAACAGCACGCACGCAGTGACACCAACTGCCTTTAGTTGCTATTAAACAGCACGCACGCAGTAATAGCGACTGCGGTCAAATGCGATTTAACAGCACGCACGCAGTGACACCAACTGCCTTTAGTTGCTATTAAACAGCACGCACGCAGTAATAGCGACTGCGGTCAAATGCGATTTAACAGCACGCACGCAGTGACACCAACTGCCTTTAGTTGCTATTAAACAGCACGCACGCAGTAATAGCGACTGCGTTCAAATGCGATTTAACAGCACGCACGCAGTGACACCAACTGCCTTTAGTTGCTATTAAACAGCACGCACGCAGTAATAGCGACTGCGGTCAAATGCGATTTAACAGCACGCACGCAGTGACACCAACTGCCTTTAGTTGCTATTAAACAGCACGCACGCAGTAATAGCGACTGCGGTCAAATGCGATTTAACAGCACGCACGCAGTGACACCAACTGCCTTTAGTTGCTATTAAACAGCACGCACGCAGTAATAGCGACTGCGGTCAAATGCGATTTAACAGCACGCACGCAGTGACACCAACTGCCTTTAGTTGCTATTAAACAGCACGCACGCAGTAATAGCGACTGCGGTCAAATGCGATTTAACAGCACGCACGCAGTGACACCAACTGCCTTTAGTTGCTATTAAACAGCACGCAGTAATAGCGACTGCGGTCAAATGCGATTTAACAGCACGCACGCAGTGACACCAACTGCCTTTAGTTGCTATTAAACAGCACGCACGCAGTAATAGCGACTGCGGTCAAATGCGATTTAACAGCACGCACGCAGTGACACCAACTGCCTTTAGTTGCTATTAAACAGCACGCACGCAGTAATAGCGACTGCGGTCAAATGCGATTTAACAGCACGCACGCAGTGACACCAACTGCCTTTAGTTGCTATTAAACAGCACGCACGCAGTAATAGCGACTGCGTTTCTGTGCAATTCAATAGCCCAGTTGCATTAACAGCGACTGCGCTTCTGTGCAAATAAATTGCACACGTGCAGTAACAGGTAATGCGTCTGTGTGTGCAATTAACTAGCACACGTTAAATAACACAGAATAATTATATTTAAAGTAAATCCCTAATGCAGGCAATACAACACGTTAGAGCGCTGCATGTAGAACAATCTCCTGCCTGATAGATAAACTAGCTGAGCTGTACAGTTTATAAATATATTGACAACGCCTAAGGATGTGAATATATTCTCTACAAACTGTACTTTTAACTATACTGACTACACTTCCTACTCTATCTATCTATCTATCTATCTATCTATCTATCTGGTTAAGACACTGTGTCTCTATCTCTCTATCTCTCTCTGTCTGACTGACTGATCTTCTCTAGAACCGCCAACACACTACACTAGGCAGCCGTGCAGGCTGCCTTTTATAGTGGGGGGCGTGTACTAATCCCCCTGAGCCATAATTGGCCAAAGCCACCCTGGCTTTGGCCAATTATGGCTCTTCGTTTTTTGAGCGCTGTGATTGGCCAAGCATGCGGGACATACAGCATGCTTGGCCAATCATCAGCGCTCAACGCCCCAGTGAATTATGGGACGTTTTGCGTCACTCGAATTTGGCGCGAACGACCCGTTTTGTTCGAGTTTCGACGAACGATCGAACGACCGATGTTCGAGTCGAACATACGTTCGAATCGAACGCGGAGCTCATCCCTAGTCACAATGAACACAGTAAAAAACTTAAGGTGGCAAAACGTATATATAGTGGCAAAATGTATATATAAAAATATATAAAAATGAAAAATACAGTCAATATAGTCCCAGATAGGTTCAAACAAAAAGAAAAAGCCACAGTTCCAAGGAGGGTTGATGCAAAGGTGGATAAGTGAATAAATGAAAAATGGAAAAAGTTGCAAGATCCAGTAAGTGAAGGTGTGCAGCCTAATCTAATCCACAAGCCGTGTAGCCCACACCATTCAGTGATCTTCGCAGCTTACCTCCCAGCTGTCATTCAGAGTCAAAACAAATTACCAATACTTCAGCCTTTTTCTATTGGGTGGATATCTTCCTCTCAGTTCTCAGAGATTGGCCATGCATGTGGAAGAGATAAGAGATGAAGTCCTGATGAAGTCACGTGATGTGACGAACACGCGTCGGGACACTAGAGTACTAACCGGGAGCAACATCTAACGGACGGCAGACGAGCGCGGTGCTCGTGGAGATGCGACCGTTGACATACTGCCCCATGTGAGTTTTATCGATAGTTTTTTATGCTTTATTAAACGTTTGCTGTGCAGTTTTATGCGATGTGCCCTCCCCCCCTTCTTTTTCCTCTTCCCACTCTGCCTCTCTCACCCTGATATGAGCAATCGGCTCTACGGACACTGAGAGACAGTACACTGGCAGTGAGAAGTTAAGGATACGAGCTCGGCGCTCGTGGAGATAGGCACATCTTCCTTACACACTTTGTAAGTTGTGTAAGTGTATACCAACTAAATCATTTATTTCTGAGAACCCTTCCTTTCATGTGTGGCAACAGGATAAGGCTACAATATACACTCTCTTATCTCTTCCACATGCATGGCCAATCTCTGAGAACTGAGAGGAAGATATCCACCCAATAGAAAAAGGCTGAAGTATTGGTAATTTGTTTTGACTCTGAATGACAGCTGGGAGGTAAGCTGCGAAGATCACTGAATGGTGTGGGCTACACGGCTTGTGGATTAGATTAGGCTGCACACCTTCACTTACTGGATCTTGCAACTTTTTCCATTTTTCATTTATTCACTTATCCACCTTTGCATCAACCCTCCTTGGAACTGTGGCTTTTTCTTTTTGTTTGAACCTATCTGGGACTATATTGACTGTATTTTTCATTTTTATATATTTTTATATATACATTTTGTCACTATATATACGTTTTGCCACCTTAAGTTTTTTACTGTGTTCATTGTGACACAGCTTAGCTAGCACTGTACCCATTCATTACCGTGTTAGGTCACTTTATTGTGTCTGTACACTCTTCGTCTCCCTAAGTCCACATCCCCCGTCCCACCTCCCCTTTGCTCTCCCCTCATCCATTCACCTATTCACTAGTTTTAATTACAGCGCAGACACTCATACCTATTTGCACATTTATTCATTGTCTTTATTGGACAGACCTTTCTTTGTTTGCTGCAGTGCCCACATCCACAGCCCTTTGCATCCCCCCTCCCCTTCCCATCCCCTCCCTTCCCTACCTACCCATTTCAGCGCAGGAGTTCCACCTATTTTTATATGGCGAATATGCATTGTTCTGCATTTGTCACTCTATCGCGGAGATTATGCAAATCTTGAAAAAGAGGAATCACCGCTCTAAGATACTAATCAGAAAGTCTCCTCACCTGATCCAAAGCCAAGGGTGCAGGCAATGCATGGAATGATGCAAAATGAAGGAAAAACATTCTGGACAGCCGCACTCCAAAAATAAATAGCTTTTATTGTAAAATCAAAAAAACACACAAAAAGCATGCCACAGCAGAAGGTGTAAAAATCTGACACGTTTCACACCAAACTTTAGTGCTTATTCATAGCTTACAACATAGAAAATGGATGTCCAGTATATATACAACTATAGGTCACATGACAAAAAGGATAGCACCCAATCAACAATCCAATTAGCAAGTTACCAATTAGTATCTGGTGTGAACCTAGACAAATCCAGATTGCATGGTTAAGGCTGGGTTCACACTACTACACTACTTTCATCCTACTTTGCTCTGTGTTCAATGTTTCCCTATGAGAGCGTCTTGTAGCGTGCTACACAAGTCGGTCCGACTTTGAAAATGCTCCCTGTACTACTTTTGGTCCTACATTGATCCTACTTCAGGCCCATTGAATATCATTGAAGTCGGACCAAAGTAGTATCCTGTTCATGAAAGTAGGATGGATGTAGGACCAATGTAGGATAAATGTAGGACCAATGTAGCAGAGCAAAGTAGGATGAAAGTAGTGTAGTAGTGTGAACCCAGCCTGAGAGAGAAAACACACCTATATAAAATTTAAATTGAAGTTTAAAAAGACCACCAAACACATATAGTTATTCTCATTCCAGAAATAGTCCTGAGAATGAGAAGCAGATTAAGTGAATCAAAAATAAAAATAATGCTGAAGTCCCTATGTATATAATACACCTATGAACAATACATGTATAAAGGATTGCAGATACGAAATCCCTCTGATTGTATAGTGCAGCCCTCAATATTTTCACTCGCCAGCTCGCATTTTGCGAGTGAAAAAATGAGGTTTGCGAGTGTTGTGCTGCTGTGCTGTTACCGGGAATGTAGCCAGCTTCCCCCGGCTGTGCATAGGCTCCCAGCATGGTCATTTCAATAGGAGTTAAACAGCTGTCTTGGACCGCCCCCTCCACCTCCTTCCTGCCGCACATACCCGCCCCGATTAGACTTGCATTGTGGGCTTTCAATAGGCGGCAAAGAGCCGTCTGGGACTGCCCCCTCCACCTCCCTCTTGCCGCATATTCCCGCCCTGCTCAGGCTCGTATCGCTGGCTTTGAATAGGATTCGAAGAGCCCCCTGGGACCGCCCCCTCCACCTCCCTCCTGCTGCATATTCCAGCCCCTCTCAGGCTCACATCGTGGTCTTTCAATAGGATTCGAAGAGCCTCCTGGGACCGCCCCCTTCACCTTCCTCCTGCCTCACATCTAAGGAGTGGGGCGATGCATGTCTCTGCAGGGCAGTCCTAAGAGGGCGGGCTTGAACATTTGGTCCGCCCTCAGTGTGCATCGTTGTTTGACCCCCGTGGCTGCAGCAGAATGGTAAATAATAAATATGACAGTGTGCTGTGGTTGGAAGCAACACGTGCTGGAGACATTGGCATAATGGGGGATTGAACAAGATGTGTTGGGAGGGAGGGGGATTAATAGGAGGCATAGGTATAATGGTCTTGGGAGTGGGGGGGGAGGTTATTGTGGAATTGAAGGCATAGATCTGAATCATACTCAAGCCTCCAATTCCACCCCCCCACTCTATCATACATGTGCCTCCAATTCCACCCCTCTCCCCAATATATCTTACCGTAAGATAGATTGGAGGCATAGGTATAATGGATTGGGGGGAGGGGGTGAAATTTGAGGCATATGTTCGATAGATTGGGGGGGAAGGGTGGATTTGGAGGCATAGGTATGATGGTTTGGGGGGGGGGGGTGGAATTTAAGGCATATGTATGATGGATTGGGGGGGAAATTTAAAGCATAGATGTGCTGGATTGGGGGGGGGGGCGAATTAGAGGCATAGGTGTGCTAGAGAGGGAAGGTTGGAAGACGAGGTGTGCTGGGGGATCATTAAAAGCACAGGTGTGCTGGGAGGGGGTGTAAGGAGGCAGAGATATGCTGGGAAGAGGAATTAGAGGTAGATGTGGGCTAGGGGTAGAGGTGTACTGGGGGAGGCATTGGAGGTAGAGGTGTACTGGGGGGAGGCGTTGGAGGTAGAGGTGTACTGGGGAAGGCGTTGGAGGTAGAGGTGTACTGGGGGGAGGCGTTGGAGGTAGAGGTGTACTGGGGGAGGCGTTGGAGGTAGAGGTGTACTGGGGGGAGGTGTTGGAGGTAGAGGTGTACTGGGGGAGGCGTTGGAGGTAGAGGTGTACTGGGGGGAGGTGTTGGAGGTAGAGGTGTACTGGGGAAGGCGTTGGAGGTAGAGGTGTACTGGGAGGCACTGATGGGGCCTTACTGATGGACACTGATAGACTGTTGTTAATATTTATTTTTGTAACTTAATTCTGCATAAACTATTTAACAGTGTCATTTCACAATATATTTATGAGGGCGTGTTTAGGGGCAGGGTAGGAGTTGGGTGGAGCAAATGGTGGCGAGTAACCCTTAGGGCCTGGCTAGTAGATCAGGACTTGAAATTTTGAGCCCTGGTATAGTGTATGGTGATAAAAATAGTGAAGATGTTTAAACATATGTAAATACAGAACAAGCATAAATGAATATTAATGAAAAAGTAAATAAATATATTCAGGGGACATATGTGCCAATGAGTATATATATAATATACTGTATATATATATATGAGTGAAACTAGTGAGTGAAAAAGATTGAGAATCCAAAAAGGATCTCTATCGAAAATCTGTGTGGGTGAACGTAGAAACTGTGCTTACATAAATTTAAAAGATATGTATATGAAATGATGTAAGAAATATAATAATGAGTTATGTCCGAAAACATATATTATATGAATTACAATTCTCTACGTAAATAAAGTGAGTGACAGAGGCTGGGCGTAGGGAGGACCGCGAGGGAGACTCATCCCCGCTCATGACCCGACGTAGTTAGCACCCTGCACTGCAGTGGACGGCCGAGCGGAGCACAGCTGACTGTGCGGGAAACACACAGCGACAGAGTCAGCGGGGGTTCCATTAAGGTTTCCCCTTGTAGCTGCACAGCCCAGCGGTGGTCGGAGAGAGGATCAAAGGGATCGGTGAGGCTCTCAGTTGAGCCGAGTCGGGTCGGGCTTTTCGCCCCCCCCCGGACCCCCCCCCGGACCCCCCCCCACTCCCGTCCCCCCCTTGTGACTGAGATCTGCTATTTGTTGTTTTTTCAATCCTAGGACGATTGTATGTCTAGTGCATTGCTGGGACTGGTTGCGGATTCTACTCAGGCATGATGTGAAAGAGCAGGAAGGGCTCATTCTTTTAGCATTGATATTTTCCTATGACTTGTGATTTGGGATGTATGGAAAAATCGGTGAAATAACTGGGGTTTGTGTTACAAGGATCAGTAAAGCGGACCATTGGATCTCATATTCTTATTTTTCACTGAATGCCTATCGGGGGAGTCAGTGTAATGCCCCTGTCGTTCTCTGTAATGACTGGTTCCTTCCCCCTTGCAATTCACCTCCTCCCACTTCCATTTCTCACTTTCAGGCTCAGTGTACTGAATCGACCGCGTCACTTCCGGTGCGCGGACGATTGCGTTCCACGCTGGAACGCGGAAGTGCGCCCTCACGTTCTCCAGCTGAATCCCATTCACTTCCTCTATTTAAACCCTTGGACATGGCAGCTAGGTGTTCCACTATTCTTGTAGGACGCCTGCCGCCATCTGGGAGACTGAAGCAAGCCTTACTGCCTACTGCCCTGGTACCGCAGCACAACTTACTTTTCATGCCCAGCGGAGACCCTGTTCCAACTTCTAGCTTTCTGCAGCCAGCCCTGCATTCCACTTGAGTACCTGCTGCTGAATATTCACACAAACTTCTCTTCTACTTCACACCCTCCTGGACTGGAAGTACTAATGTCGTTTTCATGAAGGAATCTACTCTGCAAACCGCAAGTATCTGGTTTATCAATAATTAACCTCAAATAACCTGCATGCAATATATACAGACTTACAAGGCATCTTATCATAGTAATTCCACAACCTCTTCTTGAAGTATTGCCTATGTTAGTAGTATTATTTTTGATACAAAGTTACACCATAGTTTATCCTCTCTGCTTTCTAGAGACTTTCTTGTTGACATATTTGCCTATGAGGGAATAGGTATACGCACAGAGCAGTGTCACTACATTTGATGTTGTGATGATTTGATCCTTAAACTTTCTACACAATATAGAGAGTGACCAAGGGTATCATACCTGAGAAGCCTCTGCAGCTAAAGATCCATATTATATACATACAGATTGCAGGGTCGTTACATAATAGTGGAACCCAAAGAAAGTTTTTTGGTTTAATGGATCCTGCAGAGTTAGCAAATCATTTGGTTGGACTTTCCCAACGGGTGGACACATTAACCGCTTCCATGAATGAGCTCCGGCTTGAAAATGACGCTCTTCGCAATCAGAATTTTGCCCAACCCTGAGACCGCCCTGAACCAAAAGTTTGTTCCCCAGAACCTTTTTCTGGTGATAGAAGAGTTTTCAGACAATTTATTTCTTCATGTAGACTTATGTTTGAACTTTGTCCTCGTACTTACTATTCAGATAGAGTGAGAATTCTCACCTTAATTTCCTACCTCAAAGGTGAACCCAGAGTATGGGCTGACTCATATGTTGAAGAGCATGGAGATCTTCTTGGAGCCTTCAATACATTCCTAGATGAAATGTCATTACTCTATGAAGATCCAAATAAACAACTAACCGCAGAAAATATGATCCGCAATCTAAAACAAGGCAAAAGACCTGTTGAGGATTATATTTCCGAATATAAATGTTGGAGTCGTGAGACCCAGTGGACTGACATCGCACTAAGGAATCAGTTTAGGTTGGGCCTCTCTGAGGCAATGAAAGATGAGATCGCTCGAGTTGAGCTTCCCACCTCTCTAGAGGACTTGATGCACCTATCTGTAACCATAGACCGACGTCTTCGTGAGAGAAAGGCTGAACGTGCTATTCAATTCCCACCTACTCCACTCAGAAGATCTAAATCACCACCCAAGGAAGTACCTATGGAGCTGGGTACTATTAGAGACCCTTTGTCTCCTTCGGAGAGACAACGACGCAGATTAAATAATCTGTGTTTATATTGTTCCGCACAAGACCATGTCGTCTCTACCTGTCCGTTACTTAAGAAGAATTCCGAAGGTAACATTTCCAACATTTGTATGCCCACCACTCAACGATCTTCCACTAATTCTTATATTTTTGTTACTCTTACTTTACAGTGGGATCTAGAAAAGATCCTTATTGATGCGATGGTGGATACTGGAGCCTGTGGCAATTTCATAGATTCTGGAATTGTACATTCAAATAAAATCCCTTTTTTCCTTAAGCAAATACCTTTGTCAGTCACCTTTATTGATGGCTCAAGTTCCTCCTGTGGTCCTGTTTCTTCTCAGACCTCTCCCCTTACGGTCTCCTGTGGGAATGGTCACTCTGAGATTCTTTCTTTTGACATCATTCCATCCCCCCTTTTCCCAATTGTACTCGGATTACCCTGGCTACATCTTCATCAACCCACTATCCAATGGTCTAATAGATCTCTATCCCTACACTCTACTTACTGCAACGAGACCTGTAATGCTAACCAACCACTTCTCATTGCCAACACGGTTAATCCTGACCTCCCTACATACCTACTAGATTTTGCAGATGTATTCAGTAAATCTAATGCTAATGTTTTACCACCACATCGTGTCTACGATTGTCCTATAGACCTCATTCCTGGTAGTTCTATACCTACAGCAAGAATTTATCCTCTATTGCAACCCGAATTAGTCCATCTCAAAGACTATTTAGATGACAACCTTAAAAAAGGGTTTATCAGACCCTCTACATCACCAGCAAGTGCTGCGATGTTTTTTGTTAAAAACAAAGATGGTTCTCTCCGACCTATTATCGACTACAGATCCCTTAACAACATCACAATAAAGAACCGATACCCCTTACCACTCATTCCAGAACTCATTGAAAGACTTCAGACATCTAAAATTTTCACTAAGTTGGACCTCAGGGGTGCTTACAATTTAATTAGGATCCGTCCGGGTGATGAATGGAAAACTGCATTCAAGACCCGGTACGGCCTATTTGAATATTTGGTCATGCCATTTGGTCTTTGCAATGCACCCGCTACCTTTCAATGGTTCATTAATGATATATTTCGTGACTTGCTTGATGTTTGTGTGGTAATTTATCTGGACGATATCCTGATTTATTCTGACACTATCCAGGATCATCACAAACATGTTAGATGGGTTTTGGCAAGGCTCAGAACGCATTCCTTGTATGCTAAATTGGAGAAATGCGTTTTTAGTCAGACTACCATTTCGTTCCTTGGCTATCAAATTACCCCTGATGGCATCCAAATGGATCAATCCAAAGTCGACACTATCCTTTCTTGGCCAATTCCAAGATCAAGAAAAGCTTTACAACGTTTTTTGGGATTTTCGAATTATTACCGCAAATTCATTAAAGATTTTTCATCCACTGTAAAACCATTGACTACTCTAACTAGTACTAAAGTACCCTTCTGTTGGACTGAGGATGCTCAGACTTCTTTCGATTCACTAAAAACTTCTTTCACCTGTGCACCCATCTTACAACTACCAGATCCAACATGTCATTTCACCTTAGAGGTTGACTCCTCTTATTTCGCTTTAGGAGCAATTCTATCTCAACGACCCTCTCTATCAGAGCCTTTACATCCTGTCGCATTTTACTCCAGGACTCTATCTCCTTCTGAGAAGAATTATCCCATTGGGGAAAAAGAACTATTAGCTATTAAGGATGCACTAACAAACTGGAGACACCTATTAGAGGGTTCCACTCACTCTATAACAATTCTAACCGATCATCGTAACCTACAACACCTCAAGACTTGTAAGACTCTATCGGCCAGACAAGTTAGATGGAGTTTGTTTTTTGACAGATTAAATTTTTTTATCTCCTACAGACCAGGATCACAAAACACAAAAGCTGATTCCCTTTCCCGCATGTACGAAGACCAGACCACTGATACTCCACCACTCTGCATCATACCTTCCAATCGCATCATTGGTGTTACAACTCCTTTTAGGCAAATGCTATCCCATTCTTTCGCAGGTAATGTTCCCTCAATACCTCATGACCTCACTAGACAGCCTGACGGTATATACACTTTCAAAGATAAACTCTATGTTCCTCCAGACCTACAGCTTCAACTTCTTAAACAATTCCATGATTCCCCTTTAGCAGGACATCCAGGGATTAACAAGACCATTCTACTTCTTAAAATAAATTACTGGTGGCCTCAGATGGTCAAAACCATTCAGGAGTATGTCGGCTCATGTGAAGTCTGTGCCTCCAACACACACTCAAAAAGACCCCCCTATGGACTTTTATGTTCTCTTCCTATACCTAATAGGCCTTGGGAAGTAGTCTCGATGGACTTTATAGTTGATCTCCTGAGATCACAAGGCGCTAACACGATCATGGTGACAGTGGATCTTTTAACCAAGATGGCACACTTTGTTCCGCTAAAAAAATTACCTACCTCCTTTGAGACAGCTAAAGCCTTCATTGACCACATTCTCAAACTCCATGGAATTCCTACTCAAGTTATTTCAGATTGTGGTTCACAGTTTATCTCTAAATTCTGGAAAGCCCTATGTAAGGCCTTACACATAGACCACCGAATGTCCTCCGCTTACCATCCACAAACAAACGGTCAAACTGAACGTGTAAACCAAATTCTGGAACAATATCTACGATGTTATTGTAGTCACCTCCAAGATGATTGGCATCAATTGCTCCCTTGTGCTGAGTTTGCCTACAACAATGGATAAAGTGAAAAGTGCTTTTGCGCTAAAATGGATCCTAAATGAGTGAATCCACCAAAAATATATAGTGCAGCAAAACCTAATTATGTTTACATGACATAAAACAGGAATATAAATAAATGGTGATTCTGCGCAACATATCACACTAATGGAATAGTGATATCACATAAACAAGATAAATGTAAGAGCTGACAAATAATCAGCATATAGTATTAAATGCAAAGAGAATAGTGAGTCCAAATATAAATATATATATACTCAAATAGTGAATAGTGAGTCCAAAATATATAATACTCATAAGGCGAATGTGCAAAAATATATAAAGAATATTGTGCAAAAAAACCGGAATGGAAGTTCAATCCCAATAGTAAACACAAATCAGCTGTCAGGGCAGATATTCTGAATGCACTGGATGAAGGTGAGCACCAGCTCTATGGTGTGAGTGCACGGCCGTGCGATAGAAGATAAACCAGATCCCTGGCTGAGCTCCCGGGACTCTTACCTCTCAGCCCTCCTAAATGGGCATTGATGTACAGGTCACTCGCAGCCTTCTATGGGTGGTCCCTGATGTTTCCTCTCTTGATCTGATGGATCCTTCCTTAATTGGGACAGATGCTCCTCGAAACCAGATGGATGATGTGGGTTATAAGAGAGAGAGAGAGGGGACTCCCATAGTGAGGTAACGTTTGGTGCAGGTAAAATATGTTTATTGAGGAAAAACCTGCACTTACATTAAAAGAAAAATAAAAGTGCAACGAGGAAACAAACAAGCGGCGTTTGAATCGCCAGCTTACGTCACTCCGGGTGTACGTCCTCCAATTCCTACGCGTTACGACACCACGTGTCTTCGTCTGGGGAATCTGATTGGTAATGTGGCTGTTGTTTATATAACCGAAAAAACATCAACACCCATTGACCATATATTTTTTATTAAATTGCCTATTATCTGTGTGTATGTATATATATTCTGTGGTTGTAATGCGACAAACCGAGTGTACGACCACCATATATATGTATTATTTATATACACCCTCTACTTTCAATTTTAATTTTTTTAACATATTTAAATATCAGTATTATATTTATTCCATATTAATAATTTATATGGGAGCCCCCTGTGGCGGCAGCGGGGATGCAGGTAAGTGGGACATGGCTGCATGGGGGGGAGACGCTGGATACATGGGGGGGAGACGCTGGATGGGGGGAGACGCTGGATACATGGGGGGGAGACGCTGGATACATGGGGGGGAGACGCTGGATACATGGGGGGGAGACGCTGGATTCATGGGGGGGAGACGCTGGATACATGGGGGGAGACGCTGGATACATTGGGGGTGAGACGCTGGATACATGGGGGGGAGATGCTGGATACATGGGGGGGAGACGCTGGATACATGGGGGGGAGACGCTGGATACATGGGGGGGAGACGCTGGATACATGGGGGGAGACGCTGGATGGGGGGAGACGCTGGATACATGGGGGGGAGACAATGGCTGCATGGGGGGAGACGCTGGATGGGGGGAGACAATGGCTGCATGGGGGGAGACGCTGGATGGGGGGGAGACATGGCTGCATGGGGGGAGACGCTGGATGGGGGGAGACAATGGCTGCATGGGGGGTGACAATGGCTGCATGGGGGGTGACAATGGCTGCATGGGGGGTGACAATGGCTGGATGGGGGGAGACAATGGCTGCATGGGGGGAGACGCTGGATAGGGGGAGACAATGGCTGGATCGGGGGTGACAATGGCTGCATGGGGGGTGACAATGGCTGCATGGGGGGTGACAATGGCTGCATGGGGGAATACATTGCTGGATGGGGGGATACATTGCTGCATGGGGGGAGACAATGGCTGCATGGGGGGTGACAATGGCTGCATGGGGGGAGACAATGGCTGCATATGTGGGGGGACATCGCTGCATTTGGGGACACATTTAAAAAAAAGTATCGGTATTCGGTATCGGCGACTACTTGAAAAAAAGTATCGGTACTCGTACTCGGTCCTAAAAAAGTGGTATCGGGACAACCCTAATCAATACTATTGGGGTCCCCTTGAGGAGGGGAGTATGTAATGCCCCTGTCGTTCTCTGTAACGACTGGTTCCTTCCCCCTTGCAATTCGCCTCCTCCCACTTCCATTTCTCACGTTCAGGCTCAGTGTACTGAATCGACCGCGTCACTTCCGGTGCGCGGACGATTGCGTTCCACGCTGGAACGCGGAAGTGTTCCAGCTGAATCCCATTCACTTCCTCTATTTAAACCCTTGGACATGGCGGCTAGGTGTTCCACTATTCTTGTAGGACGCCTGCCGCCATCTGGGAGACTGAAGCAAGCCTTACTGCCTACTGCCCTGGTACCGCAGCACAACTTACTTTTCATGCCCAGCGAAGACCCTGTTCCAACTTCTAGCTTTCTGAACACAGCACAGCCAGCCCTGCATTCCACTTGAGTACCTGCTGCTGAATATTCACACAAACTTCTCTTCTACTTCACACCCTCCTGGACTGGAAGTACTAATGTCGTTTTCATGAAGGAATCTACTCTGCAAACCGCAAGTATCTGGTTTATCAATAATTAACCTCAAATAACCTGCATGCAATATATACAGACTTACAAGGCATCTTATCATAGTAATTCCACAGCGCACAGAGCAGTGTCACTACATTTGAGGTTGTGATGATTTGATCCCTAAACTTTCTACACAATATAGAGAGTATCATACCTGAGAAGCCTCTGCAGCTAAAGATCCATATCATATACATACAGATTGCAGGGTCGTTACAGTCAGGACCTCAGTCCGCATGGAATAGAACTGGTTTGAACTGATTAGGATTGTTCAGGACTACTCCCCACTTTCACTTCTCCCTTATGAATGCGTTCTACTACTTGCTGCTACTTTAGTCCTAAGAGGAATTTCTGTGTAATACACTACACGGATTAGCGGTAAATTTTATCCAGGCATGACATATTTAAGAACAGGAAGTGTTTATTCTCTCTTTATTTGCTGCTCTCCTTTGACTCGTGACTTGTGACGTATGAAAAAAATCTGTGAAATAATTGGAGCCTGTGATACAGGGATTAGTAAAGCGGACCATAGGATCTCACTCTCTTACTTTTTTGCTGAATGCTTATCGAGGGAGTCAGGTCCTTAGACCGCATGGAATAGAACAGTTGTGAACTTTTCAGGACTGTCCAGGACTGACCTACGGAGCAAACAGCGTAAAAAGTGCAGAAGTGCCGCTGTAACCTAGCGGATATAAACGCACTATTTAATTGACTGATATCTATATATAGGGGAAACCTTCCGTTACACGGTTGACCCTGTTAGCCATAGTAGTACTGCACAAAAATTCGGAAGTTGTGTAATGAACAGAGGGAAACGGGTTAATCTACTACAATAGGCCCAAATAGTCAAGAGGTAGAGGTGTATCCTTTTTATTCCTCAGTAGGATTGGCATACCCTGTATACCCGGTTCCCCTCTCTGTACCGAGTCCAAGACAGCCCCACGGCCCGACTACCAGAGAGAAAAAAAATACGCTCAAGGGCCTCCAGGCCTCTGAGTAGCCAGCAGAGTTGGGTCGTGACAAATCATCTTACTACCCTCAAACTGGGGAAGAGAATTAGACCCACAAATAAAAACAAGATGAACAGATCCACGAGAGGCGTAGCCTCAAAAGCACCCAAAAGCAACGCTGGGACCAGCTCAATACAGCAGTACATGACCCAAGAAGGAAACCCCAAAAGTTCAGGACTTGTAAAAAAAAATGAAAAAAAGAAGAACGAGACTAAAACGGGGGAAGGTAGCTCAGATTACTCTAAAGGTGAAACGACAATAGAAAGTGACTACGAGCATAGCAGATTAGAAGAGCTGGGCCAGGAAACACAACCGCCAACAAAGGCAGAGATGAATACTATGTTACTAAGGATGGAAAATGTGATAAAAACAGAAATCAACAGAGTAAGAACGGACCTAGGAGGGCTCCTGGACAGAGTGGAAGCGACAGAAAAAAAGAATAGAAGAACAAGACCATGAATTAAGCTGAGGAGCATTCTTGAGCATCACCACCAGAGAGGAGCCGATGGTGAAGGAGTGGAGGCAACCAATAGCGGCTCCTAGGCCAAGAACGGGCCAAGGGGAGGGATGGGATGGGGGGGCAGGGGTAGTAGGGAGGGTAATGGTGACCATCTCAATGATTCCACAAGAAATTTTTCAACCCCTTCAAAATACCTATAGATGACAGAAATTAAGTTTCTCTCGTATAATGTTAGAGGTCTGAACTCTCATATCAAGAGACACAAAGTTCTCAGTGAATTGACGCATCATAAGGCAGATGTTGTCTTCTTACAAGAGACCCACATAACATTGGAGTCTAACATAAAATTGTACTCCTCTAATTACCCCATATGGTTCTATGGAGACACAATATCATCGTGGCTAACGTCTATGCCCCCAATGTGAATCCGGTTAAATATGTGAGCAAAATCCTTAGAAAACTAAAAGATTTTGAGGCGGGGCATGTGGTGTTGATGGGGGACTTTAACTTTTGCATGAACCCGGTACTCGATAGTACGTCCCGGGCACAGGGGACTAATTGTGAGCAGCTAATAGAACTGAAAAAACGAATGTCACATAATCAAATGGTTGACGTATGGCGAATTCTACATCCTAAAATTCACGACTACACATTTTTCTCCCCTGTGCACGGGACGTACTCGAGGATAGATTACATCTTCATAGACCAGGGATAAGCAATTACGCGGACCTCCAGCTGTTGCAGAACTACAAGTCCCATGAGGCATAGCAAGTCTCTGACAGCAACAAGCATGACACCCAAAGGCAGAGGCATGATGGGATTTGTAGTTTTGGAACAGCTGGAGGTCCGCTAATTGCATATCCCTGTCATAGACCATAGACTCCTCGAGAGGGTAATTGAAACGGGAATTGAGGTTACGACGATCTCAGACCACGCGCCTATAACTATAAAAATTAGCACATCCATACAGAAAGTTAATCCACCGGAGTGGAGACTGGACGAAAGTCTATTGGGAGATGAGGATGTAGTTGGTAGAGTACAAAAGGAACTGGAATCTTATTTTCGGGAGAATGATACGAAGGGGATCTCTAGGGCCTCCCTCTGGGACGCCCACAAAGCCTATATAAGAGGGATTCTTATTGCGGAAGGGGCAAGGAAATTGAAAGAAAGAACTAGGAAAATAAAATCACTAATGGAAGAAATATATAAGCTGGAACAAGACCATAAAACACAGGGTCAAAAGAGAGAAATACTCCATGAACTGACTTTAAAAAGAGATGAATATAGAGCACTCTCCGAGCAAGAAACTAAGAAATCAATAAATAGTATGGTGAGAGAAAGATATGTATGGGGGAATAAACCCAGCAAGAATTTAGCCAGAATGGTACAAAAAAAGAAAACTAGAAATTTTATTGAAAAAATAAAAAAAAAGAACGGGGAACCTGTCAATGCGACAAGCGAAATAGCCAAAGTCTTCAGAAGTTATTATGAAGGCCTATACGCTGTACAACAAAAGTCTTGGGACCCTGGGGAGAAAGAGGCCAAAATAAGGGAAGTACTACAGAAAGCTAACTTGCCAAAGATAGATGATCAGGAAACTGCAAAAATGGACAAACCCATAACAGAGGAGGAAATTAGTTGCGCCCTAAAAAACTCCGTCAAGGGGAAAAGCCCAGGGCCTGACGGCTTTACGACCTTATACTTACAAAAGTTTAGCGCCATCCTGGTACCTAGACTATGCCACTATTTTAACGGGTTGGGGGTAGACTACGAGATGAGCAGGGATGCATTAGCAGCAACCATTACAGTTATAAAAAAAGAGGGAAAGGATAACACGCTCTGCTCAGGCTTCAGGCCTATTTCATTACTGAACGCAGACACAAAATTGTATGCTAAGATCCTGGCCGAACGCATGAAGGGGATAATGACAGCCATGGTCCATCCAGACCAGGTTGGCTTTATACCTGGCAGGGAGGGCAAGGACAATGGGGTCAGGGCACTCCTTTTCCTCCGGAAAATTAAAGAAAAAGGGACCCCCGGTCTATTCCTGTCAGTTGACGCCGAAAAAGCGTTTGACAGGGTAGACTGGGGGTTCATGATGCAAACATTAGAAATTATAGGAATTGGCCCGAGGATGATTGAGTAGATTAAAACACTGTATTTCCACCCCCGTGCAAGGATCAAAATTAATGGGACCTTATCCACACCCTTCGAGATGAGGAACGGGACCAGGCAGGGGTGCCCCCTGTCCCCTCCCCTATTTGTTCTTTCGCTGGAACCCCTTCTTGCAATGGTGGGGAACAATCCTGACATTAGTGGAGTAAAAGTAGGAGAGGAGGAGCACAAATTGTACGCTTTTGCCGACGACATCTTATTTTTTATAAGTAGCCCAAGAACTACACTTCCTAATCTAATGGTAAATTTAAAACAGTATGGTGAGGTCTCTAATTTTAAAATGAACTTATCCAAGACGAAGATCTTGAATGTTAATATTCACAAGGAGGAAGAACGACATCTTCAAAAGGAGTTCAACTTCTCTTGGCAGAAAGAGATAAATTACTTGGATATAAAATTAGCAAACTCCCTAAAGAAAATGTACAGAATAAACTTTATCCCCCTGTTAGATGAAATTAAAAGAGAAATCAAAAATATATATAACAGACCAATTTCGTGGTTTGGAAGGATAAATGTTGTAAAAATGGTCTTAGTTCCTAAAATCTTATATAAATTCCAAATGGTCCCAGTAGCCTTGCCACAGTCTTACATTAAAATAATAAACTCTCTATTAATGAACTACATTTGGAAAAATAAAAAACATAGGATCTCCGCTCAAGTACTAAAACTGAATAAGAAAAGGGGTGGATTGGCTGTTCCGGACATCAAAAAATATTACTACGCGTCGGTCCTCTCACGGGTTATAGAGTGGGCTAAAGAGACTCATGATAAAAGATGGATTAAAATCGAATGCGCACTAGCAAGGGAACAATTAGGGAGATTAATTTGGAACCCACCACAATATAGAACCTTATGCCGCGTACACACCATCACTTTATGTGATGAAAAAAAACGACACTTTCTGTGAAGTAAAAAATGACGTTTTTGAAACTTCAATTTTCAAAGACGAAGTTGCCTACACACCATCGTTTTCTCACAATGTTCTTGCAAAGTGAGGTTACGTTCCACCACGTTTTATCATTGAAGCTCGCTTCATAAGTAGCTTCTGGGCATGCGTGGATGAAAAAACGTCTTAGAAAACGACGTTTTTTGCTACACACGGTCAATTTCTGTGAAGTAAAAAGTGCACTTTTGAAAAACGACACATAAAATTGAAGCATGCTTCAATTTTTTTGGGTCGTTTTTTGCAAGACATAAAACAACGTTTTCCCCCACACACAGTCAATTAAAGTGACGTTTTTAAAAACATCATTTTTTTTCATCACATAAAGTGATGGTGTGTACGCGGCATAACACACGTCCACACACACAATCACACTTAACGCACTACGGATTTGGGATAGACTACATAAACAATTAAAATCAAAATGTAACTCCCCACTCATAGATCTAAAAGATAATGAATATTTTGCACCAGGGACAAAAGGGGTGGGTGGAAATTGGATTAGAAATAGAACCCAGATAAAGGATCTAATTCCAAAGGGTAAAATTATGACACTTCACGAGATTAAATCCAAGGTATAATTCATGATGCTGGACGAATGGCGATATCTATAGCTATCACTATTTATTTAGCGCCTACCGCAACCTATGCGCCCACGGGAGGAGTACACAATGGTGGAACAACTTTGTTTAACTGAAAGCTCTAAGGGTAACATCTCTAAAATCTATAGATTTTTGCTGAAAGCGGATGAGCCGGAGACGCTAAAATATATTCAAATTGGGAAAGAGAACTAGAAGTCCCAAGGGGGAAAACGACAGTAGGAAGAATACTTAACCTGACCCATACCTCGGCAGTTGACGTAAGGACTGCCGAGATGAATTTTAAATGTATTACGGGTTGGTATGCTACCCCAGACAAAACTAGCAAATTCAGAGAAGGGCAGCCAGCAGAATGCTGGAGAGGTTGTGCTGCAAGGGGAACGATGGCCCACCTGTGGTGGGATTGTCCGAAAATAAAAAATTACTGGAAAAAAATCCTGACATTGATTAAAGGGTCACTAAAGGAATTTTTTTTTTTGCTGAAATGACTGTTTACAGGGCATAGAGACATAATAGTTAACTGATTCCTTTTAAAAATGATTAAAAATAGATAAAAAAACAATCATATAATGTGCCTGCAGTGTAGTTTAGTTTTTGCTGTTGTTTCCTGGTTCTCTGATGTACAGAGAGCCACTAGAGGGCAGTCAGCCAATAGAGAGCAGTGATACTTTGTCTAAAACTCCTCAGCACCAATCCAGTTTAGTTTTACTCACACCTCCTTGATTAGTGACCACCGTGAGAAATCTCCCAGTACTGTGGTCATCAGGAAACAGGCAACCAGGAAGTGTCCAGAACAGAGAGGATTTACAGCAACATGAATGCAAAAACGAACAATGAGGACATGAAACCAGGACTGCAGCAAGGTAAAGGAAGCTATTTAGCTAAAAAAAAAAATTCCTTTAGTGACCCTTTAAGGTTATAACTAAGAAAGAGATAGAAGAGGACCCATGGGTTGTTCTTTTTCATGGGGGAGAAGAGACCTTAAAAGAATATAAAAGATCCTTGACCCCCCATCTGCTTAAAGGGTCACTAAAGGAAAAAAATTTTTTTGCTGAAATGACTGCTTACAGGGTATAGAGACATAAAAGTTAACTGATTCCTTTTAAAAATGATTAAAAATAGATTAAATTCAATCATATAATGTGCCTCTAGTTTCACTTTCGGTTTTAAACTGGTTTCATGTTTCTGTGAAGTAGAGAGAGACACAGAACAGAAACAAACAAATCCAGGGCAGTGTTTTGTTTTTAAAATGAATCTGATTGGTTCTGAGGAGTTTTAGACACACAGCTTGGACCACAGTGAAAAGCTCCCATGAGATTTTTCATAAGGAGCCAGACAAGCAGGAAGTGTGGAGATCACAGCAGAATTACAGCTACTTCAAAGCAAAAACAAACAATGAGGACATGAAACCAGGACTACAGTAAGGTAAAGGAAGCTATTTAGCTAAAAAAAAAATTCCTTTAGTGATCCTTTAATGCAGCCAAGCGATTGATACCTAAGAAATGGAGGGAAGTGGAAGGCCCACAAGTTTGGGAGTGAATGGATTCCGTCAAGGACACATACAGAAGGGAGGAGCTGAAGTACGGGGTGGAGGAGGACAAGGCAGGTTCCAGGGGCAATTGGGCAATTTGGAAAGACTTTAAAAAAACTTGGAGCTTTGCGGAAAATCTGAGAGAACAATGAGGAAGATACAGCAGTAATCGGTCCAAATTTGCAAATGTGGAGTCATGAGATGGTGGGGTGGGGGGATGGCGGGACAGGCGGGGGGGTAACGCTGGCTTAACTTCCCTCATCTCCTTTGTTTTTTTTTATGTCTATATACTTTCTTTAAAAAAAAAAAGGGATAAGCATACAAAACGTATTCAAAAGTAATCATTCTTCCGCATATGATGCTAAACTTTTATGGAGACGATGGGGGTCCATCTTCCATGAGAAAGTCGCCAAGATTGTTAAGTCTGAGCGAAAAAAATAAAATAAAAAATAAAGTGAGTGATCCTAAACACACCTATCTAGTTGTGCGTATTTTCCGTAGCATTTTAGTGTTAGTTTTAGTATTATATGTGACATGTTTATTCTGTTTTTCAGACACTGCGCATTATGTGCTTTTAACCACCCAACCACCCAATATCTATATGGCGATTTTCATATCTTGCTACACATAGCCATTTAGTGATATCAGTAACAAAGGTTTTTTTTTTTAATGCAGAAAATATTTTCTTGTTTCATAGGTTTTGGGTTTGATGTATGGGCTTTACAGGCTTGCATGGGTTACATCTAGCTACTCGCATATATTTATATATATAGTATAGTGACCTAGGCCGATCCATCCACATGGTTGAGAGTTCTCACTGACACACGAGCAATGCTTCATGTGCACAGGTTTTGGCTGCATTTAATGGTCCCTTGGCTTTCGATCATACTTTATCTAATTCACTTCCCTGATCGGGCACTATAAATATGCAGATCGTAGTCCAAGCCCAAAGCATGTTTTGTTATAGAGTTATAGAGATATGTATATATATATATATATATATATATATATATATATATATATATATATATATATATATGACACATTTCCCTGTTTAACAGCGGTGTCCCTATGTATTTATATATATGTGTTTACATACATATTCATTTATTTTTCTACTTTTATATTTGTGTTTATATACTATATATATATATATATATATATATATATATATATATATATATATATACATATATATATTTTTCATATATTTATATCCATATTTACAAACATACTCATACTCATATATCAATATTTGTATCCCCAACGCTCTATGATTTGTGGCCATCATGCGCATTCTGATGAACTTCTTTATTTGGGCTATTTCTTGTGACCACACATCACAGCTCCCCGGAGAGATGGCCTACCAGGCCAGGGTTGCGCATGCCACGCGTTGTTCCTGGTTCCGGGACCATGTTGGCCCGGAGCAACTGAAGCTGTGATGGGGCCCCAGTGGTCAACTGGTGTGATACATTTGCCTATATGTCTCAGTTTACTGCTCCCTGCTAGCCATATGGGTTAGAGGTAGAAAGGAATTTCATGTGTGATTCATTCCTCTGACAGGTTATTGACGTGCTAATGTCCCCTCACTATTCTAAACGTTAATTGATCTATTGTGTTGTGTGAAGAAGATCTGTGTTTACCCTTAAAAGATGTGTATTGTATCATCAGGCTAAATGATTAGAGAAGTAGTATGTTAATTATTCTGATTGCTTCAGTGTAGTAATTAACTCCCCTGATGTCTTTATCTAAAGAAATGTGTCTGCATGGTCGGCTCCGACTTGTCTCCTATAATCTGTATGGGAAACCCCACTGTGTGAGGGGGGGGCGTTCCTAACAGGTTGTAACCACATATAAGCTGAGTTTTTGTGTCATTAAAGTGTCTTTTTCTAGCAGTAAGCTTGTCTCATGTGTGGCTTTCTGGGCGATTCCAGGGATATCCCTCCTCGTGGAATATTGGGGTGATTTTCGTTATGGGAAGAAGGGAACGTTGACGGGGATATCATACCGATACCGTCACAATTGGTTGGTAGCAGTGGGATTTTCCCTTCTATTCCCCTTCACACCCAGATTCCAAGCAGACACTGGAAGAACTACTGGAAGTTCGTGGAAGGATTGCTAGCAACGAAACCAAGCGGGTCATCATAGCAGAATCAATGGAGCTAGACCAGGAGGACGGGATTGCAGCAACGCTAGCAGTACAAGAGATGGAGACACCAGTGATTCAGGAGGAGGAATCGCCAGCCAACAAGCTAATGAGAGAGAAGCTAGCTTGGTTCGGCCCGAACCCAACGCCGGATGTGGTGCTGAAAGTGATGGACCTGTTAGTAAACGCAGAGCTACAGAAGGCTAAACAAATAAGAGACGCAGAACTACAGAAGGCTAAACAAATAAGAGACGCAGAACTACAGAAGGATAAACAAATTAGAGACGCAGAGCTACAGTTAAAACTGGCAGCAGTCCAACAAGCAGCCGCACATTCTCCAAACAGTGAGTACAGCACAGCAGACGCAAGGAAGATTCCGTTTAGCGCTTTTAAAGCTTTTGATGAAAAGGACTGTGAGATTGATAACTACCTGGCGGATTTTGAGCGACAATGTAACCTGCACCGAATAGCTAGAAGAGAGTGGGTTGCAATATTGTCAGGCAAACTGTCAGGCAAAGCTTCTGATGCTTTCCGGACCGTGCCAGATCAGGATATCCATAGCTACGCCAGGGTTAAAGAAGTGCTCCTAGCTCGTTATGCAGTAACCCCAGAGTCCCACCGACAGAAGTTCAGGGACTCACGCAAAACCACGAAAGACTCTTACGCGGAATGGGCATGCCAGTTGTCCCTGTCGGCCTCTAACTGGGTTAACAGCAGCCAGGCCACCACCGCAGAGGACATTTTGCAACTAATGCTCCTGGAGCAATTTTACAATCACATCCAGAAGGATGTCAAAGATTGGGTGAGAGATCGCAGGCCCATGACTCTACCAGAGGCCGCGAAGTTGGCGGATGAATATGCGGATACTCGCAAGACGAACCAGGTCACACCACGGGTACAACCTCCACGACCAACGGCGCCCTCACACCCACCAGCCGCTAGATACCAACCTCCTAACAGACCGATGACATCTAGCCCTCGCTATCCACGCCAGGAGGACAACGAACAACGCTGCTTCCGGTGCAAACAGCTGGGTCACTTCAAGCAGAATTGCCCCATGAACGACAACACCAGGTCAAATTGATCTCAACCTGGGTACCGCCCACCAGCAGCAGCCCATTGTGTAGACTCGGCTTGGGATCTCCAGGAGCTGGGTCAGGAAGAACCATTGGGCACCCCTTACGAAGCCCTCATGGTACAATCTGTTATTACGGACAACAGGGAACACCATTGTCAGCTGGTCATGGGCGACAGCCATGAGCCGGAGGGGCCCTGGAGGGAGCTGGGCAGAAAGAGGCACCGCCAGCTACCCCCCAAGAAGAAGAGGTCCTGGAAGCCGTATAACAAGCTGACCTGGGAGGAGAAGAAGTGACTGGAGGAGAGGGAGTCGCAGCGGGCATCCCAGATGCGGGCCAAGATGTTCACCAAGGGCCCACCGGTGGCCCCTTACACCACCACCCAGTTCCTGATGATGAAGGACCACGTGGAGAGCCTGCAGGACATGAGCAAGCAGGAGCTGATCCGTGAGTACATAGAGCTGGAGGAATGCATAAGCCGCATGGAGGAGGAGAACAACCACCTGAGGTCACAGCAGGCTGACCCCCCCAGGCTCCATGAACTGGAGATGGAGCTGGAGAAGCTCCAAGAGGAGAACCGGCGGCTGCGGAGGGAGCAGGGGGTGGCTGATCTTATGGGGCTCTGATTCCCCTCCCCCCCCGGACTCTGAGCACCAGTGCTACAGCATTTCAACAAATATAACTTTTTCTTTTTATGAATCTCCTGTGATTGTCACTTCAGAGCCATAACCTGCCCCTCCCATAGCGGGACACCTAGACGGCAGCGCACAGACCCATTCGCTGTCTTCACACTGACTTCTGGTGACTTTGCAGATCGCACAAAGACTTGGGGACTGACCGGTGTGTGATCTGACGACCCGGTGACATACCTGAGTCTGAAGCAGTTGCCAAGGGAGGTCAGTCATGCCAAACGGAGTTAACCTCGGACTAAAAGCTCTGAACCCGTCAACCCTACTGGACCAGGGAAGGTCCAACCGGGTTTGCCAGAGCAGGGAGCAAAAGGGGGGCCATTGTGATACATTTGCCTATATGTCTCAGTTTACTGCTCCCTGCTAGCCATATGGGTTAGAGGTAGAAAGGAATTTCATGTGTGATTCATTCCTCTGACAGGTTATTGACGTGCTAATGTCCCCTCACTATTCTAAACGTTAATTGATCTATTGTGTTGTGTGAAGAAGATCTGTGTTTACCCTTAAAAGATGTGTATTGTATCATCAGGCTAAATGATTAGAGAAGTAGTATGTTAATTATTCTGATTGCTTCAGTGTAGTAATTAACTCCCCTGATGTCTTTATCTAAAGAAATGTGTCTGCATGGTCGGCTCCGACTTGTCTCCTATAATCTGTATGGGAAACCCCACTGTGTGAGGGGGGGGCGTTCCTAACAGGTTGTAACCACATATAAGCTGAGTTTTTGTGTCATTAAAGTGTCTTTTTCTAGCAGTAAGCTTGTCTCATGTGTGGCTTTCTGGGCGATTCCAGGGATATCCCTCCTCGTGGAATATTGGGGTGATTTTCGTTATGGGAAGAAGGGAACGTTGACGGGGATATCATACCGATACCGTCACAACTGGGCCCCCAAATTCTGAGGAAAGATCCCAAGCGAGATAGCTGTTCGGTGGGGAGTCAGCCTGAGGAGAGCCAAGAGAGGCAGGCAATCCATTAGGGCCTCGACAATCCATCAGGGATCAAGGTAACCGGACACTGAAAGGTTGGATGTCAGCCACCTGTCAGTCAGTGACCCAATTGAGAACTACCTGAGGGAGATCCAGGCATGAATACTACTGAGGAGGACTTTCCTCCATGATCCATGTTCTAGGGAAGGGTCTGTGGCAGAGATTTGTTTTCCCTCAAGGTTCCGAGTGATACCCTGGCTGCCAGGTCAGTGTGAGAGGCCTGTCCAGGTACACTATACCCACTCCGGCTGGACTGCTTCCATACTGTTGAGCCTGAATCTGCTATTTCTCCTCCTCTTACATCTTTGCTGTCTACCTCAAGTTTTACTGTTTACCGTGTTAGGTAAACTAAAAGCACAAGAAAAGACACCTGCTGTTTGGACATTCCATTTGCTGAAGCTCTCATCATCTACACTAGACGCTCACAGAGGTAACACGCCATCCCAATCTATAACCAGCGGCTCTTTCGGGGGTGAGCGATACACACGGTTTATACGTTCACCCACACAGATTTTTGATAGAGATCCTTTTTGGATTCTCAATCTTTTTCACTCACTAGTTACACTCATACACACACACACACATATATATATATATATATATATATATATATATATATATATATATATACACTCATTGGGACATATGTATATATATATATATATATATATATATATATATATATATATATATATACTCATTGGGACATATGTCCCCTGAATATATTTATTTTCTTTTTCATTAATATTCATTTATGCTTGTTCTGTATTTACATATGTTTAAACATCTTCACTATTTTTATCACCATACACTATACAATCAGAGGGATTTTGTATCTGCAATCCTTTATACATGTATTGTTCATAGGTGTATTATATACATAGGGACTTCAGCATTATTTTTATTTTGGATTCACTTAATCTGCTTCTCATTCTCAGGACTATTTCTGGAATGAGAATAACTATATGTGTTTGGTGGTCTTTTTAAACTTAAATTACAATTTTATATAGGTGTGTTTTCTCTCTCAACCATGCAATCTGGATTTGTCTAGGTTCACACCAGATACTAATTGGTAACTTGCTAATTGGATTGTTGATTGGGTTCCCAGCTGCTATCCTTTTTGTCATGTGACCTATAGTTGTATATATATACTGGACATCCATTTTCTATGTTGTAAGCTATGAATAAGCACTAAAGTTTGGTGTGAAACGCGTCAGATTTTACCCTGTCTGCTGTGGCATGCTTTGTGTGTGTTTTTTTTGATTTTACAATAAAAGCAATTGATTTTTGGAGTGCGGTTGTCCAGAATGTTTTTCCTTCATTTTGCATTATGCACATCTTGTTTTAGGAAGGACAGATCTGATCTAATGGAATCTATCTGAGTGGTATAGGAAGCATGGCTGTGCTGAATAGCCTCCGTGATCTGTGTCAGCATAGGTTCTGAAGGGCCTGCATCAGCCTGGTCAGCGCTGGGGGAGAGAGGTGCCGTGTCTTCAGGCTGTGAGAGCAGCAGGGGGTCATCAGAGCTAGATGCAGGGGATTTTCGTGACTCACCCTTCCCCGATTTGTGTTGCATTGCCATGGATGAAGAGGAGGGCTTGCTGTGATCCCTTCCATGATGCTGTCCGGCGCCATTTTGTGGCGGCTCACATGGAGAGAGCAGTGGTGGGAATTTGGCGATATCTTCCAGCGCGGGCCGTATTTCACCATCCTAAGGCGTTCCTGGTAGTCTCAGGAGGTTGATAAGGCTGGCAGAGTTTTACAGGGGCGAACGGGTCAGCAGGATGAGGCTAGGATTGGAGCAGGACAGATGGAGCTCAGGGAAACTGTGTCCTCACATTCCAGTGGTCAGCCACACTCCCTGTCAGGTGGCAATCCAGAAGACGAGGGGGCCAGAGCTATTGCTGGCAATTGTCTGTCATGCGGCTACGGAAGCAGAGGAATGCTTCTATGGGGGCTGCAGATGGCAGTCGGACAGGTTGGGTAACTCCGGTGGCAGTATAGGGAGACAGCTGGGTGCAGAGGGGACAAGGATATCAGGGCTGCCTGTGGACACTGTAGCAGGGTGGAGAAACTGACGATGACCACTATATGTGTCTCCTCTGCTGGGACCAGGGCAGCCACTTGTGTCACGGATTACCATGTATGACTGCTACTGGGGGTCATGGCCTGGCCGGCTAGAGTGCTTTTGATCTCCAGGAGAGGCTTACCGGTCGCAGGGGAGTTACATGGAGAGTGCCGGGTGCAGCAAGATGGCCACCGTTTACTGGGCCGGGGGCCGGTATTCCTCCTGAAGGCTGTTGTGGAGGTAGCACAGGCAGTGGTTAACGGGTGGATGGGCTCCGGAGGCTGTGCAGAGGAACCACACTGTCCAGGCTGGTCTGGGAGGCCAAGATCAAGGGCCTGCACCGCGTGTAGCAAAATGGCCGCTGCTCCGGAGCCGCGGTCTTTCCCACAGGCGGCCCCAGGCACCGAGAAACAGGATGGTGCACTTAGCGGATGGATGCCAAGGATACTGCAGCAAGATGGTAGGAGCTCTGTAACAGCACGTCCTATTCAGACCCTGGTCAGGCCATGCCCCCGCTTTCCAGCTTTAATAAATAAACCCTATTGTGTACTTAAAAGTGGGGTATGCCTGTATGTGTTTTCCCATATACTGTAGATTAGTATCCTGCTGATGACTCTGACCAACCAGTGCAAATAATCATCACCCTCACATTATATCCATGACCAGTGTAATTTGGATAGCCCAATTACCCCCCAAACCATCAAACCCCCATTTGTTACCATTACCTTACTCCCCTTTCTAGATTAATGAGAGACACAAAATTGTTGGAGTAAAAAATGGCCACGACAGCCAATTTTTATTTTTAAACATAAATAATTTTTAAATAAAATAATTAAATCACACCAACTTTTTCCTTAACAATTTAATAAACAACTTTTAATAATAACCCAGCTTCTTGGTCTTTGACGGTAGCCCGGCTTAACCTTCCTTTCTTTAACCTTACACTGCGGAACTATTAACCATAACCAGCCCCCAGCCGACCCAGCTCGGAGACAAACCTTTTTCCACCGCAGTGCAACCATAACCGTATTCCAGCGGACACCGTTCCACTGGAATAATCCCCCATAAGTGTCCCATCCCACCGATGAGCCCACCACCATTTGCATCACATCTGTAACTGCCACCATCAAAGACCAACGAACACCGCCAACCACACTGCCACAGCTGTCATGACGAACTTAGCCCTCCGACCTGAAAGAAAAGAAAACACACAAGCGACACCAAGAAACTCACAACAAATAGGGAGGGTGGGTGGGAAAATCCTGCCTCCTTGGTCGTCCTTCCCGCACTTTCCTCCCGAGTCCACGCCTCCCCCTTTTATAATACCCCTCCCCTCTCTCCACACCATACCTTTTTCCTTTCCTCCAACCAGCTTCCTATCTTTTTTAACCCCTGCTTCTCCTACCTCCACCCAGTCATGCCCGGCCCTACGCTATTCTGCTTTGCTGTCTTTTTAACTCCGGGCCTCACTTGACCAGTGTAATTAGGATAGCCCAATTACCCCCCAAACCATCAATCCCCCATTTGTTACCATTACCTTACTCCCCTTTCTAGATTAACGAGAGACACAAAATTGTTGGAGTAAAAAATGGCCACGACAGCCAATTTTTATTTTTAAACATAAATAATTTTTAAATAAAATAATTAAATCACACCAACTTTTTCCTTAACAATTTAATAAACAACTTTTAATAATAACCCAGCTTCTTGGTCTTTGACGGTAGCCCGGCTTAACCTTCCTTTCTTTAACCTTACACTGCGGAACCATTAACCATAACTGGCCCCCAGCCGGAGTGCACCGCACTGCAACCATAACCGTATTCCAGCGGACACCGTTCCACTGGAATAATCCCCCATAAGGGTCCCATCCCACCGATGAGCCCACCACCATTTCCATCCCATCTGTAACTGCCACCATCAAAGACCAACGAACACCGCCACAGCCCGAAAGGGTAACACCTTACCCTTACGGGCCCCTCCACACCCGCAGGGCCCTCTGAATCCCCTCCTGCAAATGTAGGAACCACAACTCCATACCCACGTCAGATAGGTGAGTACCATCTCTGCAAAGGTATAGGCCCACGTTCTCCTCCAACTCCATGTGCCTCACCACTAACCCCCCATGTCTCGCCACAAACCTCCCAATCACCTTGTTGACCTTAATCCGCCCTTTATTCAGCCTCACCACAGACCTCGCCATGCGCCAGGTGGTCCGAGCAATTATGTCAGACCAAACCAGCAGCATCCCAGGATAAGCCACGTGAAAGTACACGCGTTAATACATCCGCCTTAACGGCCGTGATCAGATCCTCAATAGGCCTAATTCCTAGGTCATTCCCCCCTACATGGAGAATAAGTCACTGGCACAATCTGTTGAAATAAGAAGAGACAAACACACACAGACACAGACACAGCTTCTTGTGGAGTGCAGCTGGAGAATGAGAGAGAGAAGCTCTCTTCAACCATGCATTGCCTTTATAGTTCTCATGACATCACAGATACATACATTTTCATTGGTTCACATTAAGTACACACCCATCGATCCCTTCCAATCACCCATGGACCCACCCACTTACCCTCCCCTCCTGTGAGCACATGGCAAAAGTCTTTGTCCAAACCTAAATCATAGGGGTTTCCTAATGAAATCTACAAGGAGTCCTAATGAGATGGGTTGGAAAGAGGGCCTGTCTAGGAGCAGGGGGCAGGGAAAGGAAATCCATATATGGAAGAGGTCCTCTGGTTACAAGTCCACAAAATAGTCCTTTTAGATATCCATACGCGAGAAGCAAGAGTATTGCCTTATAAGGGTATAAGCAGTCCAACATCATGTAACAAGAATTCCTTTGGTGGGAGGTGGCAGAGAAGAAGAAAATGGAGTGGAGACAGTTTTGAAACACAGTAAACATATCTTATATAAAATCATCAAGGAAAATAGGTACTAATATGATTTCATTCATGCATATTTATACATATAAAAAGGTATATAAAAAAAGAATATATAAAAAATAATACTAAACATTATTAGTAGTTCTAATAAAAAATTAGCTCATCTTATCAAATAGGCATTATTACAGAAATCTATCACAATCCCCCCTAAAATGTCTATTTGAGAAGTAACGTCCCTACATTCTCTTTGCCCTTTCTCTTACTTGAGATTGTTGTAAGTGGTCTCAACAGGCAAGGACTGTAACAGAGGATATGGTCCCTCTTCTACTTCCTTCATTGAATCTCCTATTTCACCCAAATTTAAAAAAGTAGGAGTTACCTCTTCAGCTGCTTTCCCTAACAGCTTCTTTATACAGGGCAGAATACAATAAAACATCACCACAACCAATATAACCAAAAACAAAAATGCTATACCTATTTGAGTACAAATGCATTGCCACCCTTTCATCCATCCAAAATACTGGTCCCAGGGATCTGTCAGCCCTGAATTTCTTTTTAACTCTTTGGAGAGTTCCTCCAATTTCTTAATGGCCAATGTTACCTTGCCATTCGGACCTGTATTGTCCGGAATGTACGTACAACATGTACTTGTTCCAGGTAATATTTTACATACACCCCCCTTTTCAGCTAATATCATGTCTAGGGCCATACGGTTTTGGAAAGTCATCCGTGAAGTGGCCTCTAGTTGTTCAGCTATTCCCTGGAGTGCATCCCTGGTATAGTTAACAAACCTCTGGTGATTATAGTAAATATAATTAATCCAATCTACATGCTTATTTATGGTGATTATGGGAATCAGGGACTCAAAACCGGCAGCTACTTGATCTCTAGCTTTAAACTCATCCGGGACCCCCCTTGGAACCCCTATGGCATCTATATATACATGAGGGTCAAAACTACCTGCTGGGGCACTTCTACGCTCTCTATTGGAGTGCTCCCCTTGTGTTACTAGGTCCTCTACAGAAAAGATGTGCAAGGGCATTATGACTTTAGCAAGTGCACATTCCCCTGTCCATCTGTCAGTTAATTTAGTCCTAATCTTCATGTCACCACAGATCCAATACACATCTCCCAAGGATTGTATTTGATTTTGAACTAAATCTCCAGATACACTACTGTATGAAGCACAGTATCCCTCAGAGAATTACCTAAGAACCTCCCTGCTCCCTGGTATTTCCCATAACATGTATAATTACCGGGATATATAGTGATACCTTCCCCAGGCCTTGCTGTCTTCGTTATTATTGGGTATTCCTTTTTCCATGTTTCACACTGGGAGTGATCAGTAGTAGTGTTGGTAAACAGGCTCAGAAAACACTCCTCTTGAGTAGGAGGTATGTTTAATGGTACCGTTCCCAAATGGGGTTTAGCTCCACTACACACATAACAGTTGGATCTGTTATGCTTCCATGCACTATACATCATCCATTCGAGCCACAAGTTGACATCCGAGAAACCAGTCTCAGCTGCCATTGTGTCTTCGAATGTGGGATCTGCTATGGCCACTATATCTCCTAGGGTGCTTTTATGTACATGTACCTCAGGGGGATCGCTTGATGCTTGTAAGGCCTGCCATTCAGGTGAATTATACATGTCTTTAAGTTGGAACTGTATGATTGGTCCCTTCTCCCCTACATTGGGTATCCTCTTCTCTTCACTGTACCGTAACCCCATATTATATGTGCCTGCATCCGCAGGACTGGGATTCCTTATGGTTAGGGTGAGTTTTGTGCTATGTTCCACCTCACCAACGGACCATATACCTGTTTTTTTCAAGGTCAGTCTATCAAGTAATGGCTCCCCATATTTGTCTTCTTTATTCAGAGCATGCTGCGGTCTGTTTCCCCAGTCATCACCTGTATTCCAACCCACAGATCCCCAATTGTCACAATCCTCAGTTGCATCACATAGATGTATTTCTCCGTGGGCAACAAACAGCCGTCGGTACGTATTACACCAATCCCACGCAACTGGAGGATATACATCACAGTAATCAAATATAAAGGTAGCCACACGCGTGTCTGATGAATTATACCAGAATTGCACTATCCGTTCTGTTTTCCTAATAGCCACCTCCTGTGTATACACAATTGTCACTGTAAAAAGAAGGATATATAACTTCATTCTGATGCGGGTGGGTCACAATCCTCAGGAACTGGAGCCTTTTTGCAATGGGATGCGTGTATCCAAGTGTTCTTTCCGGCCAACTTTACTGAAGTAGCTGTTGTCAGCAACACTTGGAATGGACCATCATATCTTGGCTCTAGAGAATGTTTTCGGAGGAACTTCTTAACCATCACCCAATCACCAGGAAGTATGCTGTGAGTACCGGTATCTAAATCAGGATCTGGAATGGAAGAATATACTCGTGCATGGATATTAGTTAGTTCTTTGGCAAGAGCCGTTACATAATCTACCAAAGTATCAGACTGTAATTGCAACTGTTGCGGGTAATAACAACCTAACCTGGGAGCTGTACCAAACAAGATTTCAAAAGGGGACAAAGAATGCTTCCCTCTCGGGGAGTACCGTATTGGCAAACTTTCTGGCCAGGACAGACCTGTGTCTTTGGCCATTTTCAACATTCGGGTTTTAAGTGTCTGGTTCATTCTTTCCACCTTCCCACTACTCTGAGGATGATAAGGTGTGTGAAACGCTAACGTGGTACCTAGGGCCTTCCATATTTCTTTTGTAATGGTAGCAGTGAACGCAGGACCTTGATCACTTTCTATCACCTCGGGTACCCCATATCTTCAAACCACCTCCAAAAGTAACTTTTTAGCTGTCTGATTTGCAACTGGATAAGCCTCGGGCCATCCTGAGAACATGTCTACAACTACCAGGGCATACTCGAATCTACCACTCTTTGGCATTTGTATGTGGTTGATCTGTATCCTCTGGAAGGGGTAGAGTGGTCTAGCTGAATGTTTCCGGGGGGGGGGGGGGTTTCTCCAGCCTTCCAGGATTGCATGCTAGGCAGGTGTGGCAGGACTTGCAGTACTGGTTAGTTAAAGTAGTGATTCCTGGAGCTACATAATGTTTGTTTATGAGTGAGTTCATCAAAGTTTTTGAGAGATGGGTTGGCCCATGGGCCCACTGTACCACAGCTGGGTACAAAGCTCTGGGGAGACATGGGCGGGTTCCTACAGTCCAAAGGTCATTCATCCGTACTGCTCCCATCTTATTCCACGTAGTTTTCTCTTGGTCTGCAGCGTCTGTTTGAGTCTTTTTAAGCAGGTCTGTGTGTACCGCTTCTGGTTGTGGATGGTATATCCCCACAAAGTCTGTGGTTTGAGCCTCTAGAGGGGTCATGGCTGCTTGTTTTGCTGTTTCATCGGCAAGGTAGTTTCCTCTGGCTTCTGGTGTGGTTCTCTTTCCATGGGCTTTAACCTTGAGTATTGCTACTTGTTCAGGGAGTTGGAGTGCTGTCAGGAGTGCATCTATTGCCCTTCCATGCTTCACTGGGGTACCGGCTGTAGTCAAGAAGCCGCGAGTCTTCCATATAACTCCAAAGTCTTGGGCAACGCCCAGTGCGTACCGCAAATCAGTATAGATGTTTGCTGTTCATCCTTCTGCAATCTGGCAGGCTACTGTAAGGGCATAGAGCTCAGCCTCTTGAGCAGACATGGATGCTGGGAGCGAGGCGGCTTTCATAACTGTAGTCTCTGTGGTAACCGCATATCCTGTATGGTAATTGCTGAATGAATCTGCAAATCTGGAACCATCAACATACAAGGTGAGTTGAGGATCTGGGATCGGTGAATCCAGGACAGAGGGTAGATGGGTGATTTCCGCCTTCATGAGTTCAAAGCAATCATGTTCATATTCATGCAAGGTAGGAGCAGGTAAATCTGTGTTCTCTTCTTCCTGTTTGTCCAGAGACATATCGCGATTTCCCCCTTGGACAAGAGGAAGAAGGGTAGCGGAGTTCAGCTGCTGGCATCGAAGCAGTGTGACATTGTCAGGCAGGAGAAGAGAGCATTGCAACCGGAGGTGACGGGCAGAGGAAATATGCTTGGGCTGCACTTGATTCAAGATGGCAGAGATATCGTGAGGGGCAAGCAGCTGTAGGGGATAACCCAGAACAATATCTGAAGTTTTGTCCAATAGGGCCTGGGCAGCAAAAACAGCTTGGAGACAAGATGGGCCTCCTCTAGCAACAGAGTCCAGGCGGGCAGAATAGTAACCAATGGGGCGGTTACGAAGTCCATAACTTTGTGTCAGCACCCCTGAAGCGTGTCCCTGGGTCTCAGAAATAAACAAACGAAAGGGCTTTCCATAGTCAGGGAGCCTGAGTGCAGGAGCAGTGCTGATCGCCTGTTTCAAAAGGTAAAATTTAGTAAGGGCTTCTTCGGACAGCGCAAAGGGGACACATGGCAGGTTGTCATATAGTGGCTGCATGAGAAGGGAAGCCACAGGTATCCAGGCTCTGCAATAAGAGATCAGTCCCAAAAAAGCATGTAGGGCCTTAGCGCTACTGGGAGGCGAAAGAGCTTGGATGGCTTCAACGCGTTGTTGCGTAATGTGCTTCGCGCCATGAGATATGCAATGTCCCAGGAAAACAACACGGGGAGAGCACCACTGTAATTTCTCTTTCGAGGCCTTGCATCCTTGTTGAGCTAGGTACACCAGAAGGTTGACAGAAGATTGTTCCGCTGTTTCCTGAGAGGGGGCACAGACCAGCAAGTCATCCACATATTGGAGAACCAAAACCAGGTCCGGGTGGGGGTTAGGCCAGTTGGAGAGGATGAGGGACATGGCCTTGGTGAATTGGTCGGGTGAGTTCTGTGCGCCTTGCGGGAGAACACCCCAGGTATACTGTTTAGAAGCGTGCGTGAAGGCAAACAAGTACTGGCAGGAGGGGTCCAATGGGACACTAAAGAAGGCATTTGCTAAATCGATGACAGTGAAAATCTTTGCAGATGGGGGAACCCCTGACAGAAGAGTGTGCGGATTGGGGACAAGTGGTGTCTCCAAAACGGTGGCCTCGTTCACTGCTCTAAGATCCTGTACTAACCAAAACTTATCCGGGTGACCCTTGGGGGTCTTCTTTTTAATAGGAAACAATGGGGTATTGCAAGGGGAAGTACAGGGTATCAGGGCACCATTCCCAAACAAAACTTAAATTTGCTTAGAAATTGCCTGAGTCTGGACAGGTTTGAGGGGGTATTGTGCCCTTCTGGGAAGAACAGCTCCTGGTTTGAGAAGGACTACCACCGGGGGAACTGACAACCTACCTACATCCTCTGGGCCCGTGGACCAGAGGCAGGAAGGTATTTGATCAAGGAAATGGTCAGGGATAGCTTCTGGCGGGACCTGCAGGGACATCAGGATGGGGAGGGAACATAATGCTGACGTGTCACCCTCACTCAGGGCAGTGGACACGGAGATGGACCCGTCAGCATTATACAAAATGGAGGCCTGAAGCCTGGAAAGAACATCCGCCCCCAAGAGATTGAGGGGACAGGTGTTCAAAACCACAAATCTTGCCAACAATGCGGGGGTAGTACCCACCTGTAGAGGTCTCGTGAGAGGGCTGGACCGAGACTGATCGTCCACACCCACACAGGACACATCTATAGAGGATAAGTAGGAGGGGTCAGGGATTTCTGCCTCCCGAATTACACTACGACAAGCACCTGTGTCCACAATAAATTTGGTGGGGCGGCCCTCTATAGGAATCAGAATATTTGCTATAGGACCTGCCCCTGACCGGGTTGTGGCGGCCATTATCGGAAGGGAAGGGGAGGAGGCAGAAGACACAGGGTTGCCGTTTTCCTATTCGATGGGTTGAGGGCGCTCCCCTCGAGGAGGAGGAGGGAAACCCTGGCATTTGGGCGCTGGTCATACCTGTAGTCAGGGTATTGATCATACCTGGAGTCCGGGTACTGATCATACCTGGAGTCCTGGTACTGATCATTTCTACGGTCATACTGGTTCCGATCATACCCACGGTCATACTGGGGGGGGTTACGGCTAAACCGTCTGGGGGCCCTACAGTCCCTCTGGTAGTGACCCTGAACCCCACAGTTAAAGCAAGTAATCATAGGTCTCCGAGACAGGCTGGGAACCACAGCCAGTGGGGGGTCGGGAGCCACAGGTAGTGGTTGGGCGGGAGGTATAGGTAGTGGTTGGGCGGGAGCTACAGTCATTAGGGGTGTCACCTCTGGGAGTGATTGTTGTACTTCCAGACCTCTTTAAACAGGCAATAAGGCGTCTATACTCTGGATGGGCCACCATCAGTCCCTTCCGTATCGGTTCTTTCAAACCTGCGACGAAAGCAATTGACAGCATCTGACAATGAGCTTTGGTATGTATAGAAAATCCTAGATCAGTAAAGACCTGAGTGAGTCTCATGTAAAACTTGTCCACTGATTCCGTCTGGTCTTGTGTCACATCCTGAATGCTAGTGGCCTGATTTGCTAATTTACCCCTAGCCCAGTCCTGCAGCTGCTCACAAAACACAACTCCCGAGTTAGATGAGACGTCGCTGTCTAACCGGGCATTATTAAAACATTGCTCCATTAAGGGCCAGTATGCATCTCCTGCTTTAATTTCACACAAGCTAGCTAGATCCTTCCATGCCAATGAGTACGTCTTTTGGATCTGTGCAATTCTCCGAAAGAATGGCATCGGGTGTAATTCTGGGTCGGGGAGAGAAACTACTAGGGTGGATGCTTGCGAGGGGGAAAAGGAGGCATACCTGAGCGGCGTGTCAGGCAGCATACGGGCAGGCCCCGAGTTCCAGGTTATCTCGTCCTTCAGGCCCTGGGTTATACACCTCTCATCAGCACCTTCCCATACAGAACCTGCTGGGTCATAGGAAGGTAGGCTGGGGGGTGGGGGTGGTAGTGCTGCAGGAGGGAGCAGTGCCCTTGCAGGGGTAGACTGAACTGGCCCTGATACTGGAGCGTATTGAGCGGAGGCAGCGGATGGCTGATCCAGTGAGTCCGATACTGCAGGCATCACCGGGACAAAGGCCGGTGGGCAGTAGTAGCTGCCATCTACATTCAATACTGGATATAAGGGACAGATCGGTGTGGGTGGAGGGGGTTGCGAGACAGGAGGTGGGTCTGTTTGCAAGGGGGAGGACTTCTGGGGGAGTGGCTCCGTCTTATGACTGCATTCGTCGCAGAGCCCAGGGTGGTCAGGATGTGGGAATCCGGACCTCCCACATTCCCTACACGCCCAGTTGGAGCCACCCTCATAGCCCCTCCTTAGTCTGCAATTCCTGTTCCACCCAGCCATGAATAAGCACTAAGTCAGTGCGAAACGTCGGTTATCCTCCTGTTTCTGTTGCTGTGATCTGGTATGTTTTTGCTGTTCGTTTAAATAAAGACAACCTGTTTGGTTTGGAGTGCGGCCATCCATCCTTCATTTTACGCCAACGAAGCCAAGCTTCCGCTGCTGAAAACAAACTACTATTAGCCAACAAGCCCTTCTGTTCAATTAACAAGATTCTCCATTGTTCTGGCTGAAGCCTGCTACCACTACCAGAAAAATTGGCAAGCTTCATCAACTTTCTCCAGCCTTTTATGCCCTGCTGCCCCTCACGCTGAAGCACAAGGTCATAGGCTAGTGTACCCTCAGCTGGCCTAGTGAGCCGGGACCCATTCTCAACCCTTTCCCAGGAAATGCACTAGTAACAGACCAAAAATCCACGCACCCCAACAGAAACAATAGTTTAGCAAAAACAGGAGGAACGCGAGAGAGGAAAAGAGGGAAGTAACTAAGGTAAGGAAAAGAAAGGGAGGGATGGGGGGGAAAGAAGAAGGAGAAGAAGAATCAAAGAAAAAGCAAGATGGAGGACGAAGAAGAAGGGGAGGAGCTATCTAGAAAAGGCGGGAAAAAATCTAAAGCATAAAATCAATCAAAATAAAATGGAGCAGCGTAGGAAGAATTCATTAACCACTTGTCAACAAAGAATTTGGAAAAGGGATCAATGAAGTTCAAGGGGAAGAAGAGGAAAGGGTTGAAGAACGGAGAAAGAAAGAAGAAAGAAAGAGTTTGTTTCCAGCACAGAATTGAGAACCCAAACTAAAGAGCACACAAAGAAAGACACCATAAGTTACAACACACAGAAGGGAAGCACAAGCAATTATTGTCGAAGCAAAAAGAACATAGCAGCTATAGGCAGAATGTACCATTAGACACAATCAAAGCACTCCTTGCATCAGTACAACAGCATGTTACATAGAGGGAGAGGGAGTTAGAGGGGGCTTTGTAGCAATCAGCAAAGAAGGGTTAGTAAGGCAAGCTACAAAAGAAGAGAGAGAGAGAAAAAGAAAGAGAGAGAGAGAAAGAGAGAGAGAGAGAGAGAGAGAGAGGGGGGGAAGAAGAAGAACAACAACAATCAAAGAAAAAGCAAGATGAAGGACGAAGAAGAAGGGGAGGAGCTATCAGGAAGGGCGGGAAAAATTCAAAGACTGTAGTGAAGAAGAAGGGAGGAGCTATCAAGAAAGATGGAGGAGAGGAGAGGGGAGGAGCTATGAAGAAGGGCGGGAACAAAATTCAAAGACTGTAGTGAAGAAGAAGGGAGGAGCTATCAAGAAAGATGGAGGAGAGGAGAGGGGGGGGAGCTATGAAGAAGGGCGGGAAAAATTCAAAGACTGTAGTGAAGAAGAAGGGAGGAGCTATCAGGAAAGATGGAGGAGAGGAGAGGGGAGTTAAGTAAAAAGTAAAAACAAAGAAAGGAAGAAAGAGAGAAGAAAAAAAAAACTTCAAACTTCTGTAAATCAAAAACAAAAGTCAGCAACAACAGCAGTCGATATATATAACAAGAAAGCCAGATACATGTAGAGATATACAGAAATAAGTAATTGATTAACCATGTGTTCCTTCCAGACTGGTCTATTCAGTCAAACACATTGCTTTCCAGCATAAAACAAACATATGCTTATAGACAGAGGATCAATTACTTACCCCAGCATAAAAAAAGAATTAACTAAGGAATGGGAAGGACACAGAAATGAAAGAAACTTCCTTTCCAGACAACAAAGGGTTATGCTAGTTAGAAAGACCGAGAGTTAATTGCTATCCAGCTGTGACAAAGGGCATAGGGTAAGAGAAAAGCAGTTTAGGCACAAGTTAGAATATAACATAGACACAGATGCACAATTAGCAGAACAAGAAGCCACACATAACCCAGATATGTGTATGTGTGTTAAACTGCCTTTTGTGTGTATGTGAGAGATTCTAGCAGCCTGTCAGCAAATCTGCATGTCTCCCTTTTCCAAAGGAACAAACTCCTCTAACGTGCCCCCACCCTTTCTCACAAAGGAGAAGCAAAACCCAGCGAAATTTAAAACAAGGATAGATTGTGAATAGCTGACTCAATGTTTGAAACAAATAACACTACATACATACACATATAATCCCCAGCCCCCCCAAGGTAACCCCAATGTAGCAAATCCCATAAAGTTTAACCCCAATTTATCTAACAAAAAGAAGATTTGATATATTTACCACAAGCATAAATATAGCAAATACCATAAAGTTTTCTCGCAGCCAACTTCCTAAGAGGCTATATCCAAGACTAACCCAAGCCAGGATGCACCCCGATGCACCCTACTCAAACACCAGTCGGCTCACTCAGTCGACCGACGACTGAACTATCTCAGTCGGTCGATTCCACACACCCCTTACAGAACAAAGAACCACACGACCGGACAGACAATACACAAGATAACAACAAAAATAGCAGCAAACCAGTGCAAGCCTGACGGGTTCGCTTTTTGTTTAAAAAAGGTTTTGGACAAGAATAAATACCGTCTTTGCAAAAGGCTAAGAATGTGCAGACAGACTGGATGAGGAATAAGAGGTCTATATTGACAGCAACACAAAGTGAGGAATAAAAAAACTTCACTCACCGTGCTTTGGGGGTCATGACTTCCCAGTCAATGTTAGACGATTTCTCAATCCTCAGGCAACTTCTTGTGGGTCAGCACTTCCCTCTAAGTCCAAAAAACGCACGTTGGGACGCCAAAATGATGTAGACTGATTCCTGTCTACTTGCAGTGTCTCACTGGCACAATCTGTTGAAATAAGAAGAGACAAACACACACACACACACACACACACACACACACAGACACAGCTTCTTGCGGAGTGCAGCTGGAGAATGAGAGAGAGAAGCTCTCTTCAACCATGCATTGCCTTTATAGTTCTCATGACATCACAGATACATACATTTTCATTGGTTCACATTAAGTACACACCCATCGATCCCTCCCAATCACCCATGGACCCACCCACTTACCCTCCCCTCCTGTGAGCACATGGCAAAATACTTTGTCCAAACCTAAATCATAGGGGTTTCCTAATGAAATCTACAAGGAGTCCTAATGAGATGGGTTGGAAAGAGGGCCTGTCTAAGAGCAGGGGGCAGGGAAAGGAAATCCATATATGGAAGAGGTCCTCTGGTTACAAGTCCACAAAATAGTCTTTTAGATATCCATACGCAAGAAGCAAGAGTATTGCCTTATAAGGGTATAAGCAGTCCAACATCATGTAACAAGAATTCCTTTGGTGGGAGGTGGCAGAGAAGAAGAAAATGGAGTGGAGACACTTTTGAAACACAGTAAACATATCTTATATAAAATCATCAAGGAAAATAGGTACTAATATGATTTCATTCATGCATATTTATATATATAAAATGGTATAAAAAAATTGAATATATAAAAAATAATACTAAACATTATTAGTAGTTCTAATAAAAAATTAGCTCATCTTATCAAATAGGCATTATTACAGAAATCTATCACATAAGCACATCCGGAGGACGGTCCAGTCGGGCATAATGCTGCACCTCCGGCAGCACCCTGCCCCACTCCATTCCCCTAATCCCCAACCACCTGATCCTATCCACCCCCCTAGGGATACCTAGCTGCCTGCCATCCGGCCTAGCTTCCGCCCTTCTGGCCCCCCAGTACACGTAAGAGTGCCCCAAAATCCAAACGAGGCGCTCCTGACCACCATCTGAAAAACAAATAACAACATTGAGTGACCAGTACAATGCAACAACATTCCAAACGATCCACCTTCAAACTCCTGAACTTCCCCACCCCGAAATTTCACTCCATAAACCTATGTGGTCTAACGTATCTTTTAGATTCCCACCTGCCAATACGATTTATTGCCGCCTCATCCAACCCGCACCGAGCCGCCTCAGTAGTTGCCCGATGCGGAAGGAGTGCGAGGCGAATTGTGTGTCAGCAAACCCAGCCGCCCGTAAGCATTTCCGAAACACTGCTACGAACTGGAACTTGGACATGAACGAACCATCCTTATGCATTAGCAGGGGCCCTTCCAACCCCGGGCGAATGGCCAAAAACTCCCCCACCACCTTTACCGGGCAAACTCCCGACCCCTGTAAAGCATATAGAAACACGTCCACCCCTTTTCCTGCCTCATCCGTTTTTGACCTGCGCAACCTAAATACCACTCTACCTTCAGCAACGTGCACATCCGTGACTAACAACCCCCCCTCCAACCGTTTTAGAGGGGCTAACCAATTCCCCCACCCGGAACGCTCCGAAAAACGCGATAGTGAAAACCGCCCTGAACAAACTTACCTCATATTCAGAAGAGCATACCTCCGCCAGCACACCACAGATCGCCTGCAAAATTCCAAATGAAACCGGTCTCCTCGTATCCCTACACTTATTACCCTTCCTGTACCCCTTCACCTCTTGCTTAACCCAAAAGGACTTAGTAAAATCCTCCCTGCCTTGTAGCTTAAACAAGAACGCCAGGGCCGCCAACTTTTTATCAAGTGCAGAAACTGACCCACCTCCCTCCATATGCCTAGCCGCAAAGTACAGCACTAACCAACCCATTTCAGCATCACCTGGCTTGCCATCTGTGAAATGCATGTAACTGGACCATTCCTTCCAGACCTTGGCATAAGTCGCCCACATAGGCCCACTCACCGAACGCCTGATCCATGTTGCGGCGATTCCGAAACAATCCCCCACATCCACCCCGGGCAAGGCACCCCTTCTCTGTCCGCGTGCGGAACCAACTCCCTGAACTTGTCCCACTGAAAGCGAGACAGAGCATCAGCAAGCCTGTTGTCCACACCAGGAATATGCACAGCATACATAAATATATTCCATTGCAGGCATCTCAAAACCAGATGGCGTAGCAACCTAACCACCGGCAAGGAAGAGGCGGTGATCCGGTTGATGATCTGAACCACCCCCATGTTATCACAGTTCAGCCTGATCTTCAAATTCCTGCAAGATTCCCCCCACAACTCCATAGCCACCACCACAGGGAACAATTCCATCAATACCAAGTTCTTTACCAACCCTGTAGTGACCCACTCCTCTGGCCACCCTTCCGCACTCCACTTACCCCTAAAGAAGGCCCCGTAACCAGTAGACCCAGCCGCGTCCGTGACCAGATCCAAGTCAAAGTTACTCACCGGGCCTTCCATCCACAAGGACCGGCCATTGTACTCCTCCAGAAACGAATGCCACACCTGCAAGTCCGCATGTAGCTCTTTTGTCAACCGTACAAAGTGCGTTGGTACTTTAACCCCTGCAGTAGCCGCCGACAGCCGTCGGCTGAACACCCTTTCCATAGGAATGATGCGGCAGGCAAAATTCAATTTGTCCAGCAGAGATTGCAGCGCCCTCAACTGCACTTTATTGCGCCCCAACATACCTCTAATCTCCAGCCGAAGATTGTCCACCTTTTCCACCGGTAACCTACATTCCATGGCCACTGAGTCTAACACAATCCCCAGAAAACTCAATTCTGTAGTCGAGCCCTCCGTCTTGTCCTCCGCCAACGGCACTCCAAACCTTTCCGCGACATGCTGCAGCGTTGCTAGCAATGTCGCGCAAATCCTGGAAGACGGGGGGCCCACGCACAGAAAGTCATCCAGGTAGTGGATGACCGAATTCATGCCTGCCACGTCCCTGACCACCCACTCCAGAAAAAAACTGAACTTCTCGAACAGCGCGCATGAGATGGAGCAACCCATGGGCAAACACTGGTCCACATAATACTTCCCCTGCCACCGGCAACCCAACAGCCAAAAACTGTCCGGGTGTAGGGATGAGCCGAACATACCCGGGTTCGGTTCGCATCAGAACGATCGAACAGACCGCGGGTTCGCGCGAACATTTAGAACCCCATTGAAGTCTATGGGACTCGAACGTTCGAATTCAAAAACGATCATTTTAAAGACCAATATTCAATTTAATGTTGGTAAACGTCTTTCAGAACCCGGGTCTTGCCCCAGGGAACATGTATCAATCGAAAAAAATATTTTAAAAACGGACGTTTTTGCGGAGCAGCGATTTTAATGATGTTTAAAGTGAAAAAAAAAAAATTAAAAATTCCTTCAAATATCACACCTGCTGTGTGTCTCTAGTAGTGGCACGTGTTTTGAAATGTCCCTGCACAACATAAAATTATTATAAGAACAAAGTAATTTAATACTGGTTGCGCACGTGCTGTGTGGGAACAATATCTCGATTATTTTAGGGGTGGTGGGGGGGTGGCATTATCTTTTTGGGAAAGCAAAATTGTAGAAAAAAGGGCACCCCTCAAACATACTGTAATTGTAGCGCAACAAGGAGCCACGTGCAAAGTATTGCATCAAAAATTGTTATTAGGCGCCCCTGTTACACAGGGGCATAAAAATGTGTCCGTAGGCGCAACATAACACTGCAACCCCTCCCAATATCTGTAATTGGAGCGCAACAAGGAGCCACGTGCAAAGTATTGCATCAAAAATTGTTATTAGGCGCCCCTGTTACACAGGGGCATAAAAATGTGTCCGTAGGCGCAACATAACACTGCAACCCCTCCCAATATCTGTAATTGGAGCGCAACAAGGAGCCACGTGCAAAGTATTGCATCAAAAATTGTTATTAGGCGCCCCTGTTACACAGGGGCACAAAAATTGTGCCTTAGGCCACGTGCAAAGTATTGCATCAAAAATTGTATTTAGACGCCCCTGTTACACAGGGGCACAAAAATTGTGCCTTAGGCCACATGCAAAGTATTGCATCAAAAATTGTTATTAGGTGCCCCTGTTACACAGGGGCATAAAAATGTGTCCGTAGGTGCAACATAACACTGCAACCCCTCCCAATATCTGTAATTGGAGCGCAACAAGGAGCCACGTGCAAAGTATTGCATCAAAAATTGTTATTAGGCGCCCCTGTTACACAGGGGCATAAAAATGTGTCCGTAGGCGCAACATAACACTGCAACCCCTCCCAATATCTGTAATTGGAGCGCAACAAGGAGCCACGTGCAAAGTATTGCATCAAAAATTGTTATTAGGCGCCCCTGTTACACAGGGGCACAAAAAGTGTGCCTTAGGCCACGTGCAAAGTATTGCATCAAAAATTGTTATTAGGCGCCCCTGTTAAACAGGGGCAGAAAAAATAAGGCCTTAGGCACTGGTGGCGGAGCACAGAAAAACAAAATTTCTTTCTAGCTAACAGCATGAAAAGTGAGGAGGAGAAGGATATTCCATCAGCAGCACAACAGGACAGTCACTCAGCATCAGCAGTCTCAAAGGGATCTGATATTTCAACACAAAATTCTTATTCAGTAACATCAGCATCAGGTGCTTGGTAGCCGGTGTTGATCCAAGCCTGATTCATTTTGATGAAGGTCAGTCGATCAACAGAGTCGGTGGAGAGGCGTACCCTGTGATCGGTCACAAAGCCTCCAGCAGCACTGAATGTACGTTCTGAAAGAACACTGGATGCAGGGCAAGCCAGTAGCTCAATTGCGTACTGTGCAAGCTCTGGCCAGTGATCCATCCTCAAGACCCAGTAAGCCAGAGGATTTTTCGTGGGGAAGGTGTCCAAGTCGGATCTTGCCGCTAGGTATTCCCGGACCATGTAAACCAGACGCTGGCGATGGTTGCTGGAACCGGTCAGACCTTGGGGCTGCGGACTAAAAAATTGTCTGAACGCATCGGTCAGACGGCCACCTTCTCCACCGCTCCTTCTCTGACTCACCGAAGCCTCAGCAAGACGTTGTCCAGGGCCAGGTTTTGGTAATCCCCCCGGTTCTGGGAACGCATTGCACAGACCCTTCTGCAAGGCCTCCCGCAGTAGTTTCATCTTCTGCTCCCTCTGCGATGGCAACATAAGATCCGTTACCTTACTCTTGTAACGTGGAACAAGGAGAGTTGCCAGCCAGTAATGATCCCTCTCCTTGATAGCACGTACACGAGGATCCTTACGCAGGCTTTGCAGAATCAGGGAGGCCATGCAGCGTAGGTTTGCAGAGGCATTCGGGGCACAGTCCTCTGGGTCACTGAGGACGACAGGATCCTCAGCCACCTCATCCCAGCCACGTAAAAGTCCACGTGTTCCTTGGGACTGTAAATGATCCCTTGAAGACTGCTGCTGTTGATGCTGAGTGCTAGGCTCCACCTCCATGCTGCTGATACAATCCTCCTCCTCCTCCTCTTCCTCATCCTCCTCCTCCTCTTCCTGTGTTCCAGGTGGGCAAGCAGGAACAGTGTCTGGATAAAGGGGGCCTTGAGAGGTAATGAAGTCCTCCTCTTCCTCCCTCTGTTCTGCCTCAAGGGCCCTGTCCATTATTCCACGTAGGGTGTGCTCCAACATGTGAATAAGCGGGACAGTCTCACTGATGCATGCACTGTCACTGCTCACCATCCTCGTGGCCTTCTCAAATGGTGACAGGACAGTGCATGCATCCCTGATCAAGGCCCACTGGCGTGGTGAAAAAAACCCAAGCTCCCCTGAGCCAGTTCTGCTGCCATATTGGCACAGGTACTCATTGATGGCCCTCTGCTGCGTGTGCAGCCGCTGCAGCATGGCCAACGTAGAGTTCCATCTGGTGGGCATGTCACAGATTAGGCGGTTCTTGGGCAGGTTGTATTCCCTCTGGAGGTCTGTCAGCCGAGCAGTGGCATTATATGACCTCCGGAAATGCACACAGACTTTCCTGGCCTGCCTCAGGACATCCTGTAAGCCAGGGTACCTGCCCAAGAACCGCTGCACCACCAAATTGAGAACATGCGCAAAACAGGGCACATGGGTGAGTTTTCCACGTCGCAGGGCAGAGAGGAGGTTGGTGCCATTATCGCTGACCACCATTCCAGGCTTCAGCTGGCGTGGCGTCAACCACCTCTGAGCCTGCCCCTGCAGAGCTGAAAGAACCTCTTCCCCAGTGTGGCTCCTGTCTCCCAAGCACACCAGCTCTAGGACCGCATGGCATCTCTTGGCCTGCATTCCTGCGTAGCCCGTCGTACGCCTACGGAGCACGGCTGGTTCTGAGCCAACATCACCACAGGAAGAGGCCACAGAGGAAGAAGAAGAGGAGGGGGTGGAGGAGAGAGGTGTGTCACAAGCAGTTGTAGTGTTTTGGAGGCGTGGTGGTGGAACAACCTCCAAAACTACTGTACCTTGACCTGCGTCCTTCCCAGCTGCCAGCAGAGTCACCCAATGGGCCGTAAAAGACAGGTAACGTCCCTGTCCATGCCTGCTGGACCATGAGTCAGCGGTAAGATGCACCTTACCACTGACCGCCCTGTCCAGCGAGGTATGGACATTGCCTTCCACATGCCGGTAGAGAGCCGGAATCGCCTTCCGTGAAAAAAAGTGGCGTTTGAGTACTTGCCACTGAGGTACTGCACATTCCACAAACTCACGGAAGGGGGCAGAATCTACCAACTGAAAAGGTAGCAGTTGAAGTGCTAGCAATTTTGCTAAGCTAGCATTCAACCGCTGGGCATGTGGATGGCTGGGAGCGTACTTCTTTTGGCGCTGCAGCAGCTGGGGCAGGGAAATTTGTCTGGTAATATCAGTAGATTGGCCGGATGTACTACCACTACTACGTTGTGACACACCTATTTCTACACCTTCGGTGCAGGCTGCAGAGAGGACTGGGGGTCTAGTGGGGTTTGAGGTCACAGAAGGGCAAGGGGAGGACCGCTTTGGTCTTTGGTGTGGGTCTTTCTGGTATGCCTGCCAACGAGCTGCATGGCAGGTCGACATATGTCTGGACAAGCATGTGGTGCCCAAGCGGGGGATGTTTTGGCCACGCGAGATACGCTTGAGACATATGTTGCAAACAGCAAAGGTAGGATCTGATGAACAGGTTTCAAAAAAGGCCCACACCAAAGAACTTTTGCTGTACCGTTGAGACACAGCAGCGCCACGTAATGCAGTTGGTGTACTGCCCTTAAGCTGACCCCTGGAGGGCTTCCTGCCTCTTTGAAGATGTGCCTGTGCCTCGTCCTCTTCCTCCTCCTCCTCTCTCCTACCAGGCACCCAGGTAGAGTCAATGACCTCATCATCCCCTCCCTCCTCATCATCACTGGCGACAACCTGGCAGTATGCTCCAGCTGGGGGAACATCACTCCCAGATTGTTGTCCCTCTCGGCCACCCCCTCTCCCTGGGCTCACATCAATGCCTTCCTCTATCAGTGTTCCGTCATCGGAGTCTTCAAAACGCTGCGCATCTTCAGCTAGCATGTACCCAACACTGTGTTGAAACAGTTCGGGGGACTCCTCAGGAGGACACGGTGGGACTAGGAAAGGATTGTGTGATCCCATTGTGCAGAGGGTAGAGGACGCCTTGGCAGCTGCTTTGCCAGACAAACTATAATCAGTCTGTGTGAGAGAGGATGAGGAGGATGAGGACGGCTTGGTCATCCACTCAACTAATTTCTCAGCATGTTGAGGCTCCAGCTCCCGAAAAGAAGGACGAGCGGCCACGGCCACGTGCTGAAGAGGATGCACCACATCCATCACCAGCGTTACCTCTAGATGCAGAGTCTGCTTGCCCTCGTGACTCTCTGCCTCTCTTTGTCCTTCCAGCCATAGTTATGCGTTCAGGTGTTATGTAACAAAATAGTCGCTGTCACACCAACTGCGTTCAGATGGTATTAAACAGCAACCACACAGTAAGAGCGACTTGGCTCAAGTGTAAAGTAACAAAATAGTCGCAGTCACACCAACTGCGTTCAGATGGTATTAAACAGCAACCACACAGTAAGAGCGACTTGGCTCAAGTGTAAAGTAACAAAATAGTCGCAGTCACACCAACTGCGTTCAGATGGTATTAAACAGCAACCACACAGTAAGAGCGACTTGGCTCAAGTGTAAAGTAACAAAATAGTCGCAGTCACACCAACTGCGTTCAGATGGTATTAAACAGCAACCACACAGTAAGAGCGACTTGGCTCAAGTGTTATGTAACAAAATAGTCGCTGTCACACCAACTGCGTTCAGATGGTATTAAACAGCAACCACACAGTAAGAGCGACTTGGCTCAAGTGTTATGTAACAAAATAGTCGCTGTCACACCAACTGCTTTCAGATGGTATTAAACAGCAACCACACAGTAAGAGCGACTTGGCTCAAGTGTAAAGTAACAAAATAGTCGCTGTCACACCAACTGCGTTCAGATGGTATTAAACAGCAACCACACAGTAAGAGCGACTTGGCTCAAGTGTTATGTAACAAAATAGTCGCTGTCACACCAACTGCTTTTAGATGGTATTAAACAGCAACCACACAGTAAGAGCGACTTGGCTCAAGTGTAAAGTAACAAAATAGTCGCAGTCACACCAACTGCGTTCAGATGGTATTAAACAGCAACCATACAGTAAGAGCGACTTGGCTCAAGTGTTATGTAACAAAATAGTCGCTGTCACACCAACTGCTTTCAGATGGTATTAAACAGCAACCACACAGTAAGAGCGACTTGGCTCAAGTGTAAAGTAACAAAATAGTCGCTGTCACACCAACTGCGTTCAGATGGTATTAAACAGCAACCACACAGTAAGAGCGACTTGGCTCAAGTGTTATGTAACAAAATAGTCGCTGTCACACCAACTGCTTTCAGATGGTATTAAACAGCAACCACACAGTAAGAGCGACTTGGCTCAAGTGTAAAGTAACAAAATAGTCGCAGTGACACCAACTGCCTTTAGTTGCTATTAAACAGCACGCACGCAGTAATAGCGACTGCGGTCAAATGCGATTTAACAGCACGCACGCAGTGACACCAACTGCCTTTAGTTGCTATTAAACAGCACGCAGTAATAGCGACTGCGGTCAAATGCGATTTAACAGCACGCACGCAGTGACACCAACTGCCTTTAGTTGCTATTAAACAGCACGCACGCAGTAATAGCGACTGCGGTCAAATGCGATTTAACAGCACGCACGCAGTGACACCAACTGCCTTTAGTTGCTATTAAACAGCACGCACGCAGTAATAGCGACTGCGGTCAAATGCGATTTAACAGCACGCACGCAGTGACACCAACTGCCTTTAGTTGCTATTAAACAGCACGCACGCAGTAATAGCGACTGCGGTCAAATGCGATTTAACAGCACGCACGCAGTGACACCAACTGCCTTTAGTTGCTATTAAACAGCACGCACGCAGTAATAGCGACTGCGGTCAAATGCGATTTAACAGCACGCACGCAGTGACACCAACTGCCTTTAGTTGCTATTAAACAGCACGCACGCAGTAATAGCGACTGCGTTTCTGTGCAATTCAATAGCCCAGTTGCATTAACAGCGACTGCGCTTCTGTGCAAATAAATTGCATACGTGCAGTAACAGGTAATGCGTCTGTGTGTGCAATTAACTAGCACACGTTAAATAACACAGAATAATTATATTTAAAGTAAATCCCTAATGCAGGCAATACAACACGTTAGAGCGCTGCATGTAGAACAATCTCCTGCCTGACAGATACTAATAGATAAACTAGCTGAGCTGTACAGTTTATAAATATATTGACAACGCCTAAGGATGTGAATATATTCTCTACAAACTGTACTTTTAACTATACTGACTACACTTCCTACTCTATCTATCTATCTATTTATCTATCTATCTATCTATCTATCTATCTATCTATCTATCTATCTATCTATCTATCTATCTATCTATCTATCTATCTATCTATCTATCTAGTTAAGACACTGTGGGGCTGATTTACCAAGCCTTTACTCCATGACTCATGGAGTAAAAGCAGGAGTAGCAGCCGTTTTGCCATTTACTAAAGAAATACGCTGCTAGTGCAGTGTATTTCCCTAGTTACTAATGTGCTCCGTGCGCCCAGGAGAGGGTGCATTGTGCACCAGTACAGACCTGGCGCACGGCACATTAAACTGTAAATTGCGGGGGTTTGGGCGGGAGTTTATTAGGGGGGGAGGTGGGGGGATGCAGGGGAAGTGAAGTGACATGTGTTTTGAAGTGTTTGGCGGGCCGAATTGAAAGGGAAAGTGTTTTTTGAAAACAGATCCCCGTACGCTTGCACAGTGCGCCTGAACCTCGGGAGGTTCATTTGCATACTGGGCATGCGCAGAGAGAAAAGTCAGGGATTCCCGTGCGCCTTGTCAGTACGCCGTGAAAATCTTGGTAAATACCAAGCGGCGTACCCGTGAATGCGCTGCGTGACGCGGCGCACGGGAATCTCCGAGCTGTTTTCAGCCCTGAAGGGGAACTCCGCGCCAAATTTCAAGCTTGAAATCGGCGCGGGTCCCCCTCCAGGGCTACATTAGGCTCTTAGGCTTGGTCCGGAACGTGAGGGGTTAAACCCGTGCCGATTCGGCGCGGGGGTCCCCCCCAGATCCAAACCAAGCCCTCATCCCAAGCACGCAGTCTGGCCCGGACAGGAATGGGGGTGGGGACAAGCGAGCGCCCCCCCCCTCCTGAGCCGTACCAGACCGCATGCCCTCAACATGGGGGAGTGTGTGCTGTGGGGGAGGGGGGCACTGCCCCCCCACCCCACAGCACTCTTGCCCCCATGTCGATAGGGACAAGAGCCTCTTCCCGACAACCCTTGCCATTGGTTGTCGGGGTATGCGGGCGGGGCTAATCGGAATCTGCGAGCTCCCTTTAATAAGGGGGCCCCCAGATGCCGGCCCCCCACCCTATGTGAATGAGTATGGGGTACATCGTACCTCTACCCATTCACATGGGGGAAATGTAAAGTAAAATAAAACACCACACAGAATAAAATATTTTATTAATCTGCTCCGGAGCCCCCCCTTTCTTCTTTAGCTCTCTTAGAAGGGGGGGTTTCTTCTCTCCCGATCTTCTGCCGGGACCCTGGGCTTCGGTGATTTCTGCCGGGGGAGGGCGCCATCCCTCGGTCCTCTCCGGAGCCTTCTGCCGGATGCCCCCACCCCATTTAAGCTCTTTTTCATTAGGGAGGGGCATCCGGACTTCGGGGTCTTCTGCCGGGGGATGGCGCCTATCCCCCGGTCTTTCCGGTGCCTTCCGCCAGGGTTCCGGTCTTCCTGGTCTTCTGCCGGGGGTGCGCCAACTCCCCGGTCTTTTCTCTGCTCCCTCTTCTGCCTGGCTCCCCCGCGGAGCCAGGGCTTTCTACCGTCTTCTTTCTTCTCTCTTCCTTCTTCTGCCTGTCTCCTCCGGGAGCCCAGGGCTTGTCTCCGCTGTCTTCTTCCTTCTCTTCCATTAGATGTTGACACGACGAGGTTCCGCGCTGACATGCCGTGTCAGCGACGGGCATGGACTTATATAGGGCAATGCCACCATGTGACCTCAACCCATGTGACATCACATTCCCTGGGCATGATGGGAATGTGATGTCACATGGGTTGAGGTCACATGGTGGCATTGCCCTATATAAGTCCATGCCCACTGCTCAGACGGCATTCCAGCGCCAGACCTCGTCGTGTCAACATCGAATGGAAGAGAAGGGAGAAGACAGCGGAGACAAGCCCTGTGCTCCGCGGAGGAGACAGGCAGAAGCGGAAGGCATCGCAGAAGCCCGCGGGTGTCGCCCCCCGGCGGAAGACACCGTACAAGCCCGGGACCCTCCCCCAAAGGCAGGAGCCTCACTGGTGAAGGGGGTCCCGGTGAATTACGTCGCTGAAGACGGGGGTGGGATGCCAGTGCACCCCCCCCCGCAGAAACCGTCGTGGAAGCCCGGGACCCTCCCCCAAAGGCAGGAGCCTCCCTGGTGAAGGGGGTCCCGGTGAATTACGTCGCTGAAGACGGGGGTGGGGTGCCAGTGCACCCCCCCCCCGCAGAAACCGTCGTGGAAGCCCGGGACCCTCCCCCAAAGGCAGGAGCCTCCCTGGTGAAGGGGGTCCCGGTGAATTACGTCGCTGAAGACGGGGGTGGGGTGCCAGTGCACCCCCCCGCTGAAACCGTCGTGGAAGCCCGGGACCCTCCCCCAAAGGCAGGAGCCTCCCTGGTGAAGGGGGTCCCGGTGAATTACGTTGCTGAAGACGGGGGTGGGGTGCCAGTGCACCCCCCCCCCGCAGAAACCGTCGTGGAAGCCCGGGACCCTCCCCCAAAGGCAGGAGCCTCCCTGGTGAAGGGGGTCCCGGTGAATTACGTCGCTGAAGACCGGGGTGGGGTGCCAGTGCAACCCCCCCCCGCTGAAACCGTCGTGGAAGCCCGGGACCCTCCCCCAAAGGCAGGAGCCTCACTGGTGAAGGGGGTTCCGGCAGAAGATGGCGAAGCCCGGGGCCTAATGGGGTGGTGGTGGGGGGCCCCAGCAGAAGACCCCCGGCTGACTAATAAATACATTTTTAAATGTGTGTGGTGTATTATTTTTTTCCATTTTTTTCCCCAGGTGAATGGGTAGGGGTACAATGTACCCCATACTCATTCACATAGGGTGGGGGGCCGGAATCTGGGGACCCCTTTATTAAAGGGGTCTCTCAGATTCTGATAAGCCCTCCGCCCGCATACCCCGACAACCAACGGCCAGGGTTGTCGGGAAGAGGCTCTTGTCCCTATCGACATGGGGACAAGAGTGCTTTGGGGTGGGGGGGCAGTGCCCCCCTCCCCCACAACACACACTCCCCCATGTTGAGGGCATGTGGTCTGGTATGGCTCAGGAGGGAGGGGGCGCTCGCTCGTCCCCACCCCCATTCCTGTCTGACCAGACTGCGTGCCTGGGATAAGGGCTTGGTTTGGATCTTGGGGGGGACCCCACGCAATTTTTTTTTGCGCGGGTTTAACCCCTTATGTTCCAGACCAAGCCTAAGAGCCTGGTATGCACCTGGAGGGAACCCACCTTATTTTTTTTTGGGGGTCTGGAGTTCCCCTTCATGAACAGCGATCTGTCATTTACACATGTCAGTCCCACCCCCCCCCCTACAGTTAGAACACACCCAGGGAACATATTTAACCCCTCCCTCGCACCTAGTGTTAACCCCTTCCCTGCCAGTGGCATTTTTGAGTAAGCAATGCATTTTTATAGCACTGATCGCTAGAAAAATGCCAATGGTTCCAAAAAAGTGTCCGATGTGTCCGCCATAATGTCGCAGTACCGATAAAAATCGCTGATCGCCCCAATAACTAGTTAAAACAAAAAAAATATATATTTTGTAGACGCTATAACTTTTGCCAAAACCAAACACTAAACGCTATTTGCGATTTTTTGGAACCAAAAAGATGTAGAATACGTATCGGCCTAAACTGAGGGTTTTTTTATTTTTTAGAATATATATTTTTGGGGATATTTATTATAGCAAAAAGTTAAAATAATTTTTTCATATGTGGGCGGGACTTACGCAAGTCCCGCCCACATATATAAACATCGTTCAAACCACACATGTGAGGTATTGACGCGTGCGTTAGAGCGAGAGCAATACTTTTACCACTAGACCTTCTTTGTAACTATAAACTGGTAACCTGGAAAAAAAAGAAAAAGGTCGCCTATGGGGATATTCACGGAATTCATTTTGGCCCCATTGCAGGAGTGTTTCCAATAGTAAAGCGTGACATGTAAGGTATCTATTTACTCAGTGTAACATCATCTTTCACATTATCCCCAAAAATTGGGCTCACTTTTGTGTTTTGTTAATTTTTAACCACTTGAGCCCGGACCATATTTCTGGTCAATGACCGGGCAAGTTTTTGTGATTCGGCACGGCGTCGCTTTAACTGACAATTGCGCAGTCGTGCGACGTGGCTCCCAAACAAAATTGGCAACCTTTTTTTTCCCACAAATAGATTATTAAATGTGCGTGTTTACTTCTGTCTTTAACACCTCCCCTTCAGGCTGGAAAGCATCAGATCAGGGGAAACAAAAAAAAAAAAGCTCTCATTCCATTGCAGCTTGGTTCCTACATGTGTGATGAACTGAGCATGCTCAAACACTTAGAAAAAAAATATCCTTTCTTTTTAAAAGGTGAAAAACACTCCTTGGATGCTCATAGAGCGTGGTTTGGGTTAATTGCAGGTGTGCCCAATTACAAGCTCACCCAAACTAGAGACTGCAATTTGTTCATGTGATTTCAATTGCTTCATTACTAGCACTGTTATAAAAAGCAGGGATCGATCAGTCCTCAGCTGCCCTCAGAAGGGGCAGGCTGGCAGAAATGCTGTTGCTAAACACAAATGTGGTTTGTTGCATGGGGTTTGTTTTATTTTGCCAATGGTTTTGGTTTATTTTTAAATGATGTTCACTTTGATGTATTTGTCTATGTGGCCTTATTTTATGAAAAATGTGTGAAGCTATGGTTATTTAGAATTTTGAAATGTATTTTTGTTTGTGTTTGTTTGTTTTTTTGCTTTCCTTGTTTTGTTGACCAATAAAAATTACTTTAAAATTGTTAAGTTTGTCTTTTGTTACTTTTTCATGCTACATATGTTGACAGCTGCAGCTGAAATCGGTTTGGGCCTAACAAATTATGTGTGTCTAAGCTTCTTTCCTGGTGTGTAATCATGAAATGTTTGCCATGTTTATTCTCCATGACTTTAAAGACAAAATTGGTAAGAATTTTCTTTTTTCTGCAGTGGTCCTCAGCCCTCAAGTACCCCCGACAGGACATGTTTTGTGGATTTCTCTTATCAAGAATTGCTGTCCAGACTGTATTTTAAAGCACATGTGCAAGATGAAGGAAAACCTGCAAACATGGCCTGTGGGGGGGGGGGGGTTGCTATTGGTGGACAGGCTTGACGTGCTGATTTACAGCACTGTGCTTAAATCTAGCGCAAGGCAATCCTATTCAAATTGTGGGTGTTTGAGGGAAGCCAAGTGAGTGTTAGAACCCCTGCTTTGTGTTTTTTTATTTTTGTGTTGAGCTTTGTGTCCCTTTTCTTAAAATTGGCTTCACTTCCTGTCACACAGCTGAACAGGAAGTGAGGTTAAAACCCTACCAGTGTCATTTCTTGGGGACACAGGTCAATCTAACTAGTGTCCCCATTAAGCAAATTGCACTCCAGCACTGCTGTGTACACCCCAAATCATGGGTCTTCAAACTACGGCCCTCCAGTTGTTCAGGAACTACAATTCCCATCATGCCTAGTCATGTCTGTGAATGTCAGTGCATTACAAGGCCTCATGGGATGTGTAGTTCTACAACAGCTGGAGGGCCGTAATTTGAGGATCCCTGCCCCAAATGATTATTTAGTTTGGGGTTTAGTAAAGGCAAAGCCACTCTGCAGTACAAGCATAGTTGCTGAAAATCAGAGAGGAAGCACTGATGGTTTTAACATCCAATCCTGTAGAAGCAAAGTTGTTTTCTTCCTTGCTTTGCACTTGTAGGAGTGGATTTGCCTTTAGTAAATGGACCCCAAAGTCCAAGATCCCTAATAATTTGGGGTGTACACAGCAAAATGCTAGAGTGCAATTTACATAATGGGAAACTATTTAGATTGATCTCTGTGTCCCCAAGAAAAGATATTAGTAAGGTTTTACCCTCACTTCCTGTTTGGCTATGTGACAGGAAGTGAATGAATTAGAAAGGGTGAAGACACCTCACAAATGTTGTCACTATCAGGGGTGCAGACATCCCCAAAAAAATGAGCAGATAATACTTATTTGCAAATTAATAATTTTTTAGTTAACATTGGGTGGGGTGCTCTAACACACACATTCCTACATATTAGCAACGCTGTATCCTGGCCTATTGGCATGGTTATATTTTCTTAGGGCTCTCAATAAAACTCTATGAAATTTGTGCTTAAACTAGAACCAGGGGCGGACTGACAACTCATGGGGCCCCTGGGCAATAGAAGATTATGGGGCCCCTCTGGCTTACAGATGACCACCACGCCAGGAGGTAGTGCAGAGGCGGGCAGCTAAAATCTTGGGATATTCACATTAAAAGCATGTAATTTTCGGACATATCAGGGACAGATCTAAAAAAAACACAGATTTTTACATACTGTCCCTGGTTTTACTGAGCCTGGCAACCCGGATGGGGCCCCCTAGTGGCATGGGGCCCTCGGGCAGTGCCCGAGTGACTCAATGGTCAGTCCGCCCCTGACAAGAACTATAATCAACAAGTTTTATTTTCTTTAATTTTGGATAGAGTGAGGGAGGGTTATAGGCCCTGTCAGTTTATTTTGTATTATCTGTGTCCAATTGGGGAGATTTGCCTTCACTTCCTGCCCCATAGCCAAACAGGAAGTGAGAGAAAAACTATGAAAATTAACCACTTCCCGCCCAGCCTATGGCCGATTTACGTCCGGGAAGTGGTTACACAATCCTGACAGGACGTCCTGCAGGATTTCATGCCGCGCGCGCCTGTGGGGGCACGCAGCGCGGCAATCGGTGATGCGGGGTGTCAGTCTGACACCCTGCATCTCCGATCTCGGTAAAGAGTCTCTCACGGAGACGGAGACTCTTTACCACGTGATCAGCCGTGTCCAATCACGGCTGATCACGATGTAAACAGGAAGAGCCATCGATGGCTCTTCCTCACTCGCGTCTGACAGACGCGAGTATAGGAGAGCCGATCGGTGGCTCTCCTGACAGGGGGCGTTCGCGCTGATTGTTTATCAGCGCAGCCCCCCCTCGGATCACCACACTGGACCACCAGGGATGCCCACCCTGGACCACCAGGGTGTGCAAAAAAAAAAAATATAGAAAAAAAAAAAAAAAGCATTAAAAAAAAAGAAAAAAGATGCCAATCAGTGCCCACAAATGGGCACTGACTGGCAACCTGGGAAAATCAGTGCCACCCCACAGTGTCCATCAGTGCCACCCCACAGTGCCCATCCATGCACAGTGCCCACCTATCAGTGCCCACCTGTGCCACCCATAAGTATCCATCAGTGCCACCCATAAGTGCCGCCCATAAGTATCCATCAGTGCCACCCATAAGTGCCGCCCATGAGTGCCCATCTGTGCCGCCCATGAGTGCCCATCAGTGCCGCCTATGAGTGCCCATCAGTGCCGCATAGCAGCGCCGCCAATCAATGCCACCTCATCTGTGCCCGTCAGTACTACCTCATCGATGTCCATCAGTGCCATCTCATCGGTGCCCATCAGTGCCGCCATATCAGTGCCCGTAATTGAAAGAGAAAAACTTATTTACAAAAAAATTAACCTAAAAAAATAAAAACGTTTTTTTGTTTCAAAATTTGCAGTCTTTTTTTAGTTGTTGCGCAAAAAAAAAACGCAGAGGTGATCAAATAACAACAAAAGAAAGCTCTATTTGTGGGGGAAAAAGGACGCCAATTTTGTTTGGGTACAGTGTTGTATGACCGCGCAATTGCCATTCAAAGTGCGACAGTGTTGAAAGCTGAAAATTGGCTTGGGCGGGAAGGTGCGTAAGTGCCTGGTATGGAAGTGGTTAAGGGAATCCAGTGCCCCCCCAGAACTAGTGTGTGGGTCCCCTGAAAATTCCTGGGCGGGTGATACAAAAACAGGGTGTGGCTTTGACAGGAAGGGGTGGGTCATTTTTCTATTAGGAGGTGCAGATATGTAGTCAGGCCTAGGGCAGAACAAAACCTAAATATACTACTGCATATTAGGGCTTATTTAGACCGGATCCGATTTACAGCGTGTTTTTATATTGTGGGAGGAAACCCACGCAGGCACAGGGAGAACATGCAAACTCTATGCAGATGCTGTCACGGGCGGGATTCGAACCAACGACTCTTTTGCTGCTAGGTCAAAGTGCTATACACTACACCACTGTGCTGAACGAACATGATTGCAGCTGAAAGCATGAGAACTTTTTTTTTTTTTTTCAATACCATGCTTTCCAGCCTTATTGACTCCGCCTCTCTCCATAAAGAGGACCTGTCACACGCTAGTCCTATTACAAGGGATGTTTACATTCCTGGTAATAGGAAGAAAAGTGATCCAAAATCAAAAAAAGTGTCAAAAAAGTGCAAGAATAAAAATATGAGGTTAAAAAAAAAAATAAAAAAAAAAAACGCCCCTGTCCCTAGAAGCTCGCACTCAGAAGCAAATATGCATGTAAGTCCCGCCCACATATGTAAACACCATTCAAACCACACATGTGAGGTATTGACGCGTGCGTTAGAGCGAGAGCAATAATTCTAGCCCTAGACCTCCTCTGTAACTCTGAACTGGTCACCTGTAAAAAAAAAAAACAAGCATCGCCTATGGATATTTTTATGTCCCGAAGTTTGGCGCCATTCCATGAGTGTGTACAATATTAAAGCGTGACAAGTTAGGTATCTATTTACTCGGTGTAACATCATCTTTAACATTATCCATAAAAATTGGGCTAACTTTACTTTTTTTTTTTTTTTTATTCATGAACCGTGTTTTTTTTTTGGGCCAAAAAAAAGGCGTTTGAAAAATTATTGCGCAAATACCGTTGGAAATCAAATAAAAAATGACCGCTAACTTTATTCCCTAGGGTGTCTGCTAAAAAATTATATATAATGTTTGGGGGTCCTGATTAATTTCCCAGGAACAAAATATAATTTTTACATGAAGGAGAGAAGTGCCAGAATAGGCGCGGTATGGAAGTGGTTAAAGTGAAATAATAAAAGTGAAATATTCCTTTAAATTTCATACAGGGGGGGAGGGGGGGTACACGCATGTTTCCCGTGCTTAGAACTGTCCCTGTACAAGATGTCATTTCTGAAGTGAAACAAAAAAAAGGAAGTTTAAAGTACTCATGGCTATAAAGAATACAGTCATTGCTCATTAAAAAAAAAAAAAAAAAAAAAAAAAAGGGGGTCCCTCCAAATTAAATTACCAGGCCCTTCAGGTCTGGAATGGATATTAAGGGGAACCCCGCCGTAAAAACCCCCCCAAAAAATGGCGTGGGGTCCCCCCAAATATCCATACCAGACCCTTCAGGTCTGGTGTGGATTTTAAGGGGAACTCCACCCCAAATTGAAAAAAAAATGGCGTGGAGTCCCCCTAAAAATCCACACCAGACCCTTATCCGAGCACGTTGACCTGGCCGGCCGCAGAAAAGAGGGGGGACAGAGTGCGGCCCCCCCCTCTCCTGAACCGCACCAGGCCACATGCCCTCAACATGGGGAGGATGTCCCCATGTTGATGGGGACAAGGGCCTCATCCCCACAACCCTTGCCCGGTGGTTGTGGGGGTCTGCGGGCGGGGGGCTTATCAGAATCTGGAAGACCCCTTTAACAAAGGGGACCCCCAGATCCTGGCCCCCCCCTATGTGAAATGGTAATGGGGTACATTGTACCTCTACCATTTCACCCCCAAAAAAATGTCAAAGTGTTAAAAATTACAGTAGCCGGTTTTTGACAAATCTTTTAATAAAATCTTCTTTTCTTCTTTCCTTCGGGTTTCTTCCGCTGCTTCTTTCTTGGGTCTTCTCGTCCACATCTTGCCCGACGTGTTCTTCTATCTTCTCCGTCCGTCCTTCAGCCTTCTGGTCCCGCATCTTGCCCGTTGTCTTGTCCTATCTTCTTCTCCGTCCGTCCGCCAGCCTCCTCGTCCGCATCTTGTGTCTTCTTCTCGGTCCGCCAGCCTTCTCGTCCCCGGACCCAGCGTTTGAATTTGATTTGGCCGCCGTGTTCCCGCTCCTGGGACCCGCCCCCCTCTGACGCCACAAGTAAACTCATATGAAAGTCCGCGTGTGGCATATGTGCGTCAGAGGGGGGCGGGGTCACATGAGTGTGACACGGCGGGAACTTCTTCTCCGGGCGGCGCGATTGAAATTGAATTCCCCCGCTGTGTGACGCTCTGTGACCCCGCCCCCCTCTGACGCACATGACCTTCTAAGGAGTTTACTTGTGGCGTCAGAGGGGGGCGGGTCCCAGGAGCGCAACACGGCGGCCAAATCAAATTCAAACGCTGGGTCCGGGGACGAGAAGGCTGGCGGACCGAGAAGAAGACCGGAGAACACACAAGATGCGGACGAGGAGGCTGGCGGACGGACGGAGAAGAAGACAGGACAAGACAACGGGCAAGATGCGGGACCAGAAGGCTGAAGGACGGACGGAGAAGATAGAAGAACACGTCGGGCAAGATGTGGACGAGAAGACCCAAGAAAGAAGCAGCGGAAGAAACCCGAAGGAAAGAAGAAAAGAAGATTTTATTAAAAGATTTGTCAAAAACCGGCTACTGTCATTTTTAACACTTTGACATTTTTTTTGGGGTGAAATGGTAGAGGTACAATGTACCCCATTACCATTTCACATATGGGGGGGCCAGGATCTGGGGGTCCCCTTTGTTAAAGGGGTCTTCCAGATTCTGATAAGCCCCCCGCCCGCAGACCCCCACAACCACCGGGCAAGGGTTGTGGGGATGAGGCCCTTGTCCCCATCAACATGGGGACATCCTCCCCATGTTGAGGGCATGTGGCCTGGTACGGTTCAGGAGAGGGGGGGGCCGCACTCTGTCCCCCCCTCTTTTCTGCGGCCGGCCAGGTCAACGTGCTCGGATAAGGGTCTGGTGTGGATTTTTAGGGGGACTCCACGCCATTTTTTTTTTCAATTTGGGGTGGAGTTCCCCTTAAAATCCATATCAGACCTGAAGGGCCTGGAATGGATATTTCCCAGGAACCGCACGTCTTTTTTCTTTTGGGTTTTTACGGCGGGGTTCCCCTTAATATCCATTCCAGACCTGAAGGGCCTGGTAATTTAATTTGGGGGAACCCCTACACATTTTTTTGTTTGTTTTATGAATGAATCCCTTTAGAATTGTCAGAGCCGACAATTCATTATAGCCGCGTGTGAATTTTTAAATGACTTTTTTCCTTCTGAATGTCACTTTGTGCAGGGGCAGTTGTAAGTGCGGTAAAAATGCGCTATTTCACATGCTGACATTACACCCCCCCTAGGTACGAAATTTAAAGGAATATTTTACTTTTATTGTTTCACTTTAAGAAATATTAATTTCACTGCTCCCGAAAAAACGGCCGTTTTAAAAAATAAAAAAAGCATTGATACATGTTCCCTGGGACAGGACTGAGGTCCCCAAACACTTTTTAGGACAAAACTTGCAGATTAGCCTTTAAAATTAACACTTTTGATTTCTCCCATAGACTTCTATAGGGAGTTCGGCGCGGCTTTACATATTACATTCAATGCGCCGGCTGCTACGCTGGTTCATGCGCCTGATTAAGCCTCCACCCGGAGTACTAATTAACGCATGAACCAGCGCAGCGCACAGAGCATAGTAAATCAGGCCCACTGTCTCTATCTCTCTATCTCTCTCTGTCTGACTGACTGATCTTCTCTAGAACCGCCAACACACTACACTAGGCAGCCGTGCAGGCTGCCTTTTATAGTGGGGGGCGTGTACTAATCCCCCTGAGCCATAATTGGCCAAAGCCACCCTGGCTTTGGCCAATTATGGCTCTTCGTTTTTTGAGCGCTGTGATTGGCCAAGCATGCGGGACATACAGCATGCTTGGCCAATCATCAGCGCTCAACGCCCCAGTGAATTTTGGGACGTTTTGTGTCATTCGAATTTGGCGCGAACGACCCGTTTTGTTCGATTTTCGACGGACGATTGAACGAGCGATGTTCGATTCGAACATACGTTCGAATCGAACGCGGAGCTCATCCCTATCCGGGTGTACAGGCAGCAAACGAAATGCGGCCTCAATGTCAGACTTTTGGGGGCGTGGCTTGGCTAGGGATGTAGACGGTCGCACGTCCGGTGAGCTCCGCCGAGAATCCGACCGCTTATCCTGTTAGCGAGTCCCCTGTGACTCGCCATTGATCCTGTCTGCTACCTTAGCACCCCCGGTTGAACCGAGTACCCTTGTAGGCTTTAATCCCGGCTCCGGAGCGATGTCCCGGCGAAATCCTGCAGGCCTCACGGCCCCGGCCCACGTGAGCCAAGATGGCGGCGCCGCTCAGTCGGCGAAGGAGAAGTACAGGGCGGCTGCCCAGAAATTGTTCTCCCCGATCAGCACCCTTGAACTGCTGGAGGTCCCTGGGGAAGCCGAGGACAATCGCAGCGGCTCCCAGTCGGACGCCGATGACACAGTGCCCTTGGAGGATCCATCCGCGCCAGTGCTGCCATGGAACGCAGTGAGTATCTCACCGGGGTCCCACGTGCAGGGAACGGTTGAGGCCTCAGGCTTGGACGGGCCTGAGCCCACGTTAAGGGACATTTTTGCCGCAATTACGGCCTGTAACACCTCGGTGTCGCACCTAGCTACAGAGCTTAAAGGGGTCAAGGCTGAAATGTCATTTATGCGGCAGGACATGCAGAAACTGCGGGATCGCACCACTGATGTTGAGGGCCGTGTAAGTGTACTGGAGGATGATTTAGCTCCCATGCAGCGAGAGGCCCATGCTCAACAATTGATAGTCGCCAAACATGCGGCAAAAATTGATGAACTTGAGAACAGAATGCGCCGCAATAATGTGAGAGCCATTGGGATCCCTGAGAGGATGGAAGGGAAAAACCCGGTTGCGTTTATAGAGCAATGGCTATCAGAAAAGTTTGGCAAGGATTCTTTTTCTATTATGTTTGCAGTGGAGCGTGCACATCGTGTCCCTTTGAGGCCTCTACCCCCTGGGAATCCCCCCCGGGCTTTCCTGTTTAAATTGTTACACTACAGGGACCGGGATGTCATTTTGTCCGAGGCACGCACTTTGGGAGATGTTTTAGTGATGGACAACTCCAGGATTTCCCTGTTCCCAGACTTCTCAGCAGAGGTGCAGAAACAGCGCGCTCAATTTAACGATGTTAAGAAGCGGTTGCGCTTCCTTGAACTGCAATATGCCATGCTTTACCCTGCCCGGCTGCGAGTGGTGGCCAGGAATGAAGTGCACTTTTTTGAGAAACCTGCCCAGGCTATGCAGTGGATGGATAGGGAGGAACGGTCCTTGCGAGAAGATTTGGGGAGAAGACGCAGGAATGAGTGACTGTTGCCTATCTGATGTGTTTTTGCTGACCAGATTGTCTGCCGGAGGGTCGACAATGATGTTTCACTCCACTATTCTACCAAGGCGGAGGACTGTTCCCACAGGAAGTGTTTACACTGTTTGGATAAGTACTGCTCCACCCTAACAAAAGGCCTGCTAATTGCGGAGGCCTTTATGCTGGCTAGTGAACTTGGCCCCCTAGAAATGGGTCCCTCGTGGACACGGTGGTCCTTTAGTTGTTTTTCAAATATTTTTTTGCTATATTTTTTTTTTTTTTTTAGTTTGACTCTTGCCCACTTGGACGGCGTATCTACATTCTGCCTAACTTTTGCTTCCACAGGTTATGCCCAGTTTGCCTGGACTTGGTCATCAGGAAGATTTTCTCCTGTCTGTTGCGTTCTCCACAGTCATGGTCATGTTCTCTTATCTTTTTTTGCTCAGATTTATTTTTCCGTACTTGTTTTTGCCCAGGAAGGAAGGTCCTTATTGTTTATGGGGCTGCCATGGTCTATTTACTTTGCATGCATTTCTACTGTGTCTGGTATAATTATCTATGAGTATAAGAAATGGCTACGCAGTGTGTGCTGACTAGTTGGAATGTAAGGGGTCTGGGAGACAAAGTGAAGCGTGTGGCAGTGGGTCATGTACTTAAACGTTTGAGTTCCTCCGTGGTTTGCTTGCAAGAGACCCATATGCTCCGGGATCAGGAATCCCCATTCTCCCCTAGACTATATGGGTATCAGTACCACTCTACTTTCTCGTCATTCGCCAGAGGGGTTAGCACGCTTATTGGCGTGAATGTCCCATTTGCCCTCACCTCCTCTCTTATAGATCCTGGAGGTCGTTTTGTTTTTTTGCACTGCATGCTGAACGGTATGCAGTGCATTATTGCCAACATATATATACCACCCCCTTTCTCAGTGGAGGTCATTAAGACCCTGGCCACCTTTTTGTCACGACACCCAGGTGTCCCTGCTCTTATAGTAGGGGACTTTAATAATTTTTTATGTGCCAAACTTGATAAGTTCTCTCCTGGGGCGTTGGCGACCACCCCGAGAGGAGGCCAGGCGCCTTTTGCTCGGCTTCTGCAGGAGCTGGGGTTGAGGGATGTTTGGAGGCTCGCCCACCCACAGGAGAGATGCTATTTGTGCCATTCGGCCTCGCATAGGGGTCTGTCCATGATTGATCTGGGCTTGGGTAACGGTGAGATGCTTCCCCTGGTCTCGTCCGCACGGTATGAGGCTAGGACTGTGTCCGACCATTCACCTTTATGTATAGAATTACTTACGTCTAGCATTACTAAACGTACCTGCTGGAGGCTTAATCCATTTTGGATGTCGCTGTTTCCAACCCCAGATCCCATTCGTACTGAACTTGTGAATTTCATCAGGGTCAACAGGAACTCCACAGGGCTTGGTGTCCTTTGGGACGCTCTCAAGGCCTTTCTGAGGGGTCAGTTTATTAGATCCATTAACTCCATTAAAACTGGGACAAGGTCCTGGGAACAATTTGTGCTTCGGGAGGCTGAGAGGGCTGAGTCAGCTTATGTGGACTCCCCCTCTGAGAATACCGAACGAGCGTGGAATGAGGCTCAGAATATGGTTAAACATGTGACTTTGTCTAGAGCTGAGAACAAAAGGTTTTTTCTCCAACAGAAATACTTTGAGGATGGGGAGGGTACTGGGCACATGCTTGCTATGATGGTGCGCTCACAGAGGAGTTCGGCCCATATAGAGTCAATTAATAATGTTTCGGGGATAACGGTTAGTGTTGAGCAGAATATGCCATATTCGATTTCGCGATATATCTCGAATATATATTCGAATATTCGAGATATATTCGCTAAATTCGAATATTCGTGATATTTTATCGAAATTAATTGAATGCGATTTTTCGCTATTGCGAATGCGAAAATAATTGCGATTTTTTTAATAACTGCGGTAGGAGCGCTCTGATTGGCTTAGAATATTCGTGATATTTTATCGAAATATCGCAACATGCGAATGCGATATTTATTGCGGAATTTCGAGATATGCTGGAGGAGCGCTCTGATTGGCTTAGAATATTCGTGATATTTTATCGAAATATCGCAACATGCGAATGCGATATTTATTGCGGAATTTCGAGATATGCTGGAGGAGCGCTCTGATTGGCTCAGAATATTCGTGATATTTTATCGAAATATCGCAACATGCGAATGCGATATTTATTGCGGAATTTCGAGATATGCTGGAGGAGCGCTCTGATTGGCTCAGAATATTTGTGATATTTTATCGAAATATCGCAACATGCGAATGCGATATTTATTGCGCAATTTCGAGATATGCTGGAGGAGCGCTCTGATTGGCTCAGAATATTCCTGATATTTTATCGAAATATCGCAACATGCGAATGCGAAATTTATTGCAGATATTTCGAAAACTGCTGTAGCAGCACTCTGAAATCGAATATGTATGATATTTTAACCAAAATACATATTGCGATTGCGATTTTTTCGATCGCGCATGCGCAATTGCGCGAACAACACGCGACCATTTCCTGGAGCCTTGCCAGTTTCCAACTTATGATCGCAGCGCAATCACACAGCAACATGGTTGGAAGCAATTTCACTAAGTCTGAGGAAAAGTTGCTGATTTGTGTAAGTATTTTGACCACTGTTATTTCATCATCTTCAACTGCATTTAAGTCTAGTTTAAAAGTTAGTATATATGATCAGATATTAGTATTTAACCAAAAATGTGTCTCCTGCTTTTACAAAACTACAAGTCCCAGCCCAGCCCAGCATTTTAGTCTAGTTTAAAAGTTAGTATATATGATCATATATTAGTATTTCACAAAAAATGTGTCTCCTGCTTTTACAAAACTACAAGTCCCAGCATGCCTGGACAGCTGCAGACACCCTGGTTGGCAAATGTGTATTTAGGCACTTTTCCTTGTTATTTAGCATAATGAATTTAAAATTTTTTTGGACATAGGACGTATGCGAACGTCCTGACTTCAGTGTCCTCAAGGCCCAAGGACGTTCGAATACATATTGCCCTTTAGATGTTGCAGAACTACAACTTCCAGCATGCCTGGGAATGCTGGCACTTCTAGTATTGTAAGTTCTGCAGGCCCCCATTTTTCAGGCCTTTATGCACGGGTCTCTAAACTGTGGCACCCTAAATGCAGCAAAAGTAAAATTCTTAGCATGCACTGACAGACCGTGGCTGATGGGAGTAGTAGTTTTGCAACAGCTGGAGGTGGACTGGTCTTGAAACCCAGAGTTAAGTAACAAACACGTAGTGTTTTGCAACCATTCTGCCTCCAGCTGTTTTTTTCCTGTTGAAAAGCCTGTGGCGTGCAAAACACAACCCAAAAACTCCACCCGGATGCAGTGAAAAATGTGCACACACCTAAAGAGTGACATCACAAAAAACTGCGACGGGTACATACGTCAGTGGTCCTCCGAAAAAGGTCCCGTCTCTGACCCCCCGGGGCGTTAGGCTCCTGACAGGGAAAAGAGTTAGCAACGCATATCTCCCCTATACGTGTATCCTGTGTTGTTAATAATATATTCATAATTATGCAAATGATAATGGCTGCTATATTTATGCAAAAAAGGTGGCGACCGAAATGGCAGGATATAAAATCTTTCATGTTACCCCTGTCATTGATTAATAAGGCGAGAATGCTTCCAATTGTTGAATAGCATACATTTACGTCATATATCCATAAGGCTGTCAACAGAAGTATTACAATATACTTTGTTCTTCATCTTGCAGAAGTTCCTGGAAACAGGATACGATGAGCTGCGGAGGCAGCCACAGAAAAGGGCTGTGGTCAGCGCCCTAATCGCTGACTTTGGCGGCCAACATGACCACAAGGCCATTGTTAAGAAGTGGTCTGACCTGAAGAGGCGCCAAATGGTTCATGTCAGACGTCTTCGGGCTAAATATCATCCAGGTAAGTTATTGTTGACAGTTATGTTTTTTTTTAAAAAAGTGTATTTTGTGCGTGAACTCGAAAGAGAGAGGAGCCGGCCTGCAGGAGTTGGGAGGCCTCCCCCAGAGGCAATCTGCCACCTTTCTCCATGCCCCGGTTGGCAATGGCGGGTGTGAGGGGGTCCTCCCAACCCAACCTCGCATAGCACACCCACCAGGGGCGGGGCTGAGACCACCAAACTCAATTCACAGGTAGCCGAGAGCGGGATCCGAACCCCTAGCTGCAGAGGTGAATCAGTTGTCAGTGCAGTGGCAATCGCGTGGAGCCACCGCAGCTCCTTTGGTGACAGTTATGTAAGGTCATATGTAATTCATGTAAGGTCAGATGTTGTTAACCAAGATGCCATGTTGTGCTAACATATATCACCACCGGCCAAGGTATTCATAGTACTGTTGAAAAAAGACATGGGGCAGCAGACAGGAACACAGAAGTTATGTGGGAACATAATTTTCCCATTGCTTTGCATGGGACTTTAAAGAAAAACCCCGACCATGGCAAGTGGGGGTGGGTAAGGTTTAAACCACCTATCCTATGTTTGTGGCTGACATATAAGTAACCTGTGTGCCAAGTTTCATATAAATATCTTTAGCCGTTTGTACGTGATGCTGGAACATACATACATACATACATACATACATACATACATTTATGCACACACACACGTTGAGTTTTATATATATAGATTACCACTAAATTCCTGTGTTAGGAGTGGGGTTGTTATAGTAATCCCGTGTGCTCCATCAGGCCCTTTTTTTAACATGAGATGGTCTGAACAAAACAAAGGAGACAAAAACAGCTCATTTTAACATGGTTGCATCCCAGCTCACGCTCAGTCCCCTGTAGTGCCCACAAGACCCTTTAATATAACATTGTCCCATTGGTTAACTGTCTATATAAATCAATTTGTATTCATATACAATACAGCACAGTACACAGAATTTGCATACGTCATTAGAAAACATTTTTATAATATATGAACATTGTGTTATTATAGGAGCTCCAATGCCAGTTGTCCGCGCCAAGCGCAGAAGGCGCCAGGCCGATGAGGAGGAGGAGGATGCGGCAGAGGAGGATGCGGCAGAGGAGGAGATGCATGAGGAGGAGCAGCCAGGGCCCTCCCACTCCCCAACCCCAGCTCCTGTTGAGGAGCAAGCTGAGGAGCTTCCCCCCCCCACCACCCCAACTTCTCAAGCAGAAGATCAGGAGGAAGAGAGCGGTCCTGTGAGCCTCATTCAGGAAGGTAAATATGTGCACAATGATTAATAACATTTCAACAACAAAATGTAGATATAAAAATGGACAACATATAAAGCGCACCTGTCAGATTGTAGAACCATAATATGGTATTGATGCTAGAAGTATACAGGTAGTGCATAATTATTAGGCAAGTTGTATTTTTTGAGGATTCATTTTATTATTGAACAACAACCATGTTCTCAATGAACCCCAAAAACTCATTAATATCAAAGCTGAATTTTTTTGGAAGTAGTTTTTAGTTTGTTTTTAGTGTTAGTTATTTTCGGGGGATATCTGTGTGTGCAGGTGACTACTATTACTGTGCAGAATTATTAGGCAACTTAACCAAAAAATAAATAGATAGCCATTTCAATGATTTATTTTTAACAGTGAAACCAATATAACATCTCAACATTCACAAATACACATTTCTGACATTTAAAAACAAAACAAAAACAAATCAGTGACCAATATAGCCACCTTTCTTTGCAAGGACACTCAAAAGCCTGACATCCATGGATTCTGTCAGTGTTTTGATCTGTTCACCATCAACATTGCGTGCAGCAGCAACCACAGCCTGCCAGACACTGTTCAGAGAGGTGTACTGTTTTCCCTCCTTGTAAATCCCACATTTGATGATGGACCACAGGTTCTCAATGGGGTTCAGATCAGGTGAACAAGGAGGCCATGTCATTACTTTTTTTTATTTAATACCCTTTCTTGCCAGCCACGCTGTGGAGTACTTTGACACGTGTGATGGAGCATTGTCCTGCATGAAAATCATGTTTTTCTTGAAGGATGGTGACTTTTTCCTGTACCACTGCTTGAAGAAGGTCTCTTCCATAATCTGGCAGTAGGACTGGGAGTTGAGCTTGACTCCATCCTCAATCCGAAAAGGCCCCACAAGCTCATCTTTGATGATACCAGCCCAAACCAGTACTCCACCACCACCTTGCTGGCGTCTGAGTTGGACTGGAGCTCCCTGCCCTTTACCAATCCAGCCACGGGCTCTTCCATCTGGCCCATCAAGACTCACTCTCATTTCAGCAGTCCATAAAACCTTAGAAAAATCTTTCTTGAGATATTTATTGGCACAGTCTTGACGTTGCAGCTTGTGTGTCTTGTTCAGTGGTCATCGTCTTTCAGCCTTTCTTACCTTGGCCATGTCTCTGGGTATTGCACACCTTGTGCTTTTGGGCACCCCAGTGATGTTGCAGCTCTGAAATATGGCCAATCTTGTGGCAAGTGGCATCTTGGCAGCTGCACGCTTAACTTTTCTCAGTTCATGGGCAGTTATTTTGCACCTTTGTTTTTCCACACGCTTCTTTTGTTTGATGATCACGCTTCAGAAGCTTTGCAACTTTAAGAGTGCTGCATCCCTCTGCTAGATATCTCTCTATTTTGGACTTTTCAGAGTCTGTCAAATCCTTCTTTTGGCCAATTTTGCCAAAGAAAAGGAAATTGACTAATAATTATGCACACCTGATATAGAGTGTTGATGTCATTAGACCACACACCTTCTCATTACAGAGATGTACATTACCTAATATGCCTAATCTGTAGTAGGCTTTCGAGCCTATACAGCTTGGAGTAAGACAACATGCATAAAGAGGATGATGTGGTCCAAATACTCATTTGCCTAATAATTCTGCACTCCCGGGATGTGTTAGACACATAACAAGTGTATACACATGATAATGATTGATTAATAAGCAAAAAAAAATATTTATTTATTTGGTAACGTTATTTGAAATCCAAATGTTTTTTTATTATATCCTAAAAGCATCAAGAGATCTGAGGAGGCAAAATATACTCATCGAAAAGACGCACCAGAAGATCCTTCAGAACCAGCGGAAGATGAGCTACCTCACCCAACAAAATGCTCTGCTAGAGCAGCAGCTATCGGGTCAGATTGCGGAAATGCACCGCATTCAGAAACGGATTGAGAGCTATATTTAAATTTATTTTTGTATTAAAAAAACTTATTTTTTGGAAATGTTTCATTTCTTTTTGAGATAGAGTTGTAGGTTTTTCAACACATCTAACTTCACATCAAACAAATCAACATCAACACATTTAACTTCATAATAAGCAAAAACATTTTATACTATTATTTTATTTAACATTAACCTAGGACAAACTAAAGCACACGACACAGACACGACGAACACAAAATAAACTGTTGAAAAATGAACATAACAAAAGCAACAATATATATATATATACAAAGAGAGAGAGAGGGAGAGCAAGAAAGAGAGAGAATGCAGATGAGCTCTTGCAGTCAGCCCAATGGTTGCAGTATAAATGCCGCAAAACAGGGTTTAACATAAGGTTCATTGTTATAGTTACACTTGCTGTTTAGATCCGGTCTGGTAGTCCGGTCTGGTAGCTTGTAGCGGAGGCTGTTGGTGGATCCGCTGTGCCAGAAAGGTCATGAAGCTTTACTCAGCATGGAGGCAGCAGCAGGAGTATTAAAATATAATATAACTAGACAATGCATTTCCTGAGGAAAATGCGAGTGGGAATGCTGAATAGCTTAATTGGTGAGCCCCTTGCCAAAGACATTCACCATAACCACTACACTATCTTTAGGACACACAGCTTCTTTCTCTATCTGCAAAGTATAGAGTATGCTGACTTCCTGGTCGCCCCTCCCCCCTCAATAGGTTTCCCCTCCCCCCCAGGTCAGTGAGGAGGAATATTGCACTGAGGTCAGGAAAGTTATTTATGGAAAGAAATAACATTACAAACGCTTTTAATTCACAGATCTAATACATGATTTAAGCCTCCAAACAAAGCTTAATAAATCCTCAAACGTACATGCAATTGATACAACGACTACACCGTTTGAAATACACGGCCCTTGTAAACGCATCGATATGAAATTTATGTAGATAAACTTAAAAATGTGGCCATGTCTGCGATTTAGAAAAGAGCGTCTTTGTGAGTTCTGCAGCAACATTTTTTAGATAATTTCACATGAGAGTCTATGAGACATAATTTCTGGCTGTTGCTCCAATAATTAAAACTAAAATACGTATCGCAGAATTGGTCACATTGCCATAAACCAGACAAGCATAGCTACGTTTTGATATAAAAATTGTGTATGAAAAGTAGATCTTGTGGGCGTGAGACCAATTTGTTTCCCCTTTTTGTAAAGATATTTTTAATTACAAAGATCTCCAATGTTAAGGTCACATGACAGACTCTAAATCCCCTCCATAGGATTACATTATAACCTATTGCATTTTTGTGAAAAATTCGCAAAACGTAAATTGCGTTTTCACCAAAAAATTGTAAACGATAACGATCTGAAAAGTCATAGCCGGATAGCTAAATATTTTGTGACCGCTTTAAAGGTTTTTCAGTGTCTGTAAGTGAAAGTATGAAGTAGCTGAAACTTTTGGCATGGCATGTGAATTCAAAGGGGAAAAGGATGTTCTCATTGACTTCAATGTTTAAAAAAAGGGTCTAAAAGCTTAAAATTTATAAAAGTGTAAAAAGTAGAAAAAAACTTGAAGAAGTCCCATCATTAGCTGAACGAGACGAACATTTTTACAGTTGAATGGTCTCAATAGCTGAAAGTATGCCAAAGTTACGCAGAACCAAAAAACGTAAGGAATAATAAGATTACTAAATTTACGGATATCAATACTGGAAATGTTTATTAAAGCATTCACACTAATTAAGATTAATACATTTACGGGTATCCATACTAGGAATGCTTATTAAAGCATTCCCACTAAGTATCACACAGGCATGATTTACAAGCAGTAGTGGTAATAGTAATACATAGCATAAAAACACTTGGGGAATACTTTACAGCATCAGTAGTGGTCATAGTAGTCAATAGTGTACCAAAAAATTGGGACACAGGTGTCTTGACTGAGCTGTAATAGTAGTAGTAGACATTGACAATACAGTGTCAAATCACTCGGGCAAGAGGTGCCATGATGAACAGCAGTCTTAATAAGAGTATATAGGGTGTGAAATAACTGATGACATAGGTGTCTTGACTGGGCAGCAGAAGCAGCAGTAGTAGTATTAACAGTAGTAGTTGATACAGAGTCATATCACATGGGCAGGAGGTGCCATGATGAACAGCAGTAGGAATAGGAGTATATAGAGTGTCAAATAACTGCTGACATAGGTGTCTTGACTGGGCAGCAGCAGCAGAAGCAGCAGTAGTATTAACAGTAGTAGTTGATACAGAGTCATATCACATGGGCAGGAGGTGCCATGATGAACAGCAGTAGGAATAGGAGTATATAGAGTGTCAAATAACTGCTGACATAGGTGTATTGACTGGGCAGCAGCAGCAGAAGCAGCAGTAGTATTAACAGTAGTAGTTGATACAGAGTCATATCACATGGGCAGGAGGTGCCATGATGAACAGCAGTAGGAATAGGAGTATATAGAGTGTCAAATAACTGCTGACATAGGTGTCTTGACTGGGCAGCAGCAGCAGAAGCAGCAGTAGTATTAACAGTAGTAGTTGATACAGAGTCATATCACATGGGCAGGAGGTGCCATGATGAACAGCAGTAGGAATAGGAGTATATAGAGTGTCAAATAACTGCTGACATAGGTGTATTGACTGGGCAGCAGCAGCAGAAGCAGCAGTAGTATTAACAGTAGTAGTTGATACAGAGTCATATCACATGGGCAGGAGGTGCCATGATGAACAGCAGTAGGAATAGGAGTATATAGAGTGTCAAATAACTGCTGACATAGGTGTCTTGACTGGGCAGCAGCAGCAGAAGCAGCAGTAGTATTAACAGTAGTAGTTGATACAGAGTCATATCACATGGGCAGGAGGTGCCATGATGAACAGCAGTAGGAATAGGAGTATATAGAGTGTCAAATAACTGCTGACATAGGTGTCTTGACTGGGCAGCAGCAGCAGAAGCAGCAGTAGTATTAACAGTAGTAGTTGATACAGAGTCATATCACATGGGCAGGAGGTGCCATCATGAACAGCAGTAGGAATAGGAGTATATAGAGTGTCAAATAACTGCTGACATAGGTGTCTTGACTGGGCAGCAGCAGCAGCAGAAGCAGCAGCAGTAGTATTAACAGTAGTAGTTGATACAGAGTCATATCACATGGGCAGGAGGTGCCATGATGAACAGCAGTAGGAATAGGAGTATATAGAGTGTCAAATAACTGCTGACATAGGTGTCTTGACTGGGCAGCAGCAGCAGAAGCAGCAGTAGTATTAACAGTAGTAGTTGATACAGAGTCATATCACATGGGCAGGAGGTGCCATCATGAACAGCAGTAGGAATAGGAGTATATAGAGTGTCAAATAACTGCTGACATAGGTGTCTTGACTGGGCAGCAGCAGCAGAAGCAGCAGTAGTATTAACAGTAGTAGTTGATACAGAGTCATATCACATGGGCAGGAGGTGCCATGATGAACAGCAGTAGGAATAGGAGTATATAGAGTGTCAAATAACTGCTGACATAGGTGTCTTGACTGGGCAGCAGCAGCAGAAGCAGCAGTAGTATTAACAGTAGTAGTTGATACAGAGTCATATCACATGGGCAGGAGGTGCCATGATGAACAGCAGTAGGAATAGGAGTATATAGAGTGTCAAATAACTGCTGACATAGGTGTATTGACTGGGCAGCAGCAGCAGAAGCAGCAGTAGTATTAACAGTAGTAGTTGATACAGAGTCATATCACATGGGCAGGAGGTGCCATGATGAACAGCAGTAGGAATAGGAGTATATAGAGTGTCAAATAACTGCTGACATAGGTGTCTTGACTGGGCAGCAGCAGCAGAAGCAGCAGTAGTATTAACAGTAGTAGTTGATACAGAGTCATATCACATGGGCAGGAGGTGCCATGATGAACAGCAGTAGGAATAGGAGTATATAGAGTGTCAAATAACTGCTGACATAGGTGTATTGACTGGGCAGCAGCAGCAGAAGCAGCAGTAGTATTAACAGTAGTAGTTGATACAGAGTCATATCACATGGGCAGGAGGTGCCATGATGAACAGCAGTAGGAATAGGAGTATATAGAGTGTCAAATAACTGCTGACATAGGTGTCTTGACTGGGCAGCAGCAGCAGAAGCAGCAGTAGTATTAACAGTAGTAGTTGATACAGAGTCATATCACATGGGCAGGAGGTGCCATGATGAACAGCAGTAGGAATAGGAGTATATAGAGTGTCAAATAACTGCTGACATAGGTGTCTTGACTGGGCAGCAGCAGCAGAAGCAGCAGTAGTATTAACAGTAGTAGTTGATACAGAGTCATATCACATGGGCAGGAGGTGCCATCATGAACAGCAGTAGGAATAGGAGTATATAGAGTGTCAAATAACTGCTGACATAGGTGTCTTGACTGGGCAGCAGCAGCAGCAGAAGCAGCAGCAGTAGTATTAACAGTAGTAGTTGATACAGAGTCATATCACATGGGCAGGAGGTGCCATGATGAACAGCAGTAGGAATAGGAGTATATAGAGTGTCAAATAACTGCTGACATAGGTGTCTTGACTGGGCAGCAGCAGCAGAAGCAGCAGTAGTATTAACAGTAGTAGTTGATACAGAGTCATATCACATGGGCAGGAGGTGCCATCATGAACAGCAGTAGGAATAGGAGTATATAGAGTGTCAAATAACTGCTGACATAGGTGTCTTGACTGGGCAGCAGCAGCAGCAGAAGCAGCAGCAGTAGTATTAACAGTAGTAGTTGATACAGAGTCATATCACATGGGCAGGAGGTGCCATGATGAACAGCAGTAGGAATAGGAGTATATAGAGTGTCAAATAACTGCTGACATAGGTGTCTTGACTGGGCAGCAGCAGCAGAAGCAGCAGTAGTATTAACAGTAGTAGTTGATACAGAGTCATATGACATGGGCAGGAGGTGCCATCATGAACAGCAGTAGGAATAGGAGTATATAGAGTGTCAAATAACTGCTGACATAGGTGTCTTGACTGGGCAGCAGCAGCAGCAGAAGCAGCAGCAGTAGTATTAACAGTAGTAGTTGATACAGAGTCATATCACATGGGCAGGAGGTGCCATGATGAACAGCAGTAGGAATAGGAGTATATAGAGTGTCAAATAACTGCTGACATAGGTGTCTTGACTGGGCAGCAGCAGCAGAAGCAGCAGTAGTATTAACAGTAGTAGTTGATACAGAGTCATATCACATGGGCAGGAGGTGCCATCATGAACAGCAGTAGGAATAGGAGTATATAGAGTGTCAAATAACTGCTGACATAGGTGTCTTGACTGGGCAGCAGCAGCAGCAGAAGCAGCAGCAGTAGTATTAACAGTAGTAGTTGATACAGAGTCATATCACATGGGCAGGAGGTGCCATGATGAACAGCAGTAGGAATAGGAGTATATAGAGTGTCAAATAACTGCTGACATAGGTGTCTTGACTGGGCAGCAGCAGCAGAAGCAGCAGTAGTATTAACAGTAGTAGTTGATACAGAGTCATATCACATGGGCAGGAGGTGCCATCATGAACAGCAGTAGGAATAGGAGTATATAGAGTGTCAAATAACTGCTGACATAGGTGTCTTGACTGGGCAGCAGCAGCAGCAGAAGCAGCAGCAGTAGTATTAACAGTAGTAGTTGATACAGAGTCATATCACATGGGCAGGAGGTGCCATGATGAACAGCAGTAGGAATAGGAGTATATATAGTGTCAAATAACTGCTGACATAGGTGTCTTGACTGGGCAGCAGCAGCAGAAGCAGAAGCAGCAGTAGTAGTATTAACAGTAGTAGTTGATACAGAGTCATATCACATGGGCAGGAGGTGCCATGATGAACAGCAGTAGGAATAGGAGTATATAGAGTGTCAAATAACTGCTGACATAGGTGTCTTGACTGGGCAGCAGCAGCAGAAGCAGAAGCAGCAGTAGTAGTATTAACAGTAGTAGTTGATACAGAGTCATATCACATGGGCAGGAGGTGCCATGATGAACAGCAGTAGGAATAAGAGTATATAGAGTGTTAAACAACTGCTGACATAGGTGTATTGACTGGGCGGCAGCAGCAGCTGAAGCAGCAGTAGTAGTATTAACAGTAGTAGTTGATACAGAGTCATATCACATGGGCAGGAGTTGCCATGATGTACAGCAGTCTTAATAAGAGTATATAGGGTGTGAAATAACTGCTGACATAATTGTCTTGACTGATCCAAAGGAGTCATGGGAGAAAATCATGTGGTCAGATGAGACTATAATATAATTTTTTGATCATAATTTCACTAACCGTGTTCGGAGGAAGAATAATGATGAGTACCATGCCAAGAACGCCATCCCTAATGTGAAGCATGGGGGTGGTAGCATCATGCTTTGGTGGTGTTTTTCTGCACATGGGACAGGGTGACTGCACTGTATTAAGGAGAGGATGACCGGGGCCATGTATTGCAAGATTTTGGGCAACAACCTCCTTCCCTGAGTTAGAGCTTTTAAGATGGGTCGAGGCTGGGTCTTCCAACATGAGAATGACCCAAAGCACACAGCCAGGATAACCAAGGATTGGCTCTGTAAGGAGCATATCAAGGTTCTGGCGTGGCCTAGCCAGTCTCCAGACCTAAACCCAATAGAGAATCTTTGGAGGGAGCTCAAACTCCGTGTTTCTCAGCGATAGCCCAGAAACATGACTGATGTAGAGAAGATCTGTGTGGAGGAGTGGGCCAAAATCCCTCCTCCAGTGTGTGCAAAGTTGGTGTAAAACTACAAGAAATGTTTGACCGCTGTAATTGCAAAGAAAGCCTACTGTACCAAATATTAACATTGATTTTCTCTGATGTTGAAATAGTTATATTCAGCACTGTAAATACATCAGGTCCGGGGCTTCATCAGGGAATGCATGGCAAGGGACCCTTCAGCGCCCTGAACCGACGACGGGTGCCAGAAAGTCACCGCCGATCCAGGACTCATTCATCTTTATGAATGTGAGTCTGTCCACGGAGTCTGTGGACAGACGGGTCCTCTTGTCCGTGACCACCCCACCTGCCGCGCTGAATGTCCGCTCAGATAGTACGCTGGAGGGGGGGCAAGACAATAACTCCAGCGCATACTGAGCGAGCTCGCGGCAGGTGTCCAATCTGGCAACCCAGTACTCCATGGGGTCGTCGGTGCTCATACTGTCAGAAGCACCGACGGACGCCATGTAGTCTGCCACCATGTGGGCCAGCCGCTGGTGGTGACTGCTGCTGCTGCTGCTGGTGGTGGTACTGGGTCGCTCGGTTTGAAAGAACATCCTCATCTCTTCCATTAGGTCCCCTGCTCGGCTGCAGCTGGGTGCAGCCACCTGCTGGGTGAGATGAGGGGGGACAACTGGAGGCCGGGGAGTTGCCTGCTCCAACCGTCTGACAATGGCTGCCTGCAGTTCCTCCATCCGGTGCTGCCTCCGGCTGGCTGGGATGAACTGCTCCAGTTTCCCCTTGCACCTGGGATCCAAAAGGGTGGCCATCCAGAAATCATCCCTCGTCTTGATGGTCTTAACCCGGGGGTCCCTCCTGAGGCATCTCAGCATGTGGGCAGCCATGGGGAAGAGCACAGCCCGCTGTGACTCCTCAATGCTGGCCAGGTGAATGAGGTGCGACTCTTCATCCCTGAGGCGCTGCTGGTCAAACTCAGACATGCCCAACCCCCGGACTATCGGTGCCCCCAACACCGGCTCTCCCTCCTGACCAGGCCCTGACTCCGGGACGACACCAGCAACCACCTCCTCCTCCTCTTCATCATCATCCTCCTCCTCCTCCTCCTCCTCCTGGTCCTGGCCCTGGTCTCGGTGGAGCATTGCTGACTCCTCCTGCTCCACCAAGGCACTCTCCCCAGCCTCGAGCAGGCGATCTAGTGTCCTCTCCAGCATGAACAGTATTGGCAGCACGCTATTGAGGCCAATTTGCTCACTGCTGACCATCTTGGTCGCCTGCTCGAAGGAGGACAACACTTGGCAGACCTGGTTTATCTGCCCCCACTCCGCACAGGCGATGAAAGGGAGTTGTGGTGAAGCCCTCTCAGTGCCTAGTTCCATCAGGTACTCCCTCACCGCCCTTTGCTGCTCCCACAACCTCTTCAGCATGTGGAGGGTGGAGTTCCACCGCGTCACACTGTCCACAATCAGCCTGTGAAGGGGCAGATTGTACTTCCGCTGCAATTTGGACAGGGACGCGGTAGCGGTTGGGGAGCGCCTGAAGTGGCTGGCAATCCTACGCGCCTTTGCCACAATGTCACTCAACCCTGGATAAGTGCGCAGGAACTTCTGCACCACCAGGTTGAGGACATGTGCCAGACAGGGCACGTGCGTCAGACTGCCAGCATGGAGGGCGGCGAGTAGGTTGCTGCCGTTATCGCAGACAACCATACCTGGCTGGAGCCTTCGGGGTGTCAGCCACTTCTGGACCTGAGCTTGAAGTGCTTTCAGCACTTCTTCTGCAGTGTGTCTCCGGTCCCCTAAACTAACAAGCTGGAGCACGGCCTGACAGCGCACGTGCCCCACACTTGAGTAGCTACGGGGGCGCTTGCTGGGAGGCTCAGCAGCTGCGGAGACAGTGGCTTGAGGGAGACCAGCAGTTCTCCCCTGGACACCCCGGGGCGGCACCACAAGATCGGTTGCCGACGATCCCTCACCGACGCCTCGGAGGGAAACCCAATGGGCCGTGAAGCTGATGTAGCGTCCCTGCCCATGCCTGCTGGTCCAGCCATCCATTGTCAGATGAACCCTGTCGCTGACAGCGTGATCCAGCGACAGGGTTACATTCTGCACAATGTGCTGGTGTAGGGCAGGGACACCAGTCCTGGCAAAGAAATGGCGGCTGGGGACACGCCATTGGGGTTGGGCCTGCTCCAACATCTGCCTGAAGGGGTTGCTGTCAACTATGTTGAAGGGCAGCAGATGTTGGGCAATAACCCTTGCCAGGAGCCCATTGAGGGAACGCACACGTCGGTCTCCAGGGGGGAAGGGAGTGGTGCGGTCAAAGGCGTCTGAAATCGACGCCTGGCGCCGGACGGCAGTGCGGGACACAGACGTGGAGGGTGCTGTGGAAGTAGAGGTCTGGCTGCCGGTACCAGTACCTCTACTAGAGGGAGCGGGGGGGCATGACCTGCTGGAAACAGATGAAGATGTGGCAGGGGCTGCTGTACCCTGCTCACTTGTGGTGGTGGCGCTGCTACCACCACCACGCTTCATCTCGTCATACAACGCCCAGTGGTTTATCCTCAGGTGCTGGTTCAGGGCTGTGGTACCCACCCGAGCCAAACACTTCCCTCTCTTCACCCTCACTTTACAAATCCGGCAGATGGCCACGGTAGGGTTGTCTGCCACCAGGGTAAAGAAATTCCAGACAGGTGACTTCAGCACCGCCCTCCTGTCAGATGGGGTGACGCTTACTTGCACCTGCTGGGATTCGGTGCGCACAGGTGGAGCTGCCTGCTGCTGCTGCTGCTGCTGCTGCTGCTCCTCCTCCTGACACCTCCTGCTGCCATCACCAGTGGAGACCCTGACGATGGTCTCCCTGGTGGTGACCTGGCGCACCGTTTCACCAGGGTGCCTACCTTCCCCGTCGTCACTGACGTAGTGAGCCGACGCGTCAGATGGCAACCATGATGGGTCACCCTCTTCGCCCCCAGAGATGTCAGACCAAGGGCTGAGATGTGTTGGTCTGAGGGAACCACGTGACATGGAGCCTCTAGCCTGGCTCCGCTGTCCCCTCACCCACGCCTGGGTCTGACTAGGTGCTGCTGTTTCCTGCACCAAAACAGCAGCACCAGTTTGAAGGGATGTCTCTGGGATACTGCCAGCAGGTATCCCATCCTCCTCATCCATCCCTTCAAAAAGGTCCTGACCATCAGGACAGAGCTGGAGGTCTGCCTGATGCATGGCCTCCCCCAAGAGATCCCTATCACTGTCGCTGTCGAACAGTAAGATGCTGGACTCTTGGGGGCTGGGGGGGGGTAGTACAGGCAACGGTGTAATGGTGGTACTACTGTGAGTCGGGACCGACGACTCAGTGGCACTGCTGTGCCCCATGTAGTCCACCACTACTTGAGCCTGAGATGGCAATATCGGGCGGCTGCCCGATGGGAAGAACTCCCGGATCAGGCGTACTCCCCTTGCACCCGATCCTCTACCACTAGTAGGGGCACGAGAGGTACCCCGTGCTGGCAGCGATCCAGCACTGGGAGTAACTCCCCTACCCCTGCTGCCACGGCCACGGATGCCGCTCATTATTGCTGATATGTGTGTGGGGGGGGTAAACTTTATTGGGGGGGGAAAATGTGAACAAAATGTGTTTTTGTGTTTTTTTTACAAGACAGGCACGCAGACAAAGACGTACACAGACAGCTACTAAACTATAAGAAAAGTAGTACACCAGACAAGGACTACAAAATTAAAGAAAAAAAAAAAAGCACTAAACAAACACTAACTTTTTTTTTTTTTTTTTTTTTTAAACACAAAACACAGACACTAAACACACACTAAGCTAAGCTAGATGAAATAAATGTACACTAACAGTGTGTACACTTACTACACAAAATTTAACTAAACTGAACACAAAACTTAGCTTTTATAAAAGCTCTTTAGGGAAAACTAAACAAAATTTGAACTGAGATGCCTATCAAATATCACTGAACAGCGAACCTGCAAGATCTAACAGTAACACAAGATGAACAAAACTTAGCTTTTAGAAAAGCTCTTTTATAAAGCTCAGCAAAATGTGTTCTGAAATCTCTTGCAAATATAACTGAACAGGGAGGATTGCAGGATCAAACAGTAACACAAATGAAAAAAACAGCACAAAACAGCACAAAACGTAGCTTTGAAAAAAGCTCTTGGGTCTATTGCTTTGAAAAAAGCAGTTGATATACTGGAAAAGATCCACTGGAATCACTAAATAGCAATGCTGGTGATGATCTAAATCAATCAAGAACAAAGACACAGGAAACCAGGAACACAGAAACAGCCTCCACACTCTATAGCCAGCTTCTGAATCTGCAATGAAATGGTGCTGGGAGTGAGCTTATATAATGTCCATGCAGGCAGGTTCCTATTGGTTGCTAACCTGTGACGAGTGTGGAAGGAGAACTCTGATTGGCTCTGATGCAAAAGGGCGGAGCAAATAATCGCGCAATATTCCTATTGCCGAATATTCGCATTGCGAATATTCGGCAATATAAAATGATCGCTTCAGCTACTCGGCCCAATGGCTCTAATCATACCAGCAATGCTTTCAGACGTCTATGGAGATCACTAGGATGTGATCTGTTTTAAAAATGAAACTGTAAAAATCGCTCTGATGCGGAAGATCGGGGCGAGGAAAATAATCGCGCGATATTGCGTTTGCCGAATAATCGCATTGCGATCTTTCTGGAAAATTCAATGAACGCTTCAGCTACTCGGCCCAGGGTCTCTAATGATACCAGCAATGCTTTTAGACGTCGATGGAGATATCTAGGATGTGATCTGATTAAAAAAAAAAATTGTAAAAAATCGAATATTCGGAATTGCGAATATTCACCGCGAATTTCGAAATATAGCGCGATTTCTCGAATATGCTATATTCGAGTCGAATATTCGCAATGCGAATATTCGTGAGCAACACTAATAACGGTGTCATCTCATGCGGATGTTCTGTCCACATTCAAGGATTTCTATGCTGATGTGTATTCCTCTAAGGTTTCGCCCACGACGGAGGAGATTTCCTCCTTTTTGGATCAATGTCATCTCCCGCGTCTGTCGGCCGAGGATGTGGCCCAATTGAATGCGCCGCTCACGGCCGACGAGATGCTGGAAGCTTTGGCGCTCTCCTCTCCCGGTAAGTCTCCGGGCTCGGATGGCTTGCCGGCGGAGGTCTATGGGCGCTACTCGGATGGCCTGATACCTCTTTTGAAAGAGGTATTCGTAGACGCATTTGAGCAAGGCTCCCTGCCTCAATCTATGAATGAAGCCATTATAGTGCTGTTACTGAAGCCGGGTAAGGATGCCCAGTGGGCGGATTCTTATAGACCTATTTCGTTACTGACGACCGACGTTAAATTATTGGCTAGAGTGTTGGCCACAAGACTAGCTAAAGTTATAAATAAACTCATACACACTGATCAGTCGGGTTTCATCCCCTCCCGGTCTACGGCTATCAACATCAGGCGCCTTTGCCTCAACCTACAGATACCTGCTGACAATGAGGGACAGAGGGCGATCCTGTCATTAGACGCTGCCAAAGCCTTTGACAGCGTCGAATGGCCCTATCTGTGGGAGGTTCTGGATCAATTTGGGCTAGGCAACAATTTCATTAAGTGGGTACGCCTGCTGTATGCTGCCCCCACGGCCAGGCTTCGGGTGAATGGGGACCTAACGGACCCTTTTCCTTTGTATAGAGGCACAAGGCAGGGGTGTCCTTTATCGCCCCTGCTCTTTGCACTGGCCCTAGAACCGCTGGCGGCGTTAGTACGGTCCTCCCCTTCGATAGCTGGATTTCAGAGAGGCGAATGTATAGAGAAGATTTCACTCTACGCGGATGATACTCTATTGTATCTGGGAGATGTGGACACATCCCTCATGGCGGCTATGGAGTTGATTCAATGTTTTGGCTCCTTGTCGGGTTTTTCGATCAATTGGAGCAAATCCGTTCTTTTGCCTGTGGATGGCCGGATCGGATCTTTACCAATGGTTGCAGGGTCCCTACAGGTGGTTGAATCCTTCAAGTACTTGGGGGTTCAGTATCCAAAGACAAATGAGAGAGAAGATCACTGCTCAAGGTAGGTCTATTGTAGGGTCGTTTCACAAATATAGGACTCCAAGGGTGCAGGCAATGCACTAAGGCAAATATTGGTATAAAGATGAGGGATGGACAGCCGCACTCCAAACCAAACGGGTTGTCTTTATTCAAATCAACAGCAAGAACACAGCAGATCACAGCAATAGGAACAGGAGAATACCGACGTATCGCACTGGCTTCAGTGCTTATTCATGCCATGAATAAGCACTGAAGCCAGTGCGAAACGTTGGTATTCTCCTGTTCCTATTGCTGTGATCTGCTGTGTTCTTGCTGTTGATTTGAATAAAGACAACCCATTTGGTTTGGAGTGCGGCTGTCCATCCCTCATCTTTATACCAATACTTGGAGGTTCAGGTGTCAGTAAACCCACAGAAATATCTAGAAGAGAATCTACTACCCCTTTTTAAACGCTTGCAGTCGACTTGTAATACCTGGTGCAAACTTCCGTTGTCAGTGATAGGACGAATAAATTTAATTAAAATGGTGTGGGGCCCCCAACTCTTATACATTATGCATAACTCCCCTCAGTGGATACCCCGGCGGTGGTTTACCCGGATAGATTCCTTGTTTCGATCGTTAATCTGGAAAAAGAAAGTTGCCCGTATCCGTTTGACTACACTGCAATACTGCAAAGACCAAGGGGGAGCGGCTGTACCCAATCCCAAATTTTATTTTTTGGCCTCCCAAATGCAGCACTTGTGTGGTATGGGGCGGATTAACAACAGGGACTCCATTGACATGCTGTTGCGGGGTGGGTCCGGGAATGCGTCGGTTTTGGCGTGTCTGGAAGCTGGGTTTCCGCACCTACCACGGGCAGCACCTACGGTGGTCCTCCTTGGAAAGCTGTGGTCCATGGTTAAGTCGACTGTGGGCGTTTCGGGATTTCTTGTGGATACCCCTCTGTGGGATAATCTAAACTTGGCAGAAGTTTCCAGACTTGAGGGTTTCCTATCTTGGAAATCGGCGGGGATCCAAAATATTGCCCAGATTTATCATAATAACATACTTAAGTCATTTCAAGACCTACAAAATGAGTTTGATTTGCCTAGACACCAATTTTACAGATACTTCCAGCTCAGGCATGCTTTACAGGCCCAGGGTCGGATGTCTGTTCTCCGACTATCCAGTCATAGGCTGATAACAGATATTTTCTATGGTAAAGACAAAAAGGGCATGATATCTCATGTGTATTCCTCCCTTTTGTCGTCCATACAAAACTCAGAGACCTTACCATGTAGGAGAGGCTGGGCGGAGGACCTGGGGGACATTGACGGTGAGACATGGGAATCCTGTCTACAAGCGGGGCCTTTGACCTCAGTTTCACAATCGCATAGATTGTCTCACCTGTTTCTGTTGCACAGGGTCTACCGCACACCCATTCAGCTGTTCCGATGGGGCAGGAGGGACTCCTCTCTGTGTCCCAAACAATGCTTATTCACCTAATGTGGCGCTGTCCCAAGCTGCATCGGTTCTGGAGGAGTGTCACTGAGGTTGTTTCCTCAGTGTTCCAGGTTAGGGTCCCGTTGGACCCATTGATATGCATATTGGGTGCGGTGGACGAAGAGGTATACCCTCCACCAGTTAATATCGCAGTGATCAGGCTTCTATATCTAGCAAGGAAACAGATAGCTAGATTTTGGCTGTCCCCGCATGTTCCGACCAAAAAACAGTGGATCGACCAAGTGAACCTCATTATTGTGAGGGAACATTATACATATCAGCATAGAAATGCGCCCAAAGCGCCATCGTTACCCGTAGCCCCGACGACGACGAGGATTCCGGTCCGCCTCACCCCCAGCAGAAGCATTGGTGCGCTTAGCCGGGGGGGCGCCGGGTCCACATGGGGGCTCCTAACTGTGCGCTGGGCTCTGGCTGATGGGCTTGGAGAGTAACGCTCCGGGGCCCTGGACCTCCGAGCGCGTGGCGACCGCATGTCAGCCTCGTGCGACCCCCCCGATTCGTCCCGCAGCAGTCCACCGACCTGTGCCTCCAACCATCCGGGGTCCCAAGACGCAGCCGCCGCCCGTAGCCTGGCTAAAAGCCTATCAATGTCCGCCATAGCAATAAAAGACCAGGAGCAGAAAAAAAGAAAATCCTGCCTCCTTGGTCGTCCTTCCCGCACTTTGCTCCAGAGTCCACGCCTCCCCCTTTTATAATACCCCTCCCCTCTCTGCACACCATACCTTTTTCCTTTCCTCCAACCAGCTTCCTATCTTTTTTAACCCCTGCTTGTCCTACCTCCACCCAGTCATGCCCGGCCCTACGCTATTCTGCTTTGCTGTCTTTTTCACTCCGGGCCTCACTTCATTCTCATACTGACACAAAATGTATTCCTAGACAGACTTTGTGAATGGGCAAATAATTTATTCGAACACTCGAACATCGTTAGAGTCTATGGAACACGAACATGAAAAATCAAAAGTGCTCATTTTAAAGGTTAATATGCAAGTTATTGTCATAAAAAGTGTTTGGGGACCCGGGTCCTGTCCCAGGGGACAGGTATCAATGCAAAAAAAAACATTTTAAAATTGGCTGTTTTTTTCGGGACCGATTTTAATAATGCTTAGCCACTTAAGACCCGGACCAAAATGCAGCTAAAGCACCAGGCCCCTTTTTGCGATTCGGCACTGCGTCGCTTTAACTGACAATTGCGGGGTCGTGCGACATGACTCCCAAACAAAATTGGCGTCCTTTTTTTCCCACAAATAGAGCTTTCTTTTGGTGGTATTTGATCACCTCTGCGGTTTTTATTTTTTGCGCTATAAACAAAAATAGAGCGACAATTTTGAAAAAATGCTATATTTTTTACTTGTTGCTATAATAAATATCCCCCAAAAATATATAAAAAAATTATTTTTTTCCTCAGTTTAGGCCGATACGTATTCTTCTACCTATTTTTGATAAAAAAAATCACAATAAGCGTTTATCGATTGGTTTGCGCAAAATTTATAGCGTTTACAAAATAGGGGATAGTTTTATTGCATTTTTATTAAATGTTTTTTTTTACTACCAATGGCGGCGATCAGCCTTTTTTTGCGATTATGGCGGACACTTCGGACAATTTTGACACATTTTTGGGACCATTGTCATTTTTTAAGCAAAAAATGCATTTAAAATGCATTGTTTACTGTGAAAATGACAACTGCAGTTTGGGAGTTAACCACTAGGGGGCGCTGATGGGGTTATGTGTGACCTCATGTGTGTTTACAACTGTAGGGGGGTGTGGCTGTAGGTGTGACGTCATTGATTGTGATTCCCTATATAAGGGAACACACGATCGATGACAGCGCCACAGTGAAGAACGGGGAAGCTGTGTTTACACACAGCTCTCCCTGTTCTTCAGCTCCGGGGACCGATCGCGGGACTCCAGCGGCGATCGGGTCCGCGAGTCCCGCGGTCACGGAGCTTTGGACCGGGTCGCGAGTGCGCGCCGCGGGCCCAGCTGTGCCATTTTGCCGACGTATATCGGTGTTAGGCGGTCCTTAAGTGGTTAAAGTAAAACAATAAAAGTGAAATATTCCTTGAAATTTCGTACCTGTATAGGTATGTATAGTATGCATGTAAAGCCACGCATGTTTCCCGTGTTTAGAATTGTCCCTGCACAAAGTGTCATTTATGAAGGAAGAAAAAGCAATTTAAAATCGTGGCTATAAGGAATCCCGGGGTCCCCGGCAATACAGAGAAAAGTCATTGAAAAAAACGGCAGGGGTCCCCCCCCAGTACATTACCAGGCCCTTTTTTTTATGACTTTTATCTGTTTTGCCGGACCTACAATTCATTAATAGATGCAGTAGTTTTAAATGACTTTTTTTTCTTCAAAAATTACATTTTGCGCAGGGAACCAACATTTTTAAAAATGCATGGGGGTCCCCCCCAAATTCCATATCAGGCCCTTCAGGTCTGGTATGGATTTTAAGGGGAACGCCGCCTACGTCATTGGCTATTCCCCGGCAAGCAGGGAAAGCCGGGGCTTACCCTATGATCTGGCAGTTGACCCGCCCCCTCGTACGTCAGACCCCGCCCCCTCGTACGTCAGACCCCGCCTACATCATTGGCTATTCTCCGGAAAGCGGGGAAGTCCCGGGCTTTCCCAGTGATATGCGGGTGACCCCCTCTGATGTAATGCAGGTTTCCCGTTGCATCAGAGGGGGGTGGGGTCACCCGCACATCACTGGGAAAGCCCAGTTTTACTGCTTGCCTGGGGAATAGCCAATAACGTAGGCGGGGTTTGATGTACGGGGGGCGGGGTCACCCGTCAGATCATAGGGTAAGACCTGGCTTTCCCCGCTTGCTGGGGAATAGCCAATGACGTAGGCGGGTCTGACGTACGAGGGTGCGGGGTCACCCGTCAGATCATAGGGTAAGCCCCGGCTTTCCCCGCTTGCCGGGGAATAGCCAATGACGTAGGTGGGGAAAGCCGGGGCTTACCCTAGGATGTGATGGATGACCACGCCCCCTCGTACGTCATGGGGGTTTTGTGTGGAGTGGAGACTGGAGGAGACTGCAGCGCTGGACATCGGATCACCGCGGGACATAGAGAACAACGCTGGACAGACTGTATTACATCGCTGGAATGTTTTTTTTTTTTATTATTCTTTTATTTTTAATAAAGGACTTTCCCAACTGTGTCTGTGGTTTTTTTTTTTTTTTTTTTTTTTACACTTTCTTTGTGAAATGGAAGGGGTACAATGTACCCGTTACCAATTCACATGGGGAGGCCGGAATCTGGGGGTCCCCTTTGTTAAAGGGGGCTTCCAGATTCTGATAAGCCCCCCGCAGACCCCCACAACCACCGGGCAAGGGTTGTGGGGATGAGGCCCTTGTCCCCATCAACATGGAGACATCCTCCCCATGTTGATGGCATATGGCCTGGTACGGTTCAGGAGGGGGGGGCGCTCTCATCCCCCCTCTTTTCCTGCGGCCTGCCAGGTTGCATGCTCGGATAAGGGTCTGGTATGGATTTTTGGGGGGGACCCCACGCTATTTTTTTTTTATTTTGATGCGGGGTTCCCTTTAATAGCCATACCAGGCCTGATATGGAATTTGTGGGGGACCTCCACGCATTATTATTTTATTTTTTTCATTTTGGTTCCCTGCGCAAAATGTCATTTTTGAAGGAAAAAAAGTCATTTAAAATGACTGCATCTATTAATGAATTGTCGGTCCGTTAAAAGTCATAAAGAAAAAAGGCATGACCCAAAGGGTCAATGACCCAAAGGGCCTGGTAATGTACTGGGGGGGACCCCTGCCTTTTTTTTTTAAAGATATTTTTTTTAGGTTTTAGACAAACCAACAAACAGAAAAACATACAAAAGAAAAAACACCAGACAACCTGGTCATGAACGTCAGGCAATACACTCAAACATAGAAAAATAAACTGACATCAATGCAATATAAAGTAGGCACAGTGGTAAAAGGCTCAATAATAATACCGGGATATAGCAAAAGCGGAGGTCCAGACATTAGAGATCCGTGAGGCACGGCCCATCAATGGTCTAGTAAGAGTAGTACAATCAGTGCTGGGAGGGGGTTAGCGGACTAGCCAACCATCTACCCCAAATTTTGTGGAAGGTTTTGTTCCGTTTCCGGAGTTCAATAGTAAGTTTATACAGTGGGATAGCGTCATTAAAGCGGGGGGCTCACCCTAAAAACGAATTTCTAACATTAGAGCCAGCATACTAAGGACATTTACTTTCGGCAGGTAATTTTTTTTTTCTCCGTACATACCTTTATATTCTGATTTTGTCCAGGGCTTCCGCGTTCTGATGACTGTGGGATTGGGCGTTCCTATCCTTCGGTTAGATGATTGACGGCTTGTGAAACAGATCCCCTGACGCACAACGCGCATCACCAGATTTCCGGAAATAGCCGAGCTGCGAGTCGGCACTATACGGCGCCTGCGCCCGCCGTGTAGAGCTGACTGTGCAGGCGCCGTATAGTGCCGACTCGCAGCTCGGCTATTTCCGGAAATTTGGTGACGTGCGTTGTGCGACAGGGGACCTGTTTCACAAGCCGTCAATCATCTAACCGAAGGATTGGAACGCTTGCTGGGGAATAGCCAATGACATAGGCGGGGTCTGACGTACGAGGGTGCGGGGTCACCTGTCATATCATAGGGTAAGCCCCGCCTTTACCCACTTGCCAGGGAATAGCCAATAACGTAGGCGGGGTCTGATGTACGAGGGGGCGGGGTCACCCGTCAGATCATAGGGTAAGCCCCCCGGCTTTCCCCGCTTGCCGGGGAATAGCCAATGACGTAGGTGGGGAAAGCCGGGGCTTACCCTAGGATGTGATGGATGACCACGCCCCCTCGTACAACATGGGGGTTTTGTGTGGAGTGGAGACTGGAGGAGACTGCAGCGCTGGACATCAGATCACCACGGGACATAGAGAACAATGCTGGACAGACTGTATTACATCGCTGGAATGTTTTTTTTATTTTTTATTCTTTTATTTTTAAAAAAGGACTTTCCCAACTGTGTCTGTGTGTTTTTTTTTTTTTACACTTTCTTTGTGAAATGGAAGGGGTACAATGTACCTGTTACCAATTCACATGGGGAGGCCGGAATCTGGGGGTCCCCTTTGTTAAAGGGGGCTTATCAGAATCTGACCCCCACAACCACCGGGCAAGGGTTGTGGGGATGAGGCTCTTTTCCCCATCAACATGGGGACATCCTCCCCATGTTGAGGGCATGTGCTCTGGCGCTCTCGTTTTTTTTTTATTTTGATGCAGGGTTCCCTTTAATAGCCATACCAGGCCTGATATGGAATTTGGGGGGGACCTCCACGCATTATTTTTTTTTATTTTATTTTCATTCCCTGCGCAAAGTGTAATTTTTGAAGGAAAAAAAGTCATTTAAAACGACCGGTAAAAGTCATGATAAAAAACGGCAGGGTTTCCACTTAATATTCATACCAGACCCAAAGGGCCTGGTAATGTACTGGGGGGGACCCCTGCCTTTTTTTTTTTTAAAGATATTTTTATTAGGTTTTAGACAAACCAACAAACAGAAAAACATACAAAAGAAAAAACACCAGACAACCTGGTCATGAACGTCAGGCAATACACTCAAACATAGAAAAATAAACTGACATCAATGCAATATAAAGTAGGCACAGTGGTAAAAGGCTCAGGTATAATACCGGGATATAGCAAAAGCGGAGGTCCAGACATTAGAGATCCGTGAGGCACGGCCCATCAATGGTCAAGCAAGAGTAGTACAATCAGTGCTGGGAGAGGGTTAGCGGACTAGCCAACCATCTACCCCAAATTTTGTGGAAGCTTTTGTTCCATTTCCGGAGTTCAAAAGTACGTTTATACAGTGGGATAGCGTCATTAAAGCGGGGGGTTCACCCTAAAAACGAATTTCTAACATTAGAGCCAGCATACTAAGGACATTTACTTTCGGCAGGTAATTTTTTTTTTCTCCGTACATACCTTTATATTCTGATTTTGTCCAGGGCTTCCGCGTTCTGATGACTGCGTGACTTGAAGGGCACACAGACCTCTCTGAAATCCCTCTGGTTAAAACTTATTAAAGCGGGGTGTAACAGGATGACCCGTGACACCCAGAGACTTTGTGAGGATGGGGGATACTCCTGTGTCAGCGTCACTGATAACTCTTGTGACCCAACCAGTCAATAGTGACTCATCTCTCTGGATAGCCTAGTGACATGTTAAATGAGGCTGGCTCTTGAAAGGCCTTCCATTGTGTGAGGCTGTTGAGATGCTAACTAAGAATGCTTCTGTGGATTGAAACTAAGAGTCAGGCTGGCTCCTAGACCCTCTCATTATGTATACTGTTTATGTGTGGAATGTACTTGTTGGAGACGCAGCGTCTGGGGGATAATTAACTCGGAATATCATTATGTAAAAGAATGTGATTGAAGCCCCCCATGGTGTGATGAGGGGGGGACAGTTTGATTGTTCCTGTGCCTTGAAAACTGTATAAAATCTGAGAAGAAACCATTAAAAGTTAGTTCATATTTTGACGCAGTAACAGAGCTTGTCAGTCTCATTATTGAGGCAATTCTTATGGAATGGATCGGGTCTGCCTGTTGATTGGAGTGTCGATAAGCTGTCTTGGATGGGATGGAAGGTCGTAAACGGTGGTGACCATTACAATTGGTGGCTAGCAGCGAGATAATTCCATCGCTTAAAGGACGGCTACAAGGACACGGGACAATGGAGACGCTGTATGAACGGCTGAAGCTCTCTTCCCTCAAGGACTTACTGGAGAGCCGGGGCAGATTGGCCTGCAATCGCAAGAGAAGGGACATTATTACAGAGCTTGTCCAAATGGATAGAGCTGAAAGGCCCAGCATAACAGACAGGACACCCGATGAAGAGTTTTTTGACCGGGCTGTTAGACGTGGACTGGCACAGTATGGACCTAATCCTCCACCGGAGATCATAGACCGGGTTATAGCGGCTGTGGATGCCACTTGGCTACAGCATGAGGTGCTGCAGCAGCAGAAGTCACAGCAGCACCAACTGAAGAGAGGGGAGAGGTACAGATGCCAGTCACCATGAAAGTGGAGTTCCAGGGAGCCGGGGCAATTACCCCTCTCCCCAGCAACAAGCTGTGGTGGTAAAGCATTTACTCCCAGCTGAATTGCTGGCGGCAGGGCAGGATGCTACTGGCTGCTGCACACAACTGCAGCTTGAGCTGACATCGGGGGATGGGACTGTGGTCTCCCCTCAAAGCGACCCAGCAGAAGGGCTGGAAACGGAGCAGAGTGCCACAAGTCTCTGCTCTCAACTAGCAGGAGAGGGAGTTCCTGTGGGAGTGGATGGGACTGTGGTCTCCACTCAAAGTGACCCAGCAGAAGAGCTGGCAACAGAGCAGAGTGCCACAAGCCTCTGCTCTCACCTAGCAGGAGAGGGAGTTCCTGGGGCAGTGGATGGGACTGTGGTCTCCGCTGACACAACCCCAGAAAATGGTGCGTCACCGAGACAGGAGGATGTCGGCTTGGCTTTGCAAGCATCGGGGGATTTTCTCCTACCAGTGGATGGGACTTCAGTCTCCACTGGTATACCCCAAGGATGGGGGCCAGTTGGCCCAGATCCCCAACCACATGATGGACTGAGCCCAGTCACCTTGTCTTCTCTCCAGCGGCTGAAAGGACTCCAGGGAGAAGGGCCAGTCCAGGCCTCTCCCCAGCGGCAGGCAGGTTCTCTGAGAGAGACAGAGGTTGGCAGGGTGAGTAATGCTCTGTTTGGAGCAATTTATTTGGGGTACGGTATGGATACCAGCATTGGAGGACTGGATCTATTGACTGACTTCGGAGTCAATCCGTTCGGGGTCTCCTCCTGTGTCAGTCTCCCACCGAAAGGGGAGAGATGTAACAGGATGACCCGTGACACCCAGAGACTTTTTGAGGATGGGGGATACTCCTGTGTCAGCGTCACTGATAACTCTTGGGTCTGAGTCCACCCTGTGCCCTTTGGGCATGGGGTGGCAAGTGAATCATAATTCATGTATTACATGAGATGGGACATTAATAATAGTTCATATTGCAGGATCTTGAGAGATTGCAAGTTGTTGGTTAATTGTGACCCAACCAGTCAATAGTGACTCATCTCTCTGGATAGCCTAGTGACATGTTAAATGAGGCTGGCTCTCGAAAGGCCTTCCATTGTGTGAGGCTGTTGAGATGCTAACTAAGACTGCTTCTGTGGATTGAAACTAAGAGTCAGGCTGGCTCCTAGACCCTCTCATTATGTATACTGTTTATGTGTGGAATGTACTTGTTGGAGACGCAGCGTCTGGGGGATAATTAACTCGGAATATCATTATGTAAAAGAATGTGATTGAAGCCCCCCATGGTGTGATGAGGGGGGGACAGTTTGATTGTTCCTGTGCCTTGAAAACTGTATAAAATCTGAGAAGAAACCATTAAAAGTTAGTTCATATTTTGACGCAGTAACAGAGCTTGTCAGTCTCATTATTGAGGCAATTCTTATGGAATGGATCGGGTCTGCCTGTTGATTGGAGTGTCGATAAGCTGTCTTGGATGGGATGGAAGGTCGTAAACGGTGGTGACCGTTACAATTGGTGGCTAGCAGCGAGATAATTCCATCGCTTAAAGGACGGCTACAAGGACACGGGACAATGGAGACGCTGTATGAACGGCTGAAGCTCTCTTCCCTCAAGGACTTACTGGAGAGCCGGGGCAGATTGGCCTGCAATCGCAAGAGAAGGGACATTATTACAGAGCTTGTCCAAATGGATAGAGCTGAAAGGCCCAGCATAACAGACAGGACACCCGATGAAGAGTTTTTTGACCGGGCTGTTAGACGTGGACTGGCACAGTATGGACCTAATCCTCCACCGGAGATCATAGACCGGGTTATAGCGGCTGTGGATGCCACTTGGCTACAGCATGAGGTGCTGCAGCAGCAGAAGTCACAGCAGCACCAACTGAAGAGAGGGGAGAGGTACAGATGCCAGTCACCATGAAAGTGGAGTTCCAGGGAGCCGGGGCAATTACCCCTCTCCCCAGCAACAAGCTGTGGTGGTAAAGCATTTACTCCCAGCTGAATTGCTGGCGGCAGGGCAGGATGCTACTGGCTGCTGCACACAACTGCAGCTTGAGCTGACATCGGGGGATGGGACTGTGGTCTCCCCTCAAAGCGACCCAGCAGAAGGGCTGGAAACGGAGCAGAGTGCCACAAGTCTCTGCTCTCAACTAGCAGGAGAGGGAGTTCCTGTGGGAGTGGATGGGACTGTGGTCTCCACTCAAAGTGACCCAGCAGAAGAGCTGGCAACAGAGCAGAGTGCCACAAGCCTCTGCTCTCACCTAGCAGGAGAGGGAGTTCCTGGGGCAGTGGATGGGACTGTGGTCTCCGCTGACACAACCCCAGAAAATGGTGCGTCACCGAGACAGGAGGATGTCGGCTTGGCTTTGCAAGCATCGGGGGATTTTCACCTACCAGTGGATGGGACTTCAGTCTCCACTGGTATACCCCAAGGATGGGGGCCAGTTGGCCCAGATCCCCAACCACATGATGGACTGAGACTTGCTGCTCACCTGCTGTTTATTTCGGCAGGTGGGCTACCATACGGGTTTCAGTGTAACTCCCCCAATTTAAGTTTGAGACTACATTCATATTTACATAATTATGCAATTTTGCTCACCTTTGCACTGTCCATACTTTGCATATCTCATTCACGAACAGGCGGGTCACCATATGGCTCTTGGTAATAATTTTTATCAAGACACCATAAATTAATATATGGGTTCTCGTGTGGCCTGTTAATATACAGGGTACGAGGGCTCTACGGGGGTTTTGGGAGGGGGGGGGTTTTTGTCGGGTGAACATGCAGGTTATGCATTAAACATTATTTTTAATCAGGCATTAGCGGTTGGATTGATGCCATATCTGGAGGTGATAACATATACAAGTCTTCTTCTACTGTAATTGGAGACACATTACACAGCTTCACCTTCACCAATATTATTAGTGCATCCTGCATCATTTTTCATCTACCTCTCATAATATATCCCCCCCCCACCCCTAGGTTCAATTAGCGCTTCATTATGAAGCATACACATTTCTATACAATCTATGTTACACATCCCATATTCATATGGGTATTGTATTCGTCCCTCATTATACATATACTATATAAAAACCTATTTTAGATATACCTATTCGCAATTTTGCGTTTTTATACCTCTTTAATCTTTGTTTCCTTTTTCTTTATTTTTCCCCTGGGTTTTAGGAGCAGTACGCTATACTGGTTTCATTGTATGGCTGATGAGGTACCATTATAGACAGTTTGACTTATGTCGACCCTTGTCCCTTGTCATATATAACCAGGTGCCACACCATTGCACAGGTTCTCGGGCTTTTTGCGCACTTGTTTATTTATCTGTTTGAATTTCTTTTCTATTCATGTGCTAGCCCCGTTCCTTATAAGATCCAATTGATTGTCCGGTTCGGTATAATAATCTTTTTATTTTTATTTTTAATATCGATGATTGACACCGGACTTTCATGCAGGATCATATGCATACTTGCTTGTATTCTTATTTACATTTGCCCTTGCGACTATTATGTCTTTTTAACGTATAGAGATGTCTATTCACACTCTTTACTTGTGCGAGGTCACTCACACAGTTCCTTAACTGGATAATAAATAAAAAAATATATATATAAAAAAAATAAAAAAAAAAAAAAAAAAAAAAAAAACAACACTTATATGTATATGGTCGCTGGTCTGCTCTTTCAGAGCATAACCAGCTTCTTTATTATGTATACTCTTACATTCATGTATTAGACCTCTGAATGGATAAATATTTAGACAGATCGATTGCACATTACCACACTTGACCTCAGACTTTTGCACTAGATCATCATCTACCTAATGGTAAAATAACCGTTACCATGTTCATCACGATCACATTTATTGGGTAAGGCACCTTAACAGATGTTGTCATTACCTGCATGATGTTCATGCACATCATATCCATATGATTTTGTTTTCACTGACTCATTCATTATAAGGTCTTACTCACTATTGAACTTTAACTTAATGTCCATTCATGTAGCGATTCTCCCATCAATTTATTATTTGATTTTGCTATTTCACAGTTTATTCCCTAAAATAGGTCTATTTTGGCTTCACTAATTAATTTATTCCAATAACTTATGCATTTTTGAGTCACTAAATGACCACGGATCAGAGCGCTTCTATATATATATATATATGTACATGTATACACATAATAGAGAATTTTTTTTTTTATTATTATAATTATTTCTTATTTTTTAAGTGAGACTATACCTATACATATATGTTGTGGTCTGATTTTGAGAAACTTTATAAGTAATTTTATGGGTATTTCTATTTTTATATATTTGTTTATCTTCATTGTCATTTCATTTTGATTTTCATTTATACACAGGTTTTTCACAAATCAATATGTGTTTTTCACGCTTTCTCCCTTTTTTACAAAGGGACACACTTGAGGGAGGTTTAACCCATATTTCAGCTGTTTAAAGTGCCGTTTGATTTACTGCTTGATTAACTTAATTGATTCCTCCCTGCTGTAGGCAGGGCTTTTCATCACATGATTGTATGTTTTGTGTATATATTTCATTTGTAGTGTGAACCTTGCTAGCCATGACTAAGCACTGACGCCAGTGCGAAACGTTGGCCATACTGATTTTTGTGGGCTTGCAGTGACTGTATGCACAGTTGAAAATAAAGACATCTCTTTTAAAGAAAATTTTGGAGTGCGGCTGTCCAGCTTTTGTTCTTTTGTTTTTTTGCTATTACCGCATTGCCAGCACCCTGGTGGTTCAACAACCCCTGATCATCACGAGGCTCACCTGGAGCGGTGAGAATCCTGTCTGTGTGTCTACTCTGGATTGTGCATCCTTGTTCACCAGCTCGGGAGCCTCTGTCAACGGGAACCTAGTGTTGACACTTTGGAACCACCAGTCTCTTCATGGAACACAGTGCACCTTCAAATGCAGCCACAGATTCGGTTTTTAGCAGAACCCTTCAACCCTCGGCCGAGAACCCGTTCCGATTGGGAACCTACACTGCCTCGGCACCCAGCCAGGATAATGGGGCTTCACTTTTGGCCATGTTCCGACTATTGGAACAATCTATGGCAAAAGAAATTAAGCTGTATTGGGACACTCACTTCCTTTCCAACTACATCACGATGCAGCAAATCCCCCGGGGACTACGAATTAAAAAATTCCCCACCACCATATTATCCAATGAGACATTACAACAAGAGTGGACGGATACCCTTAACACCTGCTCTTTTGCCTTAATGAGCATTCTCATCAAATCCAATCTTGAGCAAGTTAGCTCATTGCAAACCGAAATGTCAGCGGTTCAAAAAGATCTTACCATGCTGCAAACACATCCAGATTTTGCCGATTTGGACAGCAAATTAAATAAAAGATTGGATAAACTTGAGAAATTCGTCATCGACACAAAAAGGGGCAAGCAACTGAGAGACCGTGCCGACTACGAGAGCAATAAAGTTTATATACGCACGCATGTTCCTTTTCAGTCCAGACGCCCTCGCAAGAATAGAGCAAAGAAGGTGAGCTTTTCCGACATCGAGCACAATGTCGCATATGACACTTTGGTTACATCCGGATCCGAATCATCTCCGGACCGTCCCGCACTAACACCAAGTCCGTTGTCGGACGATGATATACAACCCAATGGACACCCTCACGGAACCAAGGACACAAAGAAGCGAAAACCCATCATAAAAAGACAAGAAGGGGAGGCAAGAGATCCAAAGGCTACACGCACCCCATGCGCTTTACGGGGAAACAGAAGGAAATAACCAACAACGTTATCAACATCTCTAAAAGAGACTTAAACCCAGATGAACTCCATCTACTATCGAAAGGCTTGAACTTTTGTCCGTCCAACCATTTTAACTTGTTTGGTACCATATTGGACGTTAATAGATTTGCAAGAAAATTAACCCTTAAGAAACATTTTTTCAAGCCACCTATAGACGAAGTCAGTTCATCAGGAAGCAGCTTGGAGCTGGGTGAGTTGGTCTCTTCTCCTATTCTGTTTAAGGATGTTTGTGGTCTTCAAGACCTAACTGATTTACTCATTGAATCGGACCCCTGCCCCGTGGATCCTGTGGATGATTTGATTTCTATACCTTTCAAATTACAATCTCGATTCTATCCACTAGGGTCCAGGGGCAGTGAACTCGATCTATATCAGAAGTTAGTGGAGAGAGACCTGACTCATCTGGCTCACAGCTGCCTTAATGTCCCACACTCCTCCAACTTAACACAGCTCGAGAAAAAGGCTTTGATGTCCTTGAGCTCTGATAAGGATGTAGTGATCCGAAATGCGGATAAGGGGGGGGGCGGTGGTTGTCATGGACTCTTGCCTTTATAGATCAGAAGCCATCCGACAATTATCTGACACATCCACTTACACATGTCTCAAAAGTAATCCCACTATGGAGTTTACAAAAGACTTGGTTTCTCTTCTAGACAGGGGGGTAGCCGCAGGCATTTTTTCTGAAGCTGATAGTAAAATGTTTATCCCAGCATATCCCATAATGCCGGTCTTCCACCATCTGCCAAAAATCCACAAGGGACTAGTTCCCTTAACTGGTAGACCGATTGTGGCAGGCATCGGGTCGCTCAACGAGCGCCTCGGTGAGTGGGTGGATGGCCGGCTGCAGCCACTTGTGTCTGTTCTTCCTGGTTACCTAAGAGACACCAAACATCTTTTGTGCAAATTGTCGGGGGTTCCATGGCAACATGGTTACAGATGGATGAGTTACGATGTATGCAGTCTCTACTCTAGCATCCCGCATGATCTAGGTTTACAGGCAGTATCTCACTTTTTGAAAGAGTCGGGTCACTATTCATTAGTCTTACAGGAGTTCATTGTTTTGGCTCTTAAATATTTGTTAACGCACAATTTCTTTATGTTCGACGGGGTCTTCTACCTCCAGAGGTGCGGGGCTTCCATGGGGGCTAAGTTCTCACCTTCCCTGGCCAATTTGTACATGGGATGGTGGGAAAAGTCCCGCATCTTTGGGGGTACCAGCCCCCGTCGTTCAGATACAGTCATCTACTGTCGCTACATCGACGATCTGCTCCTCGTCATTTCCGACGAGTCTGCAGATCTAGATGAGTGGCTAGTTTATCTCAATGACAATGAGCTCAATCTTCGGTTTACAGGTAACCTACAACCTACTACCATTGAATTCTTAGATCTAAAACTCACTGGGGCTGATGGTATTATTTCCACAAGTTTATTCAGAAAGAGTACTGCAGGTAATGCTCTGCTACGAGCTGACTCATCTCACCCTCCGCATACTATTAATAGTATCCCCTATGGGCAGTTCCTTCGCCTGAAAAGACTTTGCACCTCACCTGTGGATTTTACGAGTGAAGCTCTTGAAATGGCTCATAGGTTTAAAGACAGGGGATACTCTGCCACTGTGGTCAACAATGCCCTTCGTAGGGTTAATGCCATTCCAAGAGACTCACTTTTGGACAACAGGAGATCTAGATCTAGATCTCCCAACTCCATGAACAATGAGCCAGCTCCGATCTTTTCTACCTCTTACAGTATGGAATTTTACAAAATTAAGCAGATCATTATCAAATATTTGCCTGTACTGTATAGTGATGCGTCTTACACATCCATTCTGTCGAAGGGTATTAAGACGGTCAGTCGTCGAGCCCCCACATTGGGGGGGGTTCTCTCACCTAGTCTCTTTGAGTCCAAACCCACTTCTTCAACTTGGTTGGACTTTGTGGGCACCTTCAAGTGCGGCACCAATGGGTGCAGATACTGCCCCCTAATGGGAGCTGGTAAAGTTATACGGTCATGCTCCAGTGGCAGAAATTTTTACATTAAGCAATACATAAACTGCAACACTAAGTTTGTGGTTTATGTAATTACTTGCAACATCTGCAATGTCCAATATGTTGGTAGGACCATTAGAAGACTACGTGACAGACTCAGTGACCATCTGTACGACATTGACAAAAATCACAATACCAATGTAGCCAGGCACTGGAACAACGTACATGACAAAAACATTTCCAGCCTGTCCATACAGGGTATTGAGAGGATTGTGTGTCCGGTTAGAGGGGGGGACAGATTCAAACTTCTTTGTAAACGGGAGGTATATTGGATATTTCACCTCAATTCTAGACAGCCTTGGGGCCTCAACTTTGATTGGGATGTTTCCCATTTCCATGATTGAGAGTAACATCTCTCTCCCCCCCCCTCCCCTCTGCTTGGCATACTCACTGTTTTTGTCCTCTTTTTCTAATGTATTTATCATCACACGTACATAACCATGTTCCCACACCCAATATTACACTTGTCATCTTGTGGGAACACAAAGTGTCTTTTTTGATTTGTTGAGGCTCTATTACTTGTTCCTATGGTTTACACCCAAGTTGTTAATGGTAAACTCATTTACATTACCCACTTGCTGCTCACCTGCTGTTTATTTCGGCAGGTGGGCTACCATACGGGTTTCAGTGTAACTCCCCCAATTTAAGTTTGAGACTACATTCATATTTACATAATTATGCAATTTTGCTCACCTTTGCACTGTCCATACTTTGCATATCTCATTCACGAACAGGCGGGTCACCATATGGCTCTTGGTAATAATTTTTATCAAGACACCATAAATTAATATATGGGTTCTCGTGTGGCCTGTTAATATACAGGGTACGAGGGCTCTACGGGGGTTTTGGGGGGGGGGGGGTTTTTGTCGGGTGAACATGCAGGTTATGCATTAAACATTATTTTTAATCAGGCATTAGCGGTTGGATTGATGCCATATCTGGAGGTGATAACATATACAAGTCTTCTTCTACTGTAATTGGAGACACATTACACAGCTTCACCTTCACCAATATTATTAGTGCATCCTGCATCATTTTTCATCTACCTCTCATAATATATCCCCCCCCCACCCCTAGGTTCAATTAGCGCTTCATTATGAAGCATACACATTTCTATACAATCTATGTTACACATCCCATATTCATATGGGTATTGTATTCGTCCCTCATTATACATATACTATATAAAAACCTATTTTAGATATACCTATTCGCAATTTTGCGTTTTTATACCTCTTTAATCTTTGTTTCCTTTTTCTTTATTTTTCCCCTGGGTTTTAGGAGCAGTACGCTATACTGGTTTCATTGTATGGCTGATGAGGTACCATTATAGACAGTTTGACTTATGTCGACCCTTGTCCCTTGTCATATATAACCAGGTGCCACACCATTGCACAGGTTCTCGGGCTTTTTGCGCACTTGTTTATTTATCTGTTTGAATTTCTTTTCTATTCATGTGCTAGCCCCGTTCCTTATAAGATCCAATTGATTGTCCGGTTCGGTATAATAATCTTTTTATTTTTATTTTTAATATCGATGATTGACACCGGACTTTCATGCAGGATCATATGCATACTTGCTTGTATTCTTATTTACATTTGCCCTTGCGACTATTATGTCTTTTTAACGTATAGAGATGTCTATTCACACTCTTTACTTGTGCGAGGTCACTCACACAGTTCCTTAACTGGATAATAAATAAAAAAATATATATATAAAAAAAAAAAAAAAAAAAAAAAAAAATAAAAAAAAACAACACTTATATGTATATGGTCGCTGGTCTGCTCTTTCAGAGCATAACCAGCTTCTTTATTATGTATACTCTTACATTCATGTATTAGACCTCTGAATGGATAAATATTTAGACAGATCGATTGCACATTACCACACTTGACCTCAGACTTTTGCACTAGATCATCATCTACCTAATGGTAAAATAACCGTTACCATGTTCATCACGATCACATTTATTGGGTAAGGCACCTTAACAGATGTTGTCATTACCTGCATGATGTTCATGCACATCATATCCATATGATTTTGTTTTCACTGACTCATTCATTATAAGGTCTTACTCACTATTGAACTTTAACTTAATGTCCATTCATGTAGCGATTCTCCCATCAATTTATTATTTGATTTTGCTATTTCACAGTTTATTCCCTAAAATAGGTCTATTTTGGCTTCACTAATTAATTTATTCCAATAACTTATGCATTTTTGAGTCACTAAATGACCACGGATCAGAGCGCTTCTATATATATATATATATGTACATGTATACACATAATAGAGAATTTTTTTATTATTATAATTATTTCTTATTTTTTAAGTGAGACTATACCTATACATATATGTTGTGGTCTGATTTTGAGAAACTTTATAAGTAATTTTATGGGTATTTCTATTTTTATATATTTGTTTATCTTCATTGTCATTTCATTTTGATTTTCATTTATACACAGGTTTTTCACAAATCAATATGTGTTTTTCACGCTTTCTCCCTTTTTTACAAAGGGACACACTTGAGGGAGGTTTAACCCATATTTCAGCTGTTTAAAGTGCCGTTTGATTTACTGCTTGATTAACTTAATTGATTCCTCCCTGCTGTAGGCAGGGCTTTTCATCACATGATTGTATGTTTTGTGTATATATTTCATTTGTAGTGTGAACCTTGCTAGCCATGACTAAGCACTGACGCCAGTGCGAAACGTTGGCCATACTGATTTTTGTGGGCTTGCAGTGACTGTATGCACAGTTGAAAATAAAGACATCTCTTTTAAAGAAAATTTTGGAGTGCGGCTGTCCAGCTTTTGTTCTTTTGTTTTTTTGCTATGGACTGAGCCCAGTCACCTTGTCTTCTCTCCAGCGGCTGAAAGGACTCCAGGGAGAAGGGCCAGTCCAGGCCTCTCCCCAGCGGCAGGCAGGTTCTCTGAGAGAGACAGAGGTTGGCAGGGTGAGTAATGCTCTGTTTGGAGCAATTTATTTGGGGTACGGTATGGATACCAGCATTGGAGGACTGGATCTACTGACTGACTTCGGAGTCAATCCGTTCGGGGTCTCCTCCTGTGTCAGTCTCCCACCGAAAGGGGAGAGATGTAACAGGATGACCCGTGACACCCAGAGACTTTTTGAGGATGGGGGATACTCCTGTGTCAGCGTCACTGATAACTCTTGGGTCTGAGTCCACCCTGTGCCCTTTGGGCATGGGGTGGCAAGTGAATCATAATTCATGTATTACATGAGATGGGACATTAATAATAGTTCATATTGCAGGATCTTGAGAGATTGCAAGTTGTTGGTTAATTGTGACCCAACCAGTCAATAGTGACTCATCTCTCTGGATAGCCTAGTGACATGTTAAATGAGGCTGGCTCTTGAAAGGCCTTCCATTGTGTGAGGCTGTTGAGATGCTAACTAAGACTGCTTCTGTGGATTGAAACTAAGAGTCAGGCTGGCTCCTAGACCCTCTCATTATGTATACTGTTTATGTGTGGAATGTACTTGTTGGAGACGCAGCGTCTGGGGGATAATTAACTCGGAATATCATTATGTAAAAGAATGTGATTGAAGCCCCCCATGGTGTGATGAGGGGGGGACAGTTTGATTGTTCCTGTGCCTTGAAAACTGTATAAAATCTGAGAAGAAACCATTAAAAGTTAGTTCATATTTTGACGCAGTAACAGAGCTTGTCAGTCTCATTATTGAGGCAATTCTTATGGAATGGATCGGGTCTGCCTGTTGATTGGAGTGTCGATAAGCTGTCTTGGATGGGATGGAAGGTCGTAAACGGTGGTGACCGTTACAATTGGTGGCTAGCAGCGAGATAATTCCATCGCTTAAAGGACGGCTACAAGGACACGGGACAATGGAGACGCTGTATGAACGGCTGAAGCTCTCTTCCCTCAAGGACTTACTGGAGAGCCGGGGCAGATTGGCCTGCAATCGCAAGAGAAGGGACATTATTACAGAGCTTGTCCAAATGGATAGAGCTGAAAGGCCCAGCATAACAGACAGGACACCCGATGAAGAGTTTTTTGACCGGGCTGTTAGACGTGGACTGGCACAGTATGGACCTAATCCTCCACCGGAGATCATAGACCGGGTTATAGCGGCTGTGGATGCCACTTGGCTACAGCATGAGGTGCTGCAGCAGCAGAAGTCACAGCAGCACCAACTGAAGAGAGGGGAGAGGTACAGATGCCAGTCACCATGAAAGTGGAGTTCCAGGGAGCCGGGGCAATTACCCCTCTCCCCAGCAACAAGCTGTGGTGGTAAAGCATTTACTCCCAGCTGAATTGCTGGCGGCAGGGCAGGATGCTACTGGCTGCTGCACACAACTGCAGCTTGAGCTGACATCGGGGGATGGGACTGTGGTCTCCCCTCAAAGCGACCCAGCAGAAGGGCTGGAAACGGAGCAGAGTGCCACAAGTCTCTGCTCTCAACTAGCAGGAGAGGGAGTTCCTGTGGGAGTGGATGGGACTGTGGTCTCCACTCAAAGTGACCCAGCAGAAGAGCTGGCAACAGAGCAGAGTGCCACAAGCCTCTGCTCTCACCTAGCAGGAGAGGGAGTTCCTGGGGCAGTGGATGGGACTGTGGTCTCCGCTGACACAACCCCAGAAAATGGTGCGTCACCGAGACAGGAGGATGTCGGCTTGGCTTTGCAAGCATCGGGGGATTTTCACCTACCAGTGGATGGGACTTCAGTCTCCACTGGTATACCCCAAGGATGGGGGCCAGTTGGCCCAGATCCCCAACCACATGATGGACTGAGCCCAGTCACCTTGTCTTCTCTCCAGCGGCTGAAAGGACTCCAGGGAGAAGGGCCAGTCCAGGCCTCTCCCCAGCGGCAGGCAGGTTCTCTGAGAGAGACAGAGGTTGGCAGGGTGAGTAATGCTCTGTTTGGAGCAATTTATTTGGGGTACGGTATGGATACCAGCATTGGAGGACTGGATCTACTGACTGACTTCGGAGTCAATCCGTTCGGGGTCTCCTCCTGTGTCAGTCTCCCACCGAAAGGGGAGAGATGTAACAGGATGACCCGTGACACCCAGAGACTTTTTGAGGATGGGGGATACTCCTGTGTCAGCGTCACTGATAACTCTTGGGTCTGAGTCCACCCTGTGCCCTTTGGGCATGGGGTGGCAAGTGAATCATAATTCATGTATTACATGAGATGGGACATTAATAATAGTTCATATTGCAGGATCTTGAGAGATTGCAAGTTGTTGGTTAATTGTGACCCAACCAGTCAATAGTGACTCATCTCTCTGGATAGCCTAGTGACATGTTAAATGAGGCTGGCTCTTGAAAGGCCTTCCATTGTGTGAGGCTGTTGAGATGCTAACTAAGACTGCTTCTGTGGATTGAAACTAAGAGTCAGGCTGGCTCCTAGACCCTCTCATTATGTATACTGTTTATTTGTGGAATGTACTTGTCGGAGACGCAACGTCTGGGGGATAATTAACTCTGAATATCATTATGTAAAAGAATGTGATTGAAGCCCCCCATGGTGTGATGAGGGGGGGACAGTTTGATTGTTCCTGTGCCTTGAAAACTGTATAAAATCTGAGGAGAAACCATTAAAAGTGAGTTCATATTTTGACGCTTGTCAGTCTCGTTATTGAGGGAATTCTTATGGAATGGATCGGGTCTGCCTGTTGGTTGGAGTGTCGATAAGCTGTCGTAGTTGATGGAAGGTCGTAAACGGTGGTGACCGTTACAATTTGTTTTTAACATTACATCTAGCATACTAAGCATACTAAGGACATTTACTTTCGGCAGATCATTTTTTTTCCCTCCATACATACCTTTTATATTCTGATTTTGTCCAGGGCTTCCGGGTTCCGATGACTGCGGGACTGGGCGTTCCTATCCATCGGTTAGATGATTGACGGCTTGTGAAACAGGTCCCCTGTCACACAACGCGCATCACCAGATTTCCGGAAATAGCCGAGCTGTGAGTCGGCACTATATGGCGCCTGCGCCCGCCGTTTAGAGCTGACTGTGCAGGCGCCGTATACTGCCGACTCGCAGCTCGGCTATTTCCGGAAATCTGGTGACGCGCGTTGTGCGAAAGGGGACCTGTTTCACAAGCCCTCAATCATCTAACCGATGGATAGGAACGCCCAGTCCCGCAGTCATCGGAACCCGGAAGCCCTGGACAAAATCAGAATATAAAAGGTATGTACGGAGGGAAAAAAATGATCTGCCGAAAGTAAATGTCCTTAGTATGCTTAGTATGCTAGATGTAATGTTAAAAAATTTTTTTTGGGGTGAACCCCGCTTTAATAAGTTTTAACCAGAGGGATTTCAGAGAGGTCTGTGTGCCCTTCCAGGACAGTAAAATAGCTTTTTTAACATAGAAGAGTATACAAAGCAGTCTCTTGGCATGTGATGATAGGTGTAATTCGCCAAAGATGCCTAATAGGCAGTTCTTGGGGTGGATTATGTTTGGGAGGCCTAGCGCAGATGAGATGAAAGCACCCACTTCTTCCCAGAAGTCCTGGACCACCGGGCATGTCCAGAAGCAGTGTAAGAAATCGGCCTCCTGGCCACAGCTGTGGAAACAGGCAGGTGAGGGCAGGAGACCCATCCTGTGTAACCTAGCTGGAGTGAGGTGGGTTTGATGGAAAATTTTGACCTGTATGATGCGGTCCCGGGAAGCAATAACAGAGGTTTTATACGTATCACTAAATTCTGACCAGTCCTCGTCTACCAGGGAGATGTCCAGAGAGGTCCATTTTACCTGAGTTTTGTGAAACCTGGGGTTAAAGTCAGTCATTAGGGCTGCATAATAGGTGGAGACAAGTTTAGTGGGATCTGACTGTCTGAGCAGTTTTTCCAATGGGGGCAGGTCAGTGGGATCATCCAGGGAGCCAAACTGGGCACGGATAGCGTGCCTGAGCTGGTAGTAATAAAATAGTTACGATCTTGGTAAATCGAAATCTAAACGTAGCTGAGAAAAAGATTTAAAGCCCTGAGCATTGTACAGGTGGCATAAATATTTAACTCCCTTGGAGTACCAGCTATTGGGATCAGGAGGGGGTATAGTTCCTGCAGATTGGGGTTAAACCACAGGGGGTTGTTGGGAGATTTCAGCCAGGTGTGCCTGGATACTTTAGTGACAATATAACGAAAAGAGGAAAGGGAAGTGGCAAGTAAGGAGGTTCCGGGGCGATCGGGGACCTGGCCTCTGTAGATAATATTATGTAGGGTTTCCAGAGAAGATGCGATGGTTCCCTTCCGTGGAGGTACAGGCATAGGCCGGAACCGGGCACAGCCAATCGTGGATGTGCACCAACTGGGATGCCAAATAATATAGAAAGAAGTTGGGAAATGCCAGGCCTGCCAAGTGCGCTGGCAACCGTAGTGTTTCAAGTGCTACCTTGGGGGAGCCACCCTTCCACAGGAAAGTAGTACATATTGAATCTATACGTTTAAAAATAGATTTAGGTATTTTGCAAGGGGAATTGGCAAGGATATAGAGTAATCTCGGTAGGTAGATCATTTTGAGGACATTGGCCCTCCCCATAAGATCCAGAGGCAGATCCATCCACTGCTTGGTCTGCTCCCGAAAGGCGGACCAATAGAGGATCGAAGTTATTGGCCACATATAAAGATAAAGGGGTCTGCACCAGAACCCCAAGGTACCTAAAGGAGGATACCACTTGAAGCTTGGAATCCGGGTGAATCAGGGGAGGCTCAGCCACATCTAGGAGGAAAAGACTAGACTTATCCCAATTCACCCGGAAGCCAGAATAGTCTCCAAAGGTATTAATCTCCACCAATAGGGCCTGAAGTGATTCATTAGTATCAGCCAGATACACCAATGTGTCATCCGCATAAAGTGAAATGCGCTCCTCTATATTAGCAATTGGGAGTCCTTTAATCGAGGGGGAGAAGCGAATGCGATCCGCAAGTGGATCCATGGCCAGGGCAAACAAGTGGGGCGACAACAGGCACCCCTCTCGTGTGCCCATAGTAATCGGAAAGGGGCCAGTGATAGAGGAATTGACCCGCACCCGAGCTACAGGGGAGGTGTAAAGGAGTTTTATCCATGCTACAGCACGGGGCCAAAGCCATACATCTGTAACACCCGAAACACATATGGCCATTCCACACTGTGGGAGGACAGTCGTGTGGATATTGCAGGTTTTGAAACAGCCTGCGGATATTCAGTCTGGTGGACCAGCTGGGGATAAAGCCCCCTTGGTCACGATTGACCAAGGACGTGACTACAGTGTTCAAACGATTTGCCAATATTTTGGCCAGAATCTTAACGTCCACATTAATAAGAGCAATTGGACGGTAAGATTTGCATTTAAGTGGGTCCTTACGGGGTTTTAATAGAAGTACAATCAAAGCCTCTCGCATCGTTGGGGGGAGGATCCTGACATCTAGAGCTTTGTTATAGGTTCGCGAAAGAAAGGGGCACAAAAGGTCTTTAAATTGTGAGTACCATTCAGTAGGGAAACCGTCTAAGCCCGGAGTCTTATGTGCAGGCATTTGTGAAATGGCTGCAGCAATTTCCTCAACCGAGAGAGGTGCATCCAGCACTTCACGCCCCTCCGTTGACAAGGAGGGGAGAGATATGTTAGCCAAGTAGTCATTCATTTGGGAGCCCTCGTAGTCAACCCTAGAGGTATACAGGTCTTTGTAAAAGCATAAAAAGGAGTCTAGGATATCCCCTGGGTTGTCACCGATGGGGCCTTGAGCAGTAAGGATACGTGGGATGGAAATGGGAGAGTGATCAGGTCTAGTCAGATATGCCAAGAGACGTCTGGCTTTATTACCATGTTCAAACGATTTTTGTGTGGCATGCAACATGCGTTTTTGCGTGAGATCTATTAGACAGAGTTCATACTCCCTACGGCTCTGTAACCATGCCTCTCTCATGTCGGAGGCAGGGTTAGAGGCATAAGCAGACTCAGCACATACCATAACAGTCTCAAGTTCCTCTGTAAGCATCTGGTTATTTTTGCGCAAGACCCCTGTGATGGACATGAAAGTGCCCCTCAGAGTTGTCTTAAACGCGTCCCATTCAGTGGAGGGGTCTACATTTCCCAGATTATCCCTCCAATAGTTTGTGATGCCTGTCCTGCATTCTCCCTGCACTACCTCATCCTCCAACCAGTATGAGTTCAGGCGCCAAATAGCAGGCCCCGAACCTGGGAGGAGGTCCACTGAGAGAGGGGCATGATCAGAAACCCCTCTAGGCAGATATGAAACGGCAGAGACAACAGGGAGGGTCTCAGCCAGAGCAAATGCCATATCTAGTCTGGACATGGTGTGAAAAGAAACCGAGTGGCAGGAAAAGTGGCGTACATCCGGATTTTTCCATTGCCACACCTCTGTAAGGCCATGAACCTGTGCCCAGTCTAGAAAAGAGGGAAAGGGTCTACCTAGACCACCCAGGCGGTCCATAGTTGGATCTAATATAGCATTAAAGTCCCCCACATAAAGTAAGGGGCCAGGGGGTCTAGTCAGCAGCTGAAGTGACAGTATAGAGAGTACCTCCACCGAAAATGGGGGGGCACATAAATGTTCACTAGGGTAAAGGTCACAGTAGAAATTCGCAAAGTAAGAACAATAAACCGCCCGTCAGGGTCGGTTTTAACTTGTACCGTCTCAGCCGGGAGAGATTTGGCTAGAAGGATGGAAACCCCCTGGAGTAATTAGTATGAGTGGCATGATAGGAGTTAGACAACCACGGGCGTTTTAGGGCCCTTGTTTTAGAGCCTGTAAGGTGAGTCTCTTGGAGGCAGATGATGTGCGGGCGACATTTTTTTAATACTGAAAAGACCAGGGATCTCGTCTGGGGTGCATTCAGACCTCTAGTATTCCAGCAGACTATCCTTAGGGGCTTTGCCATTGTAAAACATACAGTAGTAAATAAGCACAAAGTAACATGCATACAAGAATATAAATGACCAGACAGGCCGCGCCACCTGAAGCACATACATGCACATGAGTAAAAAAAGTGCGTGGATCCGCCATCAGGACATCATGAGCCAGCAATGAAATAATAAAAAACATTAAAAGTCTGCCATAGGCAGCAACCTAAGAAAAAATATAGGAGTCAAAAAGTGCAAAAAGGAACAGAGAAAAAAAAAGAGGAAAAAACACCAACAATGTCCCAGAAAGTCTAGATAAAATCCCTTGCCCCCCGCCCCTTAGGGGCTTTGCCATTGTAAAACATACAGTAGTAAATAAGCACAAAGTAACATGCATACAAGAATATAAATGACCAGACAGGCCGCGCCACCTGAAGCACATACATGCACATGAGTAAAAAAAAGTGCTTGGATAAAATCCCTTGCCCCCCTCCCCGCTCGGCCAACCCCAACATAGCGAGCCTTGGATCCCTGAACTGTAAAACGAAAACCCCCCTCCTTAAACTGAGGGCGAGCTGTACTGTGGCCTCGCCACTAACTGGTATGGGGGGTGTAGTGGAGTCCAGAGTGACTTCCGAGCAGCATTGTAGGGATGAAAAGCATCAGTCCAACAGCGGATGCAGTAGATTGCAGAGTAAACAACTGGCAGCAGTTGTAGGGGGATAGGCCTGTTAATAAGAAGGAAGTTCAGTCTATTAGGATTAAAGATGACAGGGTAATAGTTCTCAGGCCTATTGCAGGGAGGCGTACCATACCTTCATGAAAATTCGGATCACAGTGCAGTCAAGGCAAATGAGTTCTCCAAAATGGAAGGATGGACATACCCATAATCAGTTCAAGACAAACATAGAGGAGAATGCAGGGGCCTAGGACCGCAGATATTAGGCAGCCCTGTGCCTAGGAAGAACTCCGAATTGATCATTGAGCCAGGCCATAGCCTCCTTGGGGTTGTTGTAGAAGTGCGCTTTACCCACATAAATGATGCGCAGCTTGGCGGGAAAAAGCATGGCGTAGGAGAGGCCATCCGTATGCAGGCGGGCCTTCACTGCCGCAAAGGAGGTGCGTTGTCGCTGGAAATCTGCTGAAAAATCGGGGTACACTGAGATGGTGTTGCCATTGTATTTAAGTGGACCCTTCTCCCGGGCCAGGCGCAGAACAGCAACTTTGTCTTGGAAGTTGAGGATCCTTGCTATAATGGATCGTGGGGGTGCTCCAGAAGGTGGGGGACGCGGAGGGGTGCGGTGGGCACGCTCAATGACATGTGAAAAGGATGGTGCGTCAGTCCCAAAAATGTCCCTCAGCCAATTATATAAGAATTTTTCTGGGTGGGAGCCCTCCGCCCTTTCAGGGAAACCAACGAAGCGTAGGTTGTTCCTCCTCGAACAATTTTCCAAACTGTCGATTTTGGCGCGGAGGGCCGCCATTTCCCCTGTATGGTCCCTCACTGTAACAGCTAAGGGGTGGATAACATCCTCAAGGGAGCTGATACGTTCAGCCTCCCCAGCTCTGTCCCTTAAATTTTGCACATCTTGCTTCAGGAGAGAAAAGTCCATGCGGACTGATGCAATCTGTGCAGTGAGAGAGGCCTTGCAGTCCTGTATAGCATGCATGATGGTGGCCAGGGTGGGCTCAGCAGGAGGGGAATCAGGGCCTGAGCCATCCTCACTGTCTATGGGGGAGTCCTGAGATTGCAGGGGGTCTGGCTGTGCACAGTGGGGAGCAGGGGCAGATTCACTCACCAGAGCCTAAAATAAAAACCGCAGAGGCAATCAAATACCACCAAAAGAAAGCTCTATTTGTGGGAAGAAAAGGCCGCAAATTTTGTTTGGGAGCCACGTCGCATGACCGCGCAATTGTCTGTTAAAGCGGCGCAGTACCGAATTGTAAAAACCCCTTGGGTCATTTAGCAGCATATTGGTTCGGTCCTTAAGTGGTTAAGGCAAGAACATCTAAAGGCTTAGTTTCAGCAATGTACACCACCTTGGGGGCTAGAGCAATAAGTAGAGCGGGTCCCTCTAAGAGTAGAGTGGGGTGGGAAAGGGACGTGGGGAGAGTAACTCCCGAACAGTGGGACAAGATCTTAAAACGAGGAGCATTGGTTTTGATTGCTCCAGCGCAGAGACTGTCCCATCTGTTTTTATTACATAGGGTATACCACACCCCCCAAAAAATGTTCAAACTAGGGTGGAGGCAAAACAATGAATGCCCAAGGTGTAAAGCTAAAGGGGATTTTATACATATGGTTTAGAAATGCCCAAGGCCTTATAGCTATTGGCTCGAGATAATTGAGAGGATCAACAAGGCTTTCGGATCCTCCCTTGAACCAGTGGCTATGACTTGCCTCTTAGGGAGCATGGAGGACAATAGAGTCCCGCCAGGCAATCTGGGAGCCGTATTGAGATGCCTATTTCAGGCACGCAAGATAATCGCCCAAAAATGGCAGGCCCACGTCCCCCCGTCTGTAGAAAACTGGGTAGCGACCATTAATTTAACAATCTCTAGCGAAAGAGTGAGTCTTACTAGACAAGGCAATTACGGGAAATTTGTGAGACTGTGGGGACCTTGGTTGAGGGCTGTGGGGGACCCTCAGTAGGGGATTCAGCGATGCTATCTGCCCCGGCCCACCAAGACCATACTTCCCCTTCTTTTACTGTTTTTTTTTGTGGGTTATCCGCCTCGTTCCTTTTTTTGTTGGCTCTCCTATTTTTTGTCTTTATCCATATTATTCCTCTGGAAGATTCTCTCCTCCAATAACTCAAGGCTGTACCGAGTATACCTGGGTGGTCTTTATTCTCCCTTGGTTAGGCAATCACAAGGGAAGTATGCTCACCAAGGATAGGGTAGGGAGGGCAGGAGGGGGGAAGGGAGTCATGAGGGAATAGCCATAAGGGGAAATAGTAGGAAGAAGATATCTTATGTTGTCCTAAAATAACTGTATATTTATTTTTTGCTTCTCATTTGTCTTTTTTTGCTGTTTCTCTTATTTTGTAACTATGCCACTTGTATTTGTCAATTGCTGGACTAAGAAAATCAAACAAAAAGTTGGTCTGGTGCAAATCGGATATAGGATGCCTGTAGGATGCCACTCGGAAGACAGAGCTGAAATCTCACAGGTCTGTTCCCTCTGCCATCCGGACACGCCCCCCCTGCCTTTTTTTTAATGACTTTTCTCTGTATTGCCAGGGACCCGGGGATTCCTTATAGCCGCAAGTGGTTTTAAATGACTTTCTTCCTTCAGAAATTACACTTTGTGCAGGGACAATTCTAAACACGGGAAACATTCTCTGCTTTACAGGCATACTATACACTTTTATTTTTTCACTTTAAGCATTATTAAAATCACTGCTCCCGAAAAACCGACCGTTTTTAAACCTTTTTTTGCATTGATACATGTCCCCTGGGGCAGGACCCAGGTCCCCAAACACTTTTTAGGACAATAACTTGCATATAAGCCTTTAAAATTAGCACTTTAGATTTCTCCCATTGACTTTTACAGGGTGTTCCGTGGCTTTTCGAATTTGCCGCGAACACCCCAAATTGTTCGCTGTTCGGCGAACAGACGAACAGGCAATGTTCGAGTCGAACATGAGTTCGACTCGAACTTGAAACTTATCCCTACTGATGTTACACACAGACTGATCTTTAACTTGACTGCTATATCCCTATTACACTGATCTATAGGCACTGCATCCAACTTTAAAATCTCCTTTTAGAAGCGTGTGGGTGGGGCTTATGCACCCTAGTGGGACAAGTTAAACTTCACTCACTAATGCCTAGAACCAAGGCAGGGAGCTGCAACTGCACTGTTTAATGTAATCCATGGCTGACTACATTACACTGATAACACTAAGACATTTTAGACACAATCTCCATGAGCACTACATCCCAGGCATGCAGCATTTAGGGACTAATACTGCTGAGCCTGTACCGGTCTCCACCAATCCAGCAATTCATGTTACCTCTCTCCCAGTGACTAGTCCCATGGCTGATATTATTATTATTATTATTATTATTATTATTATACAGGATTTATATAGCGCCAACAGTTTGCTTTACAACATCAGGGAAGACAGTACAGTTACAATACAATTCAATACAGGAAGGATCAGAGGGCCCTGCTCGTTAGAGCTTACAATCTAGAAGGGAGGGTCAAGTAGAACAAAGGGTAGTAGATGTGGGAGGTGATCAGATGGACAAAATTAAAATACAGTTGTTAGATGTGGGTAGGATAGGCTTCTCTGAAGAGGAGGGTTTTCAGGGATCCTCCAAAAGCTAATAGAGAAGGAGATAGATGGATAGTTTGGGGTAAGTCGTTCCATAGGCTTGGAGAGGCTCTGGAAAAGTGCTGTAGACGAGCATGGGAGGAGGTGATGAGGGAGCTAGAGAGCAGGAGGTCTTGAGAAGAACGAAGAGAATGATTAGGTTGGTATTTAGAGACTAGGTCAGTGATGTAGCTGGGGGCAGAGTTGTGGATGGCTTTGTAGGCCGTATTTAGTATTTTGAATTTAATTTGTTGGGCGAGCGGAAGCCAGTAGAGGGATTGATAAAGAGGAGCAGCAGAGACAGAGCGGTTGGTAAGGTGGATGAGTCTGGCAGCAGCATTCATGATGGACTGAAGAGGGGATAGAGTATGCAGCTGTAAGCCAATGAGAAGGGATTTGCAGTAATCGAGGCGAGAGATGACCAGGGAATGAATTAAGAGCTTTGTGGTGTCATTGGTTAGAAAGGGGCGTATTTTGGAGATGTTGCGAAGGTTGAGGCGGCAAGATTTGGACAGTGATTGAACGTGAGGCTTATAGGACAGTTCAGAGTCCAGGACTACTCCTAGGACCTTGACATGTGGGGATGGGCTGATAGTTGTGCCATCAATTTTGACAGAGAGATCAGGGGAAGAGGCACGTGGGGGAGGGAAAATGATAAGTTCCGTTTTGGATGGATTGAGTTTGAGGAAGTGGTGTGACACTCAAAGTGATATATGTTCTGTTCCCACATGAAGGCGAATGAAGGTATAACTGATAATAGCTGTGTGACTTCTTACCTTCGTATCCAAGCAGTGGGGCAGACAGGACCGGCAGATGTTCAGGTTAGATGGATCCAGACTCAGACATGAAGATGAAATCAGCGTGGGTTTATTCAATCCAGATAAGACAACAAACGGTGATACTGTTCTGTAGTAGTGGTATCAATGCTGACTTGTAGAATATGTCCTGAGGCTAGCTGCTGTGGCTGCTGAGCTGCTGCTGAGCTTCTGCTAACTACTGCTGACTTCTGCGTGGTCAAAAAACTGATGCCTTCTCGAGCCCAAAAATGTGGAGTGTCTAGTCACACGGCCATGAGGAGAAAACTGAAATGGCTGCCCCCAGTGAAGAGACCTGCCCAGCAAGAGTCCACGCCTCCGAATACAAAAAACTTTACTAACCAAAACAGAGACGTGTGTGGCATGCAAATTCTGGCCAGCAGATGGCAGCAGTGAAAGAAATGCATGAAAACAAACATGGAGAAATAAAAATTAAGAATGCAATGTACAAATAACTATAAGGAGAACAGCACACTCCCCGTCTGAAATTTACGTAAGGAGATTTCACTATGACGAATGTCCATAAAAATATAATACAACCTGTAACAAAGAACATGTGAAATGCAATAAACATGACATAGTGGGTTGGCTGACCCATAGCGGGTAAAACTGTGAAGTTCGAGTTCAGTCCTTTTTCATCCTTCAGGAACGTTCTCGATGGGTAATATTAGAATGAGTTTGTTAATCGGCCTTGCAAAAGTTTTAAGCTCACCCTTCCTGAAGATCTTCAGCTCCACCTTTCGGACCTTGCCATCCTTGCTAGGAAGAACCTTTTTAATTTAGTCCCATAGGCCAGGTGATCCTTTCGGTTTGTTGCTCCTGGTGTTCAGTCTTTTTGTGGTAATGTCGGATCAGCAACGTGGTGATATGATGTTTGCTGGGAATAATGACAGGATTTTGCTCCGCAACTCCTAGGTGGGCTTGATTCAAACGACCACCGACTCTGAGCAGGCCAAAACTGTCCATAATTGGGTTTAAGTTTGCAAGGGGACTTTTTATAGGAATCTGCTGTCTGTTGTTCAAGCACTTCCATTCTACGTTAAATTCCTGCTGCTGGACATGACGTATTATGAGAGACTCGCTATGAGAAATGTCCTCAGCAGAGAATGGTTTATGGCAGACGTGCCAACCATGACAATCTTTATCTTCCTGAGTATTGTGATAACATCTGGCGATGTGCACTAACCGTGCAATGGTTCTGACAAGTCTCATCCAACTGGAGAAATGTTCAAAACGATGACAGTCAAGCCTGGAGGTCTGCTTTGTTTCAGTGACTAATGCGCTAACTTTGGCGCGGATTTCTGGATCATTATCCGGATCCTGGATGCTGTAAACTTCCTGTTCACATTTGTCTGCCCATCCTAGCAGAAACTCTGGGCCTGTAAGCCAAGTAGATTTAGCAAAGGAACCCACAGACGTAGGCCTGGTGGCGTGATCTGCTGGATTAAGTTCGGATGGTACATAGTGCCATTGTTCGGGTTTGGATGACCTCCTGATTCTCTCAATGCGGTTACTGACGTACACATAAAATAGTTTTTTCTGATTGTAGATGTAACCTAAAACAACCTTACTGTCCGTATAATACTGGACTTCGTCTACGTCGACATCCAATTCTTGTTGAATGAAGTCTGCGATTTCCACCGCTAACACGGTCCCACAGAGTTCGAGTCTGGGAATAGTATGATCAGGCTTGGGGGCTAACTTAGCCTTACCAAAGACGAACCCAATGTGACTCTGAATGTTGGCGTCTGTCACCTTCAGATAGGCAACCGCTGCTATGGCCTCCGTGGAGGCGTCCGAGAACACGTGGAGTTCCTTCTTTACGCTGGAGGCAAGTGAGGTTTTAACATAGCATCTTGGGATGCGGATCTGGTCCAAAGCACACAAAGATTGTTTCCAGGCTTCCCATTTTTGCTCTTTGTCAGAAGAAAGAGGGGTATCCCAATCCTTGATGGTTTCTGAAAGCTGTCTCAGTAGGGATTTGCCCTGTAAAGTGATGGGTGCTACAAATCCCAGCGGATCGAATAGGCGGTTCACCACTGATAGGATGCCACGTTTCGTGAACGGCTTGTCTGCGCAGCTTATTTGAAACCCAAAGGAGTCGGCTGAGAGATCCCATCTGAGGCCCAAGCTCCTTTGAACGGGTGGACTGTCCAGTCCCAGGTTAATGTCCTTGAATCCAGGTGCATGATCACCCGACTCAAAGGCCTGCATTACGGCCAGGCTGTTTGAAGCAATTTTGTGTAGTCTAAGTTTAGCTTGGTACAGCATGCTTTGAGTTCTTTTGAGCAGATCGATAGCCGCTTCCTCAGTTGGTAGTGATTTGAGTCCATCGTCTACGTAAAAGTCTTTCTCTACAAAGTCTCTGGCGTCTGTACCGTACTTTGATTCTCCTTCTAACGCAGTTCTCCGAAGGCCGTATGTTGCTACGGCAGGTGAAGGGCTATTTCCAAATACGTGTACCCTCATTCGGTACTCCACCACTTCTGCGTTAGTGTCCTTGTTTTTGTGCCACAGAAACCTGAGGAAATCCCGGTGGTCCTCCCTGACTACGAAACAATGGAACATCTGTTCGATGTCAGCGGTGATGGCGACAAGCTCCTTCCTGAACCTCATCAGCACTCCCACTAGGTTATTCGTCAGATTAGGACCTGTGAGAAGGACATCATTAAGGGATACGCCTTGATGTTTGGCGCTTGAATCGAAAACGACCCTAATTTGATTAGGTTTCCGTGGATGATACACTCCGAATGAAGGCAGGTACCAGCACTCTTCGCTCTTTCTTAGGGGTGGGGCTGGTTCTGCGTGGTTGTTACGGAATATTTTGTCCATAAAGGCGACAATGTGTTCTCTCATCTCAGACTTGCTGTTCATGGTACGCTGAAAAGAGTTAAATCTGGATCGCGCTTGCTCCCGATTGTCCGGGAGCCTTACCCTGGTGGTTCGGAAGGGTAATGGAGAAACCCAGTGATTGGTTTCATCTTTAAAGAACTCACTGTCCATTACTGATAAGGCTACCTTATCATCATCCTTGGTTGTGCGAAAGACTGATCTCCCCATGTCGTCAGCAAAGAGGGGAGAAATGATGTCAGGTGGTTGTACGAGGTCTGGAGACTTCTCTTTCACTTCATAGTGATGAGGACACGGCTTAATACAAGTTGTGCGTCCGTCTCCACGCACGTACGTTTTGAAGGAGTCGATTTCTGGTTGATCCAGGCATACATTTCCTATGACTACCCATCCCAGGTCCAGCCTCTGGGCATATGGTGTGTAGTCCGGACCATTACACTGTTGGCGCACCTTGTGCACCCTTAGATTGTCTCTGCCAAGCAGGAGTAGAATCTCAGCATTGTTGTCCATAGGTAGGATAACGTTGGCTAGGTGCCTTAGGTGCGGTTGGTGAAACGCAGCTTGTGGGGTAGGAATCTCATCCCTATGGTTGGGTATTTGATCGCATTCAATCAGTGTTGGTAGGGGTATTTCGGTATTCCCACTGATGGGGGAAGCAATGAATCCTTGCGCTCTCCTGCCGCTAGTCTCTATGCGGCCTGAGCAGGTGTTTAAGATGTAGGGTTCTGATGGTCCCTTCATAGTTACATAGTTACATAGTTACATAGTTAGTCAGGTTGAAAAAAGACACAAGTCCATCCAGTTCAACCACAAAAAACAAAAAAACTAAATAAAAAACACAGTAAAATCCTATACACCCAACTCCATACCCACAGTTGATCCAGAGGAAGGCAAAAAAACCCAGCAGAGCATGATCCAATTTGCTACAGCAGGGGAAAAAATTCCTTCCTGATCCCCCGAGAGGCAATCGGATTTACCCTGGATCAACTGTACCTACAGATCTTAGTACTCAGTTATATTCTGTACATTTAGGAAAGAATCCAGGCCTTTCTTAAAGCAATCTACTGAGCTGGCCAGAACCACTTCTGGAGGGAGTCTGTTCCACATTTTCACAGCTCTTACTGTGAAAAAACCTTTCCGTATTTGGAGGTGAAATCTCTTTTCCTCTAGACGTAAAGAGTGCCCCTTTGTCCTCAGTGTTGACCGTAAAGTGAATAACTCAACACCAAGTTCACGGTATGGACCTCTTATATATTTGTACATGTTGATCATATCCCCCCTTATTCTCCTCTTCTCAAGAGTGAATAAATTCAGTTCCTCTAATCTTTCCTCATAGCTGAGCTCCTCCATGCCTCTTATCAGTTTGGTTGCCCTTCTCTGCACTTCATCCCGAAGGCTTCAAAGAATTTAGGTCCTGCTAGGGACCGGTTGCTTTGGTCATCGATGATGGCATACATTTTTACTGCCTTTTCTGGTAGTCCCTCTGGATAGACCTTGATTAGGCATATTCGAGCACAACATTTCTCACCCTGGCCCTCGCCACATACTTCCAAACATGAGCAGGAAACAGCGGCGGCTGTGTTAGCGTGGTTCTGGGGCTCCCTGCCATGACTTGGAGCGGGACTGGTGGTGACGGCAGCTGGTGAGTCTCTGGGCAGTGGAACTGGGTGCATAGCTGAGGCATGTCTTTCACTATGACACTCCTCACACTTGACGATGGATTTACAGTCCTTAGCCATGTGCTCCAATGAAGCGCAGCATCTGAAACATACCCCAAGCTCGCTGAGGACCTTCTTGCGCTCCTGTATGGGTTTGGATCTAAACCCTCTGCATTTGTTCAGTGACTGTGTTTTTTTATGAATGGGACATTCACGATTGAAGGACTTGTCTCCTGATGAGGTATTGTACTGTTTACCCGTGGGTGCTGCAGAAGATGGTAGGTTAGTCTTTCTAACACTCACGCTGCTCTTAAAGTCTCTGTGTTTATGCATGGCACTCTCATACCTTGGTGATGGTGTCGCTGGAGCTGTAGTGTTGAACTCCAGGAAATGGAGGCTGGGGTCATTCCTCATCTGGGACTGTTCATCAATGAATCTGCAGAAGTGAATAAATGGGGGAAAGGTGACGTCATGCCCCCTTTTGTACCTTGAGACTGATGCCGCCCACTTTTCTTGCAGACTGTATGGTAGTTTCACGACAATTGGGTTCACTCCATGGGCTGTATCCAGGTAGCATAGCCCGATCAGACGAGGGTCTCTTTTGGCAAGCTCTAGTTCCATGAGCAGGTCACTCAAATCCTGAAGCTTATGGACGTCCTTAAGATTGATCTTTGGAATGTTCTGCAATCTCTTAAATAGGGCCTTCTCTATAGCTTCTGCACTGCCAAAGGTACGTTCGAGTCTCTGCCAGGCAGCAGCGAGACCTGCTTCTGCTTGTCCCACATAGACAGTTCTGAGGCTCTTGATGCGATTTGTGGAGCTTGGGCCCAGCCATGTGATCAGGAGGTTGAGCTCCTTCTCTGCGTCTAGTTTGAGGTTGGCAATGGGGGCCTTGAAAGTTGCCTTCCAAGCTCTGTAGCTCTCTGCACGGTCATCAAATTTTGAGAGACTTGTGTTAATTAGCTCTCTGCTCGCCATAATCCTGGCCAACTCAGACATATCTGATTTTTCACTGCTTGTTGCCACGACAACCTGTGGTGCCGCCGGGGCGTGTAGGCTTTGCGGCGTGAAAGGGTGAGATGCATCCAGGTAGAATGATGCTGCTGCAGGGTTGAGCTGTGATCTAGTCTCTGTAGATCGTGAGGACTGCTGCTTGAGCTGTGGAGGTAGGCCAGGAAACGCCTGATGGCCCTTTTTGTAGTTTCGTAATAACTGTCCTTGAGAAGGCACATCTGGGTGAACACCATCAGATTTCTCGGGTGCTGTAAGTGACACTGGCACTGTAGGTGGAGATGACTTTGAGGTTTCGGCGTTGTCAGCTTGGACGGTACTGCATACTGGGGGTGATGCAGATAATTGTTTCAGCACATAGTCGCTGGTGCGGTAAGCTGAATCTTCTACCTCCTGTGGTAGCGAGCAGACTGGATCAAGACCTTGGCTTAATGCTTGCTCAAATAGTCTTACTTTAGCTAATGCAACTTCCTCTTCCATCTCTGATTCAAGAATCTTTATTCGAGCTTCTGCATCTGCCCTCTTGGCCTCTGCTTCTGCCTCTGCCCTCTTGGCCTCTGCTTCTGCCTCTGCCCTCTTGGCCTGTGCTTCTGCTTTTGCCAGAGCTTCTTTTTCAGTGAAGGAACGTCTGGCTTTGGATTGCTCTGCATTTATGCGGGCCTCTAGTAGCCTGTCGCTTAGGGTTGAGCTTCTTGAGCACGATGATCTGTATGACCGAGAGGAATGTTTGGATGAATTTGATCTGTGTGATCTAGTTTCTTGCAAATGGGAGATGCGGAGTTCCGCTTTATCTTTAGCAAGCAGCACCATGGTGTCTCTTTGAATGTCTATAGATTCTGCCTTGCTCAGTTCTGAAAGGGCTTTATCATTATTAAAGTTTTTTTAGAAAGGTTATATACCTTGTGAACAGTCTCTTGTATCCTTCATGAGCTGTGTTCAGCCGCCTGATGCCAACTTGTAAGCTTGAGGTATCACCAGAGGATTTAAGTCCTGACATGAGGGAGGAAACTCGCTCCCATAGCTCTTCCAGGTTATCACATAGCTCATCTTTTGTGGTTTGATAGTTTTCCCTGACCTTTATTGTCGGTTTGAGGGAGCGTCTTGGTCGCACGACTTGGTCTGCTGGAAGTGTGGGTTCTGCTTCCTGTACTTCTTGGTGATCAGTATCAGGCTGCATTAGCTTTGTTTCATCACTGGGGAACTGTGCAAGGTCCTTTTTGTCCATTTTGATTTAAGGTGCGCTGTCTCTTTAAGAAAATAAACTTTTGAATTGGGGGCTGAAAATTGCAGTGCGCCTGCGCTGGGGCACTCTGGCAAGGTTTCTCAGGTGTTTTAAGTGATTTGCGGGGGTTTAGGTTAGAGAGGGACCCCGTGTGCGTTAACAGTTCTGCTATGTGAGCAAAGGTTGATATGGGATATAGAAAACGGCTTGATGAGTTGTGGAGGGCTTTCAGGCAACAGTAAAGATACTGTGGACATGCGGTGCTTGCCCTGAGACTTGTGGAACATGCAATGTAGCCGGGCAGATTCGCTGCAGATGGGCCTGTTACAAGGGAGATTCCTTAGTGTGGTAACTCTGAGGGAATCTGTGACTGGGGTGTGGACATTAAGGCAGTTTTTGACTGTTCTGTTCCCACATGAAGGCGAATGAAGGTATAACTGATAATAGCTGTGTGACTTCTTACCTTCGTATCCAAGCAGTGGGGCAGACAGGACCGGCAGATGTTCAGGTTAGATGGATCCAGACTCAGACATGAAGATGAAATCAGCGTGGGTTTATTCAATCCAGATAAGACAACAAATGGTGATACAATACTGTTCTGTAGTAGTGGTATCAATGCTGACTTGTAGAATATGTCCTGAGGCTAGCTGCTGTGGCTGCTGAGCTGCTGCTGAGCTTCTGCTAACTACTGCTGACTTCTGCGTGGTCAAAAACTGATGCCTTCTCGAGCCCAAAAATGTGGAGTGTCTAGTCACACGGCCATGAGGAGAAAACTGAAATGGCTGCCCCCAGTGAAGAGACCTGCCCAGCAAGAGTCCACGCCTCCGAATACAAAAAACTTTACTAACCAAAACAGAGACGTGTGTGGCATGCAAATTCTGGCCAGCAGATGGCAGCAGTGAAAGAAATGCATGAAAACAAACATGGAGAAATAAAAATTAAGAATGCAATGTACAAATAACTATAAGGAGAACAGCACAATATATCTGTCATGGTCTTACCTCTCTCCTGTCTCCTTCGTTTGACATGTGCTGGCGGCCATCTTGGTTTCTGGGACTCTTGTAGCCTCCCACCCTGCGGCTCCTCCTTCCCACTGGGAGGAGCTGGATGCCTGGCTCATATATATAGGAGGTCTGTGGCTTCAGTTCCTTGCTTGGTCCTCCTGTGTTCACATGCTTCTAAGACTGCTGCTGCTGCTTCTGGTTCCTGATCCTGGCTTCGTCTGACTTCCCTGCTGGTTCCTGATCCTGGCTTTGTCTGACTTCCCTGCTGGTTCCTGATCCTGGCTTCGTCCGACTACCCTTCTGGTTCTTGACATCTGGCTTCGCAAGACTCTGCTTCGGTTTCACCATCCGTTTGGACTTTTGCTTTACAGCTTGATTTTCAATAAAGCCTTCTTATTTTCACTTATCTCTTGTTGTACGTCTGGTTCATGGTTCCGTAACAATATCTGATAGTAAATTAATGATACGTGAGGAAAATGAAGGAGTGAGTTGAGGGGCAAAGAAATAGATTTGAGTGTTGTCAGCGTAGAGGTGGTATTGGAAGCCGTGGGAGGCTATTAGCTGACCCAGGGAGGAGGTGTAGATTGAAAAGAGCAGAGGTCCAAGAACAGAACCTTGGGGGGCCCCAACAGAGAATGGAAGAGGAGAGGAGGAAGTAGAGTTGTAAGTAACGCTGAAGGTGCGGTTGGATAAGTAGGTAGAGAACCAGCGAAGAGTACAGTCACGGAGACCAAAGGTGTGGAGTTTTTTGAGGAGGAGTGGGTGGTCAAGCGTAGCGAAGGCAGCAGAGACGTCCAGGAGTAGGAGCACAGAATAGTGTCCCTTAGTTTTGGTCGTTAGTATATCGTTTATTAGTTTTAGGAGAGCAGTTTTTGTGGAATATTGAGGACGAAATCCAGACTGAAGGGGATCAAGAAGGTTATTATGAGCAAGGTGGACGCTCAGTCGGTTGTAGACTAGACGTTCAAGGAGTTTGGATAAAAAGGGGAGCAAGGAGATGGGGCGTAATAAAAGTAAGGGGATGTAATGGCGCTTGCAGAACTAAAAAATAATATAACTAAATAACATAATAAAAATTATTCCAACTGACAGGCATGTAAGCTCCAATGCTTCCTATTAATAAACGTGTTCCACTCAAGATGAAATAACCACCCAGCATCAACCAAGTAATGTGCAGGGTATTCAGAGTGAAATGATGATAATAAATAAGAGAAACAAATGTGCCAATCCCAAGCACAGTGTTGATAACACAATATAAAAAGTAATATGAAAACAGTAATAATTTCTTCAAAACACATATAAAGTGCAAATCAGCAAATAGGTCCAACTGATCTAAGGTGCATAGTGCAATATTAAATGAAATATCCAGTAAATATTGTCCAAAACAGTAAAAACCACCAAGAATGGAAAAAATAAAATTATATAAAAATATAAATAAATATTCAATACCATGCATAGGTGAAAAAAACTCAATCCATAAATGACTGCAGTGAAAAGTGTCCCATACTAATTCACCAAGGATTTAAAACCTTCAACAAATGTCAATGATAAAAAAGAATTAATAAAAAAAAAAAGGGGGTGGACGTGTCCAGTGCATATACGTGCAGATGAAATCAATCCGATCCTCAAACGGAAATGACAAACATAAATATAAAGTGCATAAGTGCTTCACTTCTATTCAAATTTCATGATGATTGCTTCAGTGCATAATAATCGATGTGCATACATGCTTCCAAATGCCAAAACGTTTCCACAGTGCAGAGGTGAGGGTAACAATTATTTCTACCAGCCCCTTACCTTGAAGAGGCTAGTATATTAGCCTTTAAAGCGGAGTTCCGGCCACAATTTTAAAAATAAAAACTTTTTAAATATGAAAACCCCTGTAATACACAAGCTTAATGTATTCTACTACAGTTAGTCTGTAAACTAAGGTCCGTTTTGTTAGGTTGTTACAGCATTTAGACACTTTATAAAATAGAAATTGACTGGGGCCATCTTAAGTGTGGGCATCATGAAGCCAGACTGTATGACTTCCTGGATTTCAGCCTTGATCTCGCACATGCTCAGTGCTGTACAAGCATGTAATAGTTTCAGGTCAGGTTTCCATAGCAACGGGAGGAACTTGCTGCCCCTTGTCTATGCAAAACTCTCCTCCCCTCCTCCCTCCAGGAACCAGTAAATATACTAAATCATTTGTTATGTAGATATATCTGCACAGAAACAAGATTATATATATATATATATTATATATATATATATATATATATATATATATATATATATATATATATATATATATATATATATATATATATACATACACACATACATATACTAGACATTTGCGCCGTCAATAAATTCATTTTGTTTAGTTCCGTTTCGCATTAGCCGTTATTTTCGTATTTCGTGCCCGAAACTCAATTCAGATTCGTACGAAATACGAATTTTCGTTAGATTCGTTCACTTTTCGTAACAATTACCCACATTCGTTATGATGAATTTTTAAAAAACTGGACTAATAGTATCTGCTGTGCTCATTATGAGGGGTTCCCACCATCCCTGTGCTGTGCTGACTTCCTGGCGCTGTAGGGATTATGGGAACCCCTCATGAGCACAGCAGGGGTACAAACCCAGGAAGTCAGCACAGCACAGGGATGGTGGGAACCCCTCATAATGAGCACAGCACGAATACAGCCCGGGAACTCAGCACAGGGATGGTGGGAACCCCTCATGAGCACAGCACAGGGATGGTGGGAACCTCTCATGAGCACAGCACAGAGATGGTGGGAACCTCTCATAATTAGCACAGAAGGAGTACAGCCCCGGGAACTCAGCACAGTACAGGGATGGTGGGAACCCCTCATGAGCACAGTACAGGGATGGTGAGAACCCCTCATGAGCACAGCACAGAGATGGTGGGAACCTCTCATAATGAGCACAGAAGGAGTACAGCCCCGGGAACTCAGCACAGTACAGGGATGGTGGGAACCTCTCATAATGAGCACAGGAGTACAGCCCTGGGAACTCAGCACAGTACAGGGATGGTGGGAACCTCTCATAATGAGCACAGGAGTACAGCCCTGGGAACTCAGCACAGTACAGGGATGGTGGGAACCTCTCATAATGAGCACAGGAGTACACCCCCCGGGAACTCAGCACAGTACAGGGATGGTGGGAACCTCTCATAATGAGCACAGGAGTACAGCCCTGGGAACTCAGCACAGTACAGGGATGGTGAGAACCCCTCATGAGCACAGCACAGGGATGGTGAGAACCCCTCATGAGCACAGGAGTACAGCCCCGGGAACTCAGCCAGCATCTCTTTAAATCAGGGGTGGGGGAAAGGGTACAGCATGTGTTAGTAGGCATTTTGGGAGGAGGGAGGACATGTGCTGGGGGAGGGGTGGGGGCAGATTTTCCTAAAACGCCCCCTAGCACATACCCTCTCCCCCCACATAGATCACTGCAGGCATTCATTTATATCAGCTCCCCCACGCAAGTGTCATCTATAGTCTGTGTTTAATGATGTCTGTTTACTTGTACACAGACCTTTAGCACAGCAGCATCCCACCTCCTGCCTGGCTCCTCCTCCTGTCTGTGTACTCAGAAGGTGTCAGATCGGAGGAGGCGTGGTAGGGGCGGGGTCATCGGCATACACAGTGTATGCCGATGACCCCGCCCCTACCACGCCTCCTCCGATCTGACACCTTCATCTGCATTGCAAGTGAGAGAGGCAGCTGACGGGAAGCAATGTCGGCTGCCATGAAGAGCTGGGCTAAGATAGTGTGGGACAGCAAACACCCCGCACAAACTGCGGGGGGGTTTGTGCCCACATTAGCCCGCCCCTCCTAAGCAAATGACAGCAAGTGCACCACCCCCCTGAAGCAGGACATACATAGAGCGGTGGGCGGGGCTTTAACCATCTCTCCGCCTACGCCCGCCCACCCGCTCGCTCGAGATTTCTTTCAATTGCGGTGGAAGTACCGCGATACTTCTGAGGAATAGCAGGGCTGGGGATGACGCTGCGAGGCCTCTGCCGCCGCGGCGGGAGAAATAAACGAAAAAGAATAGCACAGTGAGTATTTAGAAATAAAAAAAAAAACATGCCAAATATATTTAAGGGGGCAGTATTACATCATATGATACAAACTTAAAAAATAGGGTGGAACTCCGCTTTAATAATGATTAATGGAAGTGTGTCCCACAGCCAGCCTGCCGTTCCTTAGTGCATAAATACAGACTTGGTCCCAGCGATGGCACTCAAAAAGAGAACAGGGAGGCTTCCATAGTGTAAGACCATTCACAATTTTATTTAAAAAAACGAATAAAAACACTTACAGACAAAGCTGTAATGACAGCGTGTGTAGTACAGATAGGTCACTGCTCTGCGGCCGCGAGCGGATGACGTCACCAGCAACCCTCCTTCCTCACGCGTATCGTGACAACCAACGTCACTTAATCATAGGATGGAGGGCGGCTGGTACGGAGGTGACTCTTATAGTGCCTTGCTATCAAGACTGTGCAGGCATCAAACAACGGACATATTAAATATAGTCATGAAACTGACTGGATGCTACTACTGACAATCAGATGTATATAACAGGATATTTTTTTAAAAAATAATAAAATATAGAATCCTATAATTGGATTGCGCCCTCTAGTGGTGAAAGAAGACATGGAACGCAAAAGAATTATCAGCTCACAGATATTAAGTGCACCACCACCCCCTGCTGGATGCTGAGAAAAGCACATGAGAGAAATGTTTCATTATAAAATAAAAAATCAATCATATGCACTGATAAAACAAATACAAGTATGCTAGAACTCCCAGAGAATGAATATGGAAAGGTAATGATAACCACAAGGCCCAGAAAACCGGAGGGATATCTCAGGATGAAGGATAAGTTCTTAATAAAAAAGACAATAGACCAATAATAGTAGGTGCTGGAGAATAAGAATAATAAGCCGCAAAAATTAATATATTAATAATTAATCAATAAATAAATAAAAGGATGATAATACTGAACATCCTATATAATTCATTTAGAATAATTTAAAATCCATTAAAAAGGAGGGAAGGGACTAAAAGTTTGATATAAACCAGTTAAGATCAAACTCAATGTTATGCCCATGCGGAGTTAAAGTACACAATTCGTGTATCCAGCGGGATTCCGCTTGACTGATCTTCTGTACTTTATTGTCTCCTCTCCAATGGGGTTTATATTTCTCTATGCCACATACCATTAATGAGGAGGGGTCTCGTTGCGATCATAGTGACGAGATAGGCTATGCTTGGGGTACCCATTTTTTATATTTTGTGTATGCTCCCGAAGCCTTTTCCAGAGTTTTCTTTTATCTCTACCAACGTACTGAATTTTACATGGGCATTCTAATAGGTAGACCACCCCTTCGGTCTCACAGGAGATAAAATCTTTAATTTTATATTCTTTCCCTGTGAAACTAGATTTAAAATGTTCTTTTTTATTTTTACTCTCCTTGGTGTGTCTACATGTAAAGCATTTTTTACAGGATAATATCCTTTTTCATTAAAAAATGAAAAACTTTTTTTCTCCGGGGGGTCAAGTACATTTTTTGCGATCATGTCCCTTAGGGTAGGGGCCCTTCTGTATGTGAACATCGTTTTTTCTGTGCACATCTGTGCTATTCTGTGTTCCTGTCAAGTTCCATAGTCAGGGAGAGTTTCCTGAAATATATTTTCTGTAGGGGCAGTCAGCACTCTATAGGTGACTCTGTATATTTCACCAGCACAGTCTACCTGTCCCCTGTGATATACTGTCTGTGCAGTACATTGTTTAGTGCTGGCTTCCTGCTTCTTGCTATAGGTGGATAAATATATAGGTGAATCTCTGCCTATTTCACCAGCTTACACTTTTTTGTATTTAAAATTTCTCAAAATTAGGGCAAGACCCTAAATTTGAGAAATATGAGGAAACCGTCAAATAAGGGACGTGGCCGCGGGCGTGGTGCTGCTGGTGGAGCTCCTGTTAGAGGGGGAGGATGTGGTCGATCTGTGCCAGCTACAAGCACAAGTGAAACACCTTTCTCAGGTGCGAGTAGCCGACAGAGCCTGCAGCGGTATTTGGTCGGGCCTAATCCAGCTCTACGAATGTTGAGGCCAGGAGCAGAACAGGCGGTAGTAGATTGGGTTGCTGACAGTGCCTCCAGTTCCTTCACATTGTTTTCCAACCAGTCTTGTGCTGAAAGTTCAGAGTTGGCGCCTGCAGCCGATGTCCACCATCAGTCTTTCACCTCACCCCCTTGCAAATCAGCCAAGCAGTCTGAGCCCCAAAGCATGCAGCAGTCTCTTCTTCTTTTTGATGAGTCTGTTAGCATGTGTTCCCAGGGCCATCCAACTAGCCCAGGCCCAGAAGGGGAAGAGATTGAGTGCACTGATGCCCAACCACTTCTATTTCAGGATGAGTTCATGGGGGGGCCATCACAGCACGTCTTGCATGATGATGATGATGAAACACAGTTGCCAACTGCTGGTGCTTTTGCAATTGTGCAGAGCGACAAGGAGGGCAGTGGTGAAGACTGGGTGGAAGATGATGTGCAGGACGATGAGGTCCTCGACCCGACATGGAATCAACCTCGTGCAGGTGACCCATGTAGTTCGGAGGAAGAGGCGGTGGTCGCACAGAGCCACCAGCACAGCAGAAGAGGGAGCAGGGTGCCAAAGCAGAGCGTCCGTCCCCTAGACAGAATGCCTGCTACTGCCCAACCCAGCAAGGGTCCGAGCACACCAAAGCCAGGTCCAAGGAGTTCCCTAGCGTGGCAGTTCTTCACACAATGTGCTGATGACAAGACACGCGTGGTTTGCACGTTGTGCAATCAGAGCCTGAAGCGAGGCATAAACGTTCTCAACCTGAGCACAACCTGCATGACCAGGCATCTAAGTGCAAAGCACGAGCTGCAGTGGAGTAGACACCGCAAAAACCAAGAAAGGTCTCTGGCTCTTCCTGCTTCCTCTTCTGCATCAGTCTCGGGCCTCTCTGCCTCTTCATCCACCTCCGTAGTGACAGTGCCACCTGCCACCCCTCAATTAGAGGACCGGCAAGCAACACTACCACCTGGGTCACCAAACATCTCCACAATGTCCCATGGAAGCATTCAGCTCTCCATCTCCCAAACACTGGAGCGTAAGAGGAAGTACCCCTCTACCCACCCCCGAGCCCTGGCCCTGAATGCCAGCATTTCAAAATTACTGGCCTTTGAAATGCTGTCATTCCGTCTGGTGGAGACGCAGAGTTTTAAAAGCCTGATGGCATTGACTGTCCCACAATACGTCGTGCCCAGCCGCCACTACTTTTCCAGGCGAGCCATCCCTTCCCTGCACAACCTAGTGGGGGACAGGTGTGCACTGCGCAACGCCATCTGTGCTAAGGTCCACCTAACTACGGATACGTGGAACAGTAAGCACGGTCAGGGACGTTATATCTCCCTAACAGCGCACTGGGTAAATGCAGTGGCGGCTGGGCCTGAGGCCGATAGCAGTTTGGCGCATGTCCTTCCACCACCGAGGATTGCAGGGCGCTTCAGTTTGCCTCCTGTTCCTAACTCCTTCTACTCCGCTTCCTCATCCTCTGCCGCCTCCTCATCCAGTCAGCTTAAGAAACTCACCACCAACTTCAGCACAGCCATGGGTAAACGCCAGCAGGCAGTTTTAAAACTTTCCTGTTTGGGGGAAAAACCACACACCACGCAGGAGTTGTGGAGGGACATGGAACAACAGACCGATGAGTGGTTGACGTCATTGAGCCTCAAGCCGGGCCTGGTGGTGTGCGATAACGGGCGAAATCTCGTAGCAGCTCTGGGCCTAGCCGGTTTGACGCACATTCCTTGCCTGGCGCATGTGCTGAATTTGGTGGTGCAGAGTTTCCTGAAAACTTACCCCGATATGCCACAGCTGCTGCAGAAAGTGCGGGCCGTCTGTGCGCACTTTCGGCGTTCTCACCCTGCTGCTGCTCGCCTGGCAGCGCTGCAGCGTAACTTCGGCCTTCCCACTCACCGCCTCATATGTGATGTGCCCACAAGGTGGAACTCCACCTTGCACATGCTGGCCAGACTGTGCGAGCAGCAGCAGGCGATAGTGGAGCTCCAGCTGCAGCACGCACACGTGAGTCGCTCTGCGGAACAGAACCACTTTACCACCAATAACTGGGCCTCCATGCGAGACCTGTGTGCCTTGCTGCGCTGTTTTGAGTACTCCACCAACATGGCCAGTGCCAATGACGCCGCTCTCAGCGTGACTATCCCACTTCTATGCCTCCTTGATAAAACCCTACTGGCGATGATGGAACAGGATGTGGCACAGGAGGAGGAGGAGGAGGAGGAATCGGGATCATTTGAAAGGCTTTCAGGGCAGTCATTCACAAGTGGCTCCGAGGGTGGGTTTGTGCACCAACAAAGGCCAGGTACACAATTGTCTAGCAAGGGCACAGTTCTGGAGGATGACGCGGTGGAGGATGAGGAGGAGGAAGACATGGAGGAGGAGGAGGAACCATGTTCACAGCAGGATGGCATCCAGACCAGCTCATGGCCAGTAGTGGTGCGTGGCTGGGGGGATACAGAGGAAACAGATGATACACCTCCCACAGAGGACAGCTTTTCGTTGCCTCTGGGCAGCCTGCCGCACATGAGCAATTACATGCTGCAGTGTCTCCGCAACGACCGGCGTGTTTCGCACATTATGACAGGTGCTGATTACTGGGTGGCCACGCTGCTGGATCCCTGTTACAAGGACAATGTACCGTCCTTAATCCCCTCACTGGAGCGTGAACGCAAGATGCGCGAGTACAAGCGCACGCTGGTAGACGCGCTGCTGGTGCAATTCCCACCTGGCAGCGGGGCCACAGTGGAAGCAGAAGGCAAAGGCAGAGTGTGATACATTTGCCTATATGTCTCAGTGTACTGCTCCCTGCTAGCCATATGGGTTAGAGGTAGAAAGGAATTTCATGTGTGATTCATTGCTCTGACCGGTTATTGACGTGCTAATGTCCCCTCACTATTCTAAAGGTTAATTGATCTATTGTGTTGTGTAAAGAAGATCTGTGTTTACCCTTAAAAGATGTGTATTGTATCATCAGGCTAAATGATTAGAGAAGTGGTATGTTAATTATTCTGATTGCTTCAGTGTAGTAATTAACTCCAGTGATGTCTTTATCTAAAGAAACGTGTCTGCAGGGTCGGCTCCGACTTGTCTCCTATAATCTGTATGGGAAACCCCACTGTGTGAGGGGGCGTTCCTAACAGGCTGTAACCACATATAAGCTGAGTTTTTGTGTCAATAAAGTGTCTTGTTCTAGCAGTAAGCCTGGACTAATGTGTGGCTTTCTGGGCGATTCCAGGGATATCCCTCCTCGTGGAATATTGGGGTGATTTTCGTTATGGGAAGAAGGGAACGTTGACGGGGATATCATACCGATACCGTCACAATTGGTTGGTAGCAGCGGGATCTTCCCTTCTATTCCCCTTTACACCCGGATTCCAAGCAGACACTGGAAGAACTACTGGAAGTTCGTGGAAGGATTGCTATCAACAAAACCAAGCGGGTCATCATAGCAGAATCAATGGAGCTAGACCAGGAGGACGGGATTGCAGCAACGCCAGCAGTACAAGAGATGGAGACACCAGTGATTCAGGAGGAGGAATCGCCAGCCAACAAGCTAATGAGAGAGAAGCTAGCTTGGTTCGGCCCGAACCCAACGCCGGATGTGGTGCTGAAAGTGATGGACATGTTAGTAAACGCAGAGCTACAGAAGGATAAACAAATAAGAGACGCAGAGCTACAGGAGGATAAACAAATAAGGGACGCAGAACTACAGAAGGCTAAAGAAATAAGGGACGCAGAACTACAGAAGGCTAAAGAAATAAGGGACGCAGAGCTACAGAAGGATAAACAAATAAGGGACGCAGAGCTACAGTTAAAACTGGCAGCAGTCCAACAAGCAGCCGCACCTTCTACGAACAGTGAGTACAGCACAGCAGACGCAAGGAAGATTCCGTTTAGCGCTTTTAAAGCTTTTGATGAAAAGGACTGTGAGATTGATAACTACCTGACGGATTTTGAGCGACAATGTAACCTGCACCGAATAGCTAGAGGAGAGTGGGTTGCAATATTGTCAGGCAAACTGTCAGGCAAAGCTTCTGATGCTTTCCGGACCGTGCCAGATCAGGATATCCATAGCTACGCCAGGGTTAAAGAAGTGCTCCTGGCTCGTTATGCAGTAACCCCAGAGTCCCACCGACAGAAGTTCAGGGACTCACGCAAAACCACGAAAGACTCTTACGCGGAATGGGCATGCCAGCTGTCCCTGTCGGCCTCTAACTGGGTTAACAGCAGCCAGGCCATCACCGCAGAGGACATTTTGCAACTAATGCTCCTGGAGCAATTTTACAATCACATCCAGACGGACGTCAAGGATTGGGTGAGAGATCGCAGGCCCATGACTCTACCAGAGGCCGCGAAGTTGGCGGATGAATATGCGGATACTCGCAAGACAAACCAGGTCACACCACGGGTACAACCCCCACAACCAACGGCGCCCTCACACCCACCAGCCGCTAGATACCAACCGCCTAACAGACCGATGACATATAGCCCTCGCTACCCACGCCAGGAGGACAACGAACAACGCTGCTTCCGGTGCAAACAGTTGGGTCACTTCAAGCAGAATTGCCCCATGAATGACAACACCAGGTCAAATTGGTCTCAACCTGGGTACCGCCCACCAGCAGCAGCCCATTGTGTAGACTCAGCTTGGGATCCCCAGGAGCTGGGTCAGGAAGAACCATTGGGCACCCCTTACGAAGCCCTCATGGTACAATCTGTTATTACGGACAACAGGGAACACCATTGTCAGCTGGTCATGGGCGACAGCCATGAGCCGGAGGGGCCTTGGAGGGAGCTGGGCAGAAAGAGGCACCGCCAGCTACCCTCCAAGAAGAAGAGGTCCTGGAAGTCATTTAACCAGCGGACCTGGGAGGAGAAGAAGCGACTGGAGGAGATGGAATCGCAGCGGGCGTCCCAGATGCGGGCCGAGATGTTCGCCAAGGGCCCACCGGTGGCCCCTTACACCACCACCCAGTTCCTGATGATGAAGGACCACGTGGAGAGCCTGCAGGACATGAGCAAGCAGGAGCTGATCCGTGAGTACATAGAGCTGGAGGAGTGCATAAGCCGCATGGAGGAGGAGAACAACCACCTGAGGTCACAGCAGGCTGACCCCCCCAGGCTCCATGAACTGGAGATGGAGCTGGAGAAGCTCCAAGAGGAGAACCGGCGGCTGCGGAGGGAGCAGGGGGTGGCTGACCTTATGGGGCTCTGGGTTCCCCTCCCCCCACCCCCCCCGGACTCTGAGCACCAGTGCTACAGCATTTCAACAAATATAACTTTTTCTTTTTATAAATCTCCTGTGATTGTCACTTCCGAGCCATAACCTGCCCCCTCCCATAGCGGGACACCTAGACGGCGGCGCACAGACCCATTCGCTGGCTTCACACTGACTTCTGGTGACTTTGCAGATAGCACAAAGACTTGGGGACTGACCGGCGTGTGATCTGACGACCCGGTGACATACCTGAGTCTGAAGCAGTTGTCAAGGGAGGTCAGTCATGCCAAACGGAGTTAACCTCGGACTAAAAGCTCTGAACCCGTCAACCCTACTGGACCAGGGAAGGTCCAACCGGATTTGCCGGAGCAGGGAGCAAAAGGGGGGCCATTGTGATACATTTGCCTATATGTCTCAGTGTACTGCTCCCTGCTAGCCATATGGGTTAGAGGTAGAAAGGAATTTCATGTGTGATTCATTGCTCTGACCGGTTATTGACATGCTAATGTCCCCTCACTATTCTAAAGGTTAATTGATCTATTGTGTTGTGTAAAGAAGATCTGTGTTTACCCTTAAAAGATGTGTATTGTATCATCAGGCTAAATGATTAGAGAAGTGGTATGTTAATTATTCTGATTGCTTCAGTGTAGTAATTAACTCCAGTGATGTCTTTATCTAAAGAAACGTGTCTGCAGGGTCGGCTCCGACTTGTCTCCTATAATCTGTATGGGAAACCCCACTGTGTGAGGGGGCGTTCCTAACAGGCTGTAACCACATATAAGCTGAGTTTTTGTGTCAATAAAGTGTCTTGTTCTAGCAGTAAGCCTGGACTAATGTGTGGCTTTCTGGGCGATTCCAGGGATATCCCTCCTCGTGGAATATTGGGGTGATTTTCGTTATGGGAAGAAGGGAACGTTGACGGGGATATCATACCGATACCGTCACACAGAGTAGTAGGAGGAAGAGGTCGCCAACGCAGCAGGGGCACCGCCAGCACCTCAGAAGGCAGGGTTAGCATGGCCGAAATGTGGAAAAGCTTTGTCAGCACGCCACAACAAAAAGCACCACCAGCTGATATGGAATGTTTTAGCAGGAGGCAGTATTTCAGCAACATGGTGGAGCAGTATGTGAGCACACCCCTACACGTACTGAATGACGGCTGTGCCCCCTTAAACTTCTGGGTCTCCAAATTGGGCACATGGCTTGAGCTTGCCCTTTACGCCTTGGAGGTGCTGGCCTGCCCTGCGGCCAGTGTATTGTCTGAACGTGTATTTAGCACGGCAGGGGGCGTTATCACAGACAAGCGCAGCCGCCTGTCCAGATCCAACGTGGACAAGCTCACGTTCATTAAAATGAACCAGGCTTGGATCCCAGAGGAGTTGTCCGTACCTTGTGCAGAATAGACACCGGGCCGGCCTTACCCAGCCATTTTTTTTCTGAGATTTCTAGGGTTGCCATCTCATCGCTTTCAAAGCAAAAACATATTAATTACACAGGTTCTCTGGCTGATTAAGGTTCTGTTAATTAAACTCACTTGGTGCCTTATCGAGTCTATCGACATTAAATTAGCCCCAGAACCTGTGTAACTCTGTGTTCAGGTTTAAAGGGATGAGGTAGCAACCCTAGATCTGTCTAACTATTTTGGGGTTTACCCTAATTTAAAAAATAAATCAATTAAAAACCAAAACCTGCTGTGTTGGCTACCTCCTCCTCCTCCTCCTCCTACACCGCCGCTTCCACCTTCAGTCACATTCTTAGGCTTGCGCACTGCAACTGCTTTCTTTAAGTCCCACCAGAGGTTCTCAATCGGATTTAAGTCTGGTGACTGCGATGGCCACTCCAAAATGTTCCAGCCTTTAATCAGCAACCATGCTCTAGTGGAGTTGGAGGTATGCTTGGGATCATTGTCCTGTTGAAAGGTCCAACGTCTCCCAAGCCTCAGGTTTGTGTCGGACTGCATCACATTGTCATCCAATATCTCCTTGGTACTGAAGAGAATTCATGGTACCTTGCACACGCTGAAGCTTCCCTGTACCTGCAGAAGCAAAACAGCCCCAAAGCATGATTGACCCCCCGCCATGCTTCACAGTAGGCAAGGTGTTCTTTTCATCATAGGCCTTGTTCTTCCTCCTCCAAACATAGCGTTGATCCATGGGCCCACACAGTTGTAATTTTGATTCATAAGTCCACACAACACAATCCCAAAACGTGTGTGGTTTGCCCACATGACTTTCGGCATACTGCAGTCGACTCTTCTTATTCTTTGGAGACAGCAAGGGGGTGTGCCTGGGAGTTCTGGCATGGAGGCCTTCATTACGCAGTGTGCGCCGTATTGTCTGAGCAGAAACTTCAGTACCCACATCTGACAAATATTTTCTCAGTTCCTCAGCAGTCACACAGGGACTTCTCTCCACTCTACGCTTCAGGTAGCACACAGCAGTCAAAGTCAGCATCTTCTTTCTGCCACGACCAGGTAGCGTTTAACAGTGCCCATTGCCTTGAATTTTGCATTTACTACTGTGTTACAAAACCAATTGATATTATTTTAGTTGCATATGGTTCTTTATGAAGTCCTTGTAGGATTTCATTCTGAATACAATTACAAATGTACACTAAATTCCCTAAAACCCTTTACAGCATTGGGGGGTTGAATAATTTTGAACAAAACTGTATGGACCTCGTCCTCCAAGGTCAAAATCATTATATTTTTAATTTTTATTTTTTTTAGGTTATTTTGAGTTATTTCCCTATCCACAGAGTACTTGCCATGCTCTTCCCGACATTTTGCTGCCATTTGCAGCCCTCCAGCACTTTCCCTTAGTTTTTTAGAGACATTTTTGTAGTCAAAAGTCCGGGTCCCCATTGACTTCAATGGGGTTCGGGTCAAAGTCCGGGTTCGGGTTCGGTCCCGAACCCGAACTTTCTTTTCAAAGTCCGGGTTCGGGTCCGAACCCGAACATCCAAGTGTCCGCTCAACTCTACTCCTGACCAAATAATTAAAATGTCATCAATAAAACGTTTGTATAAAAGAAGCTGTTGCGGTTTCCTATTATATAAAACATCTGCTTCCCATTCTGCCATGTATAAATTGGCCACACTTGGCGCATACTTCGCGCCCATAGCTATACCACAAATTTGTTTGAAGTAATCATTTCCATACCAGAAGTAGTTGTGGTCTAGACTGTATTCCAGACAGTTGGAGATGAACATTTTTTGTGCATTTTTAAGGTCACTAAGACCATTCAAAGCCCAATTGGTGGCTTGTATTGCTTCCTTGTGATTAATGATTGTGTATATCGATGATACATCTGCTGTGGCCATATAGATCGAACTCCCATCCAGTGCAATAGTATCCAATATCTGGATCAGATGTTTTGTATCTCTGAGGTAGGATTCGTTTTTTTTACTAGGGTTTGCAAGAACCAGTCTATATATTCTCCTATTCTCGCACCTACGGAGTTAATCCCATTAACAATTGGCCTTCCCGGAGGGTCTTCTCTTGATTTGTGAATTTTTGGTAGCGTGTATATGACTAAGGTTGTAGATATTTAGCTTCCTTCTTGTTCAAAAGCCCTTTTTTGGTTCCTCTCTTGATAAGACTTGTTAAATCATCTTTATAACGGACTACGGGGTTCCCTGGTAATTTCAAATATGTATTGATGTCACTTAACTGGCGCTCAATCTCCCTCTTATAAGCCCCACTTTTGATTGGATGACAATGCCCCCCCCCCCTTATCAGCTTGTCTCACTACTACATCATTTCTTTCTTCTAGTTTATGAATACCGCTCTTGATGTCTCCTGGGTCAGATCTTTTCTTGATCTTCATATCTTGCAAATCCTTCAATACCATTCTTCTGAATGCTTCAATGTGCCCCTCATTACTTATTGGCGGGTTGAATACAGATTTATTCCTTAGATTGCTAAACACGACCTCATTTTCCACAATAATATTTCTTGCTATAACTTCTCCTGGTTTATTCATCATGTACTTTTTGATGTGGAGGCTTCTAGCAAATTTATTGATGTCCACATACGCATCAAATTTTTTTAAAGTTTTTCTTTGGGGCAAACTTAAGGCCCTTGTCCAACACTTTGATTTCCTCTTTCGTACTCTTTTCCTCTTTTCCACTCCACTAATATTGATCACTCCTTCTCCTATCAATCTCTTCTTCTGTTTTTTTGCTCCCGCCCTGCATCCTCTCCTTGATTTCCGTGTCTTCCAGATTGATTTTCTTGGGTCCTTCCTGGTGTTCTTCTCGCTTTCTCTTCTCTGTCCCGATTTCTCTGAACATCCTGATTCCTGGGATCTCCTTTCCTCATCTCTCCTGGTCTGGGTTCCGGGCTCCAATTCCTTGATCTCTGTACCCCATAATCCCGATGACGCCTCTGGGATTCTTGGCGTCTCTGCTCTAAAAAACGCTTTGGAGATGCGTTTCTATTTTCTCTTCCATATGAATAGTGGCGATTAGGTGTTCTCCTATTTTCATAATGTCTTGGTGTTTTTGCACCTCCACCATCATCTCTTCTTAGATGGTCATACTGATTGTACACGGGCACATTGTATGAGTTCTCATAGTATCTTCTATCTTCCTGTTGATAGTAATTTCCTTCCCGTCTTTGGTTTTCATAATTATTTCCATCTTGATAGGCTTGATTTCTCCAAGGGGGAGTTTGCGATCTCCCCCTGTTGGGCATCTGTTGGAAAGGTCTAGGGGCATTGTAAGTATTTTGATTCTGCCAGTTCTTTTTCCAAAAGGGTTTCCAACCATTATTATTCACATTTTTTCTAGGCTTCTGATTCGGGGTGTTGGTCCCTTGATTCGTCTCAATAGTGTTAGCATTCTGATTGGTGATTCTCTCATTGGTAGCGTTTTGCCCTGTATCCTGTTCCGGCGAGCTCCTATTTGACACAGTCCCTGATTCCTCCAATTTATTCTGCCACTTGAATACTAAATCATCCTCATAGTCCTTCATATCCCTCTGATATTTTCTTTTTTTCCTTGCCACTGTCTCCTTATCCTTTTGTTCCATATCTCGCTGTAGTTGTTTCGACAGGGCTATAAATTCAGGTAGCTCTTTACTGCTTTCAAGATTTGTTTTTAGCTCTGAAATGGTTCGATCAAGGGCTCTGATTTTACGTTGTTTTCTTTTTATCAACAGCACCAATAACTCCAGAGTTAGCGATAAAGTGATCGTGGAGGGACGTGAGTTTGTTACAGACAGAGCGAGCGTTCAAAATGGCGCAAGAGAAATCTTGGGAAGAAGAGAAATGGGAGCTAGATTGTGTGCATTGCGGCTGCATCCAGAGGGTGTAGGCAGGGCCGCCATCAGGAATTATGGGGCCCCTTACACAGCTTCAGGCATGGGCCCCCTGGAGCAGAGAACCGGGGGGGCGGGGGGGTGCTGCCGCCAACTGAAATTAAGAAGCGGGGGGGGGGCTGCCGTGAATTGAGAGGCGGGGGGCCCTCCGGACCTCTGGGCACTTTAATAAAAATAAAAAAAATAAACCTCTGGGCCCTTTAATAAAAAAAATATATATAAATAAAAAAATAATAAAAATAAACATTTATAAAAAACAAAAAGGGGGGTTGCCATCCAGGGCCCTTTAATAAAAATAAAATTAAAAATAAATAAATAAATATAAATATATATGTAAATATATATATATATATATATATATATATATATATATATATATATATATATATATATATATATATATATATAAAAGAATATATTAAAAAAAAGAAAAATCATTTTAGAAAAAAAAGCGGGGTTGCCATTCGGGCCCTAGGGACCTGTGGGCTCTTTAATAATAATAATATATATATATATATATATATATATATATAAAGAAATAAAAAAATATATAAAAAAAAAAGTTTTTTTTTTATAAAAAAAAGGGGGTTGTCATCCGGGGCCCTGGGGATCTCCGGGCCCCTGGGGACCTCCGGACCCCTAAAAAAAAAAATTGGCCCTTTAATAAAAAATAAAATAAAAATATATTAAACAATATATATTTTTTTTAATGAAAAAGAAATAAAAAAAGGGGGGCTGCCATCTGGCACGCTGGAGGCCTCTGGGACCCTGGGGACCTCTGGACCCTTAAAAAAAATTGTCCCTTTAATAAAAAATAAAATAAAAATACATTTAAAAAATATATTTTTTTTTATAAAAAAAAAAAAAAGGGGGGGGTTGCCATCCGGGGCCCTGGGAGCCTCTGGGCCCCTGGGAACCTCTAAAAAAAATGGCCCTTTAAGAAAAAATAAAATAAAAATATATAAAAAAAATTTTTTATGAAAAATAAATTTAAAAAAAGGGGGGTTGCCATCTGGGGCACTGGAGGCCTCTGGGCCCCTGGGGACCTCCGGGACCCCTAAAAAAAAAAAAAAAACTTTTTTTTTTTTTTTTTTTTTAACCTCTTGACCACTGGGCACTTAAACCCCCTTCGTAACCAGATACATTTTCAGCTTTCGGTGCTCTCACAATTTGAATGACAATTACTCAGTCATACAACATTGTACCAATCTGAAATTTTTGTCTTTTTTTTCACACAAATAGAGCTTTCTTTTGGTGGTATTTGATCACCTCTGCGGTTTTTATTGTTTGCGCTATAAAAGAAAAAAAGACTGAAAATTCTGTAAAAATAAAAAAAAAATTCTAGTTTCTGTCATATTAGCAGGTTATTTCTCACACACAGCATATGCATACTACAAATTACACCCCAAAACACATTCTGCTATTCCTCCCGAGTATGGCGATACCGCATGTGTGAGACTTTTACACAGCGTGGCCACATACAGAGGCCCAACAGGCAGGGATCACCATCAGGCGTTCTGGAGCACCATGGCCAATTCTGACATTTCGCTCCTACATGTAAAAATCATATTTTATTTGCAAAAAAATTACATAGAACCCCAAAACATTATATATGCTTTTTTTTTCAAAGACCCTAGAGAATACAGTGGCGGTTGTTGCAACTTTTTATCTTGCACGGTATTTTCGCAGCAATTTTTTGAACGCGTGTTTTTAAAAAAAAAACAGTTTTGTGCTTAAAAAAAAAACAGTAAAGTTAGCCCAATGTTTTTGCATACTATGAAAGATGAAGTTACGCTGAGTAAATAGATACCTAACATGTCACCCTTTAAAATTGCACACGCTCGTGGATTGGCGCCGAACTTCGCTACTTAAAAATCCCCATAGGCGACGTATTGCAAGGTATTGGAGTATTGGGGTATTGTGAAGTATTGAGGGTATTGCGGAGTATTGAGGGTATTGCAGAGTATTGAGGGTATTGCAGAGTATGGGGGGTATTGCAGAGTATGGGGGGTATTGCAGAGTATGGGGGGTATTGCACAGTATGGGGGGTATTGCACAGTACGGGGGGTATTGCACAGTATGGGGGGTATTGTACAGTATGGGGGGTATTGCACAGTATGGGGGGTATTGCAGAGTATTGCGCAGGGAGGGATGGCTGGATCTGTGACTGCAATTGTCACAGATCCAGCCCACAGTGCTGCTGCTGCCACCCGCTCCCCCCCCCCTCTCCTCTCACACTGTACCGAACGGTACAGAGAGAAGAGGGAGGAACCGGCGTCATTACATTTGTTTACAAGTGATCGCTCCGATGATTCCGGGAGCGCGCCCCAGGGGGAGCGCGAGAGGAGGATTTTGGGAGGATGTCCCAGGGACGTCCTCCCAGAACAACTCCACCGCGCTGTAGACATATTTTCTCAATAGCGCGGTGGGAAAGAGGTTAAAGGGGGTTGCCATCCAGGCCCCTGGGGACCTCTGGGCCCCTTACAGGTGTACTGCCTGTACCCCCCTGATGGCGGCCCTGGGTGTAGGGTAATGGGTGCGTTGAGCACAGTTGGATGAAGGAGGCCCAGGGTTTGGGGAGACATCACCAGAGCATAGGAGAAGCAGAAGGGTGAGGGAGGTAATGTGGGAATGCGATTTATATGAGTGGACCTGCCCCAGTGATTTGTAGCATTGGGCGTTTGACTTTAGAATTAGCATGAGTTAGTGAGTGCAGTAATAAGGAGAGGACAGAAGTGAGGGCGATATATATAGGGTGTGGGGTGGACAAGAGGGGTGAAGGAAAGACAGTTTGAGGATAGAAGACACAGCTGTCAGAAGGAGTGGTAGAGAGTGCATTTTCGAAAGGGGAGGAAACCGAAACTTAAAAAAAAAATAGTATCCCTGTATTCTGAATAGCAAAATAATAATAATTTTTATCACTTTGTGCAATCGCTGAAGTGCAGAGTCAGAAGTGCTTCCACTTATAGAAAAAGCCCCACTTGGAGAAAGAGCCCCAGATGCAAGGAGCCCCCTGCTTAAACTTCACCCAAAAGGATGCTTATATTTATACTGATGGATATAGGGGGTGGGTGCATTTCAATTATCTAATCAGGAGGCAATAAAGGTATGCTGTTCAACACAAATTGGGGAACTGGCCACTAGTGGAGGTGCCAAGGGCACAACTCACTTCACTACCAGTGTGACCGTCACCTCTGCCATGTCACCAGTCTCCTGGCGGATTGGTTGCCTTACATGGAACACAGATACTGTAGTCCTTAGCAACAACACATTAACTTCCTCTGGATAGTACTCTGTGTGTTGGACCCATGTTCGATATCTTCCTCTAACTCAGTCCCCTTGCTGTGTTGCAAGCCCTGTTCTTTTGATACGTTGGGCATGCACCCCTTTAAGAGACTTCAGATCAGGCAAAGCAAGTAAACAATAGACGCCAAGCTGTCAATAGTGTAGCACAGTTTATTCACAGCAACATAAAATACAGTACAAATGCACTCACAGACATCCTGGGTGACAGGCATGAGATAGCTCAGTATGGGACAACCAAGGGAAAGTCAAAGTCCAATCCTGTAAAAGCGGAAGTGGGATGCAGTGCAGGGAACTGGACGAACAAGCCAGGAGCCGCCGGGAGGGAAGAGCCATCAGGAGAGCTGTCAGGAAAACTGTCAAGCCCCCATATTCTGCAGCCAATTGAAACACATTTTTCAAGCTAAACCACGTCTCCTTCATCAGCCTAATGGTGGGATCTCCAAACTACAGCCCTCCAGCTGTTTCAGAACTACACGTCCCATGAGGCATTGTAAAACTCTGACATTCACAGACATGACTAGGCATGATGGGAATTGTAGTTCCTGAACACTTGAAAAACAAATGCTTACAAAGTTAATCCCTTGTAGGTACCTGCCTACAAGCTGTTGGACCCAACCCATCATCAGCAAAACTAACCACAGTGCACAGTGGGGGACCAGCACTATTGGATGCTGGAATATTAATTTAAAAAATATGTCTGCTTCTAAAGCCTGTTTCTACTTGTGCTATGGCGGGAAGAGAAACAGCATAGTTACACTTTACAATGAAAAAAAAAATGGCTTAAAAGTTACAAACTTCTTTTCTGTATATTTTACTAACTTACATCTCTTTTGTTTTAGGAATATTTTGCACCATTTCTTTGTGTACTTATGCAGCAAGTGTCTCCTATGATCTGAATCGCTTGCCACAATTTATTTATGGGCTTCCAAGTGATGTTGAACATGGATACAGCTGGTCTTTGTTTTGTGCCTGGTGTAGTTTGGGCTTAATAGTGGCAGCTGGATGCCTCTGCACTGCCTATCCATTTATCAGAAGGACCAAGATTTTGCATCTAAAGTTTGCCAGAGACTCCTGTGTATGACTGAGACAAGCTATGACTTTCCTGCCATTTTCAAGACTACAAAACTGATCAAACCTGAGCTGCACAGACTAAAAAAAACCTATGTTGGAAGCACAAATACTGTAAGCTTAATCGATTCAAAGAAGATATAGCTTCCGGCTATGTATAAATAAATAGTTAATGACCCAGTGGCCTTCATTGCTCCACTGTTGATTCTGCCCTTGAGTCCTTTTGCCTGCCTTGTGCACTACTGGAACCTACCCACGGGAATGTAACATGGTTGGAATTATAAACTAAAATTGGTCATTTGTTTAGGAACAAAGTAAAACTAAATATCCACAAAAACAACTGACACAGCCTTCCAAAGCATGGAAATACTGTGAAATCAAGTTCTTTAAGAAACCATTATTTATGCAACATGTTTATGTGCGTCACTGACAGATTTGTCAACATGCAAACTTTGCAGAAAAAAATAAAAAAAAGACTTCCATCTATAGTACTGCTTATATTTTCTCTTGCTTTTGCTTGTCACTATTTTACAGAAAATAAAAAAGACATGTTTTGGAAAACAGACCTCCAAGAGTTACAGTGCTATGTTAATCTCATGCTTGAAAAAAATTACATTCAAGCTGTTTCAAAGCCATTTGAGCTCCTGCTCAATTATTATAACCATTTTGCATCTTATCACATCTCAAATGATTTCTGTCATTCCTGCTTTGCCATAGAAAACGGTTATAAAACACAGTGGCCCGGATTCAGAGAGCAATTGCGCCTGCGTAACCATAGTTACGCAGCGCAATTGCTGACTTGCTCCGGCGTTACGAATGCTCCTGATTCAGGAACATCGTAACGCCGACTGCAGCCTAAAATCTGCGTGGCATAAGGCTCTTATGCCACGCAGATTTTAGGCTGCATTCTTGCGATGACTGCTAGGGGGCGCTCCCATTGTGCTCAGTGTATAGTATGCAAATTGCATACTAACACCGATTCACAATGTTGCGCGAGCCCTGCGTATGCAAGGTACGGAGTTTCCGTATGGCGTCTTTAGCGTAAGGCTGCCCCTTCTAATAGTAGGGGCAGCCAATGCTAAAGGATACCCGCCGTTCCCGCGTCGCGAAATTTGAATTTCACGTCGTTTGCGTAAGTGATACGTGAATGGCGCTGGACGCCATTCACGTTCACTTTGAAGCAAATGACGTCCTTGCGACGTCATTTGCCGCAATGCACGTCGGGAAAGTTTCCCGGCGGCGCATGCGCTTTACGATCGGCGCGGGAACGCGCCTAATTTAAGTGATTCCCGCCCCCTGCGGGATCATTTAAATTGCGCGCGCTTACGCCAGGCAATTTTGCCGGCGCGCCCTCGCAATTTACGGAGCTACTGCTCCGTGAATCGAGGGCAGCGGCGCAAATTTGCGGGGGCGCAGGGCAAAATCGTTGCCCTGTGCCTCCGTAATTTCAGCGCAAATCTTACTGAATCTGGGCCAGTGAAACTAATGACATTTTTTTTTGTATATTGCCCATCACCAATTTTGTTATTTTCTTCATATAAGTGGTGTATCTTTATAACTTCTGATTCCTATTGCATCATTATATTCATGCATATTGCAGCAAAAATCTCACTGAATGTGTCTATAATACACATTTCAGTAATATGCTAACCAGGGACCTACAAGAATATGGGGATTAAAATTGACATTACCTATCAAAATCTTAACACTTGTAGAATAACTCAATTGGAACGGTCTATTCTCCATGACTATCAAGCCAGGAGTTGGTAAGGGGGCCTATTATGACTAATGTCTGGGTCATCAACACAGTTGATTGCTAGCTCATTGGGAAGTTGCCCCCTTTGCTGCCATATTTTATTATGAGAAAGTTATTATTTCTGGGGCTTTTTTAAAGCAGTATTAAACCCAAAAGTGTAATATATTGCAGCATACAAATCATTAAATGTGGTGGCTGTAGTAGTTCTAGGCTTTTTTCTCCTCTGCTGTCACCTGGTGTTTTTGGCCAGTAATATGCCTCCTTGTATTAGAGTACCCCCTCTCTGGATCAAGGAGCATAGGGGGCATCTTTGGACAGCAGCATTATCAGTCTGGGGGGAGGGGACTTTAAGATGTACTAGCAGATTTAAGTACACTAACAAATTGAAGCCAATACTTTTAAAGGAGTTACTGAGACAGTTTATTTGGGGGGGGGGGGGGGTAAAGATTTTACCCTTTAACTGATACATCTGCAAGAGAGTTTGTTCTTTTGAAAAAAAGACTTACTGGCTTGCTTTTGTTTTTTGTTTTTTACTGCTTTAACCTTAGTGTTGATTTGAAGTGGGATATTGATTCCAGGGGTGATATTTTTTATTCTTTACTTCTTTAGGAGGTACCTGATATAACGTCTTTGGGATGAATTAGAGCAGACACTGCGAGCCAGGCCTTCTTATCCAACATCAGTGCCTGACCTCACAAATGCGCTTCTGGAAGAATGGTCAAACATTCCCATAGACAAACTCCTAAAACTTATGGACAGCCTTCACAGAAGAGTTGAAGCTGTTATAGCTGCAAAGGGTGGGTCAAATCAATATTAAACCCTACAGACTAAGACTGGGAAGCCAATTAAAGTTCACGTAAAGGCAGGTGTCCCAATACTTTTTTAAAGTGTAACTAAACGTAAAACCTTTTTTTAACCTAGTTTTGGCTAAAGCGGAGAGGAAATGGAACACCTGTCAGTTTTGTATTGCCGTCTGTGCCACAGTTAGGCAGATTCACCCTCTCTATTGGTCCTGTTTAAAGAAAATTCTAAATTTTAGGTTGACACTAGAACAGTAATAGAGAGGAAATCATCCAACGGGTATGATAGTTCTTGTGACTCACTTTGGAGGGATTTCTTCTCACTTCATGTTTTGACTATGGGACAGCAGCAGCATTTTCTTTTCTTTTCTTTAAAATCTCCTCTATAGGATGGGACAATAAATATATAAATCTCCAGCAGGTGGCCAATAGTAAGCAAGCCCCTCCAGGTGGATGTGATGTAAGGTCCTTGAAACCAGGGAAACACCAGGAAGAGCTAACAGAGGTAGCAAGCCTGTGTATATCACATTGACGTGGACCACTCTGGACAGCAAGAAAGTGTTGTAGGCCCACAAGATGGCCTTGATGATGTCATGTGATGCATATGGTTGTGGTTACGTGTTTTGGGGCATGGCCCCGTTGTCAACCTTTTTTTTAAACAAATGCCACACTTAAGTGGTGATGCTTTTCTCCTCCTTTTTTGTTATTACATGGTTTGCTGGCAGGAGCCTCCCCATATCCTACTTGAAAGAGAGACTGCTGATGCTTAGTGTAACGGTCACCACCGTTTACGACCTTCCATCCCATCCAAGACAGCTTATCGACACTCCAACCAACAGGACCCGATCCATCCCATTCCCAGAATCAGACGAGACACAGCTCTGTGCTTTCTGGTTTCCAATGCAAGAATGCTTTAATGGTTTCTTCTCAGCTTTTTATGCAGTTACAAGCAGGTGACCGTAATCAAAGGGACACTGAAATCTCCACCCCCCTTCACACCATGGGGCTTCAATCACATACTTTTATCAAAAGAATTCACACAAAATATTATCACACAATGAGTTCCCTTCAATCCACATCGTTAGACAGACGTTTTGTCTCCGACAGACAGGTAGTCACACCTTTACACAATGGACAATGAAATGTCTAGGAGTAGATGCAATTAACACCTTTCAACAGAATGTGTCCCCACATTGAATAAGCCAACAACTTGTGATATCTCAAGACATCCTGCAACCATGAATTATTATTAATGTCCCATCTCATGTAATACATGAATTATGATTCACTTGCCACCCCATCTCCTGGCTCAATCTGTGCCCAAAAGTCACTCCTGTTACATGGCTCCCTCCTTGTGGAACACTCCGGCAGACCTGGCTTGATGCTTTTCGGGTCAACTTGGGGATGTCCGGAACTAGGAGGCCCGGATGACGTCTGTTTGCCGGGATAACCCATCAGCATTGCCATTTGGCTTACCAGGTCGGTAGCTGATGGTGAAGGTGAATAATGGAATTCAGTTCTGGAACAGTCACTTGCTTTGCTCTCTCAATGGCTCCCAAAACCTGTTGCTGATGCTCTTGGGACAGATAAGGCACCACCTGGATGCAAATCCTGTTTAATCTTTTGACAATTTCAGCCTCTTTTGTGCATTTCAATGTTCAAGCCACGGGACATCTCATAATACATGACGTAGTGTTGTTGCATCTCTGATTTCTCACTGGCCAACTTGTCACATTCCCATTTTAGACTGTGATATTGTGCCGGATCTACAGTACATGTCGGGGAAGGTAGTCTTACCCGGGTCTCAGCAGCAAGCGAGTTGGTTCCAGCAACGCGGGTTGGGGCACAGGTAGTCACTGTGTGGGCTTCAGCGGGACACATCGCGGCGTACGCAGAAACAAGGGGGGCCAAATCATTCCCCAGTAGTACATCTGCTGGCAAATCCTTTATCACCCCCACATTCACATGTCCCGAACCAACCCCCCAATTCAGGTGAACCCGGGCAACGGGTAGCCGGAAGATGGTGCCTCCCGCTACTCTTACGGCTACGGTGTCTCCGGTGTGCTGGCTCTCTGGGATGAGTTTCTTCTGTAGCAGGGTCATCGTGGCCCCAGTATCACATAGCCCATTGGCTACCTTTCCATTGACCCAGACAGTCTGCCTGTGTTGCTGCCTGTTGTCCTGGTTAGCTGCTTGTATCGGATCTGCCTCGTGCAGAACGCCCCAATGTTCTTCCTCCTCAATGCAGTGGGCCGCAGGCATGGATGTGTGGGGGTTCCCCCTTTCTGGCTGTCTCCATGACTGTGACTGCCTGGGTGGATTCAATGGACAGTCTAGCTTTCTGTGTCCTAGCTGTTTACACCCAAAACACCTGATGGGCTGTGAGTAGTCCTGGGAGTTGAACCTAGGCTTCTGAGGATAAGTGGCCGCTGGAGGTGGTGTTGTAGGACGGTCCGACTGGGGTTTGTAGGCAATAGCCGACGGGGGGTGCCGCTGATCGATAATCCACCTGAGCTGTGGTCTTGACCACAGAGTTGTCCAGTTTACGGGCGTCTGTGTATTCGTGCGCCAGGTGAGCTGTTTCAGACAAGGAGAAAGGGTTTCTGTCCCGGACCCATTCTCTGACTTCCCAGGACAGTTTGTCAAAGAAGTGCTCCAGCAGGAACACCTGCAGCACCCCTTCCCCGGATTCTGCTTGGCATCCATCGACCCAGTGGGATGCTGTGCGGTGTAGGCGGCATGCCCACTCGGTATATGAGTCTCCAGTCTGCTTGCTCGTCTCTCGGGAACCGCCTCCGGTGTGACGGCATATCTGGCCAAAAGTGCTTCTTTTACCAGTCCATAGTTCATAATATCCTTGTCTGGGATGGCCCTGAACGCTTCACTGGCCCTGCCGGACAATTTCCCAGACAAAATGGTAACCCATTCCTCTATGGGCACCCAGTGTAGGGCACATTGCCGTTCAAAATCAGCAAGGTACCCACAGTGTTGTTCATCTTCTTTTAAAAAAGTAACTAGTTACAATTACAAGTTACTTGACCGAAAAAGTAAGTGAATTAGTGACTCAGTTACTTTATTGGCAAAGTAACTAGTTACTCGGAAAAGTAACAGAATTTTATTTTTGATTTTCTACAATGCAAGCACGTTCTATAACATCTCTAATATCAAAGATGTTTATATTAACTGATTGAAGCTTAAAAACACCACATACAGTATTTTAGAATATTTCGTATTTATTTGAACCCAATTCAATAGATTGCAGCGGCGCAGCCTGCCATAGATCATATGAATGATATATACATAAACATATAAAATAAATAAATATTTCAACTAAAATTCAAGTGCAAAATTAAGACACACAAATGTAAACGTGGGTAAAAAGAAACAAAGGAAATTCTGGCCTTTAATTAGTGCAATTATCTGTATAATAGTGTTAAAAGAAACAAAGGAAAAACCTGGCCATTAGTGCAAATCTCTGTAACTGTATATTAAGCCTACTAGAAACTACACTCTGAGCTCTTCAAAACCACACTAGCGACCAAAATAGAAGTACCAAATCTGAACCACTCAACGGATCAAACACTCAACGCCTTAAACAAAGCATTACTGCAAACAGCCGACACAGTCGCTCCAAAACGCAGAGCTCTCAGCCGGGAAAAAAACTTGGGCTGGTTTAACGACACTCTCACTCTACTGAAACAGGATCGCAGAAGAGCTGAAGGAGCCTGGAGGAGGAACCCATCAATAGAAACCCACACAAGGTACAAAACCCTCACCAAGATTTACCACAAAGCGATCTTTAAAGCTAAAAAAGAACACTTCGCAAACACCATCTCAAAAGCCCTAAACCGTCCACGGGAACTTTTTAAACTAGTCGCTAAGACTATGAACCACTCCTGCTTGGAGCCCCCTGCAAGTGAGACACAAGAATTCTGTAATTAATTATCTGACTTTTTTATCGACAAAATCGAAAAGATTCGGACTACAGTACAACAGAAAAAAAACATTAACCCCACTCAGACACAGCAAGAAGAAGCAATCAACATAAATAGTCCACGATCGACGAATTTTGAGCTGGTCCCAATTACCATCGATACCACAAAAAACATCATCGGAAGCCTTCGAGACAACACATCACCAAACGACATCATCCCTACAAAACTCTTGAAAGAATGCACGGACATCCTGACACCCATCATAACGCACATCATAAACCAATCGTTCAGGGAAGGGAGTGTTTCCGAGCACCCTCAAGCAAGGCATAATAAAACCCCTCCTAAAGAAACTGTCAGGGCCAAAGCGCTGTACTTCCTCCTTTAACACACCAGCGTAGTAGATTGACTTCCCAGCGGCTAACTGGGCACTTTAGGCGTGTGCGCATACGCATGTGACCTCTCGGGGCCAATCACCAGCGTGACCGCCGTATTTAAACCAGCTCCTGTCAGTAGACAGGTTGCTGGTTTATCGTCAGCTACTTCCTGAACCTGTGTCTCTGGAAACCATTTCCTGTTGGAATTCTGTTCGACTCACCTCTCACCTGGAACCTGACCTCGGATTGCTTCACCACTCTATTGAACTCTTCTGACCCCGACCTCGGCTTGTGACCTGGACTCTGTTGTTGTTTCTCCTGCCCTTGAACCTCTTGGCTTGTGACCCGGATCTGCTGCCTTCTCTGCTCCCTGAACCTTGGCTTGCACCCCGGACTTTCCAGTTTGTTTCTTGGACTCTTTCAGTACCGGTTATCCAGCTTCAGTATCGTTTGTTCCTGTTTCCGTCCGCAGTCACCCAGAAGCACCTGTCATCTACAACCGTCACCGGTCAACACTTCTCCACTGGCACCGGTACCGCCACGTGCTTCCGCCACCAGTTCCAAAACTCAGTGGGCGGGTGCGCTTGGTCGTAAAGGTGAACCACCCTCGGCAGTTCGGTCTCGGTGAGTACTTGATTCCTGATAGTATAAACCAGCCGAAAACAAAAAATGTCCGAGACCGACAGGGTGAGTTCACCTTTCGAGACACTTTGCCAGCAGGTGTCCGCACTTACCGAGGCGGTGCAGAAACTTCAGGAGGGATATGTCCAAGTCGATGGCCGTCTACAACAGTTAACTGGGTCTCCTGGGGTAGCACCCCCACCTGCTGCATCTGCTGTCGGGACTTCCTCATCACAGTCCATTCCCAGTTCAGCTGTCGGATTGATCCACCCGGAACCTCGGGTCCCTCCTCCGGAGCGTTTTTCTGGCGAACGCCGAAAATACCGGGCGTTCAAAAATGCGTGTACTTTATACTTAGACCTCCAGCCTAGAACTTTTTTCTCAGAGGCCGTGAAAGTTGGATTTGTTATTTCCCTCTTGTCCGAAGTACCCCAGGCTTGGGCGCACAGCCTAATGGAAAAACGAAGTCCGATCCTAGATTCACTGGACTCTTTCTTTGATCATATGGCTCAGTTATATGATGACCCGCAGCATATGGCTTCTGCTGAGACCGTCCTCCATAATCTAACCCAGGGGAGGCGTCCGGTAGAGGATTATACCGCGGAATTCCGCAAATGGTCAGCTGACACCGGCTGGAATGACGCAGCACTAAAATACCAATTCCGCCAGGGACTCTCAGAAACTCTCAAGGATGAGTTGGCAAGAACCGAGGCTCCCGCTTCGTTAGAGGCCTTGATCCAGTCCGCCACCCAGCTGGACCGACGTTAACGAGAACGACGCACTGAGCGCTTCCAGACTTCACGCCCTGCTTGGGTTCCACCCAGGGTAGTTCCAGCTGCATCCCCTCCTGTGGCTCCTCAACACGGCAGTCTTCCAGACCCGGAACCCATGCAACTCGGACTGGTTCGAACCCCTCTCACCAGTGAGGAAAGACTGCGTAGATGCCAGAATAACTTGTGTCTGTATTGCGGTGCCACCGGTCATTTTCTTCGCACCTGCCCCATAAGACCGAGTAAGTTCCCGATTCAACCCGTTTTCAACCTTCATGTCTCAAATAGTTCTCAAACTCATCTTGTACTCTTCGTCTCTTTACAGCTACCGGAAAGGACCATCCGCCTCCCGGCCATCCTTGATTCAGGTGCATGCAGTAATTTTCTGGACTCCAATTTAGCCCTTAAACTCCACATACCCCTTCGCAATAAGGATCAACGCCTGCAAATACATTTGGCCGATGGCTCTCTTCCTAAATCGGGACTAGTCTCACAGGAAACTGTGTCTCTTCTAGCCATTACCGATTCAGGTCATCAGGAATTTCTACGACTAGATCTCATTCCTTCACCGCTTTTTCCTATTATTTTAGGACTCCCCTGGTTGCAAACACATCAACCTTGCATCGATTGGCTGAAGAAAGAGGTCAACTTTACATCTTCCTTTTGTGCCCAAAACTGCTGCGCACCCACGGTAGCCACCTGTTCAACTGTGGTAACCTCACCTGAACTTCCACCTCACGTCCCCTCTGTTTACCATGAATTTAAAGACGTTTTTGATAAACAGCAGGCTGACTCTCTCCCTCCCCATCGGCCTTATGATTGCCCGATTGATCTCTTACCTGGCTCTGAAATACCTTTCAGCCGCATCTTCCCGTTATCTGAAACTGAGCTTGCGGCTCTTAAGGAATACATCGACGAAAACTTACAAAAGAACTTTATCCGACCTTCTTCTTCTCCAGCGGGGGCAGGTATCTTTTTCGTTCAAAAGAAAGACGGCTCGTTACGACCCTGTATCGACTACAGAGAACTTAACCGGATCACCATCAAAAATAGGTACCCGTTGCCTCTCATACCAGAGCTTTTTCAGAGATTTCGAGATGCCCAGGTGTTTTCCAAATTGGATCTGAGGGGTGCCTACAATCTTGTTAGAATCCGAGTCGGGGATGAATGGAAGACCGCCTTCAGGTCACGGTTCGGTCATTTTGAATATCTCGTCATGCCATTCGGGCTCTGCAATGCCCCGGCCACCTTTCAACATCTGGTCAATGATATCTTTCGTGAGTATTTGGACGATTTTTTAGTTGTATACCTGGACGACATCCTCATTTTTTCCCCTTCTCTTGAGCTTCATAGGCACCACGTCAATAAAGTTCTTACTATCCTCAGGAAACACACATTATTTTTGAAAGCCGAAAAATGCGAATTTGAAAGAACGACGATACAGTTTCTAGGTTTTGTCATCTCCACCGGCGGGGTCGCCATGGATCCCCAGAAGATCAAAGCCATCTTAGACTGGCCGACACCAGTGGATAAGAAGGCAGTGCAGCGGTTTATTGGCTTCGCCAATTTCTACCGGCGATTTATCGTCGGGTTTTCTGCCATCGTGATTCCTATCACCAAACTTACCCACCAAGGCAGCCATTTTCACTGGTCGCAGGAAGCTCAGGAAGCTTTTGAGAAACTAAAAAAGATTTTTTCTTCAGCACCTGTCTTACGGCACCCTGATCCAAAGTTGCCCTTTACTTTGGAAGTGGATGCCTCTGAGACAGCCCTAGGAGCCATTCTTTCACAAAGGCAAGGGTTAAAGTCCCTACTCCATCCCGTGGCCTTTGCCTCCAGGAAACTAACAACTCCAGAGAAGAATTATGACGTAGGGGACAGAGAACTCCTCGCTATCAAATTTGCCCTCGAGGAGTGGAGGTACTTGTTAGAAGGAGCAATTCACCCGATTCTAATTTTTACGGACCATAAAAATCTCGAGTACTTGCGCTCCGCAAAACGTTTGAGACCTAGACAAGCTCGATGGGCTCTTTTTTTTTTACAATTTAATTTCCATATTACTTATAGGCCTGGTTCGAAAAATGGAAAGGCAGACGCACTTTCCAGGATGTTCCCAGAGACTCCTTGCACAGCGGAACCAAGTACCATCCTGCCTTCCCGGAATTTTCTCTTGGTTTCTGAAACTGATATGTTAAATTCCATCAAAATTGCATCCAGACAAATCTCGGACCCAGTATCATCGTCACTAAAGGAGCGCGATGGCTTATTTTGGCTTCAAGACAGGATCTACGTTCCCACCGAGATCAGGCAATCAGTTCTGAGCACCTTCCACGACCGTAAGTTAGCCGGTCATTTTGGGGCAAGGAAGACCTCTGAACTACTTTCCCGTTATTTTTGGTGGCCAAAATGGAAACAAGACTGTAAAACTTACATTTCTTCATGTGCAATCTGTCAACGCAACAAGGGTCCTAAAACCAAGACCTGGGGGTTACTTAAGCCTCTGCCAGTTCCAGAACGACCGTGGGCTGATATTGCTCTAGATTTCATCGTAGATTTACCTCCATCGGAGGGCTTCACGACAATCCTGGTAGTCGTGGATCGCCTGTCTAAAATGGCACATTTTCTACCCATGGTTGGAACCCCTTCTGCTGCTGAAACGGCGAAAATTTTCTTCAAAGAAATCGTTAGGCTTCACGGGGTCCCCAAAACCATTGTCTCAGACAGAGGGGTCCAATTTACCTCTAAATTTTGGAGAGAGCTTTTCAGATCCCTGGAAGTCAAAACATGTTTGTCATCAGCCTACCACCCGCAAAGCAACGGGCAAACGGAAAGGACGAACCAAACTCTTGAACAATACCTCAGATGTTTTTGTTCTGCCTCCCAAGATGATTGGTCATCTCTATTGCCCACCGCGGAGTTTGCCTACAATAATTCTGTTCACACTACCACCAACCAAACACCCTTTTGGGCTAATTGCGGTTTTCACCCGGCCTTCCTGCCAGACCCTCTCCCAGAGATACCTGTCCCAGCTGCCCAGGAACGTATAACCACCTTACAGTCTAACTTTCGGAAACTCAGGGATGTAATGCAGCAAGCCCAAGAGGATTATAAGAAATTCTATGATAAGGGAAGGAAGGACTGTCCCTCTTTTGAAATTGGGGAAGAGGTCTGGCTCTCCGCGGCTAATTTGAAGTTGCCAGTTCCTGCCCGGAAGCTAGGTCCGAGATTCATTGGCCCGTTTAGAATCAAACGCAAGATCAACGAAGTAGCTTTTGAACTTTCATTACCCAACTCCTATAGAATCCACCCGGTTTTTCATGCCTCCCTCCTAAAACCTACCATCCCCGACCCTTTTCAGGGAAGGGCAGCTCTTCCTGCACCACCAGTGGAGATTGATGGAGAAGAGGAGTTTGAGGTCGAGGCCATTTTGAGCTGTAGAAAAAAGGGGAGACAACTCCAATACCTGATCAAATGGAGGGGCTACCCTCCAGAAGACAACTCATGGGAACCTTCAAGAAATGTGCATGCCCCTCGGCTAATTCGTGTTTTTCACCAGGAGCATCCGGAGTTGATGGCCAGTTTAGGCGTCCGGAGTCCGCCCCTTGGGGGAGGGCACTGTCAGGGCCAAAGCGCTGTACTTCCTCCTTTAACACACCAGCGTAGTAGATTGGCTTCCCGGAGGCTAACTGGGCACTTTAGGCGTGTGCGCATACGCATGTGACCTCTCGGGGCCAATCACCAGCGTGACCGCCCTATTTAAACCAGCTCCTGTCAGTAGACAGGTTGCTGGTTTATCGTCAGCTACTTCCTGAACCTGTGTCTATGGAAACCATTTCCTGTTGGAATTCTGTTCGACTCACCTCTCACCTGGAACCTGACCTCGGATTGCTTCACCACTCTATTGAACTCTTCTGACCCCGACCTCGGCTTGTGACCTGGACTCTGTTGTTGTTTCTCCTGCCCTTGAACCTCTTGGCTTGTGACCCGGATCTGCTGTCTTCTCTGCTCCCTGAACCTTGGCTTGCACCCCGGACTTTCCAGTTTGTTTCTTGGACTCTTTCAGTACCGGTTATCCAGCTTCAGTATCGTTTGTTCCTGTTTCCGTCCGCAGTCACCCAGAAGCACCTGTCATCTACAACCGTCACCGGTCAACGCTTCTCCACTGGCACCGGTACCGCCTCGTGCTTCCGCCACCTGTTCCAAAACTCAGTGGGCGGGCGCCCTTGGTCGTAAAGGTGAACCACCCTCGGCAGTTCGGTCTCGATGAGTACTTGATTCCTGATAGAAACCCAACCTCCATCCCAAAGACCCAAACCATCGCAGACCGGTAACAAGCCTGAACACCATCTCCAAGATCATGGAGAAAGCAGTAGTACAACAGCTTCAGTCCCATCTGGACGATCACAAACTCCTAGATCCCCTACAATCAGGTTTTCGCCCAGGCCACGGCACAGAAACGGCTCTCCTCAAGATATGGGACGACGCTTTCGAAGCAGCAGATGACGGAGAATCCTGTCTCCTAGTGCTGCTGGACCTTAGTGCAGCCTTCGACACGGTAGACCACAACATATTGCTCACGCCACTCAAAGAAGTAGCAGGAGTCTCTGACTCGGCCCTACCGTGGTTCGCATCTTTCCTAGAAAAGGAGGTTTTACATCAGGTTTTACATCAGAAACACGAACCATTACATGCAGAGTTCCTCAAGGATCACCCCTCTCACCTGTACTCTTCAACATCTACATCTGCCTGCTCCTCAAAATCATCAGCAAACAGGACCTGCGCTACCACTCCTATGCCGATGACACGCAGCTGTACCTTCGAATCACCAACAAAAAAGACCACTTTCATGAACTAGGAAAGTGCCTTACACTGATCGACAATTGGATGACTGAAAGCTCCCTCAAACTCAACGGATCCAAAACAGAGCTACTCACCCTTCACGCAAATAGGAAATCCATTTCCAGGACCACATTAACACCACCCACTATCCTCGGACAAACCATCGCGCCAAGCAATAAAGTCAAATGTCTCAGAGTCATCTTTGATGCAGACATGACGATGGATGCACAAATAGGATCAGTCGTCAGCGGTTCTCATCATCTGCTCCGCATGCTACGTAGACTCATCCCCTTCATCCCGGAAGAGGACACAGCAGTAGTGGTTGGAACAATCATCAACTCACGACTCGACTACGCAAATTCCCTCTACTTAGGACTACCGAAATACCAGATTACACGTCTACAAGTCGTCCAGAACACGGCAGCCAGACTGGTAACTGGTAAAAAGCCGTGGGAACCAATCTCCCCGGCCTTGAGGTCCCTCCACTGGCTGCCCGTACAGGACCGGGTGACATTCAAGACTCTCTGCCTCACCCACAAATGTATACAGGGTAAAGCTCCTCAATACTTAAGCGAGAAAATAAAACCCTACGTCACCCAGCGCGTGCTCCGATCAACCAACCAAAACCTTCTCCAAATCCCCAAATCTCGCTACAAATCTAAGGGAGAACGTAGATTCTCGGTCCAAGGACCACGGCTCTGGAATGCTCTACCCACGACTATCCGCTTGGAAGAAAACCATCGGGTTTTTAGGAAAAAACTGAAGACCCACCTCTTCTGAAGACCTGTACAACTCTGGATGCCAGCGCCTTGAGGCGATTAAGTTTGCATTTGTTTGCGCTATATAAGTTTCTGACTCACTCACTCACTCACTAGTGCACAATAAACGAAAGTTTTGTTACTGTACTGAATAGTTAAGAGTTGGAGAACACTATCCAACTCTTAACTATTCAATCAGTACATTAACAAAACTTCTGTTTATTGTGCACTAGTAGGCTGAATATACAGTTACAGATTTGCACTAATGGCCAGATTTTCCTTTGTTTCTTTTTAAACAATTATACAGATACAGATAATTAATTGCATTAATTAAAGGCCAGATTTTCCTTAAGCGGGAGTTCACCCATTTCTAAAAAAAAAATTTTTCTTCCCCTAGATTCCTGCTCGTTCGGTCTAGGGGAATCGGCTATTTGTATTAAAATATGAGCCGTACTTACCCGTTTTCGAGCTGCATCTTCTTCCGTCGCTTCCGGGTATGGGTCTTCGGGAGCGGGCGTTCCTTCTTGATTGACATTCTTCCGAGAGGCTTCCGACGGTCGCATCCATCGCGTCACTCGTAGCCGAAAGAAGCCGAACGTCGGTGCGGCTCTATACTGCGCCTGCGCACCGACGTTCGGCTTCTTTCGGAAAATCGTGACGCGATGGATGCGACCGTCGGAAGCCTCTCGGAAGACTGTCAATCAAGAAGGAACGCCCATTCCCGAAGCCCATACCCGGAAGCGACGGAAGAAGATGCAGCTCGAAAACGGGTAAGTACTGCACATATTTTAATACAAATAGCCGATTCCCCTAGAGAAAACGAGCAGGAATCTAAGGGGAAAAAGTGCCCTCTAAGGGTGAACCCCCGCTTTAGTTTCTTATACTAATAAGAAACAAAGGAAACTCTCGACTTTAATTAGTGCAATTATCTGTATCTGTATAATACTGCAGTGCACAATAAACAGAACACTATCCAACTCTCCATATAGATTAACATGTTGTTCGTTGTCTGAAAACAAACAATACATTAACCTGTACTGAAATACTCCTCTCAGTCATCATCTAACAACTAAACCAGTGGTTGTAATGTAGGAGGAGAAGCTTTTCAAATTTTTGGTCTGACAGTCTGTTCCTCTTTGGAGAGAAGACAAGCTTGCCCAGGCTGAACAGTTACTCAACAGGTGCACTAGATGGAGTAGCAGCATTATAACGTAGCAAAATTTTCTTGATCAGAGAAAATCCACACAGAGAGTCAACATTTTGTGCTGAAGATCTTATATAGTCTGCCACCTGGTTTTCTGCTAAAGAGGTTGTTTCCTCCTCATCCTCCTCAAAGGAAAATAAATCGTTCTCTTTGAATCTGTGTGATGTTGTTGTGTAGATGTGCTGTTACCTTGTTGTGGTTCTTCAAGGACAATTCTTCGGCACTCTGCCAGCAAACTTGCCTTAGCCTTATCCTTCAACTCCTGTGACCGCAGCCAGCGAAGCTTGAATTTTGGAAGAGTTACAGCAGCAAGTATAGCCTCTTCATTTCCCAGGACATCAGCAAATCTGGTTTTGATAGCCTGAAATTATAATCATAGTAGCAGTTGTATTTAGTATTATGAGTACTACAGCAATGTTCACTTAATAAATAATAAAATATGACATTCAAGTTCTTACTGTGACTATGGCGTCAGGAAGGTCCCTCAGTATTTGCAGGCCACTTTGAAGGGCTTCTGTCTTCAACATTAATGTCTCAATTGTTGGTAGGAGTCAGTGGCGGCCCGTCCATAGGGGGCGCATGGGCGCCGCCCCCCCTCCCCCCAAAGCCAGTAAAAAAAAAAAAAATGAAAATTTTTTATTTTTTTTGGGGCCCTTTAAGAAAAAAAAGGTCCTTTAAGACAGTGCATGTTCAGAGTGGGCGCCGGTCAAAGACTCAGAGCACTGCTATAGCATCATTGAAGCGTCATGCCAATGCAGCAGGCAAGACGCTTCATTTGCAGTTTTTTTTTTAAGCTCCGTGGCTATGTGCTGTGCGCCATGAGCCAATCACTCTCCAGTGTCTCCACTCTCCTCTCTAATTGGGTCCTGCTGCTTCCTCACTGCAGAAGGAAATGGGCGGTGCTTTCCCCAGGGCAGTGTTACTTTCGCTTTTGGCTTCAGGAGGAATCAAGGTAAGTGACTTATTAAAAATCCTTTATTTGTCTCATTGTCTGTCCTGTCCAGTGTCTCTGTCCATCCCATCATGTCCAGCACCTTGTGCTGTATGCTCAGCCTGTACTGTGATCGGACTGAGAGAGGACAGGAGGGAGGGGGAGGGTGCCGTGCTTCACATCTCCTGTCTGTGTGTGAGGGCTTAGAGTGCCTGCGTCCTGCAGCTGTACAGATCTCTTATCTCTGTCTGTCTATCTAATCTATCTGACTGTCCTGCCTGTCCCCTCTCTCTCTCTCTATCTATCTATCTATCTATCTATCTATCTATCTATCTATCTATCTATCTATCTATCTATCTATCTATCTATCAGCTACCTCTGTCTAATTATCTATCTATCCATCTATCTATCTATCTATCTATCTATCTATCTATCTATCTATCTATCTATCTATCTATCTATCTATCTATCTATCTATCTATCTATCTATCTATCTATCTATCTATCTATCTATCTATCTATCTATCTATCTATC